>NW_024572029.1:0-1200000 GCF_018153835.1 Drosophila eugracilis | reverse complement strand
TGAATTTCAGAGATGTGAGAGGAAATGTTGAGGTCAAGATGGGTTAAATCAGGGCATATCTCTTGATTTGGTTATCAGTTTTTTTCTTTCCATTCTTAATAAGTTATCATTTTGATATTGAATTAATCACAATGTCCCTTTTTCTCACAGTGCCCTTCTCTCTATATTATCCTTTAGCTGGCTCCACGGGAACCATCATTCATGTGGTCGGTCACTCTGGTTTGGCTTGGTTTGTTCTGCTTTGCTTGGCGATGCACCGGCAGCCAGGCATGCAGGCAGGCAGACGGGAACCCGCAACTGCTGAGCTTAAATTATGCACAATTTTATAAATGCCACGGCAAATGTCGACACAAATACACCGGGGTGTTCCTTGCCACCCAAAAGGTGGTGTTGGTGGGGGGGTCAAAAGACCATGATTCAAGAAGAGAAGAGAAGGGTAGTCAAGGGGGACGCGGGACGGGACACACATGAGCACTTAGCCAGGACGTGACTGCGGTCAGCATAAATAACAGGTCAAGGCGCTACTAGCTGGGCTAGCTGGGCTAGCTGTGCCAAAGAACAAGGAGCTGCTAGGAGAGCTTGGAGCCGTTACAAGCCAAGGCAAGGAGAGTGTCCGGCTCATTTGGACCCTTTGACCGATTACACAATTTCTCCAGGGAAGTGGATGTGCTAAATTTCCTGCCACTCTCTGCTGCAGCAAACACTTTCAGGAAAATGGCAAAATATTTCTGAATAATGCCCAGGTTCTTGGACAGGTCATAAAAGAAAATCAAATTTCCTTTAAGTTATCTCAATTTTATGGTTAGTTAAGGGTTAATAGTTACTGGCTTAAAAGCTAACAGCTAACAAGGTTCATTAAGTCATGACTATAAAGTTTAAGGTTTAAAAACTTGATTAATAATTTAGGAACTATGATTATGGGGTGATGGGAAAAGTCCATCAAACTGTTAGAAATCATCTAAGTTTTCCTTAGAAACTGCACAACGAACCTTCTTCATATCATTTATTTACTATTCCCTCTAAATATCTTACTAAATATCACTAATAAATACCGCCTCTAACAATATAACATTTCCTAATGTCCATTTCCAAGTTTATGGCTCAAAAACCTCGACCACACAGCGCCAATAAATAGGGTTTTTCCTGCCACAAATGCTGGCCAAGGCAAGGACCTCGCCGAGTCCTTATGCTCTGACCCACTGAGGCATCGTGTCAATGTGCCTTTAATGAACGCATTTATGCCAAATGGCTCGCTCCAAGCAGGGCTAAGAGCAGGCAATGGGCAGGGAAAGCAAGGAAAACAAGGAGTAGAAAAAAAAACCCAGCAGGACACTACTAGGAGGCTTCGAAGGAGCGAAATGAAAAGCGCTAATAAAGTGCACTTGTCGCCGCGGCGGCAAAGGCGAATAGCAACAACTAATGGCCATTGGCCAGAACCACCTCTTCGGTGGGCGGAGGGCGAAGGGCGGGGCACTGCCTTGCTTACTGCTGGCCAAAAACAACAAAAAAAAAAGAGAGAAGAAAACGAGGACACACGGCGAGGCGAGTGCGGCAAGGAAAGCGTTTCTAATTTCAGTCTGTGGCGCATAAATCTTGAGTCCTGGCGAAAAAAGGGAATGTTCCCAAGGACCACCACCACCCTCTCTTGTCCACCCACTGCAGTTGGTTAAAATTATTGTTATTGCTGCGAGTGTTTGTTAAAATTTTTGCAATTAAGTTTCAATCCCGGCAGCCAAGGCGTCCATTACAAACCGTTTAGTTGGCCATTCGACTCCGGCGATCCTTCTTACCCTTCCCATTTCTCTGGGATGGGGAGAGGTGGAGATACGCGATGGTGATGGAACTGAAAGTCCTGCCGCTACCTCGCCTCATGCATTTATTCATTTCATTTTGTTTAAGTGACCTTTTGGCCCGGCCAGCGCGTGACCTTTGACCGGGGTGGAAACAGGTGAGAAATTGTCGGTCGGTGGGCAGCTTTTGTTGGCTGTTTAATGACTGCACGTAGTCGCATGTGTGAAATGTGTGTGTGTTTATGAGTGTGTGTGTGTGTGTGTGTGCCTCTGGCACACTTCATTAAATGCGCATATAATTTGTGACTCTTCTGTGTGAACTTCGAAGCCGCTTTTAATTGCCCTGAGGGGTCGGTCAGGTCACAAGGGCACAGTGGAAAAGTAGCAACAGCAGCCAAAAGGATCGCTAATTGGGATCTCTTTTATAAGCTGGGAAAAAGGGAAAAGTTATCTGGGAAAAAGTCAATCCTATTAGCAGCATTTGTATGGAGTTTTGAAAGAGTAAAAAGTCTCACTTTGAAAAGAGAGATTCATTTAAAGAAATTATGTAATTGCAAAGATATTGATAAAGAGGAATATAAATATTTTAAAAACGGAAAGAATCTTTGAAAAAGAATGAAAGGATTGAAAGGTGGAACCTGTATAGTTAGAACATTTTATAAGGTCAAGCTAAGATCCTTTTAAGATCTTTTAGGTGAAAGGAAGAACTAAGAACTAAGAACTAAGAACAAAGAACTTAAGAGTTATAGAACTCTCCTTTGTTTTATATAATTTCGGACAAAATTCTTATCTTTTCATGAGAAAAGCAAAACAAATATTATGAAAAATGTAGAAAAATAGTGTGAAAAATCTTAGTTAGTTCTTTCAAAGTTTAGGAAAATCTTCGAACACTTTCCTTGTCACTCTTTTCATCTTCATAGTTAACTCCCTTTCCTTGAGCTCATCTGTTCATAACTCAACCCTTCCTTATACCCTTCAAGACTTTTCCTTTTCAGCATTTTCCATTTTCCAAACAACTTCTCCCTTTACTTCACAGCCTAAGCAACGCTGATTCCTTGACTAGACCTGTGATTAATTAAAGATTTCGCTGTCCTTCCAAGTCACAGTTTTACCCCCAAACAAACCTACTTTTGGGCCCACTGTGCTTCCACCTTTCGTTTAACCCATCATATACCGCCCACCCACCTAACCATTATTCTGGATGCCCATGGGCTTTCCCCTCCGCTGGCCATTTTGTAGTTTGTTTTATTGCAATTGCATTACAAAGTCGCAGCTGCTGACAAGTGAGATGAAGTTGGTGGCAGGGACAGAAGCAGGAACAGGGGCAAGGCAGTGGGGTCCATGCCCCAAAATGTTATTCATAGCCGAAGCGGAACAAACGCTTATTACACCTTTTAATTGGGAATTTATGGCAGACTTGAGTGGATGAACGAATGGATGGGCGGTGTGGCAAGGCGGTTAATTTACAGCTGGGGCGGACAATAACGGGGTACATCTCCACCCCTCCACCTGCCGACTGTGAATTTATGCCGCCCACCTTCGACCTCGAGGGATAAGCAAATAATCCCCTTATAATTAGCAGCAAACAGGACAGGAAAAATAAAAAAAAAAAAGAATAATAGAAAAAAAAAGCCAAGCAGAAACGTTGACAACAACAAGGAGCAGTTCCAAGGACAACGACAACAACAGGCGGCCGCCAAGTGGTTAATGTTGAGCAAATTATTAAATTTTTCGACTGCTTCAGTGGGGTGGAGGGTGGTGGTGGTCGGTCACCAAAGGAAGCAGAGAGGGGACATCATGACCTAGCCGGGCCATAAAAAGATTAAACAGGCGAGCGCGCGGCGTGTTAATTTATGGCCAACAAATATGCTCGACAAAACGTTTAAGCAAGCCGCCCGCCCTCCTTCTTCTTTAGGCCAGAAAAGGACTGGCCATCAGAAGCCAAGGCCAAATGGAGATTGGTCGATGGTGGAGCAGGTCAAAGCCTGTAAAAGGAGGGGATCACAGTGGGTGGATAGGCAGTGTGACAGGTGGCCGTAGACGCTTAGACCCGCTTAAAAAGTTGTAAAATTTGTTAAAATACTTGAGAGCGGCGAATAAAGAAGGCATGGGAAAAATTAAACGAGCGTAAATAATAATAAAAAGCAACGACAAATGGACAATACAATGGCAAGGATATTTCCCTGGTTAAGAGGACCTCCAAACGAACACACACACACTCTCACAGAGATACCAGCTGCAGGGGGCAAGTTTAGTTAAAGGGAAAAATATCAGTACAAAAGGTCGTCTTGCCATTGTTAGAAAGAACTTCAGCCAAGAAAGGTGGTTAGTTAAGAAACAAAAATGTTCGGCCATGGCTTGAGGTTGAGTGAAAGGTAAATGAGAAAGGTTTTTGGCACAAAATGTACTTAAGGGGAAAATAATTAAGAAAAGGCAGATTTAGCAACTTTCTTTGAGTCTTTCTTTTCAGTTTTTGAAAATAATTTTAGCTTGAATTTGAGGGGCGGCAATTTTGAAAAATATTTTATAAAAATCTACAACTTCTCTTCAGACTTTTCCATTTCTTTCTGGCTTTTTGACTGCTAAAATATATTTTATAAATATTAAATAAATATTTAATTTAAGCTTTACTAGCAGAAAATATATTTATTACCCTTCCCAAATATTCTTAAAGCCAAAATGTTTGAAAAAAACTCTTTAAATATTCACAAAATGAGCTAACTTACTCATATTTAAAATGCAAGAAGACTTCTTTCCTTTGGTTACTAAAAAAAAAACCAAAAATCTACTAAAATTCCCATATCTCCTTCTCTCAGAATATAGTTTTCTTTCATAAGGCATATACCTGATATATACCTGACATATTTATCAATTTCCGAAGGCTTCCCCTGTTAAACACCAGCTGGCTGCCTTCTTTCCCCCCCCACGATTAATGCCCAATTAAGTTTTTGGCTAGCCTTTACAATGGATCTCGATCTCGATCTCCTCTTTCCCAATCCCAAGTTGACTTATCCCACCGAGGAGGGAACCCTCCGCCCAGTTTACTGACGCAATCAGATGGCTTTCAGTCGACGCAGGGAATGCAATCAAAATGAGCTTCACAAAGCCGGAGCCACATTATCCGATGTCTCTCGGACATTGTTTGGCCGGATGTTGTCCAGTCCACTAGTGTTGCTCCCCTCTCTCTTCTCTCCACCAATCGCTCTTTTTAAGGACGCCACGTTAAGGTCCTTAATGAAAACTGTCAGACAATGACAACGATTTCAATCGCATACTCTGGCTCTTCGCTCTTCCCCCTCTTCCCATATTGATCTGGGATATTATTATTAATATTTCATATACGGGTGGGGTAGGGGGCTGGGGGGCTGGTTCAGTCTCATTATAAAAACATTTAATAAAATTGCGATTAAATTCGCAAATAAAAGTGCGTGGTCGCAGCGGACGGAGCGGACGGAGTGAAGGAGACAAAGAATAACGTTCAACTAATTAAGTTAATATTCCGAGACAGAGGGGAGTCGTAATTTATGGCCATTTGCATTTACATCGATTTCTGTAGGTCCCATAATGGGGGTGGCGGAAAGGGGAAATGGGTGAAAGTTAAGCTGGCGGCGGCGGCTGCTACTTTCATGTCCACGTCGTCCATGATTCAAAAGTGTCATGCATTATGTAAATTAATTTAACTACAAAAAAACAAGGCAATATGCAAGAGTCCTGCAGAAATGTTAAATGGAAAATATAAAAAAGGGTTTAAAGCAAAAACAAAAAAAAAAGAGGAAATACGCCAGCCAGAGCGGGCAAAGACAAATAAAATGGCAAATGCAATGCAATCATAGCTGACACTGCGAAATTAAATCAAATAAAACATTCAATGCGACCACAGACAGAGACAGATGCACAAAGTGAAAGAGACGGGCGGCGGTGCGGTGGCGGTGGCGGTGGCAGAGAGGGAGAAGAAGAAGCCTTCTAGTAAATTAAATATTAATTACAATAAATCAAAATGGATAGGGACAATCGGTTTTTAAGCAGACGGACTCTTTAAGTGGAAAGAAATTTAATTTCTTTCCTTCATTTTTGATATTTTTAAGAACAGTAAAAATCAGGAAATTCTTGAATTGGGAATGAACTTTGTTTTCCTGACAATTCCTTTGGGTTTCTCAGCAGAATTTTTGTTAATTTTGAATCAATTTTGAACCAAACTCAAACATAAAACCAAATGAATTCCAAATCAGCATCCAATCCAGCGGAGAGCCACCAAAAAATCAAGAAAGTATATCCTGAAAAATCCTTTGAAAATATCACCAAATTATTATCATAATTAGTTACCATTTTCCGCTCTCGTATTACCATTTTCCATATTACCATTCTCCTTATTGCCACTCTTCTGATTACCATTTTACGTTTTCCAAGGGCACTTCCTTCCAAGGCAGAGATACTTCCATCCACATACGCACGCACGCTATATCCTTTTCTTTCCAAAAATCCAAATAAAAAATGCAACATTTTTTGTTTTTTACACTTTTATTGAATTCATATTTGGTTTTTCTTTCTGATCGAATCTCTCGTTTTGCCGGCTCAAATTGCATGGTTATGTCAGTGAGTGTGTGAGTGTGTTGTGTGTATCTTTTGTATCCTTTTCCAATGTATGTGTCTTTCTGCTCATGATAATGAGAGTGCATGTGTGTGTGTGTGAGTGCATGAGTGTGTGTGTGTAGAGTGTATGTATATGGCCTTCGGTAATATGGTAATATAACCTTCGTTAATTTGATCTTAGACCTATGCAATTTAATCCGTAACTCTTGTTCCACTTTAATGGTAGGATAACCCATTTTCTTACCCTTTTTTCTTGGTTTTTCTTTTGGTTTTTCTTTTCGTTTTTCGTAATTATAGTTATTATGAATTGTAATATTTCAAAGTGTCCCGAGTGTTTCATTAACGTGGAACAACGCACACACATATTTTCCATTGAATTGGGCATTTTGCTTTTTTTTCCTTTTCATTTTTCATTTTTCATTTTCATTTTTCTTATTTAACCACATTAAAATTGTTTGCTTTTGACGCCATTGTTTATGCTTAAAATTGTATTTAACATATTTACTTTAAAATTGTGTTTTTCCTTTTTTCCCTTATTTTTTTTTTTTTTTTTTTTTTTTTGCCTGCTCTCTGCGCATTTTTCTGTGTTTACTTTTTCCTTTAATTAACTCTACCACATAAAAAAGACAACAAAAAGACAACAAAAAACACAACAAAAAACTTTAATTGAACAAAAAAGGAAAATACAAGAGGAAAACCCATCACAAAGTTAAAAAAAAAAAGAAAATGAAATGCAAAAAAATCCGAAATGAGCTTCATAAAACCATATAACCAGGGTGTGGAGAAAGGTGGCGGGGGGAGGTGGTTCAAACACATTTTTAATTATCGCTTATCATTTACATATTTATATAATCGGTATCGGTATCGGTATCGGTATCGGTTTCGGCTTTTCATTCAATTACAATTTACCATCATATATTCATAGGTTTTTCTTTTTTAGCATCTGCAACATGGACTTTATTTCACCTTATTTTATACATAGAAATTGTGTCGTTTCGTTTGGTTTTTCCTTTTCCCTTTTCCCTTTCTTTTTTTTTGCATTTCATTTTCTTTACTTTTTTTTACTGATTTTTCTTTTTACTATATCTGTTTTTGGTTTTTCTTTTTTTGATATTGAATTACATTCAATTTGCTTATAAACATTTAAACACTCTTCTTCATTATTAGTATTATTATTATTATTATTAGTATTAGTATTATTATTAGTACTTTCTGGGTTGTTGTAAGAAGTTCGGCTTAAGGACTAAGTGCATGCGGTTAGATGGAGAGGAAAATCAAAATACTGACAGATACATTTACAAATACATTTACGTTTAGTTTAAATGCGGTTGCAGAGATCCCCCACCGTGGGCAAAGGGTGAAAATTCTTTTCTTGATTTTATCTTCTGTTATTTTTGTTTTGTTTTTGGTTTGATTTTGGTTTTTGGGATGATAATTCTGATATTGATCCTTGGACTTGGAGCTCTTCAACGTTCTAGGGATTTCCTTCCTTGATTTTCCATGATTTTTCTCAGAATTTTCTTCGGTTGGTCTTAAGTTTGTTTGTTGGGTTTTGTCAATATAGTTTCTTATTTTCTTTTTTTTTTTTGGTTTCAATTTGCTAAACGTCATCACATTCATAAAATATATATCCCATTTTTTGGTTTTTCTTTTTCTTTTCATTTTCATTTTCATTTTGTTTTTGTTTTTCATTTTTATAGTTATGCATACTAAGTGGTACCATCCATATATATATATATATATTCATATTCATATCCATTTAATTACGTTTAGTATGGAGATTATTCAGAATATTATCTTCTTGGTTTTTCCTTTTCTTGGGTTTTTCATTTTTGGAGCGAAAACGTATGAGAATGACGTACATGCCTGGTGGTGTTCATCACCAGTTTTCTACGGGGAGTTTTATGGGATTCTGGGATAGGGTTAGACCCTTTCTCTGGGGTGGGATCGCGGATCTGCTTCTGATTTTCCTTCTTTTTCTTTTCTTTTCTTTCTCTATCTTTCCACTAGCTTGGCTTAAAGTTACAGTTACTGTGTGGCTGTCTTCTGTCTTCTGACTTCCTTTTTCGTTTTCTTTTTCTTTTTCATTAATTTTTTTGGTTTTTCTTTTCAGTTTGAGATTTATATAGAAATAGAGAGAGAGTGAGATAGATAGATAGAGATAGATAGAGAGAGAGAGAAAGTGAGTGGAGACACTTAAATACTCGAGAGCTGAATTAGCAATATGCGCCTTAACTGGATAGTTTTTGGTTAGTTCTCTATGTCAATATCTGCTCTCAATGGCATTTTGTTTTTGGTTTTTCTTGGTTTTCCTTTTGTGTTTTCTTCTTCGTTTTCCTTATCATTCCATCAAACATACAACAATGAGTAATATCCCTTAGGCCCTAAACACATCAAAAATTTCCTATATATATATACACGTACATATATAGGTTAAAGATTATTCTGATCTGTGATATACATATATGGGAGTAGCCGACAAAAAAAAAACAAAAAAAAATACGTATGTATATATAGACTAATTATATGCTGATTTGTTTTATATATTTACACCTTGAACTCCTCCAACAATCGCCCTACTAACCTGCCATCCATTTTAGCTACTTCCTCTACCTTTCTCCCTTCCTTCCCTTTGCTTACATTTTACTATAGTCTTGAACTTATGGCTAGTTATCAAAAAAAATTCTTTATTATACTCTTATAGACTTGCCTCAAATCGCAAGGGGTTACCCATCAAAACTTCCTCCTGGCTCTGCTATTTATATATAATATATATAATTTATATATATATATTTATATATGTTTAGACACCTATAGCTTATCCTTGTACTAGAGAATGGGTTTCGTGTTGGTGTCTATGTATGTTGGTGTGTATGTTTGTGTTAAAGTTAAAACGAGCCGAAAAGGAAAACAAAAAGAAAAGTTAAATAGATCAATTCATACACTCGACATTTCCACTTCCATTTCCATCGATGGAAGAGGGAAATCTCCTGCGAGTTGCGTTATTTACAAGGTGTGTGTGTGTATGGGTGTGTGTGTGGGTGTTTATGGTTGTATGTGTTTTCCTTAGTTCTTTCTACCTGCCCCCCTTCCCAAAAAACTTGTACGACTTGACCCCAGACTTGACTTACGAAACATCAACTGCTTACCTCTCCCATTTCGCTGCTTTCTGCTTTCTGCTTTCATTTTTCTAGCTGACTTTTCCTTTTTTTTGGATCCGCACTTGTTACGCTTTTCTTTATCCCCGCAACTTGCAATATCTATCTGTGGTTAGCTTTAAAAAAAACTGATAAATATGTGTATATATCTTTGGGGCCGCCTCTTCCTTTTTCCTTTTGCGGACCAAGTCTGGCGGCTACTTAATTTAGTGATAACAGGATAAGCTCCAGCCCGCTCACAAAGTCCTTTCGTTTGGGGTGGCGTTTTGGAGTAAAGTGTATGGCCCATAGGTGGGACACGAGAGCAGGACCAAACCGGAAACCGAATAGGCCGGAAACCAGTAACCAGTAACCAGCAACCAGCAACCAGCAACTAGTAACCGAAAACCGAAATCCAGGGAACCAAGTTACAGAGCGATTTTAAAGTTACAAGGGGGACAAGAGAGGATTGTGGACTCTGAACCTAATATGCGATTCCTGTTGGCATTTCGGATTCGGTTCTCGATCCTCCAATGAGCTATGTCCCAAGCACTGGACTCCACTCGACCCGTCTGCGGCTCAGATCCTCAACGATTTCCTTCAAATCCTGACAGTTTCGGTTGCTTCCTCGTTGTCCCTTTGCCGTCTCCTCGATGAACTTCCTTATCGACTGGGCGCTACTACGACCAAGGGGCGTAACTGGGACGAGAGCAACGGCCGTAATGGCTGCGGAACAGCAGGCCACCAACTGGAGTAGCATCAGCGTGCCGCAGGTGAGTAGTACCAATGGCAGCAGTACCGGCGGCTGGGACGCCGTAGAGTTGCCATTGTTGCCCGTATGCATGGCCGCCGGATGCTCGCCTGTAGAAAGGAAAATGGAAAAGCGATCAGTGGTCAAAAGGCTAAAAGGTGGCTGAAAGTCTTAGCATTAAAGAGCAGCAAAAAGCGATTTACATTTAGATATTTGTTAAGGGGAAAACTCCTTAACTTATCAGATCCTAACCTACAAAAACTCTTTTAATATTAAGAATCTATCCTTGCTTACCTTAAAGGAAAGTTTTCATAAATTTTAAATTATCTTTCAGTATATAGTACAAGATAAGACATAACTTCCCTTTGAACATCTAACAAATGTGCACTTTTCCTTTCATTTTAAACATTTACCTTAACTTTTAATGAATTTGCTTAAAAATAAACTTAAAACTGAACTACTTTTGGCTTAAAATAACTCCAATAACCCCCATAAAAGTCTCTCAATATCAACTGATTTACTTTAGAGAGCAGAGAGGCAGCCAGCCAATCCAGCAAAGCTGCTGCCAAGTGTAAGCAGCAAATAAATTTTCGTGGAAAATGCTATTCAGGGATAGTTGGAAAACAATCAACAGCCAGCCAAGCCAAGCCATGCCATGCCAATGGAAATCGCCACAAGACCAATAAAAGCCAGCACAAGAAGTTAATTTGGAAGTGGACTCAACGCCAGCCAGTCAGCCAGCCGGCCAGCCAATGCACTGAAGGCGAAAGCCCATCTCGCAGAGATCCACTAAAATACATTGATTCCAACACGAGATGAGACGACGACGACGACGGGTCTGCAGTTTGGATCTGCATCTGCTACTGCTACTGCTACTGCTGCTGCTTCTGCTCCTTCTCCCACCACTGCCACTGCCCCCTTTGGAAAATCCAGAAGCTTTATTGCCTATTAACTTAATTGCCGGCAATAAAAACGCCAAGACTGGCTAAAAAAAAAATAAGCGAAGGAGGAAAACGAGCGGTGGCTACAAAAAACAAGAGCAGCATTCAAAAACTGCCCAACTACTTGGGCGGCGCGGCACTTGACTAGGTGGATGTGGATGTGGATGTGTTTCTGGAGGGGATTTTTTGTTTGGCCTGATGGGTGGGTGGGTAAGCGGGCGATGGGTGATGGGTGAAGAGGCCCGCCCCAACAGATGGCAGATAGGGAGCCATAAATTTTGGCATGAAATGCGCGCAAGAGTCTGTCGTCGAGACGGAGGATACTATAGCATCTACTCCTATATAGCTTCTGTAGCTTCTGTAGCCTCTTCTCTGCAGCTTCAATTATCATGCATCGTTCGTCCTTTACGAGTTCGTTGATGCCCATCATGAGCTGTTACTTAAGAGTCCGTCTGTGTCTGTGTCTCTGTCTTAATATGTGTGTGTGTCTGAATGTGCGTGCTAGTGCGCAAGTGTGTGTGTGACTGGGAGGCACTGTGGTGTGCTAATACTACCTAGTGAAAGCACTTTCTCCTCGACCTGAATGCTGATTATCGCGTACTCTGCCATTGCAAGGCTATAAAACTGGCAACTGGGAAATTTTTGAAGGAAAATGAAAGGAAAGTGACTTTAGATTGAGGATATGAGATCTTTTGGGATATTGGAGGAATATTTTTTAGGGATTTTTTAAGAAAGGGAATATATTTAAATCTTAAAATCCTTTAAAGTAGTTTAAAAAATATGAAAAGTACTCCTTAATAATCCAGGAATGTCTTTGAGCTTAAGAAAGATTAAGAAGCTAATCTTAGGCACAAAATGTACTTGAAAAATGTTAAATAAATATTAAAAAATATTATTAATTACTTAAATCTATCTATTTATCTTATAATAAGTTGTTAATAATAACAATCAGCCTCTAACTTTTCCCACAACTTCTTAACTTCCCTTCCAAAATGCCTCATCTTTTGACCCCTTTAACTATCTCATTTCCTAAAATCAAATACCATGACTGGACTGGCGACTCAAGTAGTAACTCTTAGCCCTATAACCACTGTACCTCCTGGCATATCCCATCTGCACAGCACACCACCACGTGCTTAGAGCATTTCAAAAGTTTTCCATGCCGAATGCTAAACGACAACGCCAATAACTCGACGCAGAGCGGATCGTTGTCCAAAGTCTCACTAATTACTGGAAGTCGTGGCTGGGTTTGGGGGAGGAAACCCTCCTCCCTCCCTATCCCCCTAGATAATACGGTTTGACGTAATTAAGAGTCCTGTGTTGTCCTCAAGTCCTTCCATCCTGCAGAACGACAATGAATTGTCGCCGATTCACCATTCACCATTCGCCATTCGCCATTCACCACTTATGACAGCCTGAAGTCCCGCATCGCCCCGACCCGTCCCTACTTTTTGGGCATCATCAGAGCGCTTCAGCTTGTCCCGCTCCTTCGAGTGCGTTAAAAAGCAAGCACTTGCAGATAAAAGCGCCATAGAAAGTACACTTAATTGGATTGGGGGGGTGGTTGGAGGATGATGTCGGGATTCTGTGTGGTCCACTGGTCCATGTTTGCCACCGAAAGTTGGACTTTGACTTGGACTTGGGACTTGACCATAGAGCTGAGACAGCAGCAGTTCAATTAATGAAAATGACTTTGATGTGCTGCCTCTGCTGCTGCTGCCCCCCCACAGAAATCGACTTTTGTGTGTGTGACTGACTGACTGACTGACTGGCTAGGTGTAATGATCGCCTTAAATGGCCACAAGTCCAGAAAAAAAGGACCACCAAAGAGAGAAAATAAACATAGATATAAGCGGCTTTGTGTTCCAGCTTTGAAGCTAGACTGAGAGTTATCAATAATGCAAAACTAAGGTCAGGCGGCGGGAAAGGATTTTACTAACTAACACAAGCAGTTGACTTTCCTTCAAGAGTTTCGGAGAAGAATTTCCAAGCTGAAAGCTTTCATTTTCATTTCTCTGTTGGGAAAAAATCTCATTAAATTCACATTTGAATAATCTAAAAAAGCATTAAAACCCATCACGTTAATAAAATTGGGTTATCAAAATGAAAAAGGATAATAATTTACGTACAGTAGAGACCAAGAGAGCATGACTTTGATAGAAAATTAAACATAAATCACAAACTAAAACCAAAAATACATACATTTTCCTAGTGAACTGCAGCTAGAGAAGGGCTGCTAGCCATCTTCTGTGGAAAACTCTAGACCAGAGATGAACTTTGATTTGCAAAAGGAAAGTGCCATTTCGAAGCAAACTCAAAACTAAGAAATGAACTCGAAATGACAGTCGGGACAATGAAACGAAAGCACACTTCTGTAGAAAATCGTAGAATATTGAATTAAATTCCAAAGTGCATTTGTCCGTTGTTTCGGCTGACAGCCTTGTTCTTGGTACGAAGGGAAAACACAATGCCAGTTTGAAGTTATCTAACCAGATTACTGATTTCGTTAATGATCTTTCATTGTCCAGTTTGGGTAACTTAATCACCTCAAATCATCAAAACAAGCAATTAACTACGATGTAAATCTCAAATTTCAATTATTGCCTGCTCTGCCTTGATTTGCAATCGCATTAAATTTGCAATAATATTTGGCATTGTCTTGACTATTTCTCTCGCATTTAACATTTAACCAAAAACTAAGCTGTAATCGAATCTTGAAGCATGAAATGGAATTCCTTCTTCGACTTCGAAATGAGATACCAAAACTTGGCCCGACTTCGTGTTCTTGATTTCTTTACTCATTTACTAAGAGATGCGATGCGATGCGATGCGATGGGATGCTTTGCTGAAAAGCTCATTTACCGACTTAGGTATGCTCCGCCGCTCAAAGAGTTCGACTCGAACGGAAGGGGAAATAATCTTCAGGACCTCCCTCTACCTAGCAGTTTCAATCCACCATCAAAAAAGAGGGGCGTTACTGCGGAAGTGGCACTCTCGCGCTGGCACTCTTTGTGTGCCAATTTCAATTTGGCTTTTCACTAACAGAAGTTCAA
Source organism: Drosophila eugracilis (assembly GCF_018153835.1). Taxonomy (NCBI): domain Eukaryota; kingdom Metazoa; phylum Arthropoda; class Insecta; order Diptera; family Drosophilidae; genus Drosophila; species Drosophila eugracilis. The sequence goes on along the minus strand of NW_024572029.1, from coordinate 1,185,738 downwards.
GTACAGCAAAAAGCGGGTAATAATACATTGATATTCCTTAAATTATGTTTTCAATTATTATATATTTTAAACTATATTTTAAACTTAACAAATAACTAGCTGAGATCTGATTTCACAAGCCATAAAACTTATATTTTCCAAGACTTGCCACCAAAATAATGCCTAATTGATGATTGATTGTCGAAGATTAGTTTTGCTTACCCTCCCCCCCTGCATCTTGTTAGATATTTTTTTTAAATAAACTACTTGAAAGGGGGTAGGAGCTTACCCCCCCCCCCGCCCCATCTTCATCAATATCTAACCCAGGCCCTCCTCCCTGCAGCGCTTTCCCGCCCGCAACGTTCAGCGCAAACAACTTGTGTTAATTACTTAAGTTTCAGCAGTTGTTCCACTTAACAAGTTCTTCTTCTTATACACTCTCATCTCTGCCTGCGCCTTAGCTGCTGCTGCTTTAGCCTCCCCCTCCTCTTCTGTTCCATATTGTTGCTATTTTTGTTGTTTTTTTCGTTATTTTTGTTATTTTTGCCATTTTAGTCTAATTCCATGGCGTATTTGTTGTAGCGTGCCGCTTACACGCCAAAGTCATTTGCGCTCAAGTTGTTAAACTTTTTGCTTTGTAAGCGCTTTTTTCCGGCCCCAGCGGAAGCGGCGAACGCCGGGCGGAAGACAGTGGGCGGTACGGGCCACAAGGCAAGGCCAAAAACTGAACAAATCCTTCGGGGCAAAACAGAGATAGAGTGAGAGAGAGAAGAAGGCGACGGCGTCTGCGGCATAAACGAGTCAAAACTTGCGCAAATGTTGATGCTCAAAGTTTTTCCTAACTAATTTTCTTTGACTTTACCATGTGTGTGTGTGTATAGGAGTGAGTGGGTGTGTGAGAGAGAAAATTTGAGATATTGGCTACAAATTGAGGAGATCTAACTTCAAGAGCCAATGGAATTGGACATTTATGATAGCCTTAACAGAAAAAATCAAGCACATGAATAGGTTATGACTAAACTTAGGTTACGTTAATTACCAGATATGGGAAAATAATATTAATTTAACCTTAATGTAGTCTTTTGAATGCTTTCTAAATCAAGAAGTTAGCTTAGGCTCAAGCTTACTATTTCCATTACCATGAAGATCCAAAATCCTTTCGTTTAAAAATTCCCAAAAAATCTTTAGCAAAATCCCAAACATATTTCTGATTTCCCGAAAAACCTACCTGGCTTACGGGGCAGTTAATACCGCAATTAGTTTCTCTACCAGAAATACCCAAAACCCCGAAACTAACATCCTACGTTTTCCCGTTTTGCGTTAAGAAGCTTATAGCTGTCCTGTTGGTTGGAAATATCAAAGCAAATGATTTTTGGAAAAGTTCAAATTTGGTTCGGTCCTGTATAGTTTTCCAGAAACAACCCTCCCGTTCGATAGTGAACGAGATGAAACGAAACGAAAAACTAACTAGCAGATTGCTCATACGTAAAGTTGTTGCCGGCTAGCTAATTGTTGGTAAGCACCCCCCGTTAGCTATTTTCATTCCATGGAAAACGAAACTCAACTTCCTCCCTCTACCACCCACACACAGCATATTCTCGTCGTCGAGCTTTTAGAAAAAGTTGTCGTCAATCACTGGACGCGCTCGTCTGTCAAATAAAGCCAAACAAGCTTAGTTGACTTTTGGGCGCCGCACATTTGTCTTGCTGTGCCGGGCCATGAGCAAAGTGACCTCCCCAGCTTACCCTCCTTACCCCTCCTTCTCACCCACTAGCCCGCCTCTGGGAAACTAACCTAATGCACTGGAGGAAAATTTATATAGAGAAAGAACTACAGCTTAAGAACTAGATAACTATATCACTTGAGAAGATTACAGAAAGCATTAAATAAAGTTAAATATTTTAAGTTTAAGCTTAAGTTTTCATTTTTACTTTTAAGTTTAAGCTTTGAGTTTAAGTCTTATGCTTAAGTTTAAGTTTTGATTTTAAAGAAATTTTATGCATTTCTTACATACTATTGCCTACTTTTAGGCACCCTTTGAAGATCAATAACGATAAAAGGAAAAGTTAAGCAAGCTTAAGACTTAAATCTAGAGCAGTCATTTTTCAACTTAGATTATAGATTTTCAAAATATCATTTAGTTAGACAAAAATACCTCCCAAATTTTGTGATTTAAGAAGTTATCACTTAAAATTTTACTAAAAAATAACTAAAACTGAGCCTTAAATGCTAACTTAGATGGTATCCTGATTATCATATTTGCTGATAAGGCTTAGCCATTTACCTTATTCTTAAAAATATATTTCTTAACTACTTTCTCGGAATATTCCTTCATATAAAACTGCTTTCTATCCATCACTTTGCGTTGTTAAGCTTAGCCATTTCTATAACTTTCTTTAGAAGTATCTTAAGTACACCCCCAAACCTGTTTCTGTAACTCATCATCATCTTATTAAAATTTCCCTATAGACTTTTATCTCAGTGTACCCAACAGAATCCATATAGCAAGGACAACACTCATATTTAGGCAAGGCAAAGCGTTTTGCATACCGGGCTACTCACCATCGACGATATGCACGCGCACCGAGGTCGGATTGGCATTGGAGGGGGTGCATGTGTAGAGTCCCGAGTCCTGGCTGATGGCCTTCTGCACCAGGAGCCGGCTGGTGGTCAGCACACCTTTCTCGGTGACTAATGATATGCCGCCGCGAGGTGAATCGAAATTTATGATCTGAAATAAATAACCGACCACGGCAGTGGGTTGGTTTGCGTGAGGGGGAGAGAGAGAGAAAGAAAGGCAAACAGCTTAAGTGCCAGGACATACAGTTTTTCGTTTTTCGGTTTTTTACTCCTGCGAAATTGTTACATTTGCAGTTGTTGTGGTTGTTGTTGTTGTTGTTGTGGCTATAGTACTATATAGTATTTGTGTGAGTTTGGGTTTTTGTTACTTTTTCGGGATGCTGGACTGGGGCTGGGGCAGCATCCTGGGGCCCCTGGCAGAACGAGCATGTTAGTTAAATTTTTATTAATGACATCGTGTTAGTCAAGCCAGGGTGCGCTTTGGCTCCGAAAGCTGCTTCGTTATGCCAGGGAAATTTCTTATTTCTTATTTCGACCAAAAAAAAAACAAAAATAACATAAAAAATAGAAACCGGCAACAGAATTTCCTTGACATTTGCTTATAAAAAGAAAAGTTGGGAGACTCACAGGACACATCACCAGTTTGGTGGAAGGAGACTGACTACGGCTGACCAAAGATTTTGGTACCTTAATAAAGGTGTTTTGGGTTTTCTTTAGGGATAAGGTTTTGTGGTGAATATTCTGGGGTTTTTTGAGGGTCTTAAAAACAAATTTTTAAACATTTTTTAAAGAAAGCCTCCTTTTGGTAGTTTTTATTTTTTAGAAAGTTAACATTCGGACATTTTTATGGTTAACTCTGGCTCTTAGTTCAAGGTGAAGGGGTGATAGTTTGACAGCAGTTAAGTTATGAGATGGGAAACTGAAAATTCCCAGAGGAATTGCTAGTCGTTTGTCAATCGATTAAAAGTTTCTACTCTCGAAGGCAGATAACCAAAACTATAACTAATAATCATAAAAATCCAAGAAGTCAGCCGGAAGGAAGGAAGGACCCTTGTCAAATGTGACTATTAATGCCACTCCTAAACTCCCTCTTTCTCCTATATAATATCCAAATATACAGCTAAGCTTGGGTTAACCCATGAATATTCATACTTTACAGACAGAGACACACATGTCAAGTGGTTTTTCGTTGCGGTTGTTTTTTTTTTTTTTCTGGTATTTTTGTTGGTATTTTGTGATGTTTTTTGAGGGTTGGGGGACATGAAGTTAAAATGAATTTTGTGGGCTCACCTCGCGGTTGTGGGACCAAATGACGGTTGGCGGCGGTTCCGGTGCGAATTTCACAATGCAAGTCAAATTGATGGTGGATCCCCGGTTGATGTGCAGCTCGGGACCGCCGATGATGTCGGTGACGGGTTCTGAAAGAGAGAGGAGAAACGGAAAAACAAAAGCAAACTGGGTTAAAAATCATTTCATAAGCTGTGGCGGCACACTCACACACACAACAAATGGCACATAAAACATTTTGAAAGCTCATTTTCGTTTAAGCCTGAAAAACAATAAAAAATAACAAAAAGAAAAGCACAACACAGAAGGCAAAGGGCCAGGCCAAGGACATTAGGAGTCGTCCTGAGCCTGTTTAAGAAAAGTTTATCTACCGTTGCGTTAAATTGTTTTCTTTCCTGCTGCGCGTAACCAGAATGGATGTCTGCATGTACCGCACCCCTCTTCAAATTCAACCCTCTACCCCCCTTGGCACATGTGTGTGTGCGTGTGTGTGTGTGTGTGTATTTGACATCTACACGTTTGTTTACTTTCTTATTCATCGTAAAACAATTTGTGACTTTCGAGTAAGCAGAAGCGAACGAACACAACACAGGCTAAAGGGAAAAACCAAAAAAGGCAGCCAAAATGGAAATAAAAAGAAAGCACAAAAAGTGTGCTGAATTAAATGCAAAGTGACATCGGAAAAAGAGGGACAACCAATCAGGAGGGAAAGGGAAAGATCGAGAGGGAGGAGAAAGAAGAACAACAGAAATCTCAAATTCAAATGCTGGCCAAAGTAAACAACAAATTGTGTCATTAGTTCAAGGACATTGATTGAAATCTCGGTTGGCCGAAACTAAAATTGGAAATTCTTAACTTGCCAGCGCCCCCTCCCCCACTCACACTCTTTCGACCACTCCAAGCACTTTTCTACATGCTGTTGTACACTGAGAGAAAGGACTTCTATATAGAATGTTATAGCTTACGAAAGGAAATAATAATCTGACAGTTACAGTAATAAAAGTAAGTAAAGGGAGGGAGACCACATCCCCTTTTTCTCTCTGTGTAAATAGCCTTTCCTGCTCTGCTCTTCTCTACCCTTGTTCAATGCTAATAAATTGGGATTTCTTTGCTGCCTGCTGCCTGCTGCCTGCCTCCTTCAGCTTTCTTCTTCTTGGGCTTCACCATCTCCATTTACTGCCTCTTACGTCCTACGCTCTCCTTCCGCCCCCTCCCCCATCACTCTTCACACCATTTTCTGGAAGCAGCAGCAAAATGGCTGCTTTAGCGCTTCCGCTTTTTGAACAACTTTCATCAGTGTGTGTGTGTGTGTCAGAATCTAGCTGTGTGACTATGTCTATGTGTGTGTAAAACTGCAGTTACTGTAGTCGGGGCTAACGGTAATGTGCTCTCCTCTCTTCTTGACTGAAAACGCCGCTAAAGGTTAGTGAAAGTTATGTACTGCCAAATGGCGGCTGCCACTCGTTCTCAAGACAGTGGGCGGTTGTTGGGAGGTTTGCTAGAGGTTTTCCCTTATATCTATTTTCCTTTTTTTTTCTTCTTTTTTTGGGTTATGCTCCATTTTCCCCATGCAACGTTCGAGCGTATCTCTCAATCTCCATTTTGAAGTTCTTTATGCTTTGCAGTTATCTCCGCACTGTGTGATTTCGCCCTCTTGCCCCATGCCCCATGCCCCATGCCCCTTTACCACTAACCCATTGCATTTGTAACCCATTTGCCACAGAGATTTGATCTCCTAGCAAGGATACTCGGTCAACTTGATGTGCATTGCTGCTGCTGCTGCTGTGCTGCCTCCAAAGTTAACTCTGCGAATAAACCGAGTGAGTTCCTGGCTTAAAAAGTTTAACTCGCAAAAAGGAAGATTCTTGCCACCAAAAAACGAAACTCAATGGGTTTTCTCATGGATGGGAAAAGCCTTGCTACTTCGCTGCCTTGCTGTTAGTGCCATAAGCGAAAAGTTAGTGAAATGGAAACGTTTTAGAGGGAAATTTAGTAATCCCGAAAAACAAGACAGACAGACAACAAAGTCATCTCATATGGTTATGGCTATTAGCAGCAGCTCCCAACTGGAGATTGTCCAAGATTTATTTTTCATAAACAATTTGATATACTTTATAGAAATGATAGAACAAGAAACATATTTGGTGATATAAAACAAAGATATCGAGGCATCTCTTATCAAATTCTAAAGCCTCCTCCTTCAAGGCCCCCTAAAATTAACCCCCCGCTAAACCTCAAGGCAACTGGTTGGCCATATTTCCTACTGAATTTTGAAGTGTCACCCGCTAGAGTCTGCAAACTTTTATGTTCCTAAAATATTCATTCAGACGAAACAATTGGTTTCAATACGTGCTCTCCCTCCCCCCCTTGCACATCCTTATTTATTATTCCCTCTATACCTGAATACCTGACTGCCCTTCTACCTCATATGCTGTACAGATATATATATATATATTTAAATATATATATATACCATATATACCTTTGGCCGACAGCTTTTATGGCAATTTAAACTTTGCCGTTCGCAACACATTAAACTTATTGATCCGAAACTGGTTCGGCAACGGCACCCACAACCCTATGGAATTTGGCCGGAGCCTTTAAAAACAATGCCAAAAAGGACATGGCTGGCGAAGGGGGAGATGCGTAGGAAATTGCGGGTCATTCGGCACATGTGGGCGTTATGTGTGGGCGGCCCTGTGTCTGTAGGCCCTGGGCGTGGCATCATCGTGTATGTGTGTGTGTGTGTGTATGCGTGCGGCGAGTTAATATTAAACAAATATTACGCATACGACACGAGGGAGCAGCTGGAAATCATCAAACGCTTTCGCATTTTGCGTTTGCGTTTGAGTTTGCTGTTTGTGTGTGTGTGTATGTATGTAGCGCCAAGAAGTATGCAGCAGGTTTATTATTTATGCCATTCATGCGGTAGAACATTCAAATAACCCGCCAACAAACACACCGCCGCCTACCACTTTCTCCACATTCCCATCATCAGAGTGTCCCAAGAGGAATTTATGACCTTTTTACTTTTAATTTGGCCAAGATAGGGTGGGGAGCGGAGGGGCGGAGGCGAGCGATATCTATCCGTAGCATTCCATGCGAGCCATAACAGCTCGGTCGGTCATGCGGCGGCTCCTTGGAGCATTCCGAACGGATTATCTTTGGTGATTTTTAGTTTTCCTTCAGTGCCAGTGCCTCTAGTTGCCTCATCCTCATGCCCATCCCTATCTCCATCCCCATTCCTCATCGCCACTCACCGACTCAATTACCAGTCGAATCGGACTTTTAGAACTCTACAGTGGAGATCATTATGAAAGTGAATCTTCTTTGGGATTTATAAGTGATAAAATCCCAACCAAAATTCTATTAATTTTACAAATGCAATCCTTAAACTTGAATCAAGAAGACTAGAACCATTAATGATAGATAGAGTGCAAAAATTTAGACTAACAATGAAGTTTAAATCGAAATCAGATTGAACTCAAAGGGTTATTTAACATAAAAACTTATCGCTGCTACCATCTCAACCTCGTCTGTAGTTACCTTGGCCTGTGCCAAGTGCGTGACCAAACTGCAAACAGCCAGCCATGGCTGAGAGATACTATGAGCCCCACTAGCCGGCTGGCCAAAAGGGCTGGGCGGGCTGGTTGGGCTGGTTGGGCTGGCCAGGCAACTTCAACTCATTAATCAACGTAATTTGGAGAGTCTTTGGGAGTGTAAACGGCGCTTATGAATGATTCATGTGCCCCACCCCTCCTCCTTGCTCGGTGCCTCTGGGGCAAGTATCTTGGAATCCCTCCCCCCTCCTTCCACCCCTTTCGATTTCATAGCCAGGCCAACTCACTCGTCGTCTGCCTCTTATCGAATTAGTTGCTGCATTTGCGCCTTGCACTTTGATTAATCGCCATGTCAACATTTGAGCCTAATTTGCAACTTTTATGCCGGGGCTTTCGAATGTGATTTATGGCCAAAAGGCAAACACCAAATTCCCCTACACACACATATATATATATATATAGATATTGGGAAACTGGGAAAGGAAAAACAACCCTGAAATTTAAATGGCTGAGTGTGCGTGTGTTTCTGCGTGTGTGGCTCTCGCTCCTGCCGCCTGTCACTTAAAGGCATGTAAATCAAATAATAAATTTCAATAAAAATACAAATAAAACCTATCAAACGTGTATATGCGGTGGTGCCCCGAAAAATGATTCTCAAAAGGTCGCCTTCACGACCAGCCACCAACCCACTCGGGGGCGCTCCTTTTTCCTGCTTGTTTACAAGCCGATTTTTAATGTCTGTTTGGAAAAAGGAAAACCAAACCGATATTTGCGATACGAGAGTGTGTGTGGAAATATCAGGGAAAATGTCTAGAACCTCTTTAAGGAGTACTAAAAAGCGAGGAAACGTGGAGTTTAGTACGCAATTGAACTTTTTATATTAATCAAATCAATTTTAAAGCACTCAATCTGGTAGGATAGCTAGGATATGTCAAGGAAATCAAGCTAAATGGTCCCCAATCGAGGTAAGAAACTTGTATTAATGACATTAACTTAAAATTCCAACTATTACTATTTCAAGAACCGAAATTCCTTTACCTAAGATCTCCTAAACTTAGAAGGAAAATCGGACTATAAAGCCCAATAATGAAGAATAATTAAGGCTAAACTATCTCCCCTCTTCTAGCTTGCTTCGTCTTCGCCCCCCTTTGGAAATCTCTAATCCGAACCATAAAACTGTCACCATTTCGTTGGGGCTTTTATAGGTTTTCGTTTGAGCCATAAAGGTTAACGTAATGCTGCCTATAACAACACACAAGCACCCACTTAGAGAGAGCAACTACACCCACTTCTCCAAAGACCCAAAAACCTGAAACATCGAAAAATGGCAAAGGCAAAGGCAAAGGCAAAGGCAAAGGCAAAGGCAAAGGCAATGGCGATGGCGAAAGGCAAAGGCTTACACGCTCATAAACCTTTATGCTTTTTCAATTGAATTGTCCCGAAGTTTTTGGTCGGATCCTCGACCTTGATGTTTTCTTTCCCCCCTCCCCTTAGCCCCTTACTCCTTTGTCTGTGGGTAATAAAATTTGTTGCCGTTGTCGCCATTGTTCTACGAGGCGCGATTTTATGATACCGTCAACATATTTCAACTTTCTGAACAAGCCAACAAACTGAACTAAAAGTCGACCAAGCGATACCCATTTGGAACTCGAAAATGATGGGAAATCCATGTGTCTTAAGGGGGTTTCCCTCTCTCCCCCTCTCTGTTAATCGTCTTATAAAGTTAGGACTGCTTCTGGCCTTCCCTTTCAGCCAAATAGTTAGGCTTTAAGTTCGGAATTTGGGCCAATTTGAAATGACTGAATGGCTGAATGGCAAATTGGTCCCCCGGCAAAGCGCAACAAGCGCTCTCTCTTTTGGCGCTGGAACAATGTGTTAGCAAAAGGACAATGAGGATGGCGCCGCCGCTGCCACGTCGGTTGGTGGCACGTACATGGTACAGCGGCTTATGAACTTGCCCCCAACCACCACTTCCAACCTATATATAAATGTTGAATTGGGCATGTCCATTGATTGACTCCGCCTGTCCGATCGGACAAAAGGCAGTCCTCACCCAGTACTGGCAAACAGCTTGCAGTTGACAGGATGCAAAGCCAGAATCTATCAGCCGTGCATTATAAATTCAATATGCATGCACCACACACACACACACACACACACACACTCATCCATACATATTATATTATATATATGGCTGTGGAATAACTCTGATGGATTCGATTCGTTTCGTTTCGTTTCGATTGGAGTCGATTTGGTCGGTCGAGAAATCATTGCACATTTGATAATCATTGAGAGCTGTCGGCACATGGAATTGTTTTGTGATTATGGTGTGTGGCAAGTCCAGAAGAGGCAGCAAGCGTGTGTGTGCGGGTCAACAGTTTAAGCCCGACTTTTGTGTCACTCCAATAATATTTCCGGTGCACTTTTCCGCCCGACACTTTGGCAAATAAATGTTGGGCAGAGAAAGTGACATGGAAAAGTCAGTAGGGTTTGGAAATTAATCATGAAGGAGGTGGTTTTAGGGGTATAAAATGGTTCCCTTTTATCATAAGTAAATTTTTTATTGCCTACTTTTTGGGGATATTTTTTCCCCTATTTCCCTTTTCCCCTTTTACTTCTTACTTCACCTTAATTTAAGTTAAAATTTCCCCCTCAAGTATAGTTTCTCATTTTCCTCACCACACATATTCCCTGCATCTGCTCCTATATATATATCAACATATTCATGATATATCCTTTCTCTATTTGGTGACGCCTGCTGTTCCCCCCCTTGTAATGCCATAAAACTTCTTCTGGCGTTGAGCTTGTCCAGGAAATTGACTTGAATTATTTGGCATTTGGCATATAGCATAGCATATCGCAGCACATCGCATGTCGCACCCCACAAAACCAATAACTTAACCAGCGATTGCTCGAGCACCCCCTTTGGAATCGCCCAATTTCATGGCGGCGGCTGTCGGTCGTCGTTGTCCCCCTCTCTGCTAAAAACTCACTCCCCCCCTTTGCCCACTGATATTTCGGGTTCTTTCGTCACGAAGCTTTCGTCATGAAGCCACTGACTGACTGACACAGCGACGGACGTACTTTATTTACGTACTGGCATTTCGAATAACAAGAACGACGAATGCCAACGTTTAGTCATTCTGCTAAAGGATACCAAGGGGTACACTTTGAGAAATTAGCATAGATTGGGAGTTATTATTAAGTTGAACTATTAGAAAGTTTGTTATGTGAAGAAGAATTCTGTATTCTTCATGATTTATCTCATGTATTAAATTTTACTTAGCAATCTGACGAATCTAAGACAGTCTACAGCTCTTCTTTTACCAACTTTAATGAATAATAATTATTATTTATACATTTTTCATAAATGAAATCAAAATTAAATAATCCCCAGTGCCCCAGTGCTCTATCCCCAAGAGTGATCTTCAATCTAAAACCCCCAAATAAGAGCTTGAGCCTGGGCAGAAATTCGCTGGATTTCTCTGGCCAAACACAGCAACCGCAAATGTGTTTGTGCGTGACTGCGGGCAGGGCCACGCCCCAGTTGGCAACCAACGCCCACGCCCTGCAGCCCCACCTAACCATATCCATATCCCCAGATATATATATATATAGTACGAGTGTGTATATATGTACACCCCACTGGAGCCCCAAAGGCAAAGTGTTGAAAGTGGAATTATGTGTGTTTGTGTTGACATTATAATAATGGTTTGGTTTATGTTTATAGTCTGCTTCATGCAACCGTACACATGTTCGTCCCTTCGTTCTGTCATCTTTCGTCCTTGCCCCTTGCCTCCACCCATTACCATTTCGTTTCTGGTTTGGATTCTGATTCCTATTCCTAACCGACGACTCCCCTTGCAACTTTTCCTTCTCTCTCTCTGTGTGTGTGCTTTGATTACTATTCAAATATTGTGACATTGTGAAAAATAAACAAATTTGCATTATTTATTTTCATATTTGTTTGCTTTTCGGCCTGACACTGACTCCGAGTGTGAGTCCTGAGTGAGTCCTGCCCTGGTCTAAGCTCCATTGCTCCCTCCCTCGCTAGGGAGGGCCTCTCTTCAACCATCGTCCGAAAATGAAAACTTTTCTTTCGCTCGCCACGCTGGCAAAGTTTGCTCGTAATTTTTCCAACAATTAATAAAACAAATTATGCATTGAAAAGAGGCAGCAGCAGCAGCAGCAGCAGCGAGGGATGTTTTTACATTCAAATTTGATATCTACAAAGAGCCTAATATATGAGGGGACGACTGCCCAAAAATGTTGCTGCCCAAAGTTAGGTGAGGGAGGGAAGAGACTGCCAAGTATCTAGGGAAATTCGAGAGGAAAATATACGCTAATTGATTCTTAATTTGGAATTTAAGAAACTGAGAAAATGTGCAAAGCAAATTATAGTTTTTTTTAAAATCTCTTTAAGACGTTTTTCACCAATATTCTTTTTTTTTGAGAGAAAATAATGTGGTTCTTTGTGAAAAGTCGCTCATAACATGGCTAAAAGTTATGGGTATATTAAAAGTCATAGCTCTACGAGTTTGTAATCAAATTCCCAACAAAACTGCATTCACAGCTAAAAATCTTAATTTTTGAAAATTATTAGTAATAAAATATGATGTTAACCCTTATCGGAAATGCTAGTTTTGGGTTATCCCTATTATCCCCCTTAAACTGACAGGATTATTCCCATAATTAAGCCAATAATAGTCCTAATAAGGAATACCATACCAAGTTGGATTCGTTTTTAAATTTTCAGCAAAACAGCATTTAAACATAAATAAAAATTCAAACATATAATGTTACCAGAATGACCCTTATCGGAAATGCAAAAGTGGATTTATCCCCACCATTTGCTCCCAAAAGTGGAAGTATTCTTCCCATAACTCAGCCAATAATGGTCCAAATATGGAATGTAATACCTCGTTGAGTTTGTTTTCAAATTTCTAGTCGATCTGCATTCACAGTTTGAAATGTCAAATTTGATCAATTTTTTGAAAATTTTGATGATGGTACCCCTTATCGAAAATGCGAAAATAAATTAGCCCCGATTCCCCTCCAAAGTTGGTAGTATTTTCTTCATAACTAAGCTACTAAAAATCCAAACATTAAATGCCATTTCTCTATGAGTTCGCATTTAAATTTCCTACAAAATTGCATTCCCACCTAAAAATTGAAAGTTTGTGCCATTTTTCACAAAAAAAGATGAGGGGCAACCCTTATAGAAAATTGAAAATCCGATTTCTCCTTATTTTCCCCTCGGAGCTACAGCATTTTTCTCATAACTAAGCCAATATTGGGTCGAATGTGTGGAATTTAATGCCTCGTTGATCTTGTTTTTTCATTTCTAAATGCATCTGCATTCAAGGCTAAAATTTTTAACTTTTGCTGAAGTAACAAACGAAAAAACACAAAGAAAATATCAAATTTTTGGCAATTACTGATTTCTGATTCTGATACGGCCAACATACTTGGACCTCTGTAACCTCTTTCTATCAATCAAAACCTCTTTTTTATCACACAAAACAAAATCAAATCAAATCCTGAGACCTATCATTCTATTTACTCAACAAAAAACATCAAGCAAAATCTGTATATAAATGGGAAGTTTAGCTGTTTTTGCCCTCTAAATATGTGTCCTCTTATGAAAAGTATATGTCAGAGAGATCCCTCGCTCTCTCTCGCTGTAAGTCATCCATTTCTACCCAGCAGAAGCGGCAGCAGTAACCACAGCTGCGGTCATGACAAAGTAAATCTAAAATACGCAAAATATTGTGTGTCGTGTCATTAGTTTGTGGCGCCTCAAAAGAAGGCAACGTTTTCTTGGCATCGCCGCCTTTTTTGCCGCATAAGTTGTGATTTATGAGCCGAGGCAGCAGCACCACAAGCACACCAGCACCTTGGGCCAGCAGCAGCAGTTCCTCTCCAGCTACCAGCACCCAACATCTCGTATCTGGTATCCTACATCCGACAACATCCTCCATCTCAGATCATCACGCGTCCCCTGGACGTTGGTTGGGCGTTCATTGGGGGATGGGAGCTAAGGGGGGTGTAAGGAGCAACGGTGGCGGCGGCCTGTGAAAAGCCATAAAGTGCAAATGGTGCCCAGGGGAATCCATCAAACAGCAAAAGCTGCCATAAAACGACACAAACATGTGCGCAACACCAACACCGCGCGGCAAAGTGGAAATGCTATGGAGGTTGCCAGTTTGGATGGGAGGGGGGTTGGTTGGTTGGGATGTCCGGATAAGGTAGCTGAAACGGAGACCCGGAAATAGATACCCCATCAAGTGGTCAACATTCGTTGGACTAACTGCCTCTCTGTCTCTCTGTCTGGGTGTGTATCTGAGCCACCAGATTGGATATCAGTGTAAACATCAAAGTAGTTGGCAAATCACTCACACGTAGCCAACTAAAAGCGCTGTGTGGACCAGGAAGAGGATGGCCAAGATGGTTAAGATGGCTTTTCTCTGGCCGTGTAGAAGGAGATAGAAATGGAGATTGAGTATGACAGGAGGAGGGAGGGAGGATGGGTAGTTGGGGAGTTAAAGAGAAAGTAGCCATTCTGTGCACGGCATACAAATTGGCAGCCGTTTCGGAGACCACACTGAGCGAAATAACGACTCGACTTGATTAAGTTGTGTGGCGTTGGGATGTGATAAGGAAGGGGAGTGGGAATTGGAATTAATACAATAATGGGGACGGACAAGCTACTAAATGTGGTTTTGGCTTGGAGAGGCGGTTTCTGCTTTTGTAGCGACTTTCTGACTAGGTGACTGGATATCCCATATACTCCTATATATATATATATATATTCTTCGATTCATACTTTGACTTTCATCAGAGAATCTCACAAGGCTTTCAATCGAATTTGATATTCCATATTTGAATGCCATTGTTAGAGGCGAATTTGTCAAGCTTTTCGAGTTACACTGATTTGGGGAAATGTTATATTTCCTTAAAAACAATCTAAAAAAAATCTTAATAAACAAGCAAAACAAATGTGCAGCTTGCTTGAGACTTAAGTTACAAACTCTCTGAGGTATGACACTTGCTATTTGGCTTATAATGGCTAAGGGTAAATGGGTGTTTGAAGTGAAGTTTCAGGTTACTTCTTACTCCAATTTAATGTCAAAACTTTACCAAATTTCCACCTGAGACAAACTAAGCAGTTAAGTTCAAATGTTAACTTATTAAAAACACCAAGAATGAGCTTTCAAAATGTAGTTTCGGGGCACCTTTTATAAAGGTTACACTTTCAAAATCTAATATTTGGTAAATCCATCCTCTAGAGATTTAAAAAACTTTCAAAACTTTCAGATACACCTTAAGTAAACTTCATAGAACACCAACGAATACTCACCAACAATATTAAGGTAGACAGAGTGTCCAATTGGGGGCGTGGTCGATATCTGACATTCATAGATTCCAGAATCCTTTCGTTGAGCATAGCGTATACGTAATGTCCAATCCTCGGCGTGCGGTGAATGCATGGCTTCGAATCGCTGGTCAGAGGTATAGGTGTAACGGCCCACAGTCAGCAGGTGTATATCCCTGTGCCGCACCCAGGATACCTGCAACAACAAAACGGAAGAGGAAGAGAAGTTAGAGTTAGTAAGAGGGCAGCACATAGTCCGGCGTCTGGCGACAGGTGAAATGGCGTCGAGAAGCCTCCAAAGAGCAGCGCCAACAACTGACTTTTGGGGGCTTTTAATTGCGCGCTTAGTTATCGATTTGACTCTTGTGTGTTGGCCTCTGTGTGTGTGTGTGCGTGTGTGTGTGTGTGTGTGTGTGTGTGTGTGTGCGTGTGTGTGTGTCTGCGTGTGTGTGTATGCGTGTGTGGGTATGAGTATGTGTCTGCTGCCCGATTACAGGACACAAAGCACATCCTTCCCGCCATGCCCAGACACACGCACGAACCACCGGAGACTGTCAAGCGATAAACAATTTAAATGCCAAATTGAAATCGAATGTGGCTGGGCCGAAGCGTGCACTGAGATATGTTTTTATAGCATACTTTTATGCGTTCGTTTAAATTTCCTGGTAGATGATGTTTAGATTACCAATTTCTTATTTGGAATAATCCCCTAATTAATATCAAATATTTAAATAAAAAACCTTAGAACTATAAACAATTCTTCCCAGTGTCGGATTTCTGCTAAGCCTCGAGGATCGTGCCAGAACGCTGCCTTTTGTGGGAATAGTGGAAAAGTCCAGGACGACTCCTCTTCGCTCCTGCATGCTCTTTGAGTTTTATGGTGAATCGCCATCTCCCTCAACCAGCTATCTCACCCCCCTCTCCCCCTCGACGGCTCTTAACTGTTGGCCATAATTACGCGCCGCTTAACTCGCGCTGGAATAGCGGGGTAGGCGGGGTAAGGGGCTCGACTCGAGCAAATCAACAAACGCGCATCGCATTTGGGTGCGGGAAAAAGGATTTTCGGTTTCGGAACGTTGACATCGAATGTGGTCTGTGGTAATGGTGTGCGTGTGTGGATAGGGGCTCCGCCATTGAGGATTTGGGATTTGGGATTTTGTTGACTTTCTCCCACTCCTGCCCGCATCTACATACTACATATATATATCTATATGTACTGACCACCCATGGACGCACACGCCTGGCTTTTGCATGTTTAAATGCGAATTGGAATCGAAAATTTTGGGATGATTGGCAAATGGAGCGAGCGGAGTGAGAGCAGATGTCCCCCTCTGCCAATAATACACTCCTCGTACCCCTCCTCATCCACTCTTCACGCACTACACACATTTTCATATTTTCCTGTTTCGAATGCACTTGAAAAGATACACTGGGAAAAGCTGGCTAAGGTTTGAGGGGTTTTATATTGAGAATAAACTTGAATGGAAGGGAATCTGAATCGGTGAGAAAACTGAGGGTTATTGCCAATGAAATATATAAAAAATATTATTTAAAAATATATTTCAAATACTTTTATACTTTCTAAAGTTAAAAACAAGCAAATATCTGATAAATCTTACTTCAAAAACTTGGAAAAGTTAATCAAAGGTGAGCTGTTAAAACTCAAAATATCTTTCTGATTTTTATCCCAAATCTTCTCAGATAGTTTTCCAGCTAATAGAAACCTTTCACTACCTACTTTTTCTCGCTGTGCAGCAGAGCTTTCCCAACATCGAAGTCAATTCATTCTCTACGCCCTGGCAGTTGTAATTATTTTAAGGGACTCCCCCTCTCTAGCTGGCTTTTCCCCCTTTTCGATGAAGCATTTAATTGTGCTTTTGTTTCAAAATTCAGTTTACTCGAGTCCCAGTCCCAGTTACAGTCCCAGTTCCCAAACTCTACTTCTACTAACTGCTGAAAATTCTAGTGGGTGGACACATATATTAGTCCCTCTGACTATTTGTTTCCAGCTGCCTGCTTTATGCATTTCCCACTAACGATGGCGCAGCAGTTTGGTTCTGTTTTTGTTATGGGAAATGGAAACCAAACCCACCTCAATGTGGGGGCTGAAATCAGATTTAAGACTGGCCTACTGACTGAGTTCGATCCAACTTTAAAGTTATCATATCTAAAATATACATTAAAGTTAGTCGCGTTTAACTAATGATAATATCTGTAATTAGCTTCAGGCCAAACCTCAAATCGTATCCAAATGGCCTATTTAATGCTCTTGCAAAATCACCCAAAAATTGCCATGTTTCGGCCATCATTTCAGGCCTCATTCTACCCTCATTCTACAACTTTTTTTAGTTGCTGTTTTAAGTATGTTTGTTTTAGTCATTACGCAGCGAGCGCAGTCTGTAATTATTTTGTGCGGCTTTCGGTTGTGTTAATGAATTTGTTGTACAATTTGCAGGAAATCAACGGGCAGAGGGGACGAGGGGGTGGTGCATTCTGGGCATTCTCTGTGATGGCAATTAGATAATTACGACAACATTATTAGCAAATTAATTTTGATTTTATGCGGCGGATGCCAAATGGTAAAGCGAGGAGGCTGGGAACCCTTTTTCTGTCCTATATTCTGTTACATAAACCGCCCCTTGCCACCCCATACCTGCTACCATCATCATCTTTATATATAAAGGGATATACCCTAACACCCTGCTTCCTCCTTCTTACTCCTCCTTCTCTCCTTGCAAATTGCACCTTTTGCTATTGTTGTTGTTGTCAGATAGTGCAGTTTGGCGGCTGGCCAAATCATTTGGCAAGGAAATGTGTGAGAATGGAAATGCAAGTATCGGCGGGTGGGTAGGGGGCCGTGGCGATTGCCTTGGCCCATTTAGCAGGGCCAACATAAATTTCAAAGGTCTCTGTCTTTAGTTACAAAAATGAAATAATATTCCAATGAATATCCCAACTAAAAGTAACTTTAAACTAAAAATCACTTTGCTTTTTCATAACCTAAATGAATTCAAATATTTTCCAGGACAAAGAACATTCCTGAAATGGCTTTCTTTAATATGAAAAAGCTGCTGATAATGAAAAGGAAAGGGGAAAAGAGGAAGATTTAGACCAAAATCTATATCACAAAAACCAAACTGACTTAATCGCCAGAGTATATAAACGATATATATCCTAAGAAATATCTAACATATCAAATACAATATACAAATCATATATGGAAAAAGCTGATGTTGGGCAACCTCAAAAATGCTGGCAAATTGTTTCGCTTTCCACTGTAATTGGCGAAAACTCACTCACTCACATACTTTTTGCCAATCGAGAAACAGAAAGAGTTCAGAGAGAGAGAGAGAGAGTCTGCCTGCCACCAAGTAAGTCCTTGAGCTCGCCAAATATTGTTATGCATAAATTTGATTGCATTTTGATTCGAGTTGGATTTCGCATTCCACTCAACTCCTCATCCCAAACAGCAATTCAGCTTAAAAATCGAAAAACAAAAATCAAAAATAGCGAAGCGCAATTTATGGTGCTCCAAAAATGATTTCCGCTGCTTCGGAAAAATCGTGAAGTGGGCTTTTCAGTTGTACTTCCAAAGAGATGATGATGATGATGATGATGATGGGGATAATGATGATCTGAAGCTGAAGCTGAATCTGAATCTGTAGCCATTATTGTCTGCTGCAATATATTTCCATTCTGATTTCGATTCACTTCGACTGCACCAGCACAGCTGCCGCCAATTCCGCGTTGTCTGTTTTCCAGAAAATGAAGTAGTGACCCCACCCAAGTGGTGCAAAATCCCAAAGCCCCCAGTCCGATCCCCTTCCCCAATCTGAATCTCCACAACCCATTTTCGACCCTGGCTAGCGCTAGCAGGCAGCTGGCAGCAGGCGGGGCATTTCTGTATATAAAAACAGTTACCAGCCATTTCAAATATGCCTCTGGCTTTTTTGGCATCCACGGCCTGCCCTTTCCTGCCCCTATTTTCTCTCTGCCAAAAGAGGCGTGGCCCTCTGGCAGGAAGCGAAAATCCAGCAGAAAACAGCAACAGCAACAGCAACAGCAGCAGCAGCAGCAGCAGGAGTAGAAATGAGCAAAATTATGAGTGCAGAATTTTCTAATTTAATGTGATTATTATTTGCACTATCTACCACCTCCCATCTCCGCCTCCTTGCCTAGCCTTGCGCTGCTTGCAGGGCTCAATTTATTTAGCGAACATTTTCTGGCCAACATCACGGAAGTGTCATTAGTCAGGTTTCTATGCCATCGAAGCAGTGGTGGTGGAAGAGGAGGAGCATGGAAGAGGGGGAGGTGGAATAGGGATCTGTAAATTGGGAGATGCTGCTGCTGCTGGGTAGCAAAATATTTGCCTTTAAATTTGAAATCAAATTAAAACGAAAGCAAAACACGTGAAAGGAAATTAAATGGAAATTGATTTAGTTTGCAAAATAAGCTAAAGTAAGTTTTAGGGAATTTAAAGTTTAAGATTAATGAAGAAAGTTTAAAAAATATTTTAAAAAATTAAGATAAACAGTGGAAAAGTCTTTGGGAAAATGAAGGTAACTAAGCATTTTTATAGACATTTTCCAGCATTGTCTTTACGAGGATTGGTTAGTTAATAAAATCTGAAGAAAAATCCAGTTTAATAAGCACGAATTTTCGAATTTTCCAAGCTTATGTTGCTTAGCTGGAAAAATAGCAAGAAAAATCCAAGTAAATAAGCTCGTTTTTTATCAATTTTTAAAGCTTAAATTGGTTGCTTAAAAAATCTTTAAGAAAAATCAAACAGAAAACTCAATAAGCGCAAATTTAAATCTGAAAATTGACTAAAAAATATATTAAAAACCAACCAAAACTTAACTTAATCACCTTCACTAATAAACAAGTTTAGATTTAGCCAGTTCACAAAGAGGTTCATAAATCAAACACCCACAAAGGCCTACAAAGAATAGATTGTAAGCCTGAAAAGCCGGAAAATGCTGAACTAAGAATAATAATAACAAGAAATATGCCTTGTAAATGGCAGTCATGAAATCTTTTCAGCGATATATCAGATATCTATATACATATCTATACCCCTCCCCCCCCTCTGTGAGAAGGCAAACTCGAAGCATTGTTAATCACGAGAGTCCCGGGAAATCTTAAGACAGTTTTTTCCCCAAACACCACCCATCCTCCTTCATTTTCCTTAAAGAAGATTGCCAAAATGACTTGTGAGTTGTTGTTGTTGTTATTATGAGACTGTGTCTGTGTCTGTGTCTGTCTGTTTCCTATGTGTGTGTGTGTTTGTGTGTGTATAAGAAGCAGCAGCAGCAGAAAGGTCGACCTCGACCACCCCCTGAGCTCCAGGTGGGTGACTGTTTTCGGCACTGATTGGCACTTCATTTCGACTGCAGCGCAGAGTCCCAGCTCAGTTGCCAGCCCACCAGCCCACCAACCACCCTACACCCACCCGTGGTGGTTATTGCCAGGTGTAGGAGCATAGCAGCGCAGCATCGCAGCAGTGAGTAGTCCCAATCAGCAACCTCTCACGTGCAGCAACAATGGCAACAATAAACTAAGCAAACAACTCGGCAAACAGCCGTGGTGATGCGAGGGAAAACGGTTGGAAAAATCCGTTAAAAAACTGCGGCTCATAGAGAGAGAGAGTGAAAGTGAAAATAGGGAAAGCTCAGGGAAAGTACAGGGAAAGCAAAGCTCCTTGCATATTCAAAAGCAAGGACATCTCATAATTTGCGCTCGTTTCTATCGCCCAACCTCGATGCAGGGCAGCAATATAAGCCAACTAAAAAGTTTCACGCAGCGCGCAAAACTTTAAGCCAGGCACCTAAAAAATAAAAAATGAAAAACATAAAACGCCACTAGATTCCCCTACTAACTAAAAAAAAGAGTAGAAAAAAAAAAGAAAACTGTGGAAAACCAGTGTGGGTAACAAAGTGTCGCCGAAGCAAAGAAAAACAGCCAGCGAGTAAAGCGTCGTGGAAAAAACTTGTCAGCGCGGCTTTGGGGACACATGAAGCACATGCCGCAGTCCCAATGCGACTAAGGAATGCCAACTCACTCCTCCCCTCTCTCAAAAAACACACTAAAACAGCCAGCCACCACCCCCTTTCCATACCCAGCCAATCATCAGAAGGGCAGCGGAGACGGCGGCGGCGGCGGCATCCTGAAACCTCCTAATGTCGCTGTTGTCCTTCGTGATATGTGAGTGTGCCAGCGGAAAAACAAGGGTGGGGTAGGGAGAACATTTTGGAAAACTGCATTGGAAATGCCCTGTAAAACTAATCAAGTAAGGGTTATGCTTTAAATTAGAAAGAATTGTAATTATTTTTAAGGACAAAATGTATATTATAAAGCTAATTGGTTCCTTGAAAGATTTCTCGAAAAAGTTTTCAAGTTTTTCATTGATCCAACCAATGGCCAAATTTCGCAGCTCATCATCTGATATCATCTTTAGCTTCTCGGATTTTGTCCTCATATGTCCTAACATAATATCAAACTAACTGCTTTCTTAACATTTTAAACCTTATTTCTAGCAATTTTTAAGCTTTACAGTTTAATTTATGTTTTTAAAACACATTAAACCTCTTTATTTTCTATTCTTAAAATGTTTAAAGTTAGTTTTATGGCCAACTAAACCTCGTCAACTTCCCCCAAAAGTCTTCAACCTAAAGAAAGAGTATTCCCTAGCAGAAAGTGGAAAAAAGAAACCAGAAACAGAAATCTTTTTGTCACAACAAAAATGAGAAGAAAAGAAAGAAAAAGAAAGCCCGGTTGGTTACGGCGACTTTATCGGCGCTTCGGAAGGAAAAGTGCACGGGGCAAGGGCAAGGAGCAGCATCACCATCACCATCACCGAGAGCAGAGGAAAAGCTATGCTTCTCATCCCGCTTTAGTTTCCCTTGTAATGCGATTTTCATTTCTTTATTCGCCGCTTTTATTGGCATTTTCCTCGTGCTGTTTTCCTCTTCCTTCTTATTTTTTTCCTCCTCTTTTTAATTTTTTTTAACTTTTTTCGCTTTCTTCTTCCTCGGCAGCTCACAGTTTTCATTCATTTTTGGACTGAGATGGCGGAGAAAACGCAGTGGGAATCGTGGAAATCTACAAGGAGAGCGAACACCAAGTCAGCAGGCTGCCTCCTGCCTGCAAAGTTAAAAAGTTTTCTAGAGTTTTCCCCGAGTTGGCAAACAAAACTACAAATTTTCTCGACCCAAATTCAATCGTCAATCAATTGAAGAACTCAAAAAAAGCTCCAAAGACACTAAAATCACTTTGAAAATAATTTTTATGTCAGGTTTATGGCGAGGTGCTCCCCACTCCCTTCCTTCCTCTTCACAAAACAAAATTACAACTTTAGGTAATAAAAATTATACATTTGTGTTTTTTTCTTTTTTTTAATGTGAAAATAATGTTTAAGAATGGGAAACTAACTTTGTTTAGACATTTTCAGAGGTTTTCTTTAAGATTTAAAAAGAGGAACTCAATGTTTTGATTTCTTTTTTAAACTTTAAATAGAAGAATCCTCATCACTTTGCAAGAGTCCCAGAAAATCTTGAATTGATCTTAAAAATGCAATTTATTAAGTGAAAAAATTAAGAATAAAACACCATCTAAAGACATTTTTACAGATTTAAATATTTTTCAGTACTAACATAAACCTTTGAAAAACACCAATAATAAGCCCTTCTTTTTTATATAATTCCCAAGAGTCCCCTGCATATTCTTTTTAAAGTTAAATTTATACACGCAAATAGTTATAAAATATATCAAAATATTATCTATTAGCGGCCCTGCGAAAAACGTTAAAAACTACTTAAAATTGGGGAAAAATAAGCGTGTGAATAATGTTATTTAAAAAGTATAATAAAGGTATTCGAATGTTTAAGTTGGCATATATGACCCAGGACTGAACTTAACTTTGTGCTCATTTGAACTTCTTGCCGCCCTTCTTCGCCGCAGACGCACCTATTGTCGACACCTGCACCGAATAGTACTTTGTTGAGATCCTATTCAAGAAGTAGAGGCCCACGAGTTAGAAAAGAATACTGGTGGTTGCACAGAAGCAGAAGAGGATCTCCGGCAGGAGCTTGGCATGAAAGTCCTGGCCAAAGATAATCATCTCAGCATTGGAAACAAAAGTCAGACTTAGGATGAACAGCCAGGAAAAGAGGTATCCGCCCAATAGGACCTTCAGCTGCGCGTCTTTGAACCAATTAGAGCAAAAGCGCAGTATGGCGAATAAGACGGATGCTCTGGAGTCCCGAAATTATGGAGGACATCAGGGTGCTTTGCTGTTCATCGAGTCTGACGTGACGATAGTACTAAGTCTTAAGATTTAAGTCTTGTGATTTCTCTAAAATAACCAGAAATCTTTAACTTGCTAACCAATTAATAGGTCCACTCATTCGCCCTCCAAAACCTCGAAAATTAGCATTTCCCCAAACAGATTTCCTTTGATTTACGTAAACTTAATAGAGCCAGAAGCTGGCTTGAACTTGGTGATAAGCCCTTATCAGTAACTGCTGGCTCAGCGCGCGCTCAGCTCAAGTTTATTTGACTTTGGCAATTGAAACCGCCTTCGCCACCGCCTCCGCCTCCTCCTCCTCCTCCTCCCCCTCCTCTCTTGTCTTTATTTTTTTGTTGCTTTTCCCTGGCTTATTGGTTGAGGCGCCACACAACTGATGTTGGAAAATTCGCTACAAGCGGCGCCCGCGCGGTGTTGCAAGAACAAAAAAGGCAAAACCAATTTGCAGCCACAACTCCCCAATTTGCAGCCAACGTAGCCCCCACAAGGCACTGCACTACCCTCCTACCTCCTACCTCCCCCCTCCTTTCTTTCAACGATCACCATTCCCAAATTGGTGTGTCTGGGGTTTTTCCCGGTTGCATGTTTATTTATTTTCACTCTGGCTCTCACATCGCTTTGTTTTATGCATGTCGCGCGTGCATCCAGAGTCTACACCATGACACCCCCTCCTCTCCACCACCACTATAAAAAAAGAAAAGCCAAACAAATTTCCAAAAAAAAAAGAGAATGAAAACCAAGAAAACTGTGCAAAAAGCCACTTCCGGCACTTACAACGACACCTACGCATGGCTAGGCCAGCTACCCCATCCGAAGGGCTTACGCGGCGCTGTTTTTAACCCGCCATAACCCAGTTTTTCTTCACATTCTTCATTTACTTCAAGACACTGAGAGAAATCTGTACGGGTTTTGCATTAATAGATTGATTTTCTGATAAATTAGGAAGAGATACCAATATATCTTTCTTTTGGGGGATGTAAAGACAGTTTTCGGCTACAAATCTACCAAAACTTAGCTTAACTACCTTTGAAATTCTTGCTAAACCTTACTTTGAAAGGTTTTCCTTGATAAAGATTTTCCATATCTGAAAGAAAAGTATCTAAAAAAAAGTTTGGAAAACTTTCTTAAACTTCAAACAAAACTAAGGGACAGAAAATCTCTGAAAAAATGCCACATTTCCTTGCCTTAAAATCCCTTTTTTTCCCAGTGCAGCTTTGGGCTTTCGACATTCCCAGCTTCTGCTGCGGTGGCTGTCTCCTGTCACCGCAGCAGCAACAAAACTACCAAGTCAAGTTGAAAGTTTGCCACCCCATATAGCACCCTTAACACTTCTCCTCCTCCTCCTCCTTTAACACTCCTCCCCTTCCTCACTGACACTGCCCATTTAAGCTAAAAAGTAAACCAATTGTTAGTTTTAATGGAATTTATTGGGTAAACATTTGCTAAGCACAAGAAATTGCTTGCAAACATTTGTCGTTTGTCGTTTGTCGTTTGTCCTTTGGTTGATTTAAGATTAAAACTTTCTAAGGAGAGTCCCCTCGCCCCACTATCTATCTTTATAGTAAGAAAGATGCCAATCAAAAACTCCCACCATGAATGGCCTCCTCAATGGGCATTATTGCTTTTAATTTATTTTGAATTTCTTACTCCTGTTCAGTTCCCTGGCATATACTGGCCATATTCAGCTTACATCCCCATCATAACCCTCACCCACATCCCTTCCATATCCCATCCCTAGTATATCTCCCCCCCTCCTCACACACAGATCATCTTCTACAGTTCCACAGTTGTTCTTTTTCTGTCGTCATGGGTGGGAGAAGGGGGCTGGTGTGGGCTGTCTCTGTTAAAAGTTTTCATTACTGTTTGTTAGTTGACGACGTCGCTTTTAGTTAGTAAATGTCTTTCGGTGAGAAAAGCCGGGCGGGTGGGGGATGGATTGCTTTTTATGATTTATGCTCGACCAAGTTTTAAGACAGCTCAGAGCTCCGAGCTCCTTGCTCCAAGCTCCAAGCATGAGCGGCATGACAAAGCTTTTGTTATGCATCTTTTAATTTGGTCAATAAATGTCGTCGTCCCAGGGACTGAGACTGGGACTTTGGTCTGGGGGTTTGATTAGGCACCCCCGGTCGGTCGGCCTGCCATGGGTTTATGGTTCGGGATAAATGCCGTTAGGGCCAATTTGCTCGAACACGTTCACTCATTAGTTTGGCTCTCTCGCTCCTGTCCTGTCCTGTCCCGCCTTTCTCCTCTTCATGGCCTTTAAAGCGATAGAGGAAGAGGAAGAGATTGTCCTTGTCAAACAATGGCCTTGAGGGAGCTCGTCACTTTGGTGGGGAGTTGGGTTAGGTTAGAAGAGGTTTTAGGTCCTTCTTTTGTCTCTGTCCTGACGACACATCTCTCTCTCGGGGGAGGAGATAGGAGCAGATAGGTTGGGCCCTTTTCTGGGAAGTGTCCTGTGGCAGCTCGGAAATTTATTCCCCAAATCAAGAAAGTGCCCAAATGATACGTGAGAAAAGAAATTAGTCCATAATTAAATTGGCCAACAGGGCGGATAATCTTTGGATATGCATTGTTTTTCCGGGGGAAAAAGTATCTTCTATATTTTCTACTATTTGGAGTTTTATTAAGAAATCTTTTACTTCACAGTAGAACCTTTCATTTCCCCCATCAATTTAACACAAAGTACTGCTTACTTTTCCCTCTTTCTGAACCCCAAAACTGACCCACCCACCCAACTTGTGCCACATGTTGCCAGAGAAAGAGAGAAAGAGTTTCGAATCGTCGCCAATGCAATAATCATTTCGTTTAACAACTAAAATAAACTCAACTGTTGACCATGTTCCCCGGTTGGCATCTGTAAATACCAGAGAACCTGAATACCCGATTCAGCTGCCTCCATTGTTAGTTAACCAATGAATTCACCAGCTACCATGTAATGCCCCCTTTTCAGCACTCCCTTCCTGCCTGCCTGTGGCACTTTGCTCAGCCTGTTGTTCAATTATTTTACAATCAACTTCTCTGAAAACATCAATAGGTATCGCCCAGGGGTATCACAGCACAGCATGAACGTTGTGTACCACCCACTCACTCCCTCCCCAGTTGACAATCTTATTCGTTCACTGAGAGAAAAAGGGTGAGATTGGAATTTTCAACTTAAGAGGTTGAAGTACAAAAAGAATCGACCAAACAATGAGGGATAAATCACAGGATAATCAGTTTTAAAAACTGAAAAACTTTCCATCTAAATATCCATGATAAGCCTTCATCATTTCCCTCAGTGTACTCTTGTCATCTTCCTCAGTTTCTTGCTGTGGGCGGCTCCTCCCTTCTCGAAGCGCACCTTTTGTTCGGCCTCTGACGACGATGCTGATTATATCGAGAAGAGCTGCCTACCGCCTACCGCCTACCTCCCACCGCCCACCGCCCACCGCCCACGTAAACCAACCTCCTTCGTGGGCGCAAGGTCGCATTTGTTCCACTTATTCCACTTGAACGCTTCGTTAAGAGCAAACTTTCGCTCTAATGTTTTTCAGCGCTTTTCTTTGCTGGCAACGGCAGAGCCCAGGACCCAGGACCCACCCCTGGAATGTGTTGGCTTGGGAAAACTTCTACGCGCGGCAATTGTCGAGGACAGCATCGAGGCATCGGGGACATCCGGACAAGGGACAACGGGACAACGGGACAACGGGACAACGGGACATCGGTGCAAGGACGCGGACATGGACAAGAACACGTTCCACGTGAAGCCTATCAAGTGTAAGTACAACCAGTTGGACTGTACACGAAGGGAAAAACTTATCGAATTCTTAACTAATCTTGCGGAAGAGAAAAGCGAAAAGCGAAAAGATTTATATGCAGCATTGGGGGCAGTGGCAAGTTTCTAAGAAAGCAGAAAAAGTGAAGGTTTTCTAACAGATACGAGGTGTGTTCAAAAAGTAAGGTGACTCTTCAAATTTCGCGAATTTCAAATTTTTCGATTATCGAAACCTTTTAGAAGTTATACGAGGTGTGTTCAAAAAGTAAGGTGACTTTTCAAATTTCAAATTTTTCAAATTTTTCGATTATCTTCAGTTTTGGGAACAAGAAAAAGTCACATGGGGCCAAATCCGGTGAATATGGTGGCTGAGGCATTATTGTGGTGTTGTTTTTGGCCAAAAAATCCAAATCCTTTGATCCATATTTTTCGATAGCAAAAAATCGCCGAGCTCGCAAAATAACTTGTAACTTTACGCCTCTCACAACCAAACAAAAGAGGATGTTCCATTGAAACTTGGTACAGATGTTAGGGAAGAGTGTACCAATATAACAAAACAAAAAAATCGATAATCGAAAAATTTGAAATTCGCGAAATTTGAAGAGTCACCTTACTTTTTGAACACACCTCGTAGACTAATCAGTTAGTTAGGGTAAAGCTTTCAGTAAGCTTAACTATCGGTTGCTATAATTTCATTGAGAAATTATCCCCCCTTTTTTCCCTCTAACTAACTTTTCTTGCAGTGTAACTGCTTGTAGATTTCTGAAGCAAGGTGAGAGGGGATAAGGCTGAATGCTAAAACTCCTGCGGAATGACAACGAGCCGAGACCACGACCACCAAGGCGACCTTGTGCCGCCCTGCGATGAGTGCGGGTGGTGGGTTGCTGGTGGTCGGCGTACGTGTTTCGCTTATGGCTGTTCCTGGTTACAGCCTCCCATTCCCCCAGCCATCATCTACCATCTACCACAAAGCCCAGCGACCAAGTCCAGGAAAGAAATCAACTCCCCCCCGCTTTTCTGGACAAGATTAGCCCGCCGATCCCAAGATCCTAAACAGGAGAAAGGAGAAGCCAACCTGCACTGCGGTCCGACATTGACAAAGTTTGCACAAAAACGATGTCTGAACTGACAGCTAAGTTGCCGCTGGCGACAAGCGAAGGAAATCACCTGCAAGGACTCCTTTCTACATCCTTACACCTCCCTTCTGCTCCTCACTCTTACTAAAATGCAACAAATACCCCCAACGCTGTGCTCAACTTTTATGACAGAGTTTTCATTTGCCTTCCGCCCCGCCCCGCCCCGCCCATCTCCCTTCCTTGCCACTCCCTTACCAATTTTCCTGTGGCATATCCTTGCGGTTGTTTCGGTTTTTAGTTTCCAGCGCATTGCGGCCGCAGTTTGTCCCATTTCTTTTTTTCGCCGTGTAAATGTTTTACGACAACATTGCCCCTTTGACTTGGCCAAGTTAGGAACGAGGAAAAAATAAAGAAGAAGAGCGCGGGGGATATTTAAGGACGAGAGTGCCGCTGACAAGCTCGTCGTGTAATTTATGATTTATGCCATTTCGGAGTGACATTCCTCGCTGGCATTATAATTGCGACCCTTGCCTCTCCTCTTTTTTTCCACCAACTCGCCGCTTGTCGTTTGCAGTTGCTGTTAGAATTCGTTTTCGCTTGACTTTTGGTTTTTAGATTGCAATTATAAGGTTAAGACAAAGGTTTTGTCTTACCAAGAAGTTGTTTTAGGTTTGTATTTTGGCTTAACTTTGCTGCTTATCTAGTAGGATTACCCAGTAACATGTACAGGGTATCAATAACAATGATTTTAAGGGCGCTTCCATCCTCAAACTTATACATCTTTCTTACAAATTTACCCTTTCTAATAGAGATTTACCGAACTTATCTTTTCATAATTTATGAATTCTTTATCAAAGCTCAAACTTCTTTTGAATTTATCCCACAAAACTCCTCCTGAAAACCCCAGCAATTCGTCATGTTTAGTTTTGTTTATTCAAAAACGAACGTTGTTGTCTTTCCCCTTCCAAACTTCCTTTTGTTTACCCTCTCCTCCCTCCCCATCCCACCCACTAATAAAGCAGAAGTTTTCACTTCTCTGTTTGGGAAAACTCCTCAAGTGTAAGTAAATTAGAAAAGGGTGAAAAACTAGTCACAATCTGTGGGGAAAAAGCGAAGCATTTCGAAGGCGTTAAAAACTGGCAGAAGAAAAGAGAGTTTGGCTTTCGGCCATTGTTTGTTAAGGGGGTGGGGGTGGGGGGGTCTGGGTTTTCCGCCTGCCATTGTTGTCCTTGCTTCCAGTTATTCTCATTCTTTTCTGGCCTTTGCTGTTTAATAAAGCAATAAATAAGATGCACGAATGCTGTCGTGGAGAGGAGTGAGAGCTCGGCACGGCACGTAAGGAAAATGCCGGAAAAGTCTGAGCAGGGCAGGGCAAGGAGATTTTACTTGAGCCTGATTGGCAAGATGGTGGTGGTGTCCGGGCGATGTGTTTAAGAATGATTGATTGCCGACCTTAACTCAATGGGCGGCTTGACATCGATAAATGCCCAATAGGTGGCGCGCTATCGTCATGTAAACTTCATGAACATCTTTTTAGATGGGAAATTAGAAAGTTATTTGGTTAGGGGAAAGGAAGTGAGTGCAGACTGTTAAAAAGCACATCAAAGTGATGCCCATAAACCATCTTACATTCATTTTTCCAGCTATTTTTAGACCCATTTGCTCTCTCAGCGGTTTTTATTTTCAGATTAAATGACAGGCAAGGCAGTATTAATTACTGATTTGCCATTATTAATGTTAAGTCATTAAAAATGTTCCATTTCTGGCCGAGATTTGAGTGACAATGAAATAGCTCTCCTCTTTTAATGGATTACTTTCCTTTCGTCTTTCGCCTTTCACCTCTCTCTACCCCTCTCTCAATCGTACAAAACAAATACAATTTATTTTCCATGTTGCAATTTGCTTTATTGACTGAGGCAATCAGAGCTAGCACGAAATCGAAAGATATATCCAGCATAACACAGACTATTTGAGACCATTATCTGTTTGCTTAGGATCTTAGTATACTAACTTCTGCATAGAAACTGCATAAAACTAGTCATTGGGGTCAGCTTTAGCCCATTCCCAAATCGGTTATTCCATTGACCCTCCCCCCCCTCTCGATCCAGTTTTTCCCTTATTTTGAATCCATGCCAAGAAGTATGCTAATAAAACGTACGCATGACAAGGAAGCAGAAGGAGGAAGGGTATGTGTAGTGGCGTCGTGGCTGGCTACACATGTTGTGCTGAAAGCCAATAAATATGCAAAGAGATCGAAATAGCCCTCAGAAGGAGAGGAGGCGAGGCGCTGGGATATAGCACACACTCTCTTACCTGGCCAGATCTACAAGCTCATACATACATATCCCATATGGTTACGCATTTTTCAAAGCATTTTCCGCTTGTGCGTCGTGTGGGAGTATATCTACATATCTATATATATATATATATATATATACAATTTGTATTTGCTTTAAATCACTCATACGCAACGTTTTGCATTTTGAATAATTTATCATTCTGTTGCAAAAACGCTTTTCCATTGCCTGCAAGAGCTGGTTGCTACGAAGATGGAAATTCATATACAGAGTGGGTGGTATATATACTCGTATATCGTATATATATATCTATATATATATACAACATAACAGAGCGATTGCAAGTCGCATGAATTTTTCATATAGACACGCAAAATATTACTCATACGACTCATCGGTCACACAAATTGTCTCTGCCGCAGCCAAAGGCCCATAAAAAAACAAAAGGAGTGTCTCCCCCCTTCTATAAATATGAAAATTTTACACTGGCAAATTAGCATAAGAAGGCCATCAATGGCACATCTCTCAGCGGTTTTTTAAGGGGGCACAGAATTTATGGTTAACCAGGATTGTTTGATTTGCCGGGGCGTTGCTGCTAATGACACTCGCAGGACACGTTCCAGGATGCGTCGGCGGCAACAGCTTTTCATAAACCGCAAGTGTCCGATCCTAACGAGCTAAACGAAGGGGGGGGAGGGAGTGGAAGTAGGGGTGTTAGGTTAGCAGGGAGCAGGAGTCCCTTCCGGCAGGTGGGTGGTTGTTATCCCTTGTTGCTCGCCCCTTTCTCTCCCCCCTTTCGCTTGCCTTGCTGCTTTCCGGCTTCAATTGCCGTTGGCGTCGAAAATTTGTAAGCGAAATTGAATGAAATTGCCTGGGCAACAACAACAACAACAACAACAAGATGAAATAATAATAAGCATCGAAGGACTACCCCTCTATCCGCTGTCCTGAGATCCCTACCTATCCACGTGTCCTGGATTGGGGGCACGTCGTAAACGTAACGCAATTTCGCTTATTTTATTTTATTTCATTTTTTGTTTTGAGCTGCGGGCCAGGGAAATTGTATTTAAATGCTTGGGATGGCCGCCCGCGTCTCAACCTTTGACCCGGCACATTATCGTAAGGCCAAGTGGGGGTAAAGGACCCCGTAAGGATCCATAGATAGAAATAAGCTCGCTAAGGTGAGCCAATCACCGGGCACGTAAATCAAAAACCATTGACGAAGATAAACGATGGCGAGGGCATGGCTGATATGCTATATACATATAGCAGCATACGGATGGATGGATATAGTAGGGTATATATCTTTCATACACATGTCACCTGGCAACCCCCGCTAATTTCCACAACCCGAGCCATTTATTATATATTATTGGGTTTATATTGTTTGCAGTTACAGGGCGGGGGGATGATAGGAAAAAGCACATCAAGAAAATGGTGGAATTTATTGGCTGCATTTGCATATTCATTAGTCCTGGATTAAAAGGGAAAACTGTGCGTTTGTTTTCCCTATAAAAGTGTATTTGCCTTTAGCTTTTAGAGCTAAAAACAAAATGGAATTTCCATTTTCCATAGCAATTTCCATTTTTCACTAATACTTTTCGTTCATTTTGAAATTTATATGAATTATATATAATCTGAATACTAAAATCTGGGTTTTTAATAGGGCTTACTAATGGAATATGTTCTCCAAGTGCACCCAAAAAAATCAAATTCCAGAAACTCCACTTAATATTACCTTGAAAAAGAGTGCTAAAATCTCTCCCCCTTCGCCACTGATTTTCCACCTTGTTAAAACCTTTACCTAATGCCTAGGAATTCACGTTAAGATAGGGTAAAGAGCCCACTTGAGATCATTAGCTGGTTTTTCCTTTGTACTCTCTGCCCTTCAAAATTAAGAAGAAAACTCAGAGCCCGCCCCGCATGAGCCCAAGAGATTTTTCCAATGGCATTTTCAACGCGTTGCCCCTGCCAGCAGCTAAGTAAATGATGGAAAATTGACAGCTGACACAAAGGCAGACAATTGTTGTTGCGCTGCCATGACAGTCGCTCAGCTTTTCGACTTTCCCCACTTTCCCCCACTTGTGACGACGACTTTTCAGTTTCAGTTTCGTTTACGTTCGAATGGATTTCATGTCAGCGCGCCACGTGAAGCGCCTAGCGAAAAATATTAAACATTTCTTTGATTGATTTGCTTTTAGCCAAGGCAAAGTGCCACGCCCACTTTGGCCTCCCACGGCTGAGCAAACACAACAATAAGAAAAGAAAAGAAAGAAAAGCGATGACAACACCAACACACACGCTTACAACTCTCTGGGAAATTCAGCTTTTTTTTCTTAGCTATAAAAATATATTTTTTGATTTTTGATTGGGGGCGGTGGCATGCTCTGACATCTGAAAGGGCGTGGCAATCGATGTTTTTTTGAAAGATAAACTCCTCCCCCCATCTCCTACCAAGGAAAACTTTCGCCACCCTAGAAAAAGTGATTTTTTAATGAGTCTCCGAGACTTTCTCCGGACTGAGTATTAAAACTAATTTGATGAATGCACTACGAATTCCCTTTTTGGCTCAAAGCGAAGGCGGGCGGGGGGTGTGGCAAGTGAAAAGTGGGGTCATTCGGTTGACATTCTTCAACTTTTTTCACTTCCACTTCTTCTTCCTTTTCCCGAAAGTTCTTCTTCATTTCTGTTACCAAACTGTTGTTGCTTTCGGTCCTGTACCGTTGAACAAGCCGACAAGCAAACAAACAGACAGCCAGTCAAAGCAGGCCAAAAGTGAGTGGGCGTGGCAGTCATACACACACACAGACACATATGGCTTAAAGAAACAACAAAAAGAAGAAGCACAATTTTTTTAAAATTTATTTCTGTGCGTGGAGAAAGGCTTTGACTTTCGCCGAAAAAAGGAGAAGAAAACTTTTTCACCGAAAAAATAGCTGTTAGCTTTTTTTTTTTAAATTCTTTCAAGAATTTCGAGGAATTTGAAAGAATTTTGAAGAATTCTTTGCAAGAAATTCAGTTAAATATTGACTTTTATGAATTTGTTTTGTTAAGACAAAAAGTTTAAGTTGGCTTAAAAGGATTTTTCTTAGCTTTTTTTCCATTTTATTTCTACTTTCTAAATTTCACCAAAAAAATCACACAAAAATATCCCTTTAAAAGGACATTTCTTGCCGTGCCTGCAGATCATTCATTTCTCTTCTTTTTTTTGGCCATGGCTGTGAAAGGGAAACGAAAACGCATCGAAATCGCAATGGCAGTGAGAGGAAAACCGGTGAAAAGCGAGAAAAAAAGGTGAAGAGAAAGGGGAAAACTGCAGGGCACAGGTGATGGACCCAGTGCGGTGTCCATTTGGAAAACAAAAGGCCAAAGATTGGATATGGCCAGCGAAAAAAAAGAGGATGCAAGGATGCCTCATGGAACAGCGGAAACGAAACGGAAAAGGACCAGGTAGAAGTTGAGCCAGAGGCAGGGGCAGAGGCAGGGGCACAGCGAAACCTCACACGCTAAATTGCATTTTCAATTGTTTTCGGGGGCAAAAGGCTCTCTGCTGCATCCACGGGGGGTGTTGGATGGATAGAGGTTGGAGGGTGAAGGTTTTGGTTACAACTGGCAGTGACAATTTACTTGTAAAATCAACCGCAACAATTTCAATTGCAGTTGCTGAGAAATGAAAGGGGGTCCGGGGTCCAGAGGTCTGACCAGCCACCGCCACCGCCACCGCCACCGCCACCGCCACCGCCACCGCCACCACCAAAACAAAAAGAAAAGGCAATTCCCCTTTTTCATACAGTGGTCCATCTCCTTTGGAGTTTCTTCTCTTTCAGCTGGCCAAGTGAGGCATAAAGAAGGTTTAATGGCGTTTATGAAAAGATAATCCATTTTAGGCTTTAAAAATTCGCCTTTTCATAGGAACTATTTGTAGTAAAGTAACTTTTGGGTTTATGTCTGTACTAATTTCCTAATTCCTAATTCCTATCAAATATTTCCCTTATAATTTCCCAAAAATCCACTTCCTTAACCAACTCATCTTAAAACTCACTCAATTTAATATTCAAGCCAAGTAGCTTTCCTTAAAACAAACAAGCTCTTAAAGCATCCTTGAAAAAACCAAACTCAAACCTAAACTAAAGACAAAATCAATATTTTTCAAAGGCTTGAGATTGAGAATGTGTTGTGGTTTCTGGCCACTGTACCAGGGAGGGATCTGGACGGACTCCTCTCTCTCTCTCTCCCTCTCAGTCATCATGGTCAGGTCACGATGTCGATGTCGATGTCGATGTCGTCGTTGTCGTTGTCGTTGTCGTTGTTCCTTCTGTGGCTGCGGTCATTGCTCAGGGCATTGACAATTCAATTGATGCAAATCGATGCGCATTCCACTCACCCATACATTTATACTACATATATATGCACACACACACAACACACACACATACAGAGACACCCTCACAATTACACACTAATGAACTACATGCAATGAGAATTTGGAGCACCCATTCATGTACCCTCCACCCTCGCCTCCCTCCTCACATCAGATTCCCACCAATCTGCAGCCATTGGCATTCTGCGGTGTCGAAGGAGCCTTGACTTGCGGTCGTCGCCTTTCAAAGACCGCAAATGACATGCTCCTTCAGTCATCACCTACCATCCCCTACCCACTACCCATTACCCACTCTACCACCCACAGCCTTTTACCCCACAAAACCAAGACATAAACCAACCCACCAACCAACTTTCCAGCCACCGCCACCCATCAAAAACCACCCGAGCAAAGTTAAGTGGAGGCTTTGTTAATAAACACTCGGCTGCCGCCAAATCGCGTTTGCTAATGAATTGCAAAGGGAAATTTTAATGTCGCCTGATTGCCCTGCCCTGCCCTGACATTCCTCTAATTCGAAATCTCTCCGGAATTGGCCTAGTTGAGATTTTTACTAAGGAAAATCACTTCAAGTTAGTGAGAAACCTATGGAAAATCTATCGAAGAAAGCTTCAGTTACAGATCATAAATAGATATATATATCCTCTAGATTCCCGACTAATAACTTAATAAATTATATTTTGAAACCAACAGCAAACTCCTCTCCCTGGCTGCATAAATAATGATCCCCCTCAAGCGGTACTTTCCCATCGGGATATGAAATTGATTTTAGCTTTGGGGGCCAAAAATGTACTCCATACTTTATGGCGCCATTTATTGTTTTGCATAAAAAGAGTCGCGATGCAAAATTGCTTAATCGCATGGAAAATTGTTGGCCATTAAGTGCGAAAGAGTGAGACAGAGACAGAGACAGAGACATGTGCAAGGACCTTCATCTCGCAGAGGTCCCCCTGGAAAATCCCTAAACTTGCGGCCATCGTATGCTTCTATAATTCATGGAACAACAACAGCAACCATCCAACAACATCTTCTGATTAATAAGGCATCCGGGAGGATGGGAGGTTGGGAGGTTGGGAGTTTGGGGGGGTAGGAGGAAAATCAACTGATATCTTGAGAATGGAGAGCAGCCTCGTAATAAATGGCAAGCTGGCTTGGGCTCTCGGTGATTAATTACACAGTATTTAGCCAGCTCATCAGCTTCGATGACCAACGCACTTGCCACTACTTAGTATATCGAAAGTAGACCATGCGGCGGCAAATGCATATATCAAGTTGGGAATTCACTATATAGTTGGGTATATATTATATGAATATTTGGGTGGAGAAAACAATAAGTCTCGCATGAAGTCTGGATTTATGCCAGTCAGGTAACAGAAATTACTTGTTGGAGTTCAATGAGCTAAGTAATTGGCTATAATGCTGGCGAGTTAATCGGCTCAGTTTATGGCTGTTTGAAGTTATGTGATTACCAAAAGAGAAATTGCAAAGTGAAGTTAACATTATTAATGAAAGTAAAGATGCCATTAAATGATAATTAATGAAGTTTAAAATAAATTGTTGAAGGCCCAACTAAACTAAAACCTTTGATTGAATTCCCAAAACTAAAGACAAAAATCTAAATTCTTGCAAAGAAAACTCAAAGGCCTTTCCTTACACTTCCTTTAATACCCTTAAACTTTTCCCTAAAACAAAACAGAGCCAGCCCAGAGAGATCTTTCTAGACTTCCTTTTCCCATATAAACTATATTAAATTTCCCTCAAAACTCCCAACTCCCACGGGTGTAATTCGATAGTTTGGTCTGATAAATAACAAACGGAATGGAGTAATTGATATCGAGCTGGCACTGTACTTAATTGGTGCTTCTTCTCCCCGAGACTTGTAATTAGCTGGACGCGCGTCCATAACCGCTGCTTGACAAACTTCCCTCTTCCAAAAATTCCCCAGGAGGACCACCTTCTCTCTCGGCCAGAGGACCCCTTTTTTGTACCCCAAAAAACAAAAAAAAAAACTATGAACGGAACTTGAGCTGCTTCAAGTCATTCATTCACTTTGTCAAACTGAAATTAAAACGGGAAGCTAGCGGCGAAAAGTTTCGCTTTTATTTTTTTTGGGCTTTTAGGCGATGCCCTGAGCAGAGGGGTTTGCGAAAAAGTGGACTCCAACTTGCAGGACTTGCAGGACTCTCTCTCTTTCTCTCGCCGCCGCCACCGCCACTCACCTAATAAGCCAGCAAAGCGTAAAAATTTGGAAAGTTTTATGGCCGCGCGACACTTGAGGAAACTTGCTAAAAGGCGTGGGGGGTGCGGTGGGTACGAGGGGGCGAGGGGGAGACCTGAGAGTGGTTGGAATTTGTGTCCGCGATTCACGTCACTCATACGCAGCGTTGTACCGACGACGACAAACTAAATTAAACTAAAACGAACTCAACTGAACCGAACACAGAAACATTCGCCTCGCCTTTTTGTTTTCCTTTTCGCTTCTCGTTGGCATTGTTTTCTGATTTCGCTAGCCGACTGGCTACTGCCAGAGTTGAAAGTTGAAAGTTTAATTTGCTAATTGTTTAACAGCTGCAACGGCAACGGCAACGGCAACGGCAACGGCAACTGCAACTGCAAATGCATTTTCCAGCTGCATTTTCATAATGAAAAGCGGGGGTAGCTTACAACTTTTCCACTGAGAATCCTACCAGCCAGCCAGCCAGCCAGCACACAACCACCAGAGGGGCCCGGCTAAAATCCAAACCAAAAACGACAGGCGACAGCTGCCTTTAGCCACGCCTTCTTAAAATAAGAGGAGGCAGCTGAAGGCGGATGCAGGCGTGGCATGTTGCAGCTGCAACTGCCACTACAACAGCAGCAGCAGCAGGAGCAGGAGCAGCAGCACTCGCCGCCCTGTCAAGCGTAACGCCTTTTGACAAGTTTTGGCCCTACGAAACTTTTACTTTTTTCCGCCCTCCCCTTTTTTCCCCCCTCCCCCATCTTATTCTCATTTTCCTTTTTTGGTCAAGTACTTTAAAATTATTATGCACAGCTTCCACTTGCTGCATCCTGCCACCGCCCAGCCCACTGCCTGATCAACATCCATTTTAGTGCGTACTCACCGTGCGATTGCCCAAATTCTTGACGCGGCAGGTCAGCTTCACCGTCTTGCCAACGAGTCCCGTTATATTCGTTCCGATGGTTGTGTCGAAGGTCGGTCCACCAGTTCCTGGCGTCGGCAAATCCTGCAGGAAGTCTGTGAAGAAGCGCTTCGAGGCGCCGTTCGTGT
This sequence comes from Drosophila eugracilis, assembly GCF_018153835.1. Taxonomy (NCBI): domain Eukaryota; kingdom Metazoa; phylum Arthropoda; class Insecta; order Diptera; family Drosophilidae; genus Drosophila; species Drosophila eugracilis. The sequence goes on along the minus strand of NW_024572029.1, from coordinate 1,147,879 downwards.
AGCCTGCAATTATGAGCCAAGAAAAACAACAGTTAGTTGGGGGCTTAAAGAGTATGAAAACTTAAAAGGGGGTTAAAAGGGAGAAAGAAAGCTAAGAAGCAGAGCCCTAGCACTGAGGGTGAGAATTTACGAGGAATTTCCAACTATAAATTTAATTTTCACTCTCGAATCAAAGTTCTTGATTAAGTTCATTAGGCAAATATTCTCATTTCTTTAGTCGTCGTTAACTTATTAACATTTTGCTTTTAAATCATTAAATATTATAAAAATCTTCATCCAATTCATCTTTCTGAAAGATCCCAAAACTCATTTCTCGACTGACTGGCTCTGCTCTGCTGCCATTAACACTAAACCAGGCTTTTATTTTCTCGTCTAACATAATAATAGTAATAACGACCTGCTGGCGGAGGACATGACAGTCGTGACAGGCTTATGTCCAAAATTACGAAGAGCCCTTATTTTCTACACTCTACCCCCTTTTCTCCTACCCCATTCCTGCCCACCTGACCCCTTCTTCGAATGACTCGAAATGACAGCTGGGCGTGACCATAGAATGGGCGGCAAATGGCTTTGTTATCGGATTTTATACCTTTTCATAGGTTTTTCTCTAGTTTTTCCCCTGAAAATGCTGCCGTGTCTCAAGTAATAATTTTAAAATTAGTACAATCGAGGCCCCCGCCCCGGGCCAAAACCCCCCTTTGGGCCCTCTAAACCTGCTGCTGCTGTACTTCGACTCCGAAAAAAAACAAAAGCAGCTCCTGGGGGCAAGCATTGAAAAATGCACTTAACAAGTGTTGTAAGTGCCCCACATATCAGTGTGTTTGTGAGTGTATAGGTGGGTGGGTATATATATACGAGTGCTTGTGGGAGGGGGTGGGGGGGAGGAGTGTGTAATGCCTAGCCAGGGCCATTTGTTGACAGCGTCATGTGGCGTTAATTGCCACTTTACAACGAGTGGCAATTTGGAGCCGATCGAAAGCCGGCTCCGGCTACGGCTCTCCATTCTACACACTCCCACCAACTTCCACACACACACAGCATACAGCACCAATACCAACACATACATATGCATATGTATATGTATTAAATACAAAAGGAGAAAAAAAAGGAAAACATTTATGGACACGCTGAAAAAGCTATCACTTCCTCCTCCTCAATGCCATATCCATTTCTCAAAAAAACACTTTTCACATTTTTTTTTTAGATTTAAAAAATTCTATAAATTATTGTTAAACATTTTTTTAGTTTGTTTAATCTTTGGGCTTGGCAAAGTAAAAACGATTTATGGCAATAAATTATAATTAATATGAAAAAAAGAGAAAGATTTATTAACGGTTTTAATGTTAAAAACGAGCAAAGGTTTTAACCTGCTTAAAATTTAAACATTTTTTAGCTTAGAGATGCCTAATCATTAAGTTTTTAAATTAATTAATTAATTAATAAAAAATAAAAAAATATTTGCATAACATTTGTTGGCCAATTTGTAGTAATTTTTGCTCTTAAAAAATTCAAATAAAATCTTAAAATCAAACTCAAAGCAAATTTCACCTCCAAATCATTGATTTTCCCTTTAAAATAAACCCACAAACCCACCCCTTATTTCTCTCCGTGCAGCTTTCCTCCACAACTACATTTACAAGCTGGCTCCACAGCTGTTGCTCTTCCTACTCCTCCCCACTCCTCTCTTTCAGGAATTTTCCCGCAGCTTTTCCCTTCAAGGGAAGTGCAACAAAGAAAGGAAGAAATACAAAAAAAAAAAAACCCAGAAAAACGAGGAAAAGCAAACAACAGCGAAAGGCGAAAATTACTTAATGAAAATGGCTCCGAAAGGCAATTAATTAAATGATAAACGCCCATATTATATGGCCAGGAGGAGCTTGCTTGTTTGTTGTTCTGTAAGCAGTTTATGTAACATGCTGTACCTCCCTTCCTCCCTCCGCACCGCTTTCCTTCCTTGGCCACGAATATTCTTCTCTTGGCAATGGAAAATGGTTGGGTGGTGGTACTTGATTGGGGGGATCGCTGCTGCTGGGAACACACTGGTGTCTCCGATAACTGCCCCGAAGTAGCAAATTGAGGCCCATGAGGCGCACGGCACGGACCAGAGAGTGCCTTTGGCCAGGCCAGATAAGTTTCACAGTTTTCACGAAGAAGGAAAGAAGGCGAAGGAGGACGGGGACATACTTTCCCATGAACAAATATACAGTGGGGCGGGCGAGCAGCAAGCGTACCTCCTCTCCTCTTTCCCAAATGCCACTTGCAATGTGCTGCCACCAGCCAGCAGACAGAAATCAGCAAACCTGAAACCTGAAACCTGAAACCAGACACCTGCAACCAGCAATGTGCAATGTGCAGCCTGCAACTTGCAACAGACATGACTGTGCGCACTACCTGTCAGCAGATTAGCTTGACTCGAGGCATGCATTTCACCCTCACAAGGCGAAAGAAGAAAAGGGTGAAATGGCAATGCGCGTTCACAAATAAAGAAATTTCAAAGGACAAGAAGGCAGACGGAAAAGTCGGTTTGCTTTTTTGGATGACTAAATAGCAGGGAAAAATCGAAAAACCGATGGGCGAAACCCTCTTTAAATTTCTTGAAAATTTGTGTAATATTTCAGCCGTAACTTAAACAAATTTATGCTCGTGAAATTATGCAAACTAGACAGGCGAAAATATTTACAATGACAGTTTAATTAACATTATCGAAGATTTTTTATCGCTTTTTTTTGCTGTCAACAAAATTGTTATAAAGAAAAAAAAATACTTTAATGATAACAATTTGTAAAGCAATTTAAATATATTTAATATTTCAATGTGTTTTATCTGTAATTTGTTTTTAAAATTATAATTAAATGCTTATTTGAGCTTCTAATTAAAGACTCGATAGTGTGAACCCAGGACTAGGAGGCTAATCATGGCTTTTCTCGTTGGCTTTCTTTGATTTCTTTCAAAAACTTAAACTAAAAACCAAAACTAAAACAAACATTCCCACATTTTAATCTAAGAATCAAATTGAAAACTAAAAATCCAAAAAATAAGCAACAAGGAAACACCAGGAAAACGACAACGGAAACGGAAACGAAACGTAACGAAGGGCAGGGAAGTGTGGCTGGGCAAAATGGCTGGCTGGCTGGCTGGCTGGCTGGCTGGCGGCGACATTTGCTAAGTGTTAAGTGCCATTTTTGGCATCCCCGATCTCTGGGACACTTTTCTCTATTTGGTAGGCAAGGTAGGTACGAGATACGAGAGAGAACAAGCGCTTTTGCGCGACGATTACACCGACGATTATGCTGATGAGCATGAGGGGGTGGTTATGGGTGTTTCTGGTAGATGGGTGGTTGTGTAGGGAGAACCTAACCTGGCCTCCTCAAGGCCTTTGGTGGCTGCAAGCCAATTAAAGGCGAACCCTCAGTCTGTCGTCCTTTGGGGTGACACACCACCCCCCTCCCCCCCTTCCTTTCACCATCCTACTCATTCTCCTACTACCTCTGATCCTGGGCTGCCCTTGGTTGTCGTCAGCTGATTTATGGCCGCCATTCACATGCACGTACAGTCACACTTACACCACTCGCAGCACCCTTCTTGGCCTACTCGCGCCCTCAAACAACACAGATAAGCCAACACCACCAGTGATAAGAAGGACTTCCTGGTACCCTTTAAAATGTCTATAAATTCGTTTTCCTTAAGAATTTGTTCTTTAACTACCTTTAAGGGTGATTAGTTTTCATCCTAAAGATGATTTTTTAAATTCAAAATGTACCCATTACTACTCCATCTTTCCTTATCCTATAACTCACTTCCTCTTCTTTAGAGGGTATCTTCAAGTGCCTAACCATTCCTCCCCCCTGACACATCTAGTTTATATTATTTGGCACAGGCTCAGCTTACTTAGGTAAAATGTTAAGAGGGCCCTGGCCCATTCCTTCCTGCCTCCCTGCCTGCCTGGCCGGCTTCACATGACACGTCCTCGTTTTGGGTTTTTACAACTTTGCCAGAAAGAATTATGTTATGCAAACACAAACACTTGCACACACACACACACTCATGCCCCACTCCCCCTGTCCACCACCTCTCCTCCTCCTCCCTTCCTTATCCTGACTGCTGTTATTTGTTCAGCGTTTTATGCACTCGCTGCGGCGCCTCAAACTCTCGCCTATCGCCGCCACCAGCGCCGGCCGTGTCATCCTCCTCCGCCTCTGCGTAATTGAAGTTCATAATTTTTTTATTAAACACACAAGGAGGAGGAGCACGGGCGGCGCCTTCAGCAATCACATGTCCTTTGTCCTTTGTCTTTTTGCATTTTTATGGCCATTTTCTTCTTCTTTTTTTTCAACACACATGAACTCTCCACCCCTCCCTCCACCTCTTCACGTGCCTTTGTGCCCATTCCAATATCCTGGAATCCAACGACTTGTCCCGCTGTGCGTGATAATGTTTTGAGCATGCCATTCAGGGAGCCGAGCAGCCAAGGCATCGTTAAGTTGTCAATTGCCAGGATAACAAAAGTGATGGCATGACAGGGGGAGGGAAGGGGAGGTGCGCTGCTGGGTGATGCTGCTCCTTCCCTTCTTACTGCCTGGCCCTCCGCTGACATTCGAGCAACTTGATTAAAGACGCCGCCTTTGATAGGCCTTTCTAACATTTTATGAGAGGCCCTTTTTTTTGGGCAAGCAAATTAAAAACGAATTTTAAAACCCCCTAAAAATATAAAAAATATAGAAAAACCTCGCAAAACCTCCCTTCCAGTTTCCATAATTTTAATGGAAAATCAAAATAAATTCCATTTAAAAATCTTAAAAGCAAAAAATTTAAAATTTAAATTTAAAAAACTTTACAACAGCTTACTAGCAAAATCCATTATAAAAACTATTTAAACTCGTCAGAAAAACAGCCCCCTGAACTTAAGCCTTAAAAAATCGCAAATTGCATTCCCAAAAAAGCAGAGATCAGCACTTATTTCGGACGTCAAACTTTTTGGCCCAAATAATAATCAACAAAAATTTATATTTTCCTGTTTGGCCTCCTTAAAAAAATCCCATTTCCCATTTCGCATTTCCCATTTGCATATGGAAAAACAAAGAGGAAATGGTCTCCCAACTCGACGATTACTTATAGTACCTATATCAGATTTATATATCAAATTAATAAAAGTAATTTCTTTATTTGCATTCGCGCTGCTGCTGGGCGCGTTAAAAGAAAAGCCTTGTGGAAAAACCAATGGCGAGAATTCTATAAATGGTATAATAAATTTTTGGAATTTTTTAGCTTGGCCGCGGGGCGAGGCTCATAAAAATGTTCGATTGAAGCATCAACTATGGCCTTAATGCCGCCCAACAAACACACAAACACACACACACATTGTTGGCCCTCAATCGATTGTCTGTCTCGCTCCAACTGTTTCTATCTCCCTCTCAACTCTCAACCCTTTGGGCCTCAATTCTAGGCCGATTGCATATGCATATACACCACCTTTGCTGATTCTTTTTTCTCCTTTTTTCTTGCCAAGCTCAATTTAACGGGCATTTTTATGTTACCGCCGCGCGATTTGAGCACTTTTGAACCCTCCGCCCCTGCACCCCCCCCTCTGCTTCCCTACCCTCCCCTTAACTTGTTTTTTCCTCATACAATTTTATTTTTCCTCTTACCTGTTGCTCGGCCTTTTGCCCAAACAACCTGAAAAACTGGGGCATGCCCGGGCCTCTGCCACCCCCTCTCCAAAAAAGAGTACCGAAAAAGGCTGGCTCTGTGGTCCAGTGAACGCGCGTCGAGTTTTGCCGGCTTGGCCATTGCTTTTAACATTTATCATACGCAGTGTGGGCCGGGCTAAGTGTGCACTTAAGCGCTGCTTCTCTCTGTCAGTGTGTGTATGTGTGAGTGTGTGACTATGTGAGTGTGTGAGGGCGTTGCGAATCATGAGGTTTCATGTGGCATGCCAATTTTATGGTTTTTAAAGCAAATAAAATAATTTATTAACATACACAGAGGGCGGGAGGTGGTACGTGCGGCAGCACCGTTCATTGGGATTATCACAGAATCGTTGGAGTTGCGAAAATTGTCCACGAAAAGTCAGCGGCTAAGCTAAGTCAATGACAACGCATCAAATGCAGTGCTCTCGTTCGTGACTGTGGCAACCCTGGCGGGCATTTTCGGCCACTTTTTCGGAATGGTAGTGGATGGGGTTGGGTGGTTGGTTGGGTGTTTGGTATTTCTTTTCCCCATATGTGTGTGTGTGTCGTCGCAACTGCCAAAAACTGTGACTGCCAACAACACCACCACCATGGGGAGGGGGACACTTTAATTGAGTTGGCAACGAGAAACGCAAGCGATTGCTAGCCAAGAAAAAAGGAAAACTAACACTAGACCCCCCTCTACTGAGAAGCAAACAAACAAAGGCAGCGTGTGGAAGGAAAGTTGGGGAAAAGTCGAAGAGTGAGAGCGAGGAAGAAAAGCACTCGAAGCGGGCGCAATCATTCCGTCATGCGTCATAAGTCCCGTCGCCCTGTGCGCCAAGAAGTATGCAAATAAAATTGTCAACGGGGCTAAGCATCTGCCTGTGGCTTCTCCTCTTCCTCGGCTTCCTCTTCCTGGCGGAGGTTCTTCCCCGCCTCCTTTTCCTTCCCCTCCTCCTACTCCCAATACCCCTTTCTACATCTTCTTCTTTTTCTTCTTTTCCTTATCGCTGGCAGAAACCCTTGACGTTTATGTCGCGCCGCTTTAAATGTCTGCCCATCGAGATAGATCCGCGGCTTTTCCCGCCGCTCTCTTTCATCTTTGGGATATGAGCTGCCAGCCAAGTCAGCCATCCAGCCAGCCAGCATCTTTCTCATGTCATTTTCAAGAAAATATTTTTCCAATCGAGATATTACTCCGCGGGAAATCGATGGATAAAAAAAAAAATATTTTGCAAAGAAAAATTTAGCTAAAAATTTCAAACTTTGGGAACATTTTCCTTAGCTAAGAAAATTCTTTTATAATCTTGTACTTAATTCCCATTCTGAATCTAAAGTTTACTTTAATTTCTTTTCAACTTTCCTCTTAATTTGCCTCCCCATTTCTCTCAGTGCCAACCGTAGCAGAAGTCACATGAGTCAAGGCCTCGTCACACCGAATGGGAAATGGAAAATGGCAAAAGGAGCAGCAGGAGCAGTTGCCAAAGGACTCAAGGAGTTGGGTGGGTGGGTGGTGGTGGGGCAGCAACAGCAGCTGATAGGCATTTATGTAAAAGTTAATCGCATGATACCCTGAGATAAAATGCACAAAAACGAGCGCCCAAAGTGCCACGCGACGAGATGACTAGATGACTAATATCTACAGATATATCCAAGGGAAAATGTGACTGCGAAAAACTTTTTAATGCTGAGCTTTAGCTTTGCTCTTTATATGCCAACAGAAGGCGGCGGTAGGCGTGGCCATGGCACCAAAGATTACCATTCAAATCGAAGAGGAAGCAGCCGCTTTGGTTTGCCAATTGAAAGTTTTTCTTTTGATTGAAATAGTTTCAGGGCGACAAAAAAAAGAAAAGAAAAGAAAAGAAAAGAGAAGGAAAATTGCACAGAATCAGAGATTTGGGGGGAAATCAAAGGCCAAAGGCCAAAGGTGCTCGTCATAGGTTGACCAATTTAATGCCTGAAAGAACACACAAAAGAGCGCCCACTTAGGGACTTAATTTAATTATCTAAAATCTCCCTTTGTTATAATTAACAAGGTAATTAGGTTTTTGGAATGAAAAATCATTGTCTGAAAAATCTTAAAATGTTTTTTTTACTTTTTTAGTTTTCTTTTGACAAGTTTTCCCCTAACAAACCGCTTTTTTTCTTTTATTAACATTCAGATTTACTAATTCTAAAAATCTGCCATTATCCTTTGGAAAATTTCAAGAAAAATTCCACGAAAAAGTCTCAGAAAAGCGCAAACTGATACCCCCATTTAATATAATATTGGCCAGCCAGTCTAGCATGCTATTGGGTAGCTCATTTTAGGGTTTCTTATGCAAATTTTAAGCTTTTCCTATATGAAAAGCTATAACCCCCCTTTCCACCTCACACTCTCTCACACACGCAGCAAAACACCTAAAGGATCAAATCCATACTGCTGGCGGGCAATTTGCTGACCCTCTGACTCCCCCCTCCCCCCTTCTGCATAGATTTTCAATTTTTGCCCGGCATTTCCGCTTCTGCAGTTGCCCTCCATCCAGCCTGCTTGGCTTCTTTTTTGCCTTCTTATAATTCACTAACTTGGCAATTTTCTTCAGCCTGGAAAAACCACCCCACACGATTCGCAGTCAAGTCCAGTCCATAATGCTTTTTCGGTTGGTCAGAAATTGAACTCATTTGCATATAAGCGTGTAATATATTGTTGACCCGGGCTGAGAGGCTGTCGCCTAATGGCCCTGCCAGCCCATCAACCCATGACATTTATCAAAAAAAAAAAAGGAAAAAAAAATGGAAAATGTTAGGGAAAAGTGGCTGGCTGGCTGGCTGACTAGCGGAGCGTACAAGAAAACTAGCCAAAAGCGTTGGCGATTCGCATTTTGGCGAAAAGCGAGTGAAAATGCCACCCATCTGTAGACTCCCTCCCTCAAAAACCTTTCAATGGGTTCTTCCTTTCACCCCCTATATCATCTACCACCCCCCTGCAATGTTCAACTGCCATTTGAATGTCAAATGAGTTTTGTGCCAAGTTCAGCAATTTTACATTTTCAATTGGCTCCTTTTCATAATTTCCGGTTTTATTTTTTTTCCTCTTTCCTCTTACACTTTTTTTTTCCTTTTTTGACATAACAAAAAAATATTACCAAAAATTGGCCATCAATGGGAAAAGCCAAGTTACGTGGCGAACGAACATCAAATGGACTTTTGAACTTTTAATATTGTAAAATTATGAGTCAGAAATGTGGGCTTAGTTTTTGGTCATAAATGAAAACTTTTCAAGAGATTTTATTAATAATTTTTATGATAAAAAAAAGGGCGTGTAGTATTTATTTTAAAAGGTTTTATCCTTTATATTAACTCATTTTATTTTTATATCAAAAATCTTGATTAAAAGTTCAGTAAAATGTAAAAATATCCCTACAATTATTAACTTTTTTCTACAATTTTCCTCTTGCCACAACATTACCTCTGGTAAATGTGAAAATTATCAAAAAAAAATCAAAACATTTTCTTCTAAAAAACAGGCAGTTTTCATGATTCCTTCATTTATATTTTTCAAATACCAAGACAGACATTCCATTTCCATATTTTTATTTTTCCTTTTAAACCCACTTCAGGGTTTGTCTGCCCTTTCTTTCATTTTCGCCCAACGCATAACTCACATTTTCCATGACTTTTGCCGACAGAAACAAACGATTCTTTGACTTGTTTTCAATGTTTCCTTTTTTTCAAAAGTCACAGCAGTAGCAGCCCTGGAATGATATATGGCAGCAGCAATATCGCTTGCAACACAACAAACAACAACAACAACCACATATAATTGCAACAGGGAAAAAGTAGAAAGAGCAACATCAGCAGAAACTCTAGATATTAGAGAAGTGGCCAGTAAAAGTATGCGAAACAACGGCAACGACGAGGAGCAGTAAACAACGACCGCCAGCAACATCGAAAACAGTTGCAACTTCAACTCTAGCAACAGCAGCAGCTGCAGCAACAACAACAACAACAACCACATCTTTGTGGCAAATGAGTCACCACTTGTGCTGCTGCTGTCCAGTTTATGGCCAGGCGCCTCCTCGAGGACATTCTGTCACAAGCAGAAGCCTCTCCTGGTGATCCCTTTTTTGGGAAAGGCCACGCCCACAACGCATGCGCAACAAGCTAATCATGACGCCGTTTTTCACGACACACACACAGACACCCATCGGATGCAGGCCGGCCAGTAACCTCCAGGATTCACGCTTCCTGATTCTCGATACTGGGAATCCCCTTGCCACCAACGCGTTGCGCCTGCCTGATTTTCAATTTCAATTTGGACGATAAATGGGCACGGCTGGCTGGCAGAGTCCTCCCATTCCACTGCTCCCTACTAGAACCCCACCCCCTCTACGCCCACCCTAGCTGGACGAAAAACCCTATCCCCCAGCTCGTTTATCATGGACGCATATTGCTGACCGCAGCATGCAGCTAAATTTATGCTTAGACTGCCCACCCGCTGTCCACCCACACTTGCATCGCCCATCGCCCACTCATGTAATACCCCCTCTCCCCTCCCTACCCCCTACCCACTACCTCTGGCAACTGCCAACCACCCAGCCATTCATCCACCGATACCCTTCGCTGTGTTAAAATTTGATTTCTTTCTGGTGGAATTTTGATATCTGGGAGAGATGATGGACTGGAAGAATGTTAAGGTATTCCCATTAACTAATCTATAGAAAAGTTAATTTAAAAAGATTTTCCTTTAGTTTTCCAAGAAGAAACTGCAACTGTAATCTACGAAAAAAATACCCCAAAATAAGCTTTGAAATCAAATTCACTGCCACCGCAAATGCCACTTTTCTCAAGCTCTCGAAAATGTATCTCAAGTTCCTTCCTTTGTATCTGATGGTTGCAAAAATTTAATGCCCAATGTCCTTCTGGCAGATACTTCGTCTCCTTCGGATACTTTAGGGTATTACAGCTTCTTTATGGCCAACTTGGCATTCCTCTCTCCCGCTCTTTTCCAAATTCTTTCACATTTTTTTTTTAAGTTTCTTGTCCCAACGACCGACCCTTCGTCCCGCCTAGCATGTCATGTCAGCGTTGTCATTGTTGTCAGTGTCATCACAGCAGCAGCTGAAGCTCTGGTTGAAGCAACACCCTCCTCTGCAGGACCTCCTCCTCTCATCCTGATCCTGCTCCTGCTGTTCCTCCTCCTCCCCTTGGCGGTGGTGGCTTTGCGGTCGCCGTTTGCCATTCGCTATTCGGCCATCGTCGTCGTCATCGTCGTTCTGCTTGTCATTAGACTTATGTCATTGTTCAGCCAAGTGCGCCGGCGACGACGACGACGACAGCAGCAGCAGCAACAGCAGCTATGTTGCTGCAACTGTATTGTCCTGTATTTACTACAATAACACATGAAAAAAAAACTGCCTAGGCATCCTTAAAAATTCTTTTAAAACCCAAAACATGGCCAAAAAACTTTGATAAATACTTCATAGATGATTTCACTTTTGCGATTTAACTTGGAATACTTCTTTTAAGGTAAAACTATCTTCTAAAGCTAGTAAGCTTCTCTATATTTTCATCAACTTTCCTAAGGTTTTTCAAATTTCTAAAACATTTCTAATCATAATTTATCTCAAATTATCAAAAACTATCTAGATTAAGTAAATCTATCTAAAAGTTCAAAAAACATAACAAAAATGAATAACCAATCAACCTGAAAAATCCCAAATAATTTCCTCGAGTGCACCTCTAGCCTGCCCTGCAACATATGCAGCTGTTCCACGCCCACTACTGCCTTGCACACAGGGGCAATGGGCGATTGGGCGGGGTTGGGCGGTTGGGCGTATGGCAATGGATGTGTGTATGTGTCGCTTTGCGTTCGCATTTTACGTGCGCGCATCTAAACTGACATTCCAATTATTCTTATCGCATCAGAGAGGAACATGGCCCACGACGAAACCCTCCTGGCCAGGCATCTAACCCAGAACTGAGAACTGAGAACTGAGGAGACCCCAGAAACCCTTCAAATCCTCACCCCCTACCAAAAGCCCCGTTATAAATGGCCCAGCGTCTTTCAGTCAGTTCCAGTAACTCAGTCAGTCATTCGGTGAGTCAGTAAGTCATTCATTCATTCATTCATTCAGTCAGTCAGTCATTCATTCAGTCATTCATTCAAGTCGTAGAAGTCAACCATTTCTCGTGGAGTTCATTTCGCGGCATTTTGATGGCATTTTTCATATTTTTCCCCCTCCTCCCCCCTGTATAATGGCCACCCCGCTCTGGAAACTATTTAACTTGCGGTTGTGCTTGTTGGCCAGTGTGGTGAGTTGAGATTGTAATGCTGATAGGGTTGTGGTGGAGATGGGAGATGGGAGGTGGGAGGTGGGAGGTGGCTTTGCCCTGATTTATGTCACTCGAGTCGAGACGAGTCTCTTCCAGATTCCGAAAAGGGTTATGATGAGCAGCGGCCTAGTTGGTCGAGGAGGGGAAAGGGGAAAGATATTCGGACTTCTTCTTATAGCTCTTGAAAAGACGTTACTCACGACTCTGGCTATTTGTGAGGAATCTAAGTTGAAAGCTATTTTGTTAAGGCTTAAAACTGCATTAGGGCCATCACTAGGTTTGGGGGTAGAAGGGGATATGTCATGTCAGTTTGAGAAAGGTTAGAAAGGTAGAAAGAGTACCTTAGACTGGAGGTAGTTAGTATACTAACTTCTAGATGCAACTCCCTTAATATTTCTTTTTCAAAACAATGACTGAAAATCAAAACAAGCATTCACAGTGACTAGAATTTACTCCACCAACAAAAGTTCCCTAAAGAAAAGCCCATAAAAAACCAAGAAAATACTCATAAAACCCAACTTCAAGTGGGTCAAATTCCAGCCTGAACTCTCTTCATTATTATTTCATTAAGCCATAAACTGATGACCCCATCAACCTGTTGCATAATATCAACTAATAATTATCAAATACACGCAACATTCTTTCATCGCAGCCATCATCGGGGTCAGAGCACCAGCTGCCAGCTGCCAGCCAAGCGATGACCCATTTAATCGTTAGCCATGGGAGGGTGGTAGACCCCCATCCCTCGCCCAACTTTAATTGCTATTCAATTTAGTAGAGGCATGCAACCTGGAGAGCCGACTCCAGTCGAGTCGAGTCAAATCAATTGCATTAGGCAAAAGTTTGTCAATAAAATTATTGATTACTTTCCATTTAGCGCTTGTCATTAGGCAGCCTGTCCTTTGATCTTTTCCAGGAGGGGGAAAAGGAAAGACTAGATTGGGACTAGGGGGTGAGCAGGGTGAAAGCCAAGCCAAACACGAAAGGAACAAAGGCACGAACTTCTGGAGAAGTAAACCAAACCCACGGCTGGCTAAGCTCTCAGCTTTAATCAGACCAATCCTTGGGTTGACATTTTATTGATTGCCATCCGTCGTCGTTGGTTGGAACATTAATTTCCCCAAAAAAAGAAGAGGAGAAGGTGACATCTAGAAAGGCTAGCTTTTTGGTGGTTTAAAACAAAGTAAAAAATATAAACTAAAATAATTGATTTGTTTTAAGGCATCAAATGAGGTTCCCCATCACTCTCATTTGGCTGCACAAAACTCATTTAGTTTGTGTTTACCAAGGAGGAAGGATAACTCTGCCTGGCTCGCTGCACTCTCAATTGATTCATATCTATATCTTTATCTATATCTTTATCTTTATCTATATCTACTTTATCTACCTCTTGGATACTTCTCTTCCCATTGCAATCGAACTACTCATATTTTAACGAGCATTGTGTTTTGCTCGCTTCTCCTGGATACACCTGACAGTCGTCCTGGATCCTCTCCTCTCCCATCTCCCATCCTGCAACACCAAAGTCATCCCATCCACCCTCTAAGCTCAATGCTTTTCTGCTCAATTTGCAATTTGCAATGCCCTGAAATGCTGCCCCTTATTTCGTTTTTTATTTCCATTTCCCTTTCCCTGTTTTCCCACATCCAATATTCTATAACCTCCTGCCACGCCCACAATAATCAAAGCACGCTTACGGCTTGTTATTTTAAATTTGAGTTTATAAAATAGATGGCAGAGTTGATGATTTAAAACAATTTCAGGACGGGATGCTGTCCCAGCTGCTCCTCCTCCTCCTCCTCCTCTTCCTCCTGCTGCTGCTGCTGATGAAGCTGCTGCAGTCGTCGCGGATGCCCGAGCCAAACGAAATTGTTTTTACGTGCCGCGCATGCAAAAGAGGTTACAACCCCCCCACCCACTCCCTACCTCTGATTCAGTGGGCGTTCGTGGAAAGAAGAAGATGCAGAAGAGGAGACGTATACCTTCTGCCTGGCTGCGACTCAAAAACGCGATCCTAAAAATCATTTCCCCCTTGAGAACTAATGTCCCTTTTAGAGGGAAATTTCTTAGAAATTCTCTGAACGCCTTGCCCAAGAGCCGCCTTTGCGCCCTGAACATAGTTTAAACTCACCTGCCAGCAGACACATCATGCCCAGTAAGATTAGGCAATGTGTCGACATCTTGGTTTCGGTCACCAAATTTCAAGATATTTTCAGATCCTCAGCACTCTGCACGGCGGCCAAAGTTGGTGTTGTCAGGAACTTGAATTAAATTGCGATGGCTGGAAAGGGAAAAGGAGAACATTAGTTAGTTTAAGTTTAATAATGAAAATGTTAGCTAAAGTTAATAAAAGTTACTTAAAGAAAGCTCTTTTTTTTTGTTCAAATAATATTGACATTTTTTGAAGAAATTTCCCTCCGAGCAGAAACTTCTTCTTAAACTTAATCTTAGACATTAAAATGAACATTTTTTAACACATTTCTTCTAGTTAAAACTAACACCTCCTCTTCTCGCCTAGTTAATAACAACCAAAAACAGCCTTTAAAACCCACCCACCCCAAAACTAAACCCTAAATGACAGCCTTTTCTTCTTCGCCGAATTAGCCCTGCAGCAGCAAAGTGCAATTAAAAGCAAATCATGGCCCAAACAAATGGCCAAAAAGTTCATAACCAGTCGAAACAACAAACAAACAAACAGGGAAACAACGAAACAGGGAAAACAGGGAAACAAAACTGACAAATGGACGAACAAGCAAACAAACAAAACCCGGAAAACCGCAAAACAAAAGTGTTCTTGTTGTTGTTATTGTTATTGTTGTTATTGTTGTTGTTGTTGTTGCCCCGGAAAACTGCAAAACCGAAGCGCAACATAAAAATCCACTAAGGCAAATTGGTTTTGTTAACCAGCACAATGGACACATTAACATTGCCCAGGACACACGGCAGCGCAGATATCCTGCTCCTGCTCCGGCTCCGGCTCTGTCTCTGGCTCCATGCTTCAGGCTCCCGGCCATATGAATGTGAATCTATATGTGTATATGTATATGTGTGGGGTATATGCAAAGGATGATGTCGACAGCAACAACAACAACAACAACGGACGACAATTAAAATTTTTGCAATTCTGTCGCAGCAGCAGCTCGCTGAATATTTTTTAGCCACTTCACATGGCAGAGATAGCAGATAGCAGATAGCAGATAGGAGGGCAGCGCAATGCGCGAAATTGTTTTTATTAAAATGTAGAGGAGAAATGCAGAAATGCAGGCAGAGAAAGCAGTAGCTAAAAACTAATCTAAACTAAAGAGCTATCCCAGAGAAATATTGCTGTTAGTTTAAGGAATTCATCAAGATAAATATCAATCAAGTGAAGTTCTAGTGATATTTTATCAAACGGCAAAGGTAAACTCAAGCCAAGAAAAAGCTGCTCTGGAAACATTTTGCTTGGTTAATTAAGGAATTTGTTTAGCTAAATTTAAAACTTATTCTGCTAATTGCTGAAAATGTATCGCTTTATGTTGTCAAACAGGGAAAAGTGTACTGAAGTAGCTTATCAGAAAAGGGGAGAGTTTTAAGAAAATTAAGAAGGTTAACTTAAGAAACTTAGTTGGGAAAATTTAAAGTTGATTTTCATTTTTGAAAGCTAAAAGCTAAAATGTTATAGTAAAAGCATGTTATCCAAAAATATTTGCTCAAAAACTTTCGAAGAACTTTAAATTCTTCTAAAAATATGGCCGTTCATTTAAGTTTTAGTTTAGTTTAGAAAATAATTCTCATTTTAATATCTCAAATAAGTTAAAATTTTACAGTAACTTAAAAGGCTGTTAATCTAGAAATATTGGCTGAATTTTACAAAACGGGTTAAGGAGTTTGCCTAACATATTATATAAAGTGGTTAATTTTACAAATTTTTAAAGCTTAATATAAGTTTAAAATTTTGATAATTTCCAACCTTTTATTTGCTAATTATTTCTATTAAAATATATTTTATATACTCTTACAGATTTAAGCACTTATTTATTAAGCAGGAAAACGTTGATCAAATTTTTAGCTTTTAAAAGAAATTTTTAACTAAATAAAAATCCATTTAAATCGAATTAAAAGTAAATAAATTGCGAAAGGATTCAATATATATTTTTGATATATTTTTATAAATATTTTTATAAAGATTTTTATAAATATTTTTATAAAGATTTTTATAAATATTTTTATACATTTTTTAATTTTACTTTTTATATTCACACAAAAAGGGCAGATGATTTATGTTTATATTTAGCAAGATTCTAAGCTTAATAAATATAAACAAAAATTATTTATAAAAATATCGAATAAAAGACACATAAATTATTTAAAATAAGTTTAAAAATATGAAAAATAACATAACTTTAATCAAAATTTCTCAACTGACAACTTCAAATCAATATTAATACGAAATTGATCCTCATTTTAGTATTAAATTCCTTAAGAAAATCATATCAAATATTTCCAAATATTCAACCAAAACTACGCTGCACTTTTCACAGTGTAACAAAGACAAGCGGCAAGCGGCAAGCGGCGAGGAGGGAATTTTGGTGCTTTCGTTAACAGAAAATTATGGACTCCATCTTGCTCGGGGAGCATTGGCACATTTTAGAAAGTTTTTTGCTCATTACACGGCTTGATTTCATTTAGCTGGCACTGGAACTGGCACTGGCACTGGCACGAGGTTGAAAAAGTGAGCAAGGGGGGGGGAAGCCCCGTAAATTAGATGAGATAATAAGCCAGGGCCGGGGCCGGGGCCAGGGCAGACCAGTAGTGAAGCCACTGTGCAGTTTTTGGCTCAAAGGCTGCTGCTGCTGATGCTACTACTGCAGGTCCTGGCCCTGCTCCTAACTCTGGCTATGGCCTGCATCGTTGGTCATCTTAATTAGGCGCAAAAAAGCAAACTGCAAAATGTAAATGAAAGGGGCACCACCACCCAGTCACCCAGCTGCACTCGAGAGAGAGGTGAAGAGGTGACGCGAGAACGCAAAGGCCAAATACAGTCAAGGACCAAACATCCAGGAGAAAAACATGGCAGCAGCAAGCTGTCAAAGGCAAACATTTCGGGTCAAATCAAATCCTAATAAAACGACTAGAGCTGGGAATCCTTTTGCAGTGCCAACAATTACCAAGGGGCACCACCACCATGACTCCCGCCACCGAGAGAAGAACCATCTGTCCCAATCGAAATTCGAAAGGAATTTGCCCCAGCCTAGGGCTTTGCAACAATTTGTAGAGTTTGGTACTCCCTTCCTTGATCGTTTGAAAGTTTCCCATCTGAAGTTTCAGTCTTAGCAATATTAATGATTGTTAACCATTGAAATCGAGTTGTGTACGCTTTTTAGAGGTGACATTTCTTAATTTGTTGGGCAAATTGTATTTCCGAATAGCTTTTATTTGTAAATTTTACTTTTTCAGGCTTTAAAATTCTGATTTTACTTTAAGATTCTATCACTACCATCATAATTAGTTAAAAAAAAATACTGCACCCAGTCCAAAATCACCATAAAAAGTCATTAATTTCTTTTATTTTCATCACCAATTCCCCCAAAACTAAAGTTTTACCAATAAAAATCCCTAGCCAACGCCTTTTGGGTATGCAACACTTTCCTGTAAAATGACATTGACTAGCGCAAATTTTCGCACTTTCGCAGAACTCAACACTACTGCTGCTCCTGTTGGATATTTTCATTCCCTTTTGGACACTTCAAACTAAGCTTTATTTATGGACCAGCCAAGTGCAGGGAACCCCTTGTCAGAGTTATGTTAATACCTTTTCCCATGCTAAAGCTCAAAAAAGAAGAGGAAAAGGTTTCGGGACGGGCAAGGACGAGAGGATTGCTTTCCATTTAATCAAAGCTAATTGAGAGCGTTTGGCAATTGGCGTTAACTTTACCGCTTTGACAGGCGAATAGAAATCAAGGGGGGTGCGAAACAGTAGGGAATAGGAATCTATATATATAGCCAAGCCAAGCCAAGCCAAGCCATCATCCCCCCAACTGACCACAAAATTTTTCACGCGAATCGACACCCCTCCCTCGGTCTAACCTTTTGCAAATTCCATCCTCACCGGGGTGAAACTTTTCAACGTTTCCAAACCGTTGCCTTTCCGTTTTTTACGTTTTTTTTTGGAAGGGGGGTTGGGGGGTGGCAAGAACATTGAAATTAGATTAAAATGTTGAGGCAAATACAAAATGGCTGCCACTTGCGAGGTGTGGGACGGGACTCGATTCGAATTTCATTAAAACAATATCAAGCGGGTCAGTGCTTTGCCTTCCTCTCCTTCTACGTTTTTTTGTATTTATTTTTACTTTTTAGAAATCAAAATAAAAGTTTTGGCCACGAATTTGAAAGTTCGATTAGGGGTTAGGGTTAGCCATTCGTGGAATTGGCCAGAAACATATTTTGAGGGATTACCACAAGGGTAGAGCGTAGAGCGTAGGGCGATGGCATTTCACGCGGCGCACGCCAAAAATATTGGACTTTGTTTTTGGGAAAAGTCATTGGTAAAAATAAGGGCCTAGGTTTTAGATATTTTAAGTTGGAAAAACTGTTCTTTAAGCATTTAAAATTAATCATTACTAAAGATTTTGGTTATAAATTCAAAAAATCAACTTAAATTTTAAGAAATTCTTTTAAGATTTCTGGCTAAAAAACCTTCAAAAACTCTTTCAAGTTTCTTTGCCACTTTTTCTCAGTGCACTGACTCGACTTTACACAAGTCGTGTGAATGAACTTGGCTGCTCCCGGTATACTGTGCCAGCTACCTCTCCCACCTACTCCCACCCCACCACTACCCCAACTCCTGCCCTTCCCTTCTCCGTAAGGCTTGGCTTTGACCGGCGCCATTTATCATGCGAATCCCAGGAGAGTGCTCAAAGCAATGAAATTAAAAGCTGAATTGTTATTTTTGCCCGCTTGCCTTTTTGCTCTGTTTTTTTTTCCCTGTGTGTTGGCCAAGTCGAAGGAGGGAGAAGGTCCTGGAAGGAAAAACCTGAAACTGGAGCTGGCCCGCACTGCAATGATTGGCATTTATGGCGCCCCAGTCCAGGAGCGGTTGCATTTCATGGGGTTGATAGAAGGAAGATAGAAGGAGAGTGGTGAGTTATGGCAAATGCTAACCACCGCCCTGCCGCCCTCGTCACCGCTTAATTGGCTTTTAATTTTGTGTGTGGGCCGCCGCATTACTTTTCATTACGATTAGACGCTTTTGCGAAGTGAATCCATTAATTAAATTCCACGTTGGAAATGGCAGAGAGAGAGTGGGCTAAGGCCAAATCAAATTGCAAATTCCTGCGGTATTTACAAGCCAAATTTGCCATTTTAATGTCATTTATGGCGACATGTGCCGCGAGCGCCTTTAAATAGCTTCGGTGAAGATTAATAATTTTCCATTTTCTTGGCGGAAAAGGATTATATATAGCGACACACGTGCCTGCGTTTCTTTTATCCTTCTGAGGACTTGTCAGGGAACTGAAGGCAAGGACATAAATATCTAGTTACTTGATTTCTTCTTTCGAATGTTCTTAAATCACGCTACCATATCACCAACATGGCATCTTTCTGAGCATGTTTAAGGATATTAAGAAGGCATTAAAATCACATTTTTAATAGATTACGTGGGGAAGGGGGCAGGGCCAGGGATTAAATCGAAAGGATAGATAGAGAGTGAGATAAAGCTGGCAATGCCAAACCAGAAATCATTTAAGGACGGCTGGAATAGGGGAGAAACCAGGCGCCGTTGCACTTTCTGCCGGCGAAACAATTAGACAATCAATCAGGGGAGCCCTCACAGCCAATTGATGCGCAACGAGGCGTATACGTAACACGCCACTCGAGTCGCCAGGAAAGCCAAGAATGGCACATCTATATATCTCTCTGAATAGACACACACATATATATATATATATATATATATCTATAGCTGCACGGCAAAAGTTTCCTTGCCCCCTCACCACCCACCCCTCCCCCTTCCCAACCCCTTTCAACCGGATAAGTGAACAGAACTTAATTGAAATCAATACAAAATGCAATTTAATTCGCCCTTCTGCAGCTCACAAAAACTCACAGACTTGCGCACTCACACATTCCCATTTTGCCCACGAGCATAGTTTTGCACATGCATTGCATACTTTGAGGCGCCGTTAGTTTATGATTATTCGAGGGGAGAAAACGAACGGATATGGCTGGGAAGTCCCGGCACTCGAGGAAGTTGTAAAGTGGGTTACAGCCAGAAAAGCTGAGGAAAATAAAAAATCCATGGTTATGGGCAAGGATGGGGAAGCGGATGGAGATGGGGATGCGGATGGGGATGGGGATGCGGATGGGGAAGGGGATGCAGTCCCAAACGAAGAAGAGTTTAAGGATGACAGTATGTTCATTGCCTCAATAACGATGGATATACAGAGAACTTTATCTTGCAATGCCATGCAATGCCTTTTAGGAAAAATGATAATAATATCGAAGCAGAAGCTGGCACAGTCCAAACAACATCACAAAAGGTTCTTGCAATTTTAATGCCACTACTAATTGGCTTATATCAAAAAATACTCATCTTGCTTCGATTTTAGTTTGGACTTCGTCTTAAGTTACCTTTATAATATGAAATCAAGTTCTTGGAGGGATAGAATTTTATAAATTTCTCTTGTTTTATATTTCAATTTGTTAAGTTAAGTTGAAAAATCCAAACTGACAGCCATAGCTGCAAGTTATTTTTGATAATTTGGAGTTAAAATTTAGTGTGGAAACTACTTAAAATTGTTTGCATTTTAAGTTAAAGTAAGCTTGAGTTTTAGATTGAACGAAAATATGATGTTAAAATCAGAAAGTAACTCACTTAAAAGCAAAAGAAAGGTAAAAATTAGCTCTACTTTCTGTTAAACTTCTCAACTCAAATCTCATTTAAGTAAGCAAAGCTAAAAAGGCAACTCCAATATACTATAAGTTACCTCTCAAAATCTCCAAAACCTCCTCCACTCCATTATCATCGATTATCCCAATACGAAAACCCTATAATAATAAATGGCCTATAAAATAGCTCTAATCTTGAGCCAAACAACAAACGAAAGTTAACCACAGACACACAGACACTAACCAAGTTCGTGAATCAGAAAGATGTCCCATTTAACAGGGACCAACCTGCCTTTATTTGGTCTCCTTGGCTGTGTAAGTCAAGTGCTTGTCGTTAAGCTGAATTTGATTGTTTCTGTTTCCCAGGGAGCGCTTTTGGCCTGAAGTGAAAGCGAAATCAATGTTGCAACAACCCAGGTGAGGTGTCCTCTTCTTTCTTTTTCTGTTTTTGGTAATGCAATCGACTTGGCCTGTGTTTGTTGTTGTTGTTCTTGCCAACAGTTTGACCGGGACAAGAAAAATAGCACAAAAAAAAAAAGATAGAAAATGTAATAGAAAAACCAAGAACACGCGACGCCTTTTGTGTGTTGAGTTTCCTTCTGCCAATTGCATGAGGAGCGAGGCGTGGAAATGCGGGGGTGGGGAAAGCAAAGCGGTGTAAAGGACGGGCCATAGAGGGCGTGGCATGTCTCCGACAGTTCAGTTTATTATGTCAGTGGGGTGGTAGT
This sequence comes from Drosophila eugracilis, assembly GCF_018153835.1. Lineage (NCBI taxonomy): Eukaryota > Metazoa > Arthropoda > Insecta > Diptera > Drosophilidae > Drosophila > Drosophila eugracilis. The sequence goes on along the minus strand of NW_024572029.1, from coordinate 1,126,299 downwards.
GTGCAACTCCTTGTGGGTGTGGCAGGCAGGCGGATAGACTGAATAGTGTTTAGCTGTCGTCTAAAAAAGACATTTTCCTGCTCACTTTGCGGTTAAGCAGACAATACCCAAACCTAACCGCCGCCCTCTCCTTCCCGATCACTGTCCCTTTTTGGCCAGAACCCCCCCCAAGCCACACACCCCCCTTCCCTTGCGAAACTAGAAAACGCATTTTATGGCATTCAAATCGTAATGATTTTGCGCTTTTCCCCCATGTTCTTTTTTTCCCTTCCCCTCCCTTCCTTCCCTCGCCATCCACAATTCTGCACACACAAATGTGCGGCGAAGTTGGCAGAAAATTGCACTCGTTGCACTTGTGTGTGTGTGTGTGTGTGTGTGTGACTGCGTGTCTTTGGATTTTCATTTGGTGTGTGCCTGGAAAATCTCAAAAGCAGGAGAGCACGAGATGCGGAGCAAGGAAGACGATGATGACGGAGGAACGAAGAGATGGCGATGATGCCGATGCAAGGATGCGAATGACGAGGACGGACGGACGGACGTCGTCAGCGGCCTCATCATTGTGTTCGCTGCTGCACACAAATGTTGGATGGACCACACCAACCAACCAACCAGCTGACGACGGGCCATAGTAGGGTGGGTTAAGAGAAAAATCGAGAAGGAGGAGGAGGCTAAAGGGTGCTGCTGCGAGTAGCAGGAAGCAGGAGGATGCAATTTTGGTCCATTGATAAACAGACTGGCTGGACTACTACCAGACTGCTGCTGAACTGAATTCATCCCACCAATGAATCCCAACCAGAGACGCTTACGTCGTGTAATCCATATCCAATTAAAATGTTAGGCCCAATGGCTGGCCCGTTCCCCTTTTCCAGCTGCAGCAGTTTTAGCTTATCAAAGAAAGAAAGTAGAAAGCATAGCTAGCAGAAATCGAGTAGATTTGCCTCTTAATGATGGTTGCGCTTTGTAAAGCTACCAAAAATGCAACTGCAGGAGGTCAGAAATCGGGCAAATATGCTTTCCATTCTTCAGAGCTTAAAAACCGACTAAATAGATGGAAAGTACCTTGAAATAAAACACCTTGAAATGCATATCAAAAAGGAAAACTCTATTAAATTCAACTAAAACCATCTATGACTTCCCATTTTTTAATCACATTTTCCGGTGCAAACTTTCATTATTAATCCAAAAAAATAAAACCATACTAAAAAAACCTTTAAACATTTATCATTCAAAAAAACTCATCGAAAACGTTTGTAAGGACTCCAGTAAAAAGTGAAAAGAAATTGCAATTAAAAATCATTTAGAGCTTCCGCCCAACAAACTTCCACACAGCTGCTCTCAGCCAGATGTTGAATGCAAATTTAGATTAACACACAAATGAAAATGAAAACTAAAATGGAAATGAAAATGAAAGAGAAAACATAGTTTAGTTTCTAAATTGGAAAATGGATATGCACAGTTCATGGCAACACTGCGTATGGGTAATATATTTTTCAATATTACGTATACGCACGCCACTTGCCAGCCATCTAACTAGTTAAATTGCCTAGAGATATTTCAAACCAGAAAAGGTGAGGGAAGGCCAAGTCCGACTAAGTTTAGTTTGGTTAGAGGATCTTAAGAGAGGAATTAACTTCTAGTTCACAGTGATTAACCTCTCATTAAACCCAAGTAGGTGTTGATTTCAAGCAGCTTTAACTCCATCCTATTGATTATATCAACTATATATAAGCAGCCAAGACCGAATCAATCTGCCTTTGCAGTAAGGGAAAGATAACGCCCAGCTCATATTGTCTTTGGCCATCCCACCATCTTCTATATGATATATCCACCTATTTCCTTGGCATATCACCCGCCAGCTTGCCCCCATCTATCTCTTTGTGTGCATATGCAAATTACTCATACACTAACAAACACACTCGCACACATCCTGTGGCATATAGAGTGGCATTCTTGCAAATGATGGGGAGCCGAGTTTAATGTGGGGAAAAATCAAAATAGTCAGGCAGGCGAGAGGAGGAATATAAGACAAGGACAAAGCCTTCTCTGGGCCACAATAAACTATTTTTTATTGCCGTTGGATGAGGATGAGGATGGCGGGGGGGAGGGAGCATCTTTTTTCGGTCTGGGGATGCTCTAAAGGAAAGGTGCTGTCCGTTGGTCCGTTGGTCTTTCTCTACTGCCCCCCTCCTGAACTCACTCACTCCCCCCCACCCAAACACCTCCAACCATCCCCAACGAGTGAGTGAGTTCGCTTCTCTCGCTGCGTTGTCGACCGCATAAAAGTTTTTCAATTAAGTGCCATGCCCTACTTTGGACTTTTTGCTGAAGCCAACCCACACACCCACACATACATACAAACCTCTCTCTCACATACACACTCACACACATATACAAACAGGGAGGAACAAAGGAGGGGAACATACACGCGCGGCATTGCTGCATGCATAATGCGACTGCTAAAAGCGTCGCCAGCATCGCCGTCGTCGTTACCGTTACCGTTACCGTCGCGCTGCGTAAGTGGAACGCACGTTCAGAAAAGCCACCCATTTTCCATTCCCCTACCACCCCCTCCCCTCTTCGTTTTTCTCCGAATTCCCATAACCATTTTCAACGACACCAAATTCCAGGAAACTCGAATGTCGTCCAAGATTGCAGATTCGATTCGATATATAAGTTCAGTCCAGAAGAAGTTCCCTGATTGTCTTAACAGAATCATAAATCTATATAAGATATGTATCAATCTTAATGGTTATAAAGCATTTTAGCCAAGTTAACATGCCATCAAAATAAACAGTTAACAAAAGGAACTTGAGCAAAAAACTTTAAAACCCAAAAGTAACTCAAATTTCTACACAAATTCATTTCCCCCAAAAATCGAATCAATAAAAACTCGTTAAACTAATTTAATATTTACCTAATTTAATATTAAAAAAATAAACTAAGGCATTATATATTTAAAATTTAGAGCAGAGGAAAAAGAAGCCTCTCTCTCGCTCTCTACAGCATAATTAAAAACAAACTTAGCTTTCACTTTTATTTTAATTTAATCGCATCAAAAATTGCAATTTATTCAATGTTATTTTTGATTTCGGCAATGCCAATATTTATTAAGTCTTAACTTTTCTTGTTCCAATTTATTATTCAATTTTTATGGCAAATATAAAAAATAAACACATCTACTTAATTGATTAAAAATTGATCGGTCAACGCGAGAGGAGAAAGTTGCCTAAAATAATCTGAATTTAAGCCTAAACTTCTAGCCACATTTTCTGGCTTTAAAATTTCGATAATCCCTAAACTACTATTTCTGCTTTTCCTTCATTTTCCCTGAGCAGAAAACCCCTTTTCATAGTTGACACGGTTTTGTATTGAAATGTGTGGCTGGAAAATGAAGAAAAGAATGAAATTGGAAGGGGGAGTAGGTGTGAGGGCCTTGCAACTTCGGTTTTAATATGCGTCAAGCGCGACTGACGGAGGTAAGCAAGAAGAGGCAGCAGCAGCAGCAGCAAGAAGTGAGGTTGCAAGGGTAAACAAAAACGAGCAGCTTTTTGCTGCAACCTGAGCAATTTTCATTAAATACAGACAGAAAAAAAAATAGGCAACGAGAAAATGACAAGAGTTTTCCTTCTACCCAACCAGCCAGTCAGGCAGTCAGCCAGTCAGCCAGATGAGAAGAAAAACACACACGAGTTGGGGGACAATTTTGAGCAACTGCAAAACAAATACGTGACATATGCGTAGCCTTAGCTCACTAACACAAACACCATCTTACTGTCAAACACACACACACACACACACTCATAGATACACCGACACTCACGCACATCAAACGGTTTTAATGAAGTAGCAACGCTTTGTTACACATTTCTGCAGCATTTTTTTTTTTTGTTTTTTTGCCTCCTGCTGTTCATGTGTTGGTTACAGTTTTGGTTTTCTGCCCCCCGGAAGATCCTTCTCCTCTCTTCTTTCCCCTTTTCCTTGCCTTGTCTTGCCTTTCCCTTGCCCTGCCTTTCCCTTTCCTTGCCTTTCCCTTTCCTTGCCTTTCCCTTTAACTGGCGAGGGAGTTAACTTTGACATTTACATGCGTGTCCTTGCATTCTCTAATAAGGATTTCGTTAGGCGTTTTGAGAAGTTTCTGGGAAATCGGGGGATATATCTTACGATTTATATAGGAAATAGGAATCTTGAATAATTTTTATAATATTTTAATTTAAGTTTTCTTAATTTTTTTGAAGTTTTGCAAGTTTTCTTAACATCTTCTTATAGACTAGTAAATGTTGAAAATCAAGACTAACATCTAACCATAATTTATCTAATTTTTAGATCAACAAAAACACAAAATTCCCCTTAAAAAATAAATTAATTTTCATTACGAAAATACCAATTTCAATTCATTTGAATAATTTTCATAGAATTTTCCACTAGCCCCAAGCTTGTTTTTCTTCCCTTCGAGGGTGTTTGTTAGTTCGTTTTACTCTTTTTGCCTTTATTTTACGCCTGCCTGCCTGCCTGGGTTGTTACTATTTTCTCTCGTTCTTTGGCTTAGTTTGCTGTATTTAATTTGGCCAACGCTTGAACTTCAATCAGTAAACATAACGTGCACGCATTCTGTGGTCTACACCAAGTTATCCCCCTCTCCCCTCAACTACCACCCCCTAGCCAACATCTACATCTACATCCAGATACCCACACATCCACATTGGTTCGCTGCAGGCAGTCAAACAAGGACAGCAGCCACAATCAACTTCAATAACTTAGACACACACACACACACATACACACACACACACACACGCAGGAAGGAAGGAAGAAAGGAAGGAAGGGGTTGGGGGCTCTGCCAGAAGGAGACGGAGTACTAGTAGGAGTTCCTGCCCGCTGGCATGCATGTTTATATTAGTTACGGGCCACAACAACCTAAACGGGAGTGGAAAACTTTGCCCGGGCAACTACTCAGAGGAGGAGGAGAAGGCGGGCGGCAGAAGAAAAAGACTTGATTTAAGTTCAGTCAAACACGGTGAAAACTGTTGCCGGCTTTTAGGCGTCCCTTAACTAACACCAACACCACCATCATCACTTTCTGATTGACTAACAACAACTGATTGGAAGGCGTAAAAAGAGGCTCCGTTTCCTGGCCAACCCACACATATAGCATCATGTCCTTGAGCCAGCCACGTGAAATGATTAAAACACACGCACACAGCAGCTCTACTTCTAGAGATGCTACTCTCTGGATTGCGGGGGACTCTTGAAACAGCAACAGCAACGGCAATAGAAACATCTTCCCCCTCATGGCACCTCACCCGCAGCAGCGCACTTGGCGCTCTAACCAAAATCCATTCAGCAAACTAAACCAAACCAAGCTAAACCCAACCGAACCGAACCAATTTCAAGTGAAAACCTCAATTCACAACTCACACACACACACACACACATATCCATACAAACACACACACATTTCATCCCTTAGCCATTGATTATAATACGCGCGCCCGGGCTCTTAGTCTTTCATCAAGTTTTCCCAGCGTTTTGCGGCCAAGAAGTGGGAATGTGAGGGTGTAGAAGTATTCAGCGAATCCCAAAGTCGATGTGTCTTATATGCAAATTTGATTTAACCCGCACAAAGTGGAATAATAAATACAAATCTCAAACACGATCTATCGGGAAAACTCTTTTAGGCCAGGCCAGGCCAGGCCAGCCACCCATTAAGGCAGCCAGCGAGCCACACATAGAAAAAAAGAAAACGATATTTGGCTCAAGTTACACTCTAAGAAATATCAACAAGAAAGAGCTGACTGAATCTAATTCCAAGAAGCCGTTTCTATATTGGAAAATCATAAAATTAAGTAAGAATCTACCCAAAACCTTCATTTATCTTCCTAAATCTCAAATTAATGACCAAGTCTTGTGTGTATTTTTAACTCTGTAAGCCGCCTTTTGCTTCCTGGTGTGTGACCCAAAAATGATGGAAATTTTGCGCGACAGGTTAGTGCGAATACCTTTGACATTCCACGACGAGAGGCTAAGAGGTAGGGTGGGAATCCTTTTCAAATCAACCTTCTTCCTGCCTTCCGCCTGCCAAAGAAATATCCATCATTCGAGGGGCATTTGCCTAGGACCTGGCTGGCTGGCTGGCTGCAAAACATATATCTCATATTCCAGTTTGTTTCTGTATAGAAATTTGATTTTCATAAGCTGACTCACGTGCCACGTCAAATGGCTTATGGCCGTGTGCCAATGTATTGGTAAGTGTATGTGTGTGTGTCGATTTTTGGTTCACCATCAGCATCCTGGCACGCACGCACGCCCGCATATGCCGCGAGATTGAGTTGGATCCGGGATTCAGGATTCAGGACTCAAGGATTCACGACTCACGATTTAGGTTTTCTGGATTTTAGATTCTGAATTCTGGACTAGGGTTTTGGGTAGGTAGCAAGGTAGAGTAAGGTGGAGCGCAGCAAGAGAGGTGTGGCAACGCATGAATTAAGCCAAAGATATGTTTGACAGGCAATATTTTCTATACCATCTAAACACACACACACACACAAACACACACACGGCAAGACATTCTTGTATACACACACATTTAGCCTGGGCACGTAATGCATTTGCATGGGTCCTGCACAGGGGCTTAAAATTATGCAGCATGCTTTTAGGGGCAGTCATGAAACTGGGGAAAACGGCAAACGGCAAACGGAAAATGCTTTTAGTGTCGATGATGATGATGCCCGATGATGCCCGGCCAAAAAAGGGAGAGAAAATCAGGAATAAAAAACCGAAACAGGAACAGAAAATCGAGAACTGAGAACACAAAAAACGAGGTGCGTAAACAAAAATGTATATCCGAAGCAAAATAGTAGAAAAATCCGTGAAAAGACGAAGCATGTGCATGCATACAACGCACACCTGCACCTGCTGTTCCTGGAAAGGGGGGGATTGAGATGTCCGAGAGCTGGGGACTTATCACTCACTTAAAAACCCAAGCATCCCAGGCCATTCCGCAAGGTAAGCGACTAATCTCTGTATGTTCAGTCAGTTATGCTTGCCTCTATACGTATCTATAGATAAACATTCCCCACACTCAGGTGACAATTCCTGAATATGCATGCGCAATGCGAATAAATATATATATATATCTATATAGAATATATATTATGGTTGGAGAGATGTAGAGCAAGTGCCGCCGCCGGGCTGGCAATTTAATTAAGTCGCCAAAAATAGCGCTGCCAGCACTGAAAATATGATAGATGATGATGAGTGCAATTTCAATTAAAAAACTGCATCCTGCATGGCCAGTCAGGCAAGCCATGCAGGCCAGTCAAGCCCAGCCCAGAATGTTTTCTATTTTCCACTCGCATTCACATTTTTCACCAGGCGATCCACCTCACCCCACCCTCCACCAACCCATTTTCGAATTCGATTTTAATTTTCTTTTGTTTGCCGGCGTGTTTCGTGGCATTCACACACACACACAGCCAAAGGATATTTTAATCCTATGCAAAAACCAAAGGGGGCCGGGGAGAAGGATGCCTGGCATCAGGCAGAGCTCAATTAACTGACATTAAGTGACTGGGTGGGGGAAAATCTTTCCCCCCCTTCCTATTGAAATCCAATACGTGGCACCAGCACAAGGCGAAGTGCACTGAGAAAAAGGAGGAAATCTCACTCAAGGCTTTACTTTTACTTTCTTAATGAAAAATTAAACCAAAAATAACTTCTATAACCAAAAAATCTGTTTAAATCGTAAGAAAAACTCGAAGAATAACTTTCTTAAAACCATTTTTGCCTTGAAATTAAAGTTTCTTTTCACTTTTTTTTGCCTTCCTTATTAGCAACTATATGATTTTCTGCGTGTAGCACCACCCACAATCGCAATACCAACCCTACCACCCACCCACTACCGCAAGAAAGCCTGGGGAAAGTGACAGCACAAGTGACATTTCAATGATTTCGCTGTCAGTCAGTCAGCCAGTTCTGTCAGCCTGTCCCTCTGCCCCTCTGTTCCTCTGTTCCTCTGCTCCTCTGCCATTCAGGCACTCAGTGGGTCTGAAGAATTCATGGGCGTGTGTGGGGCCACTCAAGAGAGGCGTGGCATGGAGTTTCAGGGATATATAGAAGTAAGAGTGGGGAGCGAGACAAATGGCTGTCACGCAATGCCGGCTCAAAACAACAACAACAACAACTAAACTTGAAGAGAGATAGTAGAGTGAAAGGAGGAGGAGGCTGCTGCTGCTGCTGCTCTGCTGGAAAAGTGCTAACCACAGCAGAATTTTCGAGGCAAGAAAACCATCAAACGGCTGTCGAAAAGGCAAACGTTGTTTTTATCAGTTTCGAAAAGGCGGCGGCAGAGCAGCAAGCAAAGCGAAATAAAAATAAAAATAAAAATAAAAATAGTCGCACATTTTGGTTTTCTTGGGCTGTTCACATCACCCCCCATCCTCCCCATCACCCGCTTGGAAAAACAAGCAAAAACTTTTCTGACATGACCGGAAAAGTCAAAATCAAAAGGGAAGAGAAGGAGTGGGCGGGTGATCGGCTTTGGCAATTAGTGTTAATTCACAGGGTCGTCTACATAAAATATTAGACTAACCATTATTTATGGGGAATCATCGATATCTATATATAGGATATATATATATAGATATATAGCTACATAAGCCGCAATAGCCAGGTGAAAGCTCTCTCCTCTTCGCATGCTAATTAGTGATTGAGTGGCTTTGATCCCGTGTAAGCGGCTTGTATCGCATACATCACTCTACGTATATGCATGGAAAATCTATGGGAAAATCTATGGGAAAATGTATTAAAAACTAATTAGAAAACACACAGCGAGGGGGCGTGGCACTCTGGGTGGTGTCTCTCATTACAACCATCAGCTAGGTGAAAGTTTCAGTTCAATAATTATGGGGATGCCATGCCGCCACCAGCTAAAGTTGCGGACAAGTTCGTCCCCGTGCCCGTCCCTGTCCTCCTTCGACCTCCCTCTCCCCTTCCACCCCCGACAGACACAACCTGACAACTTTTCCCATATTGCTTTTTAATCAATACGAATCTCGATTGAGGGGGTACAGTTACTTTAAGCAAAAAGAAAAGCAGAAAGTAAAAAAGAGATTGATTGCTAAAAAGTTGCATTAAAGGTAATTAAAGTTTCCACACTTTTCAGCAGCTACTACTTTTTGTTACCTTTTTTAAATTTGATTAGTTTGGGGGTTAACAGCAATTTTTTCCCCTTTTCGCCTTTTTTATGATTAACCTTGAAGCCTGGCAGCTTTTAAATTTATTTTCATATTAAAGTTATTGTTTTTTTTTTAATAATTTTATGGTTAATAATGGATTTTTATCTTAAATTTGCTATTTTCTTTGTTCAATTTCTTTACTTTTTTACTTTTTAGTAGCTAAATTACTGATTTTTCAAGTTAAGTTCAAAGTTAAAGTCTGATGACAAAAATAATAAACATTTTTAGAGGTTTTTTTTTGCTCTAATTTGGTCAAAATAAGTCAGGCAGTTAAAACTGTCTGTGACTGTTTTTAACTAAGCTAACAACGAAAACTAAGGATCACTATCATTATTTGAACGATTTAGGGTTACCATCATCCTCCTAAGCATTCATCAAATTACAAAAATTTTACATTTTCAACCTTGAATGCAAATTTGTTAAGAATTTGAATACAAGCTTAACGAGATATGGCATGCCATATTCGAACCATTATTGGCTGGCTTAGTTATGAACAAAATGCTTTCGAATTTGGAGAACCCAAAAACCCAATTTTTGATAAGGGGGTACCATCATCCATCCATATTTTCGAAAAATGGCCCAAATTTTTCATTTTAAACTGTGAATGCACTTTTGATAAGAATAAGAAAACAAGCTCAGCGAGGTATTACATTCCACATTCGACCATTATTGGCTTAGCTATGAACAAAATTCGAAAGCATTTTGTTTGAAGAACCCAAAAATCCAATTTTTGATAAGGGGGTACCATAGTCAAAATTTTCTAAAAATGGCTGAAATTTAACATTTCAAACTGTGAATGCAGTTCTGTTGTGCTTTTAGTTACGAGTCCAGTGATGTATGACATCCTATATTCACACCATTAGGCTTAGTTAGGAAAAGAATAATGTCACTTTGAGGGGAAAATCGGGATAAGGGGTAACCATCATCAACAAACGAAAAAATGGTCTAAAATTTGACATTTCAAACTGTGAATGCAAATCTTTTAAGAATTCGAAAACAACAAACTCAATGAGGTACGACCATTATTGGCTGAGTTATGAGAAAAATACAGCCACATCAATGGGAAAATCGGGACTGACCAAATTCTGGAGTGCAAATATGGGAAATTGCAGCCCTGCAGAATCGTGCTGTTTGGCAAAATTGTTATTAAAAAACAACATCAAAAGACAATCTTTACAGATTCATAGCACCAACACGAAAACTTGTCATAGAAGTTGTCCGAAAAATAAATTTAGTAATTGAAACCCTGCAAGGCCCTTGACAGGATAATTACTTATGATTCAAGTGAAGAAGGACATGTACATGCTCCGACGACTGTCGTCGTGAAAGGTTTAGCCTCTGCTCCTTCGACTGTCCACTGTCCGCTGTTCGTCTTGAGTTCCTCTTCTGCTCCTTAGTTTCCATTTCAATCATCTTTAGTTCACGCCTTCTGATTTGTCTAATGCAGGCCAACACACACACACACACACACACGCAAACATATATAAACTTAAGGACATCTTGCCTATTAGTTGACGACAACACACATTCGCCCCGTTAGCCAAAGCTAAGAAACGCCAACTGGATCCAAGAGAGTTTGTCTTTCGAGTTGTGCACTTTCGTTTAATAGACACTCTTCACTGGCTACTCCTTGGTCCTTCGTTCTTCGTCCTTGGTCCTTGGTGCTTCGTGCTTATTCTGTCCTTAGTCCTCCTCATCCTCCCTGCCTCTGTCACGATCTTCTCCTGCTGGCTGGCAGTGCCTGGCCATATTTTAACTTAATTAACTTGCAACTATTTAAGTGAACAACACAAGTGGCTCGTTTTCGTGTCTTCTCGCTTCGCCTAGTTTAACTTCTTCCCTGCCCCGCCTCCTGCTGCTCTCGCTCGCTCGCTCAAGGATTTCCCTCCATTTCCACTACCTACTCTTGTGTGAGAAAATCTGGTTCTTCAGGTCGCCTCCTTGGCACACTCAATGACTACAAATTGTGGTCATCAGAGGAGAAAGCGGAAGAAAGGTGCTGCTGCTGCTGCAGCAGGAGGGGGGGCATCGCCAGAATTAAAGGTAGAAATAGGAAATAGGAGATTTCGTTTGTCACGTTCCAATGTGAGGAGGGGAGAAAGCAAGGGGAAGGCCATCAGTACTATGGAGCCAAGGCACGTATGGCGGCGGTGCGGTGTCTCCGTCCCCTCGCCCTTCTTTTCCTACTTTTCCGCAAGTTTTCCGCCTCGTCCTGGTTGTGTTTTTTCTTCTTCCCTTTTTTTTCTCTCTCTGTGCTTCTTGCCCAACGATTGCCACTGCGATTTGTATAAAATTACAATTTCATTTGAAGCCAGAGCCCGTGAATTGAGGTCGATAGAAGGCCTCTATCTTCAACTGTTTGTCTCTCTGTCTCTATCTCTGTCTCTCTCCCTCCTCCCCCTCTTGCTTGACATCTTTCTTCTTCTTTTCTTCCTCTAGTTTTCCCTCCCAGTGTGGCTTTTGCTTTTATAGTATTTAATGCCTCTGCTGAGTTCTATGGGGCACATCAGCTATGTGGGGAAATTTGTACTGTTTTGGGAAAACCCATTTTTTGTTGCCTACTTTCAAGCGCCTTAATAAATTCCCAATAATTTCCCTCTTTCCTCACCTTCCTTTACCTTTCTATTAATAAATGAAGTTTCAAATTTCACAATTATAAACCCACAAAGCGAGAAGCATCTCAGGTTCGATCAGCGGGAAATGGGAAATTAATAGCTTTCCATTTCCTAAAGCGCTGATTTAGCCCGCGGCTGCTGCAGCGGCGACTCAAGACGAATCCGGGAGCTCATTATGCGCGACTAGCACACGCAGGACGACTTCTAGGGGACTCAGGCCGCCCCCTACCCCGCTAACCCCTTGTCAATTGCAATTCTCTTAATTAGTTTCTGATGCTGGTGCGTTTCACTGTACTTTGGGGGATCCTTGAATTCCCCATTTCCCATTTCCCATGCCCTCTCCTCTCCCTTGAATGTCCTTTCTCTGTGTTCTGCTGTTTTTGGCATTTTTCGTTCGACTTTCGGACAGTCGCTGATGTAATTTTCTGCTTGTTACGTTTCATTCGCTATTCTTTTTTTGTTTTGTTTTCTCCCTGCTTTTCATTTTAGTTTTTCTGCCTTTTTTGTTTTGCCATTTTCCGGAGAATGAAAACTGGAAGATGGAGTTTGTGTTTTGGCTGCTAGGAATTTATTCAAATTGCAATTTAATTGAAATGTTTTGTCATTTGGAAGCTTTCCCACACACAGCCAACCACCACCTCACATGCACATACACATATACATATTATATATGTCTTTCCTTTTTGACTTTTTCCAATTCGCTGCGGTTCCCAATTTTCCCCTGGCTTTTCCCATTGTTCTCCTTACATCTTCTTCTTCACTTTCTGTTTATTTATTCTGCGGCTTACTTTTTCCACAGAAAGCTACAGCTGCTGGCCGAAGAACAGAGAGAGAGCGAGAGCGAGTAATTCTGGAATTTTAAGGAATTTCAACTTGAAAATATCTGAGTAAAAGGCAACATTTTCCATTTCCCCAAGAAACTATTCCATGTTTCTGTAGTTTTCTTGGGGGATTGCCATTGTCAGTTTTCTGCAATTTAAGTTTGTTATTTTTCCGTACATAAGAGAAGTGTCTTAGTTTCCGTTGTAGTGCCCAACTTTCAAGAATGAAATTTATCCAGAAAATTATTTTTCAAATATTTTTCAAGAGCCATTAACTAAACCTCTAAACCAAACTAAAACCTCTTAAGGTATTATTGGGAAATATTTCACCATTTTCCTTCTTATTACAATTTCCCAGACAAAGCCATGATGATGTGAGGTAACTTTCTGGAAAACTCTCATATTTGCTAGCCCAAAAACCTTTGTGGAAAAGCAATTTAATCGCCGCCTCATCTGCTGGGGAACTTAAAACTTTTGGCTTTGTGATTTATATATATAGCTTTGCCTTCCCTCGATTGTCTCTTAAACCCTTACCGGACATGTGTTTCAGCAGTTTGTAAGTGAAAAGTGCGAAAAGCGTCTGGCTAGCTAGCAGCAATGATTCGAGGACAGGAAAAATGCCCAAAAAGGGGTGAAAAATAAATCTATATAGGAAGGGGGATGTGTGTATATATCTAGATAGAGTGGTTGAGTGTTTGTGAATCACAATATGCTGCTATAACACGGATGCAACAACAACAACAACAAAAAAGGGGAATAAATATTTTGCCAGCAATCACAACGATAAAAACAATAACAAAAGCAACAACTAGCAACCACCAGCAACCAGCAACTGCATGTTCAACGCAGTTTTCTAGCCTAAGGATTGTTGTTGCTGTTGATTCTTCTGCTGCTGCTGCTGCTGCCACTCTCTTTTTCGGCCTGTAAACCAATTTGCCAAAACCTGAATAACAACAACAACAATAGCAGCAGCAACCGGGCCAAAATGCAAAATGTTATAAACTGGCCAAAAACGAGCAGTGCAAAGAAGAAAAAGAAAAAAAAAACACAAATGCATGCACACACAAGCCACGGCACGCCAACACAAACGGCAACAAAAATTGGCATTTGCAAAAAATCATTTTCTATATACACATACATATATAAAAACGCACTCACACATACTCATACATATACATACATATATAGAGGAAGCAAGAAGAACAATAAGTAAAAGCTGCTGCCAGCTGATGGGGCAGCAGGGCAGCAAGGCAAGAGAATCCTCTTTTTTCCTACTGCAAAACACGAGCTAACGAAATTGAGCTGCCGCAATGCCCACAGAAAAATAGAGTGGCATGGCCCAGAGTCGAAGCCGTTCTACCCTTCTGGCCCCTCTGGCTATTTCACACCACTGGCAATATGCAACAAACACCCATCCCCCAACCCGTCCCACACCATCAAGCTTCTGCAACATAAACCAAAAATGCAGTCAATACAAATATAAATAACTGGCAGGGCCAAACAATCAAAAGCATTTCACCCCCGCCTACCGAATGAACCACGCCCGCTCCCCTCTTGGACATACACTCCCCCCATACACACACACACACACACACACATCCGTTCAGCAAATGCGTGTTCCCTCCCCCCTTCCATGTGTTTGTGTAATATATGGAAACGAATTTTCGGCGTGATTGCATCGCGAATACACGGCGTATACGTAATGCATTTGCAAAATGCAAAAAACTGCATCGTGCAAGTTGCTACCTGCTGCTAGCACCTTGCAACTTGCAATTTCTGCAACGGGCCAGGCGCCAGCCTTAATGAACATGCAAAGAGGAGAGGGCTCTACCTCAACTTAATGGAAATTTTCACAGCGGCCAAATTGGTTTTGGGGGCAGGGCAGGGCGTTGACTTGTTAAAAACTTCAGATCCCTTACATCTTTATAGGATTTATGACCACCCCCCCACACACTCTCCCATGTGAGTCCTTCTGAACGGGCAGAAGTACAGGAGGCGGCGGAGGAACAGATGGAAATCGACTAGCAGCCACCCTCGGCACTTGTTCATAAAAATGTTTGCTCATTTCATCTGCAAATCCTGCCTGGGAAATTCTGGGCAAATCAAATCAGTGCAGTCAGGCACGTTTCCACGGGCCATTAGCCATTAGCCATCTCCGTTTTGCCCAAAAAAAAAAACCAACCAGTCGGCCACGCCTCTTCTCCTTTTCATCAGGCCCTAAAGGGAGGGAGGGAGGAAGTTATAGGTATAGGAAAAGCCAGCTTTTGGCCAACACGTTCGGTCGTTCGTTCGTTCGCTCGTTCGTTCGAGTGTTTGTTTAAATTTTCGAAACCTTCTCATGGCAGCAGCAGCAGCAGCAGCCGCGATCATTTGACCATTTCTCCCCCCGCCCCCCATGCTTTCTGTATACTTTATGCCTTATCCACGTGGCCGAAAAACCAAAGCCACTATTGCAACAATGAAAAACTGGTAATAATATTGTGGTAATATCATTTCGCAATTTAGTTTTGCCCACAGACACGAATCCTCCAACAACAATAGAAGCCAACCGAAAAACTAATTTCACAAATATATATCTATGTATATGTTAGGTATGAGTGTGTGTGTGTGTTTGTGTGTGTTTGTAGGTAGCTATAAACACACACACACACATACACCCAACCCATTCGATGAGTGTTTTTGGTCCAATAAAACTGTGTTTGTGTGTGAAATTTTGGGCCAGCAATGGAAATGGAAAATTGCAATTAAATTATTGCACACACACACACTGAGAAAGAGAGAGAGAGCCAGGAAAAGCAGGAAAAGCGGTTGAGCTCAGCACAAAAATATGAAAATAAATATTAGTACGGAGATCTTACAATTTTCCACAGCATTAAATTTCACTTAGCATACACAGAAGGTACAGGCAAAGCTTAGAAAAATAATATAAAAAGAAGGAGGAGAGTGGAAAAAAGAAAAGAAAAAGGGAAAAGGAAAACGAGGAAACGGCCAGAGCAAACGGCAAGCGTAAAAATAGTTTTTCCCATCGCGGAGTGCAGCTCGTTAAGCGTCGGAATCTCGACTAGCCCCTGACAGACGCTCTAGATAAAGGATAACGGCGGCTAAAGGATACGGAATTTGGTTTCAGAGTGGGGCGATGATGGCATTGCCGTTGGCGTGGCAAAAATTGAGCAGCAGCAAGTTCATGGGGCAATATGAGCCTGAAGGCAGATATACTCTCTCATGCAAGTTCTTAAATAATAAAGCAAAGTGGCAAGAGGCATTTTCTTGTAATTCTACTTGGAAAATGGAAAACTATTTGGAAATCTTTATCACTCATAACTTGTCAAGAAACTCTTTTAATCGCTGTATAACTTCTAGTCGATCATTTACGTTTCTGAGGAAGATCTTTATGTGGAAGACAGCTAGCTTAGCTCACCCTATGGAAGTAAAGACGGAACTCTCAAGACACAAATCAAAGTTTAAAGATAAAAGATGAAAAATCAGAGATTGCTTACTCATCATCAAGTCTCAGTAGAGAGAGAGAGAGAGATTAAAGATCAAAGCTCACAGTTTGTAGATCCCAAATTACAGAACACAAATCACAGATCAAAGATCTCGGTTCAAAGATGAAAGATCATAGAGTACAGATCTCAAATTAAAGATCACAAATCTCTAACAACTCATCACTGATCACAGTAAGCCCGGCCATAGCTGTTAAGCCTTTAAGAAATATTCTTTATTAAGATAATCCCGTTAGCCTAAATCTGATTTCTGATTTCAAACTTCATAATTTTTGGAAAAACCCCAAGCTGTACCTTTGCAAGAATCAGTTAAAACTTTAGCGACACCAAAGAAAACTTAGCATTTGTGATAATATCATGAAATATTAAAGATTTCTCAGGCTAAAGTCATATTTTTGAAGCAAATCAAAAATCTAACCAAGAAAGCTAACAGCAAGGAAGGACACGGACTATCCTTCTTAGGTGACGATAAATATGATTATAAAATCCTTAAATATAAAATTACTTAAAAAAATCTTCTTTCCTTTAAATATTTTCTACATAATATATAGATTAATATATATCTTTATCTTTATATTTTAATATTTCTATATGAAACCCCCTCCACAAAGCACCACAAAGCGTATCCCAAACTCAAACAGGCGCCCTCAGAAGACACTTTTTAGCCAGCCATCTTCTTGGCCAACTAAAATAAGTGGCTTAGCTGGAGCAACGCTGAAGTGCGCGACAGTTTTGTGGGGCTTTGAGTGGCTGCCCTGGCTGCCCTGGCTGCTAAGGTGATGGCCGGGACAGCCAACGCCACGAAAGTTTTGAGGGCAAATTTACCTTTTGTGTTAATTCCAGTTGCAGTTACCTCGAAGAGAGGGTGTTGGACTTGGGCTGGCTTTTCCTTTCTTGGCCTGCAAAATGGAAGAAAATCAAATATTAGCCATATTAGTTTTTTGCTTTTTAGTATTTTTTCTTAGCACTTAATGAAAAGAAGAGGAGAAAGTTAGGGGCGGAGGTGAGGCAAACGACACATTAAAAGCATTTCTAAACGATATTTGCATAATTTTAGTTGGCATTTCAAAATTTTTTGGCACAGAAACAGCAACAGAGAGGCCTTTCATTAACTTTCGGCTATTTTTGTATGCCATCATCCCGATGATGAACCGACCTGGGATATAATTATTATTCTACCACCCCCTCCCACCTTCTTTTTTTTTCCAGAAAAAAAAAAAACGAAAAACCGTAAACAAATTTCTGTCGCTGTCGCTGCAAAGTCCCCAGGGATGAATTCATTTCAAGACGCTTTCTTTATCTTTTTTGTGTTTTTTTGTTTTGTTTTTTTGCTTTTGCCCTTCTTGGGGGCAGGTGTTTGTTGTCCACACAACAAGGCAACACACACACTCACTCGCACACCTTATACATACCTACAGTATATATATATATACAAAGTATACTTTTACATTCACAAAATATCTTTGTTTCTGGTGGCTTTGTTGCTTGGCTTGTTGCAGCTGAAAAAGATAACAGGAGCGAGAAGGAATGGAGTGATGTCCTTGCCAGGATACCAGCCCAGCCCAGCCCAGCTCAGCTCAGCCCACCTGGGACTCACAACAGGACAATACAATACACACACAGATCCTATCGCTGACTCAGGAGAGGGGGCAAGGGCGATGACGATGACGAGGACGAGGGCGAGGAAAGTTCATTGGGTGACGATGACAGCAAATTGCATTAAATGAACTAGAAGAATGCCTCCAGGCGAGACTGATTGGAGACCTGCCGAGCCATTCAAATGTAAAACAGTAAGTGAGCTGCTGAAGGGCCTCCTCTTCCACTTTGCGACTCCGCTGGGGGACAAGGATAAAAGGAGTTTTGAGGGGGGGAGAGAGAGAGAAGGAAATCTTACAAGGGAAAATGGGGAATTTCTTTCGTAAAAGGAAAAAGCTAACCAAGATGGGAGTTACTTACTGGGAGGTAATTGGGGAGTGTTTTAGTCCAGAAAGTTCGATTACTTTTTGATAATTTTGGTATTACTAAAAATAGTTACTCTATAAAACACTTTTAGTCTGAGAAAGAAGTCTATTTCCACCTTAACTCATAGGCTAGTCTATGAATATCGCTAAAATAATCCCTAAAACCGATCCATTTCTATATTTTTAAACATCAAATCACCTCACTAATGAGCTTTTTCCATCTGAAAAAGATCTCTCATAGACATAGACACTGGCACGCTGCTCATCCATTGGGCCACCACCAGACAGCCGCCACAATGTTTCCCTGGCAACCAAGCAAGTCCTAGGTCTCAAGTTAATGCCCTCCATCCGTTCCTACCTAACCACCATTAAACCTTGTCATCTTTTCTAACCACCCACACACACTACCTACCCCCCTCAGAGGGGCCAACTCTTCAATATCTGGAAAATCTGAGGACACTCCACCACCACCACCATCACCACCACCAGACCAGGCAGCATTAACCGCAACATTTTCGTCCTGTCAGCAGAATTTTGGGAACAAACATCGTTTATACTTCTCCATTGGTCATGGTCATGTCCATATATATATATGTCTCTATATATACCTACGATCTTCTATGAATCCAGCATCCATAAACTCATACCCAACCCGCAAATTGTCACTGCCGGCTGGCTAATCAATTGTATGGACTTTTGGCTTCAGTTTCCCAGTTTCCCAATTTCATTTTCAGATTTTCCCAAGTTTCCGCAGAAGGAAGATGTGAGCAAATTTTTGGTAGGCTCGCTGCTCTGCCTGTGGTTTCGTCGTCGTATTTGATTTAGAAATTTGCAGGTAATGAAGCTGTTTAATGTCCTGGCCAGAGCACGAAACCTGCTCCTGGCCTAGAGTCCTGCGGCTAGCCACTCTCAACTAACTGGTCCCCCGTTTCCGCTTGTCTCCTTGTCACCAAGGACCAAGTACCAAGGACCAAGACATTGCGGTTTGAATGAGGAACAGGAATAGAGGTTAGGTTAGGGAGGCAAGGAAGCAAGTCCTGGCCAGTGATGTCATAAGTAGCGAGACATAAATTAACGCAGGATACCATATCTGTTTCTCAAATGCGGTTGTGTGGGTGGATCTATGTGGTCTATGAATTGGTGTGTGTGTGTGTGTTCATGTCACTCACATGACCAAAAGGAAAAGGCGGCGGCTCCTTGTTGATTAAATTTTAAAGACAATTTTCCGATTGAGCGAGCCCAAAGCAATTATCCTTTTGCCATTCGTAAGGAAATCATTGGTGGTGGGGAGGGAAGGGGAAAGGCCTGGAAAATTTGATACACCAATTGTCATTGAGTGTGTGTGTCTGTGTGTGTGTGCGTGTCTCTCTCAGTTGCAACTGCTGGCAACTTTCGCCTCGAATTCATTTGCAATTAAACGCATAAACATTTTAATTATGCCAAAGCTTCGTCCGGGAAAGTTTAAGCTCCCCTCCCCCTCTCACAAAACCACTTCTTAAGCCCCCGCCCCCCTTAAACTCCCCTCCCCCCACCCACCTTCTACCACGCTTCAGCGCTCTTTGTTTGCCAAGTTTTTGGCGCACATGCATAATGAAAACTTTCCACGGCATTGTGAGTGCAAGGCAAAAGTCGACTGAGCAAAAGTCTGGCTATCAATTTGTTTGTTTGGCCTTTTGTCGGTGGATGGCTGGATGGTGGATAGTGGGTGGTTGGTTGGTAGGTTGGCGAAAAAGAGGGCCCCGAAACAGGTGGGGCTTGGCTACTACTAAGCCGCAGAGGCTTAGGCAGCAGCTTAATGAATTTACATAACGCTCACAAATCAAAAGCCAAAAAACGAGAACAGTAAAACTCAACTTTGCGCCACCGCAAGATGAAGTGAGGCGAGGCGGAGCGACGGCTCTAATCAGCTTGAGGGGAAAACTTTGAACCGAAATTATGCGAGTTTTGAGTTATTAAAAAGGCGCAACCTTAGAAGTCAAATCCTTAGAAAAATACGCAATAAATAAAAAGCAACAACAAAGAAACAGGAAATAAATGAGAAACTTTTGCCAGGGCGCGCCAAGGCATTCATCAATGACAAAAGTTGTGGGGTGGGTGGAGGTGGAGGGGGAGTTGGAGGGGCTAAGAAAATCAAGCTGCTGCCGCTGTTGATTTTTCCGCCTTCCATTGATAATGACGACAATGACAATGAGCAGCGAAATTGAATTGTGCAAAATTAATGTTTAAAATTGAAATGAGAAACTGGTCGAGAGCCGGCTGACTGCGTTGACATATTTTCATTAAGACACCAAAAATCAATTGGGTTGTGGAATGGTGGGTGGAGAAAAGAGGGGGGGGAGAATCCCAAGCAAAGTTGTAAATCTTCCATAGCATAGCATACTTATGCGGGCAGGCAATTATTTACAAAGCAACCAACTTCGGGTCGCCAGTGATATATGAAGAGGAGCAGCAGCAGCCTAGTAGTCTTTCAACCAATTATTAGCTGACCCCAAAAACAGACAATTGGCCAACAATTTTTATATGTCTGAATGTGTGTATAGAAGTGTGTGTGTGTGTGTGTTGTGTTTTTCCACCCCGTTGGACCTTGGCAATAAAATTAAAAGTCGCAACCGCCAAGAACTGGGCGCTCGGTGAAAAAGGTCCTTCCACTGTTTTGGCTTTGTGTAAAACGAAAGGTTTTTCTTCTTACGCTGCTATTTATGTGTGTCATGTGTGTGTGTGTGTGTGTGTGCTCACTCACACATACTCGGCTAAAAGTTGAATTTATTACCCCAACTCCTCACCCTTTTTTCTTCTCAGGCAGGCAGGCATCCCTCGCGTACATATCTCTTTCGTATTTGTCTTGCGCTTTTGTTTTCAGCCCCTCTTTCTTTTCTTTTCTTTTTCCTTTCTCTCTACTTTTCTGTTTTTCCACTCCGGTCCAGATTTTCCACCCAATCTGCGCCTTCTACTTTCCCCTCCCCCTGCCAACGCCACTGCCACACTGCCACTGCATTTATTTCACTTGATTTTCAAACGAGATTTATAAGTTGCGCGTCGCGTCGTTTATTTTGTTTTAATAGCAAAGCAATTTCAAAAATATATAAAGACATTACGAGTCTGTATGGGTGAGTATCTCTGTGTGCGTGTGTGTGTGTGTGTGTGCCCCACAGCGTTTGCCAAGGCCTGAAAGCATCCTGCAGTATAGTATTTCCTTAGGCCAGGTTATATACATAGCTCGTTCTTTTCATTATGATGGCGAGGAGGAAGGGAAGGGGGGTAAAGTTTAGCAAAAGTATTTTTGGCAAGGACAAGAAATGTGAAAGGGGGGCTAGGCTAGGCTAAGGACTCTCCACTATCTTTACTATTGAAAATTATTGATAGAAGAGCAGCGCAGCTCTTAAAATGGATTACAATAATTGAAGAGCGCTCTGAGGAGTAGGAGGATGGCCAACTTTTCCTTTCATTGTGAACCAACTCAAACCCCCCTTCCCCACCCCTTATCCACACTCTGCTAACCCTGTCGTGACCTCCTTTTGGGATCGTGAGAAGCGCTTAGAAGGACGCGCCGAGTTCATAATTGCCGTTGTTCTCTCCTTACCACCAAACTCAAAATCAAAACGAAAACCAAATCGAAATCGAAGGGAATCGAATCGAATCGAAACGGTTTGAAAGGAGCGAAGAAACATAAAGGAAGGACTTCTTATTTGGTGGTATCCTTCCTAGGGAGGGATACGTGCATGTAGTGTGACCAGCTGTTGTCTTCGCAAAAGCTCGATAACAATCCCAAACGGCTTGTTACAATAACTACAGGCTGCGCGCACGATGGGGACGACCTTATCATTTACGGGCAAAGTCAATTTGGGGCCAACACATGTCCGGGTTCGCACGACTCGATATTAATAAACACTTAAGCCCAAGGATATGTACAAGGACAGCGGGGAAGAGTAGAGCACTAGAGCTGGGACAGAGTTCTGTCGACCGCAATACACAATGTCCCTCGAATCAGGGGGGCTGCTCCTCTTCCAGCTCCTCTCTGCCAGGATGTGACACATGTGACTTAAAATGAATGGCATCGTTTGCGGATGACAGGCGACGACCACGACGTCGTCGTGGTTCATCTTCTAGGGAGAAGGAGGAGGCGCTGAAGCAGCAACCTTGTTGCCAGATATTAAATTCGCAATACCCAAAACTGCCAGACGTTTGGCCAAATAATGCGTATTTCATTAGAGTCCAAACAAAAGTGGCGACAAACTCAGGACAGGACAGAACAGACAGCCTGGTGGCTACTAGCTCTTCCCTAACCCACATCATCCTCGTCCTCCTCCTCCTCCTCCTCTCCTATCCTATCCTATCCTACTAGCCTTACTTTTCCAAACAACCGATCCAAGTAGGTGTCCTCTAGCCGCTTAGGTTTATTTTTCACTCAGCCTAATGAGATGTGTTCTTATGGGCTCTCATCTATCTTCATCCATCTTCCATTTCCCCTTTCCCTCCCCTCTGCCACTGGCTATCATCCCCAACCCCACATAACTTTCTTTTATGAATTATGGCTGATAATGTTCGACAATAGTCATCAAATCGAAATGACAACCTTTGTTAAGCGAAACTATTTCCTGGGAATTTCCACACAGTTCATCAATGTTTCTCCCCATTCTGACACAAAAAGGAAAGCAGCTGCTTTCTCGTTATTAAGCTTTAGACTTTAGACCATGCAAAGTAAGCCACTTGCTGGCATGGTATCTCACCACCGGCAGCTTAGACTTTCTTTTGACCATTTGATCTGCTCTTCGGAGAGGGAATCAAGTCAGTTTTTGGTCCAACATTAAGCTACCAGCAGAAGCCTCACTTCGAGACACGAAACGAAACGAAATTTTATATCCCATAAAAATATCAAATAAAAATGTCTGCCAAACATTTCCTTGACATTTTCGAGGCTTTTATCTGGCTTTTAGCTTTGGATTTCTTGTTGCTATAATACCGTTATGTTTTCCCAACATTTTCCAACACATTTTTCCCCACACAAAGTGAAGTAATTTCTGGTTGATTTTCTTTACAAAAGAAATGCAAGAATTGAGCTTAAATTATCATCCTCACACCTTGCAGTGTAAAACAGGTATAAAAATTCAATAAATTTTGAATTAATTTTTCATCTTAACCTATTTGACAGCCACAACAAGGTAGGCCTAGTGAAAAATCCATCAAAGAAAACGTCACACGTCAGCTTTTCTAGGACTGAGAACTGGAAAACTAGAAAATCTAAGCCATGTCCAGATTAATCAGCATTAGCCACAGCCAATTTATCTTCTATGCACTGCCAATGCATATGCATTATGGGCCAACTTGTGGCAAATTAAAGTGCAACAGCAGAAAGAGCAGCAGCAGCAGCAGCAACAGCAGCAACAACAGCATATCGCTGGCGAGGCATAAGCTCCGATTTCCCTCCCAATTTGGCCAACCGAGTGCGAGCCGTGGTCTTCCCAGCTTTCACAACGCCCCCAAAACCCATTGTTTCCTCGAAAGCATGAAGAGGAAAAGCAGTAGCTAAAGCAAAGGCCAAATTGTAGCGATAGGGATGGTAGATGGGGTGGTGGTGGGATAGAAGAAGCGAGGGTGCAAAATTAATTATACACGCATACATAGACAAAGGCTAAAAAGAGGGGGGAGCTGGGAAGGGAGGGAGGAGGACACCTCATAATAATCACTGGTGGCATGTGCTAATACGATAATGGGCGACCAGTTGGCAGATTCCACATCCCCACGACATGGGGCACATGGTCTACCATCCTCTTACTCCTCCTCTTACTCCTCCTTCTCCTCATCCTTTTCCGCCAAACACTTTTTCTGCTGTGCTTTCCCTTTCCTTTTTTCCTTTTTTGCTATCTGTTTTATTACCTTTTTGCTATTTATTTATTACCACTACGAACACGAACACACACACACCCACACACACACACACACATGCCATGTTCCTGATATTCCACAACACATCCGCATCCGGCACGCCCCCTCTCTCCACACTCCCCGCCTTGCCGCACTTTGAGGCCCCATAAACAAATATATTAAATTTTAATGCTTAATTTATGTGCAGATTAATTTCGTACATTTTTCGAGGCGCAGATTAGTTTCCCACCGCCCGCCCTCCTCCACCACCTTTTCGGCTCCACTAACCGTTAGTAGTTCCGACATTCTGATAAGTAGTATGGGGGCGTGGCATTTCCCCTTAAACGCCAGCTAAATGAATTTTGTATGAATTTTTCTCGTTTAATGCGTTCAGAAATTTTGAGCGGACAAGCAGCAGGGCCAAGGGAAAGTGAAAGTGAAAGCCAAGCAGGCGCGCGGGCAGGTGGTAAGAAATACCAGAAAGTAAAATCAGAAATATTTCCCCTAGAAACCACTTTATTTCTCTCAGTGTATTCGTTTTTATTGCTTTTTTCCATGAAAGCTGACAATTTGGCGTTAGGACGACAACAACAGCAAGCAAAAATTTGTATACAAAATTCATGCCAAAATTTGAGAGTCAGTGTAGTGTCGCGTGTAATGTCAAATTTTGAATCATGAATTTTGTTTCTTTTTTGATGTTTTGTGGTTGGAAGAGAGTGGAAGTATTAAAAGTGTAAAGAAGCTTCTTTCCTAGCAGCAGCTTGTTTTCTTAAGTGTACGAAAGAACCAAGGACTTCCTTCTTCATTCTTCATCCTCAAAGACAAAATCATCCGTTTCGTACCAAATGGACACCAAGGGAGGCAGGGCGTACGACTCATCAATGTCAATGGTTTGGTTGACAGCGCCACCTACGCCACCGCCACCGCCACCGCCACCACCACCGCTGCCTTGATTGTTCTCAGATTCATCATCATCATCACCATCAACACACCAGCTGCCCAAAGATTCATTATCACCGACAATGGTCTGATCGAAATCAGAATCATCCGATGGCACTTTGGTGTTGTCCGATTGGATCGATTCAGTCTCGCCATAATCTAGCGAAGAGCCAGCATCATCACCGACTGGGAGACGACCCAAAAGGAAACCACCACCCGATACCCCTCCTAGATTGTTCGGATTGCTCGATGATCCAAGCTCCAAGAGATTGTCCAACAAGGCGCTAATATCACGATCATCATCACCGCCATTGTACTGGGAAGCCTCCAACGAATCCCCACCAGCCTTGGGATCTTCTTCCTGACGGTTCAGGGCGAACGCCTTGCCAGCCTCTTCGGCCATGGCCAACATCTGTTGGGCCTTCTTGTTGCGATAGCGAAGGCGTTGACGTGGCTTCTTCGGCTTTTTGGCTGCAAGCGGCTTCTGCTGCTTAATTTCTTGGCAAGACTTTTGCTGCTGCTGCTGCTGCTGCTGCAGCTGCTGGCGCTCTCGCTCTCGCTCTCGCTCTATTTCGCGCTGCAGCTTTTGCTGTTGCTTCTTCTGCTCCTTCTTCCTTTCCTTTGACAGAAACGAAGAGCTTGTCGGCGGATTGCGAAAGACATCGCCGGTCATCACATAGACACTGCTAGTCACCGAGCCCTGAACCTTCGGCATCAGCACAACAATCTCACTGGAATCTCTCATCTCGAAGATGATCTGATGGATCCCGGGCAGCTGATTCAACGGCAGCTTGGCCAGAGCCATCTGGAAGCGCTTCTCCTCGACCGCTGGCGAATTCTGAACATGCTTATGCTTGCGACGCATCGACCCCTTGCCACCGATGCGCACCTCATTCTCGATTTTCTTTAACTTATTCACATCCATTCTACGAGTTTTCCTTTGCAAAAATCTAACGTGAGAGGTCACTGTTAAGAATCATGAAAATCACTTGGGGAAAATGTTTTCTTCTTTTACCAAAAGTTAACCTTTTCTTTTTTTTTTTGTACTTTTACAGCCAAAATTATTTTTAGTTGCTTTCAGTTCGAGCGAAATGAATAAACTGAGGCTTACGAGGGGAATCAGGTCTGAGCTGGAATTCCTAAAAAGTCAGTGCCTACTTGGGATGGGTTTTTGGTGAAATGAAAAGCCTACTTGGATGGCATTTTGGGAAAATTTCATAAGCTAACCTAACTTTTATTTCGATTATTAAACTCTCATCTTTCAGCTTTCCTCAACATCAAAGGGTAGTTTGGATGGGAAAACCAAAAAGATTGCCACTTTTAGTGTTAATTTTATAAGAAATTCTTTTAAAAATATTTATAAATTTAAGAAAATCTTTTAAAAATCTTTTCAAACTCAACTTTTGTCACTCATCAATTTCCAGAGTTGCCATCAAGTTGTTTCCCTTTTCCTTATCCGTTAAAAGGAGCTCACAAAGTGTCAGATGACCGGAAAAAATACAATTAAAAAGAGGTCAGAGTCCGAGGTACAAGCACTTTGGGTTACTTTTCTTACTCATTCTCCACCACCCACCACCCCTCTTAACCCTACAATGTAGTTGCCATTTGGTCATTTGTCCATCATTTGGCTGTTGAAGCAGGGGCTGGGCTGGACTGGGCTGGGCAGTTGGCTGATTAAATTGCAAGATTTTCACTACTTTAGCGCTGTCATAGCTGACTGGCTGCTGTTGTTGTTCTTTTTGTTGTTGTTGTTGTTGTTGTTGCTGTTGTTGTTGTTGCTGTTGCTGTTGGCCTCGTAAACATTTCAGTGCAATAAACGTTTATTTGATTTTATTTGTTTTAATGCGGCGCTGCGACCTCAAGCCAAACCCGCTGCCGCCTCTTAACTGGGCTCAGTTCAGCCTCTCACTCTCTCTCTCTCTCCCTTTCACTCCCCGTTGCTATCTCTTTTTTTTTGGTTCAACTTGGCTCGATTGAGCGCTTCTGCCAATTGCCAGTGGCTGTTTGCTTGGCGCAGTGGAATGTTTTTTTCCCAGCCATCGTTTGCCGCGTAAAAACCTAGCGGCATTTTTCCCAGCTGCTCATTTGTATGTGTGTGTGTGTGTGTGTGTGGGTGTTTGGGTGTTTGGGTGTTTGGGTGTGTGTATATATATATGGGTGTGGTGTGTGCTTTCTGCTATTGCAAGGATGTGTTGCAAGGATACAACCGCCTACCCTCTCCTCTTCCTTTGGCACAAAAGCCGCACAGTTGTCAATAGAAAAAGAGGAAAACTTTAACTTTGTTGCTGCTGCACTTTCGGCGGCCAGTGAAATGGCCAAAATGGAAAATGAGAAAGTGGAAAGTGGAAAATGCTGGCTCGCGGGTAGATGGGTGTGTGGATGGGTGCTCCTCCTTCCCGCCTCTGCTGAGATGTTCGGCTAAAAAAAGGTCCTTCCTCGAGGGCAGCTCAGTAAAAAACACACAGAGAGACAAGAATGCGGTCATTGTTACGTTTATAAACAGATTGAGGGGGGGTGGGGGGTGGTGAAGGGGACACACACACATCCTGACCGCATTACCAACTGCCAAACTGACCAGAGAAAAAGAGAAGAGAAGGGGAAAAACCAGCCTCAGCCTCTGCCTCAGCCTCAGCATTTTGGTTGGAAATATTTTCTGCAATGCTGCACATTTAAGCCAAAAGTTGAGGTGGAGAGGTAGGTGGTAGCCTTACCTGGCCAATGCCACGCCCCCTTTAGACTGCCATATTTTTAGACTTCGAGTTTTTCCAATGCTCTCGAGCAGCACATTTCGTTAGATAATTTTGGGTTCTTCCTCCTGCTCCTTTCTCCTCCTCCTTCTCCTTTTATTTTTACTTGTTTTTTGTGATTTATAACAAGTGCTAGGATGCTGGGATGCCAGGATGGCAGGTTGCAAGGTTGCCTGGTTGCAAGCTAGCCAGCCAGGAGGGAAATATAAGAAGGTGGACTAGAGAGAGAATCCTGGCAGTGGCATAATCTACAGTTTGTGTTTTCAATGACTGTCAGCAAGTGCATTTGGAGTTATGTCAGCGCTGTAGGAGAAGCGAGAAGGAGGAGGTGGACGGACAACACACGAAGGATGGTTTTAAGCTAAAAATTCCGAGAGAATTTCCACGTGAAGAGAAAGTGTGGAGGAGGAGGAGAAGGAGTGGTAGGTAGGAAGGTGAGCAATGGAGTGCCAACTGGCGATGACTGCATCCTGATTGTGTTGACCACAGTGCCAAAGTGCCCTGGCATCCTGGGGAGCGGAACTCAATCGCCAGTCACAAATGGCAATGAGGCAGCAGCAATGGCAAAAATTGTTGCAGCAGCAGAAGCAGAAGCAGCACTGCCCCAAAGCAAAAGCCAAGGCAACGGAATTGGAAATCTAAATGCACGGAAGTGTTGATGGGAGTTTTATTTCAATTTAATTGGTATCTCTCTCATGGTCCTGTGAATGCTCTGAATTGCAGTCGAAGAACAACTCGAATAAAAAGTAATAAGAACACGAAGGTAATATTCGAAGAATGTGCAAAGGGAAAAGTAAGGTAACAATGCCTGATACAAGTAGATATAGTTTTTGATTTTAGTTTTGGGATTTTTAATTCAAAATTATTGACAAATGACAGGCAGCAAAGTACTTTCCATGACCTGCTAGATGGGAGAACTATTCCTGGCACTATTTTATAGCATACTTTTTGGGGTGTTTCCCCCACAAACAAGACATTTCAGTAATAAAGCAATAATAATCGATAAATTATGTGCTTCTATCGATAACTCCCAAACTAGTTCATCGAATTCTTTATCAAACCACCTTAATTTTTTATCCAAGTGCAGCAGCCGCCTGCCAACAATTGAAATTGCAAAAAGAAAGCCAGCCATCATCTGGTTTTCCCTTTCTATTCTCTACTTTCCACCACTATCCTCCTTTCCACTTTCTTCTACCTTTTCCCCACTTAATTTCCCTTCCATTTGCTTTTTGCCCCACAAAGCAGCAGCAGCAGCAGCAGCAGAGCTGTCAACTGTTTGGCGATAAACAAAGGACCAAACAAATGAACAATTGTCACCTTCTCTGGCTTTGGCCTTCAACTTTCATGGCATGGCATGGTTTGGGATTTCAAAGGAGGTTGACACAGTGGTAGGGGGTTTTCTGCACCCCTCCCCTCCCCAACCCCTTCGATTATACCAGATAAACGATAGAACCTCACATACTGGCAGCAGCATGTAGCTCAGATTCGTTCATCTGAAAATGCATCAAGGAATTTATTGGATGCACTGAAAGAAATCCCTTTTCTTAAGTCTGAGAGTGGAGCTTTAATTAGCAGAACTTAACTGTTAACTTTTCCAATATTCAACTTGCTTTTCCAGTAACCCATTGCTTGGGGAGTTAACTTGTTATTATTCCTTACAAAAATCAAAATATCTCAAAACAAACTACATCCCAGTAACCTAAATTCTTGCCAAGACTGTTATAACATTATTGTTGATTTTCTGTGAGTAAATTGTGTTCAGTGCCTTTGGGTTTTTGCCGGCTTTTGGTGTGCTTAACGTAAGCTGAGCGCTGAATGAGGGGAGCTGAAGGAGGGAACTGAATGAGCTGAGCTGAAAGAGTGAGCTGAAAGAGCGATCCCGTTTCGGACACGTTAAGTTGATTAATTGCAAATTTTAAGAAAACAAACTGCAAGTCAAGACAGCCACTGAAGCCGGCACTGAGAGAAATCTCTGAGGAAGAAGGGTTTTAAAGTCTGCTATAATACCCCCTCTCCACCCCTCCCTACCCTATCACCCCACACTCGACAAAGTGAAGAGAGGAGAGGCTGAAACATTCAAAATGGACGAGGCAACAGCAGCCAGCCGATGAGGCAGGCAAAATTAAATTAAGCAAATGCTTGGCAAACTGTCTGCCACACACACACACACACACACAAGCAGACTTCCATACCAACACACACACACAGTGAAACAAAAGGAAGAAGGCACCAGTGTGTGTGTGTGTGCGAGTGAGGGAAATGGATTTTGGGTTTTTCTGAGGCTGAGTGAACGATTTGCTGGCCGTTTTTTCCTGTCACGCGCGCTTTGTTTGCCATTTTGAAAAATGCCCAATGCACACACACACACACACACACACATGCAGACACACACTCACACATAAAGAAGAAGTGTGGGCAGGAGGATGTACATGTGTATAGCTTCATCCAGCTGTATGTGAGACTCACGTTCTGCTCATAACTGAAATTCAGGCTTTAAAGCTCAACGAGTTCTGGCCAAGAGGGAGAGTGGGAGGAGGAGGAGGGCAGAAGCTGGCGGCTTACAGAACCGGGATGAACCAGACAATGTCCGACAGGCAAACAGGACAAACTGGACAGGGACAGGGACAGAGACAGGACAGGGACAGAGACAGGATAGCCGAGTCTAGGGGACACACCCAATGGTGATGTTGTTATTGCTTCTCATATTTACGTCACCAAAATGCTTAACCCGTTTATGCCATTAAAAGGATTTCACAGGCCGCTGAAGCCGAACCCAAATAGGAAATAGGAAAAGGAAGTAGTACCTACCCTAACAGACCTCTCCCCGCTCCCACCACCACCACCCCTCTTAAACCTGCAGGACGACAATGGCTAGGAAAGTAAAGAAAGAAGTAGAAGGGCGAGAATGCGACTCAGTTAGTTAGCGAGGACAAGGACTTTTCTCAGAGGGATCACAACCCAAAAATCCAAAAGAAAAAAAAATAAAGATGGGGGTTAATGAACGTGCCTAGCCACCGGGCAGGCGGGCGGGCAATGGCCAAAAACATTTCACCACACAACCAAAAAAAAGAAAATATGAGAAAAGGGAAAACCAAGAAATTTCCTTTGCTAAATTCTTCATGACACATTAAATCGACAGAAGGAGTTTAGAGAGAGGCAAAATATTGATTTTTCTGGCCAAGAAATTGAATTTTAAGACCTCTAATGGTCATTCTATTATTGGTTTCTGCCAGTTTGGCATATTTTGAAGATGTTTTGAAAGTTTTTATACTTTTTAGGTTCTTAGGAATGTTTGCGTTCTTCGATTTGTGCTAAGTAAACCTATGAAAACCTTTCAAATATCTCTTCTATATGTTAAAAATTTTCATATTTTTGAGGATTTAACAAAGGAGCAAACTTATTCTTTAAAAACAAGAAACATCTCTTAGAAATTCCTTAACAAAAGCCGGAAAATCCTCCCTAAAAAACATACAAAATTCGGTATATATTTCTACACATTTTCTATGTTTAATACATAAGCTTATCTTCTACATATTTCGATCTTTCTTAGCTTAAAAAATATCGAAAATAGAAGCAATTTTAACATCAAATTGATATTATCTCCCCCCCTTAAACTCACCATCTAATCAAAATCAAAATAAATATTAATTTACATTAAAAAATCAAATCAGCTTTCATGTTTTTTTTCGGCATATTTCCCTGACGACCTTCCCCGACCAAAGGGCATCACCCACCCACCCTTCAGAAGACCACCCCCTGCCATGTTGGCAACTATTTTTAGTGCCCAAGTTTCTTAATAAATTTCCAGCGTCGTTCTTTTATGATTATTTGAAAGTGGGCAAAGAGTGGAGAAGGTGAGAGTGGTTCATGCTGCTGCTCATGAGTGTGTGTTTTTGTGACCATATTTCCCTCTGTATGTGTGTGTGTGTGAGTGTATGAGTGTATGAGTGTGCGTTTGTATGGTTCGTGGAATGAAAAGTTCACCGAGGAGCCAGGCATGCACTTGGCCCTGGCACGTGGCGAGTCAAATGAAAATGAAAATGAAAATGAAATCGGCATAAAACACGACAAGTGGTGGCCATTAAGCGGGATGCGAAATGGGTTGACCCAACGCCCAAAGAGCGAGCGCCGCCACACGGAAAGTGCTCGCTGAAAGGAGACTGGCGGTGCGTGGTTATAATACCACACCATATAGGCCAGCCATACTATATCATATACATACTCTACATAGATGAAAGGAGAATATCGTAACCGATATGCAATCGAAGTTTTTGAAAGCGAAAGGAAGGAATATAATGAAGGGGCCAGAGTGAATTGAAAAGGTGCAAGGAGAGATGAAAGGTGGAAAAAGTATATCAGCAGCATCAATATCCCCAACCCCCCGCCATTCCTTTTCCACAGCTTCTTTTGTCCTGCTAAATCCTCTTTGATCAAAACGAGAAAGTGTCTCAAGGCTGCTGCTATTCTTCTCGTTGTTATTGTTGTTGTTCTTGTTGTTGTTGTTGCATTTCTCCCCCTCCTTTTTTCCATCTTGGCAATCTTTGCAATTACAAAACTAATTTAGAATTGCTTTTCTTGCGAAATGCAAAAGAAAAAGAAAAAACAAAATACCCAATAGTAAAGGAAAACAACCACAAACAACCCACCTATTTACCCAGTCGCAGCACATTACTCATACGCCCCATCTTGCCGCATTACTCATACGCCCCATCATTAGCTTTCTTGGCTACTTTCCCTCCTCCTGCAGCAGCATTTCTTCTTTATCATTCCTATATGTGGTCTCTATATAGATATATATATATATATACTGATATACAGATATATTCCCTTGCTGCCTGCACTTTTTATTTATGTATTTGTTTATCCATTTCTCTTGCTTTGCTGCTTCTCCAGGATAAACAAGTTGCCTCCCCCACACCCCCCCCAACCCCCACTGCCTCTTCGCGTGTGTTGATGATATTTTTCGGTCAATATCAATATGCGGACAGCAGATGTGGGGAGGCTGAAAGAGTGCAGGACCCCCGCACACGCCCACGGAAAACACCTGAAACGCTCGCTCGCTGCTCCCATTTTTATCCCAGAGTGTATGCCGGCGAATATATTTTCGCATACCAAAAATCTAAAAGCAGGGTAAGCAAGGGCGCTGTTGCTTTCCCCGAGGGGGCTGGGATGGCGGGGTGTGCAGAACTAAAAGCGCATGAAGCATAAATTTCGCATTAACGTAAAGCGCGCGCGAGAAAAAGAAAACGAGCAGAGTGGGCAGGAGGGAGGCAGGGCAAACAACACGGTTAGGAAGGATGAGGGCGACACAAAATATGCAATAATAATGCCAAAAATAAATACCAAAAATAAACCAGCAAGCACACACACTAATACACACACACACACACACACACACAAACAATATTATCATGGGTTGCTGGAATAAAAGTAAATAAAAAGGATGCAGCAGCAAAGAGCGTGGCGGCGCGGGACGGGACGGTACGAAGCGGAAATGCAAAGCACAAGCTGCCTAGATTACTCATGCGCCCCGTGTGCTACGTCGCATAGAGAAGCAAGCAGAAAAAAAAAGGAAGAAGCATCAGCAAAGAAAGGGTTAGAGGAAAAATCTAGGGGCAGCAGCAGCTGGAAAATAAAAAAGACAAGAACGAAAGGAAGAGAAAAAGCGGACAGCTTAGCGCGCGGCAGTGATGACACAGAACGGGCTTTATCACAAACTGAGCTATTACGAAAATATATTTGATAAGACAGCTTAAAATGCCACATAATGCCATAATGCAGATTTACTTTAAATTAACTTGGGATTTTCTTTCTTTTTTTTTGTGTTTGTACAAAATGAAAACTATAAAAGATGTGTTAGAAGAAAGGATTCAGTAGTAATGGAGTGGCTTTAGGTGACGGAGGAGAAAAACCTTTTTAATAAACAAGATTTAAGTTGTAGTTTTTTAAACTTAAATCAAAGTTTATAGGTTTGAGTAAAGTTTTGGGAAGGATTATAGCCTTGTTTTTCCAACATCTAGCTTAAAAACAATCATCAAAATGACTTTCAACAGTCCTAAGTAAATATGTCTTAGGCCTAATCTTAAAAAGCACCCCAAAGAAGGTTTTATCTCTTCACCAACTCACATGCCTGATAGTTAGGTTACTATATTTAAGGATTTAACCCACTGATTTATACTTTTCATAAACAAAAGATTGCATTACCAAAACAATTCCTTAAAACAAGAATAATATCTAATCAAGTTTCCAGCTAAATCTTCTTAAGAATGCCTTCAAAACGACTTCCATTTCAGGGTATTTCCCTGTCCTGCAGCAGAGGACCTTTTTGTATTCGCACTTCCCTCTATTTTTTTAAGGGAGAAGGTGGAAAAAGAGGCGAAAGGGGGGTATAACAGGTCTTGTTATTGTCCTGCCTTTTGCGGGCTTCGTTTTCGCCATCGCCATCGCTGTTCTTGATAGTTTTTGGAGCGCATTACAAAAACACACACCCAACACACTCACACACGTACAGGGATATATATTAATGCATATGTATGCAGGTCCCCAGAGCGATCCTGGCTAAATGTGTGTGTGTTAGTGTGTCCCTGTGAGTTTATGGACACACATTTGACAACGCTTAGGCAAATCCGTGTGTGCATGTGAATATTTCCCCGGCGCTTGTTGACGTTGCCACACAGTTGCTGCCACCTAGAAGCTGATGCAGAGATGCAGAGATGCAGAGAAGCTGATGCAGGGGATTCTGGAGAAGCTGATGATGTGGTGGTCTCGTTTTGAGCTTGTAGAGAGAGCTGCTTCGCTTCTCCTTTCCTCCGCAAAATGGAAATCTCTAGGAGATTCAGTCGACTTTGCCTGCTGCCACTGCTGCGCTGCTAACAACGTTTGACAAACAACAACAGAGGCAAGCCGCCGTGCTACGACGACGTACTATATTTATAAGCTGTCTTTCTCCTCTCTCCACCACTGAGAATGGGAATGAGGAAAATACACGACGACGACAACGTCGACTCTTCTCTACTATACGTTCGGTTGCAGGCTGATACGCTTATGTTTAAGTTGGCAAATAACACGCTTTTTATGTGCTGATATCATTATAAATGTGCTGCAAATAATACACTCAAAGTGAAGGTACGCAGCGGCGGCAGCAGCAAAACATTATCATAGTCCTGGGACAGGATCTCTGCCCTGGCTGATGCCATGCAGGAGTAGTATATGTTTTTGGAAGGCTTTGTGACTTTGTTGTTGTCCATGCAAACGACAAACGACGAACGACAAGAACGAACACAAGAGCTTCAAACATTTATGGTCGCCAAAGACAACAAAGGATGATAACGGGGCCAAAAGTTCTTGCAATATTTAATACTTCGCCTTCTTTCAACGTCATTAGGCAAGGCGAGAAAGGCGAGCTCCGAGTTGAATATTTTCGGGGCTTTAATTGATAGATAGTTGATGGGGAAATCTGTATTCTCCACCCAATTATCTTTAAAGAAACTAAACTAAATAGGGATAATTTCCCCCTCCCAAGATCACTTTCTGCAGTCACCAATAAACAGAGAGACAATATTTTCCCTCCCCTCCCCCACCCTCATCGTTGACTGGCGCAAAACTCGTTCATCAGTCACTCTTCTTTCCTAGTCAATTGCCACATTGGCCCACTTTGTTTTCCTCGCATTTTGCTCATTTCGAAACGTTTGGCGCGTGTTTATGGTCGCAGTCGCGTTTTAAAACGCGTCATTTGCCAAATGGCATGTGGCATGTGGCATATGGGCTCTGCCTCTGCCTCTGCCTCTAACTCTGCTTCTGGCTTAATGCACTGCCAGCGAAGTCAGCCAACTAAATGCGACAGTTACGAGGAAGAGGAGTGCGAGTGTAATGAGTGCGCTCGCTCTATCTGCAGAAGGAAATCCTCCTCCTCCCCTCCTGTCCTAGTGTTTGTGCACAAATTATTGCCTACTTTTTGGGGCCAAGCCTGTGTGCGGTGTGCGAGGACAACTTTAATCACTTTGCAGTCTGATTTGTGTGGTTGTCGTGTCGTCACTTGGCTTTCGAGTACCGCATATTGTCGACCGGCCACAGGTCACAAATAAACAAAAGCTTCGCCATGGGGTTAATGTCCCCCTCTTGTGCACTAACCCCCCCCTCGCTGCCTCTCTACAAATCCTACCCCACCGAAATGCAAATGTAAAATGTAAGTGGTACTCTTGGTGCGAGCGTATTACATGTGCCTGTTAAGTAGTTAACGCTGTTATTGTTGTTGGCTGGCTTCTAATGCGTTCATTGGCAGTGGTAGTAAGGGGTAGAGAGGAGAGGAGAGGAGTGGAGAGTAGAGGAGAGCGAGTGTTGCAAGGATGGAGCGCAGCAGTAAGGAGCAGAACAGCAAGAAGCTGAAGCATCCTAGAAACCAGACAAACAACAGTTTTGCATTAGTATGCGACTCATTTTGGCCTTGTCGCCTTTTGGCTTTGCTACTTCTACCTTCTACCTTCTACCTACTACCTACTACCCACAGCTGCACTAGCACTTTGCCACTATTATTATTGTTGCTGCTGCTGCTGCTGCTGCTGTGCTGCTGCCTTTGGCCCAGACACATTTTTGTTAATTTAATAGCAAACGCCGGTCGACCCAGAAACTAGAATGTGACCAAATTAACTGCGATAGATAAGGGTAGAGTGAGAGTAGAGGCGAACTGTGAATGCTCTTAGCTAAAAGGCTGCTTAAAAAGGGGATTTTTAGGTTTTCTTAATAAGTTCAACTTGATATTTGATACTCTTTCGTTTCATAAACACCTTTTCTTGGTCTCCTAATTCATAACTTAAGGCAGCATTTCAGTAAAATCTTCTCATAAGATCTCCTTCTACCTAACCACATATCCATTAAATTAACTCACCCACCAAAAATCCTTAAAAAATTGTATAAAAAATATATATTAAAAATTCAGGAAGCAGAAAATGCATGTTCCTTAACTTATTTGATTGGGCTTGGAAAGTAAATCTAGCCTTTATTGCCCAGGCGGCTTATTACATATTTGTTTTGGCCAAATACAAAGGCATTAAGCTCAGGTCTGCCGAGCAAGGAAGATCCCGACTTTAGACCCTCATGGCAGTCACACACACACCCCTCCCCCCCCCCTTGCCAGACCCTTATTACATATGCTTTTTGCTGACAGACCCTCCTCCTCCCCCCCCTGGCTGGTTGTTCTTGTTGCTATTAAAACGCAATTTTAATTTTGCGCCAACATTAAGCACACACACATCATGTGTGTGTGTTTGTGTGTTTGTTTATATGTATTTGTGCTTTAGATGGCCTTGACTGGCCTTTGTTGTACACTAGCTTGTGCCACGCCCACGTGTTGTTGGTATGACAGGGGGGGAGGCAGGCAAGGCAGATGGGCAGAAGAAAAGGGGCAAAATATGCCGCATTTATATGAAGAACATTTGAAAAATTTTACGGCATCCAAATAAAGAAAAAAAAGCCAGAGAGAAAAACAAGAAAAACCCAAAAGCAGAAATGAAAAACACAGAAAGCAAAGATGGAAAATGATGCAAGCCTTGGAAAACTCCGTTAAGCTGGGCTCCCGAGTCAAAGCGGGAGACGACGAAGCAGGATGTGGATGCTCATGTTAGGAAATATTTAAAACCCAAATTCTGACGCGTGCCAGGGAAATGAAAAAACAAGAATGAAGGGCGCCAAATAACATAAGGAACAAAAACAAAAACAAAAGACAGGAAAGAAAAGCGAGAACATGAACACATTAATTAAGGTCTATAATATAAGTTGATTGTAAGCCAAGTCAGCGAGAGAGCGAGCGAGCGAGCGAGGAGCAGATGAATTCCAGTAAAGGATTTCCTCAAGGATCGTCCAAGGAAAGTAAAAAAAATGAACAAGAAAAAGCCTGCAACTCGAGATGTTGAAGTTTTGGGAATGAAATGTGACAGCTCCATCAGCAGGCAGGCGAACAGGCAGGCAGGGCCGAGGTTAATTACATAATAACCTTTGAAATGTAATTAAGCGCAGACACCACACATCTATGTACGCCAGAGTGTGTGTGTGTGTGTGTATGTGTGTGTGTGTGTGTTTAGTATTTATGTATATACATTCATGTATGAGAGTGTGCGAGACAAGCGGCCCAAATGAGCAACAACAATGGAAAGCGCAAAACCCAAAGCGACGCATGAATAATGCAGCGATATATATATGGATATGGATATGGATATGGATATGGATATATATATATA
Source organism: Drosophila eugracilis (assembly GCF_018153835.1). Lineage (NCBI taxonomy): Eukaryota > Metazoa > Arthropoda > Insecta > Diptera > Drosophilidae > Drosophila > Drosophila eugracilis. The sequence continues at coordinate 1,088,386 of NW_024572029.1, read as the reverse complement.
TGTATAGGATGTATCGGTGACTGGGCGTATTGTCACAAGTGCTCATGTCATAATGCCAAAGGCAAAGGCAGCAACCAATGGCCTTGACAATAACTCCCCCCCTTATATATCACCTAACACCCCCGTCACCAAGATGCCAGACCTGCTTTTGGCCATGACCCTACCCCACCACCACCAAGCCATCCCACCCCAAGCATGATCCCACTCACTTCAAGTTAATGACGGAAATTGATGAGCTGCGACTAATTTGGTTAGCCGGCAGCGGTTTTAGTTGCCCCAATGAATAACAAGCAAAGGAGATTCCCAATTCTCTTGGCCAAATATCCCATTACTCAGGCATTTGGCCCGCATGGCTTATAATCCAGTAAAGGAATCAAGTTTTACGGGATTTCAGGCACTAATTGGTAATTTGCTTATTTTTAAATTTCATTTTAAGAGAGAGAAGCCAATCTTGGGGGACTGGATAAGCTATCAGTAACTCTCAGCTTCAAGGATAAAGCTAAGAAATTTTAATGATCACCATTAGTTATGGGTAAAGAAAGTGCAATTTTGGATCAACTTTCATTGGAAACCTTGGCAAAGCTATCACAGAAACAGCTTACGGCTTTCAGACTTCGAAATCTACCATCTGATAAGTCAATCTATAACCTCTAGAACTGTAAACTTAACATGTTTACTTTTAGCATACAATTCTTGTTCCGACCAACTTCTAACCCATTAGAAGGCCATCGCAACATTCCCCTGTCACTTCTCATATACAGAAACCCATCCTGGGTGTAAACTTAATCAGTTGTTATCCGCTGGCAGATTCAATTCCGGAATAAAATGCCTGCCATAACCGCAACTACAACTGGCATTCGCACATTGCTCATACGCCGCATTGTACGTTGGCGGCAATCAACCTGCAACCTCTTTCTCTCTCTCTTTCTCTCTCTCTCTTACTGCCAGCCTAATGTTTAATTAAACAGCTCACCGTCTGACTTGCAGGATAAGCGACGAGCGAACAGTAGTCCTTGGCTCACTGACTCCTCGTCATGTTGCCCCTTTTCGACGCCCAACACACACACACACACACACACTCGCACACCACATGGTTAAAAAGGCCTTCCCGCTGGAGTTGAAATGGAAGGTGGGTGGGTGTTTTTGGTGGCTTTACACACAGTGGGCTGAGAAGGACGAGGCTCTTCTTCTTGCCGTATCTTTTGCCCGCTTGTTTGTTGATTTTGTTGTTGTCAGCACGTTTGTCGAGCAGCACTGCGCGTTGTCACGGCTGCTGCACTTATCAGCAGCAGCTGCTGCGCCGACAGCGGCAGCAACGCTTCCCGCCTCGCGTAAATATGCCGCGCAAATATAGCGGAAGGAAGCAGATTAACACGGCAACCAGATACCAATAACTACAGCAACACCACAGCAGTAGCAGTGGCTGTGGCACAGTGGCTGTGGCACAGTGTCTGTGGCAGGGCAGCAGAAAACAAGAGCAATCGATGGTGGCTTCAAGCCAAGCCCAGCACCAGCACAGCAGTCCATCCCCATACACCTTAAACACTGAAGAAAAACAAACGGCAAGAAGGGGAAAACTCTTTCCATAAAGAAGGTGCAACCTCAACCTTTAGAGCCTGAAAAATCTCTCAAAAGTGCATCCAAAAGGATATAGAGCGATCCAGCTTCCTCCTAACAGCTTACCCTGCCAAATTTCTAAAGGCAGCAACCCAATATTTCTGCCAGTGCTTGCTCCTTGTTCATTCGAATCCTTCTCGCTTGGCTCCCTTTCCTGCTTTTTTTTCGAGTCTTCGTTTCGCTGCACACACACTCACACACACTCGCACCCTTTTACTGACACGCACGCACACCCCTGGCCAGAGATAGCGCTGTATTTTTTTGTCATTGATTTCAGTTTATCTCCCTGTGCTTGTGTGGTGTGCGTGTGTGTCTGTGTCTGTGTGAGCATTGCGTGTGTTTCAGTTTAAACTGTTCAGCACACTTTTGTGGGCGAGCGGCGCGGCTTTTGAGAAGGAAATTTCATTTCATTTAATTGCCGCCCGCGATTTAATTCGAACTCATTTCCAATCACGCACACGCCACCGGGGGGAGTGAGCTGCTGCTGCTGCGGTGGTGTTGGGTGTTCAACAGGAGGGGCGGCTAGGGGTAAGGGTACCAGGGCGTGGCCTGTCGCCACACGCAACTGCAACACACAGTTACCCGTTGCACCCTTTGTACTCCTCTGCCAATGGAGCGTTGCATTGCCTTTTGTTTGCCTTAAAAGTTAATCGATCGAACCCCCGCCTCGCTTGAGTATCACAAATAATTAATCGACTTCTGGGAAAAATGCTTCCTAAATTCGAGAATGTAATCGAATATCCGAAGGTAATCTTAGAGGAGACCTTTTTGGGGCCAAAAAACTAACATAGATTTTCCAGTTTAAGCTCAAACTTCCTTTACAAAGTTCTTAAAATTCCAAAAGTTTTAATAGATTTCAGGACTTCGAACCTTATAGATTTCCTTAAACCCTTATTAAACCTCTTTTTGCTACACAGTGCAGGCTCAGTTCCGACTTTAGTAACACCTTTCTGCACCTTCTTACTTGAAACTCTCCATTCGACAACTTAATTTAAAGTGAATTCGATAAAATTCCTTTAAAATGGCAAGGCAAACCTCCTTTGAAAGCCAGTTCAGGGTTAATTTAATCGAAAGTTACTCTTAGTTTCATTATCCTGCTGCGCATTTTCTGTATCCTTCTTCCCTACTTAAAACCACTAAATATCCTTCCTACTAGTTCATCCTTCACAACAACACCATTAAACGGTCACCATCAGTTAAGTCAGCAGCAAGGCAAACTTATAATAAATAAACGCTAACGAAAAGCCATGGCCTGGTCGTCGTAATGACTGCGAATAATCATCGGCTGGTCTATATATGTTGCTCTGATTCAGATTCTCATTCTCATTCTGATTCTGATTCCGAATCCCAATGTCGTTTTCCCCAATGGATTTCTCCCATTGGCCGTTGCTGGTGCCGCCGCCGAACATGCAAATCAAATTGAAAATTGGCCCAACATTGGATGAGCATCGGTCGGCGCATCATTATTTTGCATTAAATTCCCCAGCAACTTGTTTGTGTGTGAGTGAGTAAGTGAGTGAGTGTGTGTGTATGTCTGAATTGGTGGCAATAATTTGCAAAAACAGGCAGGCGGCAGGCGGCAGGCAGCTACAAATGCCATTAAATGGCGCAAAAAGCACAAAAATAAGGCTCGAAAGGGGGGGGCTGGGCTGGAATCTGTGCTGGGAATCAATGTAATGAACGGTCACCGCAGAGTGAAAGCAAATTGAATGCATCGAGCTTGCAGCAGATAGAGAAATTTCATGTTCTTCTAGTAAAAAGAAGGAAAGTTAAGTTAAATAAAGACTTCTTAAGCGTTTTTCAGCGTTTTTTAGCCTTGCATTTGCCTTGTAAAACTTCAATTATTCTTCAATTTCTTTAATTTAACTTAAATAAATATTTTTTAGAAATATTTCTCCTAGTGTAGATACCTGCACTGGCACCACACAAACTACGCTTTAGCTACCTGCCAAAGAATAAACCAGTCCTCTCTGTCGATTAGGGATTACTTTAATTGTTTCAATCAATGTTGCATACTTTCGGGGGAATCAACTAACTGCAAAGTTTCCACTGCTTCCCGCCGCCGCCACTGCTCTCTGTGTTTACAACTTTCTGTTAAACTTTACTTAGCAATTACCCCACGCCATTCTGCCAGGTTACACTTGTTTCTGTCTCCTCTCTGCTAACTCCCCCCTCCTCTCCTTCATTCTTTCACCCTGACAGTTGGTCTCTTCGGCTGATGAGCAAACAAACATGGACCCATCCGCCCCCCGCCTGTCATGAATATGCAAAGGGAAAAACATAAGAAAAGAAGTCCAACGGGGGCGTGGCAGAGGCATAACTAGCGTTTAACATTAATAAAAATTTGTAGTCAGCAGGTGGCGGCTCTGTCTCTGCCTGCCTGCCTGGGGGAGTGTAGTTAGTGGGGGGGGGATGGGTATATGAAAATGTAAAAAATAAAAAGAAGAATAGAAAGAAAGAAAGAAAAGTGTCTCGCATTAAATGTAATTAAAATCAGTTGCAGCGCACAATGGGCGGACGCGGAGGCGTTGGTGGACAGTTAGGGGGCGTGGCAGGGAGCAGCTGCTAACGATGGCCGACGTCGTGGCGAAATGAAGTGAAAATGTTTGTTGAATATTTCGCTGCATAATTCTAGGCGCTTTTAAGGACAAAGTCAAAATGGAGGAAATGGCGAAAAGGTAAAGAAAAAAACCTCACACACAGATACATGCACATATACATATGCAAATAGAATACACACACAGACACACACACATACAGCAGAAGAAGAAAAACTTCTCTTCGTATTTGCCCTTTGCCAAGTTCCCACTGATTGTGTTTGCCGCCTTTGCCCCCCTTTGTCTCTATAATTTTCTTCTACTTTTTTTTTGTTCTTCTCTTTCTCTCTATCTCTTTCTATCCTTCTTTCCCACTCTTTCCATCTCGACTGCATTTTGTGCTGAGTTTAGAATTTAATTAAATATGCTGGCGGCGGCGGCGGCGTGCTCTGGCCTCCAGCAGGCGGCAGCAGCTTCCTTCTTTAATCGCCGTCTAACCACACTGGCGGCGGCCAACAAGTGTCAGGCCGCACCACCACCCCCTCATTTAAGCACCCACACCCCCTCTCTCTCTCTCCAACCAATCCCCTTTTCATTCGGGAAATTACAAGCCAAAACGTGAATAATTAAGCGGCAAGAGCATTTCCTGAGGCTGCCAACCTGGCCCCACAGAATGTGCCAAAAGGAGTGGAGAAAGCGCTGATGGCGAGCAAGTAGAAAGTAGATGAAGAAAGGTAGATGAAAGCAAGGAAAGCAGAGCGAGAGAGAGAGAGAGAGAGAGAGACGCCCACTAATGCGTTGATAATTATTAAACGGCAGCGGGCAAACAGTGAAAAGATGAAGGCTAACGAAGGCTCCTCTATACCCTTGCCAAGCGTCATCATTAAGTTAATTTCAAATTAGATTTGTCAACTAGTATTTAAGATGGGAAAGTGAGGGAAAAATTTACAGGAATCCTTGAAGGATAATCAAAGAAAAGTTAAGGATACTTTTCTTCTTTAGTTTCCTTAGGAATTTCATACAAATTTCAAAATTTTCCAACTTATTTTCAAACAACAACAGAAAACTTTCCCACCACAAAATCTACAAATTGCATACAAGATTTCCCTTTCAAAATCAAAAGAATTAATTTCCAACCCCCCCAAAGCTTTCCCACAGCTAGGTGGTAATACCCAATAGTCTAGAGTGTTATTTGTATAAAAATGAATAAACAGAAATGGGGAAAACCGAGAAAATTGAAAGTAAAAATAAACACGAATGCGTCGATTGTTTAACTTTGGCTTCATCTTCGTTAACCCCACACACCACCACCCATCTGGTATGGCCCTTTTTTCTTAACACTACTGCTACCACCACACGCTTTTCTTAGGGGTCGTTCCAGGTCCCTGTCCCTGGCAGCGGGGCGAAATCGTAAATATTTTATTAGTTGAATTACAGCAAAAGGCCACGAGACGACGAGGCCCAAGAAACAGAAACCGAAACGGAAACAGAAACGCCAAAGCCGCCAAAGGCCGCAAATATCACGCACGGAATCCAATGTGGAAAAAACAGAAAGAAAAAAAAGTGTGGTAATCGAAGGGGGTTAAGTTGCGTGTGGGAGGAGGAGGCCAATGTTCTTTTTTAAAGTTGCCACATAAATATCTTCCAATTTCCTTTACCATTTGCTGCCTAACCACTTCCGGTTCCGTGTTCTTATGTGGTTGGAAATTAGGCTTTATAGGGTTAAAAGAAAATCTATTTTAAGGTTTTTTTGAGAGAAGTTTTAACCTTTCGAGCTGTGAAAAACATTCAACATATTTCACATTAATTAAGGACAAAAATGTTCCTTCAAATTCTTTCAACATCATTTAATATCCTTTCCCTAAACCCTTCCCTCCCTCCCATTGACATATTCTCAACGCATTTCCTACTTTCCAATGACAACTATCGGGGGAGGGGAAAACCCTTGCTAAAACCATCTTTCCATCGCTTTTTCAATGCATTTCGCCATCCATCCATCCATCCATCTATCCATCCATCCGAGTATCTTTTGTTAAGCTTCGCTTGCCCCATTTTGTTGATGGTCAAGAGGAGTTTGTTTTGCATTTTTTGTGTGTTTTTTCACTGTGATACATGCACATCCTCCTACACACACACCCGCACACACACATGACGATTTATTAAAACTGACAACGCAGAAAGAAACTGTGTCTGCATGTGTGTGTGTGTGTGTGTGTGTGTGTGTTGGTGAATGTTGTGTCAGTTTGTGATGTTGGTACTCCCTGCCAGCCGTTTGTTTTGATTGTTTAAAGCATGTTTAGGGTGACAACAGATCGAGGGAAAGCAGAAACAGAAACAGAAACAGAAACAACCAGCCAGAGAGAAAGAAAGAAAGAAAGAAAGAGGGTGAGACAGAGAGAGAGAGAGAGAGAGAGCTGTCAGAGCCGGTTGGGAGCCACAGCGGAAAGTGGAAATTGTCAAACATGCCATGGTCAACATCAACAACCAAACAACAACCAAAAAGAATGCCAAGCAAAAATGCTTCAGCTGTCTGTGATGCTTAAAATTGAACTATGACGTCGAGGCGGGATGTTTGCAGGACATGACATTCCCTAATCCCCATCTCCATCCCTATCCCCCTCCTTCCCCCAGAGACTACACAACACAACGAGCAACAAGTAAAAAGGTTAAAGGTCTACCCAACCACCCCCTACCCCCACTATCCCCATAATCATCTTGACGATACTCAGCTTCAAAGTTCACAAAGATTCCATTCCTCTTGTCATATTGTTATGGAATTTTTACTCGACTAAATGCACTTAATGCCCCACTGCACCATCACCACCAACACCACTGCCACCCCACATCCATATTGCAGCACCATCATATATAGTATACTATATATATCTATATATAGTATATATCCCATAGCATCGTAATCCGCGCTGAAAATCTCTTGACATTTATGATGAACGATTTACCACGCCATTGCAAATTAAAGCAAAACAACGGAAAGGAAAGGATCGCAACGGACGGAACAGACGGAACGGAACCCATTGCCGGGGTCCAAAATCGAATAAAGCACTCCCGACAATCATCGGCATGGCACTGCTATACTGCCACACTGCCACGCCCTTTGCCATTTGCTTTTATGCACAGCTTGTTTTTGGCCATCGCTCACCCACCCACATTATATACCCAGTGTTGTGGAAAGTCTAAAGGGTATATTATTTTAAAGGAAGTTTTGGTTAAAGAAGGCCAAATCAAAGATTCTCAGAAGAAAGTTTCAAGTTTGAAAGGCAAGAGGAAGGGGAAAAGTAAAGATCATGGATAATACCTAAAAGGACTTTCAGGACTTAATCCTTATAATCTCCACAACAAGAACCCGAGGTATCTCCACCATAGCAACACCATCGTTTTCCCCACTTTCCTTTTTTTTTGGCTATTGCAACATCAACAAGCGAACAAGCAAAAGCGAATCCCAAAACTGCAAGTGAGGGAATATAAGGGGATGGCGGTGTTATGGAGGAGATGCAGGGGGATGGATGGATGGCGGCGGCGGACAGAGCAAGTGCATCATCCGGAAAGCAAAGCAAATGCCCCATAAAACAAATGTGCAAATAAAAATGTTTATAAACAGCGTTGACTATGGCCAAGAGGAGCAGAGGAGGAGTGCGAGAGTGAGAGTGAGCACTTCACAATTTTCGGGATGTGCGCGACAGCGATTCACTTTCGAGGAGTTTCGAGGCGGGTAAGAGCTTTTCCATGGATTGGATTCGGTTGGGTGTGTGGGATCAGGGGTACTACTCTCCCGGGAGTTTTTTTCTTTTTGGGGCGGAGGGGGAGGGAAGCCAAAAGCCAGAGCAGCAACAGGATAAGCTGGTGATCCAAGCGAGGAGGTCACAAATTAAGTCAACAAATCTCCTCCAATTCGGAGAAGCCCTGTTTTGCTGCTTTGGAAAGAGGGTGGTGGACGCGAAGGGAGAAGACCTTCAGACTTAATAAATTGAAAGGTGCCAGCCATGAGCGATGGGTTCATTAGAAAATCGCACTTGAAATAGAAGTTAGATTGATAGGTTGCTATATAGATAGTAAGTTCTGATAATAACTATACAGAAGGGAAGTTCGAAAGTAGCAAATGACTTGGAAATATTCACAAAATTAGTTAACATCAAAGTTAGTTTTTATGTAGCATACTTTTCAGCGTAATATTACCAAACCTATAGGGATCTCCAGATCGATCATCATTCCCTATATATAACTCACTCCCGTAACATATTCTCGCTACCCTATAACCCCCTCAGCCACACGATGTGCAACTTTAGATTGATGTGAATTTTCAACTGTCTGAATGTGATTTACCAACTTTTTTCCATGCCCCACCACCACCACCACCACCACCACTGACTGAGGTTCCATTTACATTTTCGACATTCCAACCACGCCAGGCCGCAAGTCAGAAAACTGGAATAATTGCCTGATAGCCGCAGTGTGCCCAGAAATTGCTTCATTGACATAGCGTCGAGGTCCTCTTTGTCCTTTCCGCTCGCAATATAAAAAAAAAACCAATCAGATTTCTGTTGACTGATAAAGTGACCAAAAAAGAAAGTGTCTTTGATTTACATTGACTGAGCGGGGTGGCTCAGAGGAGAATGTCTGACCTTGCCACAATTTGATGGTATATGGCGGGGTTTGGGGTAGGCATGGCAGGCCATAAGCACAGGCGATTATAAATGACTCGACTGTGAAGGGCTATACTCCATGTCCATGCCCATGCCCATGTCCATGTCCATGTCTCGGCCAATGGCCTTGAAGTATGCTACACAAAATGTTCGCACATAATTAAGTGCTTTCAACTATGGCAGCCGCAGCTGTTGCCATCCTACAGTCCCCTGCAGTCCGTCCCAAAGTCCGAGCATCCGAGCATCCTCATCACAGCCGACAAGTATCGCATGCGAGTGTATATGTTAGACTCTGATATATTTTTTTTTTTTTCCTTTTTTCATTTTTATTAAACAGCCAAGCTAGCCGAGCAGCAGCAGCGTCGGCCGCCGCATGTGGCATCAGGCAACTAGCAACTCATGGCTTTGAAGCTGCTCAAGTGGCCAGCGAAAATGAACTGGCCAAAAACCAAAACTGGTCAGCGGCGGCATGACTGGCGCTTTGATTGCCCTCTCTCATGCCTCATGCGCCAGAGTACACGTTGAAAAAAGAGGGTAGAGTTCGGCAAAGAGGTTACTAAAATTAGGTCAACTTTTGATGGGCTTTTTTTAATGAAGATTTTTTTGAAATTGAGAGTTTTTTAGAGCAATTCAAAAAATAGATTCCCATATAAAAAACTTTAAAAGATTCGCACTCTTCGATGTTACCTTTCATCAAACTGAAACTTTTGTATAAATTCGATCATAGTTTTTCCATCGTAACTTGGCTACAAACTATCCTAAAAACCTAACCTTGCGAGCCCAATCCCTCCTTTTGGGTTGATTTCGAAAAAATCAATTTTTTGCAATTTTGCGGCTTTTTAGCTCTAGCTGCTGGGTCAAAACAAAACTCACAGCCAAAAGAACGACTGTTTTGTGCTGCTAACGACCAATACTAACCACCCCTATCACTCGTTTTACGATTTTGTGAAATTAAATTTTGGCCAAAATTTCGCATTTTCGATAAGGGGTACCATCATCAAAATTTTCAAAAATGGGCCAAAAATGAAGTTTCCCAGATTTGAATGCAAGCCAATTGGGAATCATGGCAATCAAATTACGAGCCCTACGAGGTATTACATTCCATATTTGGACCATTATTAGCCAAGTTATGAGCAAAGTACTATCGAGCTTGGAGAAACCAAAATTCGCATTTTCGATAAGGGGTAACATCATCATTTCTTTTGAAAAATGGTTAAAATTTCACATTTTAAACTGTGAATGCAGTTTTGTTGGAATTTAAATTACGAGTTTATCGATATATGACATTCTATACTCTGACAATTTTTGACTTTGTTGTGGGAAGCATTCTGAATGTTTTTGGGGCAAAAATCAGGATTATGAGTTCTGACAAAAGAAGTGATCTTTTTTAACGGGTTTATGTCCATCATCCAAATTTTCAAAAAATGAACCAAATTTAATATTTCAAACTGTGAATACAGTTTTGATAAGAATAAGAAAACAAGCTCAACGAGGTATTACATTCCCTATTTGGATCATTATTGACCAAGTTATAAGCAAAACAGTGTCGAGTTTAAGGAAGCCAAAATTCAAATTTTTCATAAGGGGTTCATCATGTTTTTTAGCGAAAAATTGCAAAAATTTGTCATTTTTAGGTGGGAATGCAGTTATGTAGGAAATTTAATTACAAACTCAATGAGGTATGCCATTCCATGTTTGGACTATTATTGCCTGAGTTATGGGGAAGATAGTACCATTTGAGGGAGCAAATCTGAAAATCACATTTTCGATAAGGGGTAACATCATCTTTTTAGCGAATGCAATTTTCTGGGAAATTTAATTACAAACTCAACGATGGGCCGACCACTATTTGCGGAGTTATGAGAAAAATGCTATCGTTGTGAGAGGAAAATCGGGATAAGCCCAGTTTGGCTTTTTCGTTAAGGGGTAACATCATCTTTCTTTGAGAAAAATTGACAGAAATTAAGATTCTTAGCTGTGAATGCAGTTGCAATGTAAATTTAAAACCGATAACACCGATATCACATTCCATATTTGGCCCATTTGTTTCATTTTTCAAAAAACTGATTTTAATCAAGCATAAAAAATCAGGATCTACGAATTTTGCTTTCAATACAGAGAACTCCCTTAAGGAAACCTACTTTGCAGAGTTTCTTAAGGCGTTCTAAGATTTAAATAACAACCTACTAAACTTGATATCCTTTGAGCTCCCCCTGAGGACAGCTAAAAAAAAAACCTAATATTCATCTGGGCTTTCGAAATAAATCCGAGACACATCATGATCACTGCGCTTACATCTTGAGTAGCAAAATCATGACTTAATAATGCCCTTTTCTCCATGTACACTCGCTCGTACTGGTACTTGTACTTGTACTTGTACTTGCGGACGATGAAAGTCAGGCCATGGAGCAACATTCGGAAGCGGAAATGAAGGCATCCATTATGTATACTCTAACAGGGCAAGCAGCAAGGGGCACGGGGCACGGGGTACGGGGCACAATAGCATTTGTCAACTGGGCAATGGGGCAGAGCTCACAAAGAGTCAGAGGCAGAGGCAGAGGCAGCGGCAGATTCTAGAGGCCAGAGTTCAGATTTGAGGACTAAAAGTGGCTGCATTGTTGTCATCTTTTTCCTGCACTTTGGAATATGCAATGGCGATCTGATTTCTCGATGGCATCTTTTCCTTCCAATGGTAAATCAGCAATCAACAATCAGCAAAGCAAAGTAAAGCAAATTCCTTGGATTAAAGGACATTCCTCAGATGCCTGGCGAAGCTTCTAGGGTATGTCCATCTTCGCTATCTCTCTGTGGATTTCCAGCAGCCACTTGGCTTTGCTTTTTATTTTCTTTTTCTTTTTCGTTTTCGTTTTCTTTTTTTTCTGTTAATAATATTCAAATATAATGCAAACAATGTGCCAGAAAGTTGTCGCTTGACTGGGGTCGGGCCAAGACACGCCCTCAAACTTCCATCGCCCCCCCTTCCGGCCGACATAGCTCATAGTTTTCACTCAACTGTTTGCATTAATTTGATTCCTTTTTATTATTTTCCATCTTCTTTTTCCTTTTTTTCTCTCTCTCCTTGTGGCTGACTCTTTCGTTTTGTATTGTAATATCCGGCCGCTTTGGTCGCACTTCCTGGCCAAAAAGCAGAGGGAGGCGGCGGTCGGCGGCGTTCATTTTTTATTCAGCGTCACTTTTGGCCAACAAGTCGTCGGACTGGCGGCTGTGCGATTTCTGCCAACTTTATGCAGCTCTTTGTTTGCATTTTCCAACTCATTAAGAGTAATTCGCTTTGCTCTTCGTTATGTATTTTCCACACAGAAAGCCAGCAGCAGAGCCGCCTTGCCGCTGCGTTATTATTTTCCTTCTTTTTTTTGTCATATTTTTTTCTTTCTTTTCTTCTTCTTTTTGCGTTTTTCAATTTGCTTTGCGCTTTGCAGCGGCGTGTTGAAGGTGCTCGAGTGGAAATTAAACACGCCGCCAGCACACGCCCACTCACCTAGGCAGCAGCAGCACCCCAACAGCAAGAGCAACCCCCAACCCAATGACCGAACACCCACTTCAGACCTGGCCTAAATATTTATGGGCGTCGGTCGGCGGCGGGCCTAAATAATGGCCAGAAGTGTAGAGGATGAACGTGGACTGGCCAGGACTTTAGTTAATTAATCATCGCATGAAAAATCACTGTATCAGTGGTCAGCTACAGAATCGCAATGTGGCAAAGGCAGTGGCAGAGTGACAGTGGAGTAACCAGAGTCAGTGTCGAGTCCTGTGTGTGTGTGTTTGTGTGTAGTAACTGGATGCCAAACTAAACCTGAAACTGGGAACTTGTAACTTGGAAGCACGGCGGGGACAGCCTAAGCGAGCCCATAAATAAAGTGACAACAAACACACACACACAGACACACTTTACTGGCTAAGAGGGAGGCAGGGTAAGGGGTGAAAATTACGCACGAGATTGTTGAACAAGCCAGCAAACAAGAACGTCGACGACGACGACAGAAATGTGGTCAAAACAAAGCTAAAAAAAAAAAGAAAGGAAGAAGAAAAAGTAGTGGAAAATATATATTTCCCAGGAATGTGACATAAACAACAAGTCTGCCCCCCGACTGGCGGCTGCCCACTAAGTATGCCGCCCAAGTAAGCGATAGGCTCTGCCGTAGTCGCAGTCACAGTCAGAGATCGGATAAAACCCTACCCCTACCAACCACCCCCTTCCCTGACCCAACATAGACATATAGCTAGCTGACCAGCAGAGCACAGTGGCCAAAAACCTTTTACTTTAATCCGAAAATAATTGAACGATTAATCAATCGCCTTTGCACTTACAAAACTTCGAAAGCTCAATTGCTCGTTAAATATAATCACTTAAAGTGTCAGTGAAAAAAAAAAGAGGAGGATGGAAAATTCATTATAAAATATAAACGATGAGAGAACATTTTGCCATGGCCAGGAAAGATGATAGTCAAGTCCGGACTGGAACTGACTGAATATAAAAAGCGATTAACGTCATTTTTCGTTCATACTAAATATATCCTCTGGTTAGCCTTTTTTATCGACATGAAAAATTCAATTTTTTTTTTGTTGTTTATTTAACAAATAGCCAGCATTGGTAAATATTATTTTGTGTGGCCAACGAATAAAGGGAAATGCCAATGTAAATGCTAAAAAGTAAAGATGATGAATGTAAACTGTGAATTGGATTTATAGTTTTAAATGATAAAAACTTTTTTGCCCCTCTTCGGATTTGCTTTACAAATTACAAACCTTAAAGTGCTTGTTGATTTAAAAAGGAAATTTCAAAGATTTTTAAGAAATTTTATTTTTGCCAGGAAAATTCATCATTTTTGTTACCTAACCAGCAGAAAATTCTAACAGAAAATTCCTCAAGCTAAGCCAAGTCTAGAGTTCGAACATCTTAATTACAGGAATTGCCCAGCTAGTTCCCCACCACTGTGCGATGTCAAGAAAGGACAGGCCCTGTAAAGTATGCAACAATTTGTGGCACTTGAAACGCAAGGCAGCCGCTTGACGGACTGACGGAAGTCCCTTAGCGTGGCCAAAAGCCAAATGCTAATGTATGTGTGATCAAGTGTGTGTGTTTGTGTCTGTGTCTGTGTTAAGACTCAAGTTGAATCACAAAACTCGACGTTGGAATAAAATAAATAATCATAAAATAGAAATAAAATGACAAATTATTTCCGTTTCCGTTGAGCGAACTTCGAGGCGTGGCTGCCATCGTTTGAGGTGATGTGGATAGTGGGTGGTTGGGTAGTTGGGTAGTAGTGGTTTTTCCTCCACTAACTGCCTGGAAACGGACGTCGTGCCCAGCTCGTACATGCCAGGAAAGAGTGTAACGAACTGAGCGCGGAGCAGTGAACGAACGTGAGCCAAGAGAAAGTAGTTGAAGAAGCCTAGAAACGAGGGCGAAACTTGGCTAATATATGCAGCTGCCAGTTGCCAGTTGCCAGTTATGTCCGCCCCCCCCCCCTCACAGGACCTCTTCTTCTTCTTCTTCACCCACCAACCAACCAGATGATCCTGGCAGCTTGTGTGACAGGCAACAGTAGGAACGAACAGCAGCAGCAGCAGCAGCAGGAGTACCGAGTGCATAATGTACTTAATGCGCCCCTGGTTTCCTTTTGCTATAATGGCATAAGTAATTGGCCTTTCGGTTTTCCCTTAACCGCCTCGTTTTGTCAGAGAAAGCCAGCCAAAGAAAGGGCAGTAAGAGAGAGATGAGCAAAGTACATTGGGTCGTATTCATACGTGATATTCATACGAACTGTTTCGTTTCGTTTTGTTTGGTTTTTAAAATATAATTTCATTCAGGTTGGCGTTTGTTAGCGTTTGTTGGCGGTTGCTGGTCCCCCCTTTCAAATCAATAAACGAACATTATTTTCATGGGCGCCCACAGCCTAGCCATGCCCATTTGCCAGGTCATCACATCATTCCTCATCACAATGCTCAAATTAAATATTTACACACGCCGCAAATAGAGGCGCCTTGATGTGTGTAAATGTGTGTGTGCTTATGCCAGTTCATAATTAATAATTATTTTATTACTTTCACAAGCAAAGTAAGGGCAAAGTCGTTCAACCTCACAGCTAGCCAGCCATTGGATACTCTTTAACTTGATTTAAGTTGAAAAACATGAAGATTCCTCTTTCCTCTTTCCAATATTTCTTTTTTCCTAAGCAATTTCTCATCATTTCATAGCCACGAACGAAGAAGAGAGAGCATTTTCAATTTGCAATTGACATAGCGAATCAGGCAGACCCTTTCACCACAAAGGGCAGGCCGTGAGCTACAAAATTATGACCGCAATTTGGGAAATGAAATGCATAAAGCAAAATAAGCAAATGGCACGCAAAGTGACCCGAGGCGGCGTCAAAACGCTCTAATTGGCCGCACAAAGCCAACGACAGGGCCACACGGATGAAGGGGCTAAAAAGTTTGGAGTGGGCAGAAGGGTAGGTGGGCGGAGGAGTAGGCTTCCCCCCGCCCCCATCATGATTAGCTGTCTGAATTCGTGGCACGTGAAAAAGTACTACAAGTTGGGTCTCAATTTCAGTTTTTCGAATCAACTATTTAGCAGTTTTTCCTTTAGAAACTCCTTGATTTTTATCTTAAATATATTTTTAAAACAGAAAAACCTTCTAAAAACTTCCTTGACAAACAGACAAAAGTCTTGGAAAGAAACCCATTCTACCGCCCCACAAAAACAAAACCAAAACGAATGATAAACTCTAATCGGCTTTCGTAGATGATTTAAAGTCTTAAGCCTTGTATTAAAGTTAAACCTAAAACTTTAAGCAGGCAAAACACTATCATTTAACTTGGGCAGAAAAAACTTGGCAGGAAAATGGAAAATCCTTTTGGTTATATAAAGCAATTTGAGCACAAAGCATATCTGCAACGGACAAATGTTGTACAGAAGAGGTTTTTCCTCCTCCTTCTTTTTTTTTTTTTTTTTGGAAAACAAGTTTCCGGTAACCGGTGGGTAGTAACCCCTATGACTTTCACGAATAACCACTTATTTGCTATGGGAAAATCCGTAGAGGGAAATGAGTGAGTTCAAGGACCAAGCCCACCAAGCCCACCTGCCCCTCATGGGTGGGTTGGTTTCAGGTTTGGCTTTTCCGAGAACTCTCCCCTTTTTTTTCGGTTTTCACTGTTTTTTGGATCGCATTGAACTTGTTTCACAGACGCCCACGAATCGCCGTGTACATAACCTCGTTTCGTATTTATCAACGCGACTCATCATTGTGATGGAGGGCCGCCTGTCAGCAGGCCGCGCCCCGCGTCGAATGCGTATTATATGCCCGCCCCGGCCGCCTACTCTTTCTACCCCCCCCTGGGGGAAACCATTTTGTATTGGGGAAAACTTGGACCGAAGGCCGCGCTGCTCCCGGTGGCCTCTTTCGGGAAACGGGCCCCGAGAGAGAGCCGCCCGCCATCGCCGCCAAATGGAATCTCAAAAATGGCGTGCCGAGCAAAAATTAAGCAAATAAACTTGTCAACACATTCAACTTCATTATCGAGCGCCGGCGACGTGGCCGCTCCCCGTTGCGTCTGAAACTCACCCGTCGTCGTCGTTGTGGTTTCTACTTTTCCGTTTCTTTTTTTATTTTTCCTCTGCTTGATTTTCCTTCTTGTGGCGCGGCCTAAAAAGAGAAAACAGCAAAGAAAATGATGAGAAAGGAGACGCAAGGAAATTATGACGAGCTACGGCTCAAGCTGTGAAGATCCAAAAAAAAAAACAAAAAGGAAAAAAGAATATTCATATGCGAATATTTTGCGGTTTAATTTTGAGTGCCGGCGGCAGCTGCGGCGTTGGCCCAATCCCAGGATAAGGAGTCAAGGGTTGAGAGGCTGCCACCAAACGACTGAACTTGCCTCTGCCCAAAAAGATTCGCAATCAGGCGACCAACTTGATGGCCAAAGGCAAGGACACACCACACTTGGTCTCTAATCCCTAGGAAAATCTTGTAAGTTTCAGCTTAAAAGGAAGGTTTCTTATGAACTTTTGAGTTAATGTAACAAAATCATCATCATAATGATACATCATTATTTGACACAGATAGGAAAAGCCTTTTCTTTCTTGAAAACAGATGAAACATCCATCCATGAATCACCCTTCACCCTTCACCTGATTAACAATCAAAACTGAAACCCAAACCTTCGAGTCCATGGAAAACCCTTTCAAACTCCAAATAAAATCAGCTTAGTAAGTCCTAATCCTTGTTACTAATTCCTGTTAGTATATCCACTCTTCCAGCTCTACAAAGTCAGACATTTTTTTGGTTCTACACCCCCCCTTCGAGTGCCGATTTCGGATAAATCATGAAACTTTATAGTTTTACAAGCAGTTGTTGGACCCACACAATGCCTAACATAATCAGGCGAAGCAACAGTGGGCCAGGCACTCCTCCCCTTGCCATCGTTGAACAGCAAACAATTTGCGCAAATATTGTTGTTTGCATATCGAACCCTTCTCTCCACCAAACTGCAGCCATCGAGAAGAGAACATCCAACCTATCCACCATCCACATCCCAAAGCAACCATCGATATCCCCAAACCCAACCGGCCGACGACATCGGCCAGGGGGCGGCGGGCGGGCAAACAAATTTATGACCGTCATAACGATGGCGGACTGGACCAAGCGAGAGAGTCCCAGAGTCTGGCAAACACGGGGCCGACAAAATGTCTATAGTGCTACATAATAATCATAATAATAAATAGCAATAAAAATGCTACAAAGGAAATTAAATTTCTGTATCCGCAAAGAATTTCAAAAAAGTGCACACAGGAAACGACGAGCGGATCCTTTGGAGAAGTGGCAGCGGCTTGGAGGGAGGGAGGGAGGTAGCCTTGGCGAGAAAGCGGATGTTCGCAGTGGGTGGGTGGATAGTGGATAGTTGTTGGTGGAGACATCCATTGAGTTCAACATCCAACACTTTGCGGACCCCTTAAAGTGCCCATAAGCTGTTTAACTGAGTTATTAAGAGGTGAAAGAGGAAGCTGCTATCGGAAGGTGGGGGGGGGCACAAGTCAAGGACTCTATTTATACCTTCAGCTACAGCTACAGCTCAGCCGGATGGCTATATTAATGTTAATTAATGTTAAATGCCTAGGCGTTTGAAAATCATTTGCAAATTTCACTCGACTGTCCTGGACAGGACGGACACACCTTCTCCATCCTTCTCTGCCTCGCCTCCATCATCACACCTCTCCCTACTCCCCTCCCCCACCCATCAACATCATTAATAATTTGTTAATTAGTTCGAGTTGTGAATTCGACGCCTTGCTTGGCCGACAGGCAGCAGGATGCAGGATCGGGGAAAGGAGTGGAAGGAAATGTTTGTTGCTTCCCAAAAGGTCACTCATGGACATCACCTTTGGAGGACTCTCTCTCTCTCTTCTATTCTCCCTTCTCTCCCCCATCCTCGCCATATCCTTTTGAGCGGACGACTGTGGCAAACCAATTGAGTCGCATTTAACGGACTGACAATGGTCGCATATAAAGCGCTTTGTTCCACTTCGTCGGCAGTTGTGGGCGCGTTGGGGCGTGGCCTTTCACTTCCCCTCGCCAGCCTTCAACAGAACAGAGGGCGTGGCTGGCCAACCTTATATATGTATATATATGACGTGTGACAAATTTTTGCGGTTGGCAAAGCCAACGATAGAGAGTCCATCCGTCCTTCTGTCCGTCCGTCCATCCGTCCGAGTATTGTAGGTGTGTGAGTGCTAGAGTGTGTGTGAGTGCTAGTGTGTGTGTGTGTGTGTGTGTGTGTGTGTATTAGTATATTGCACACGTCTCCTCTCGTCTATGGCCGGAAAATTGTCCAACATATCCGGGAGCGTTGAGGTTGGTTGACCATTGTGCAAAAATGGTGGGTGGGGAAAAGTGAGGGGGGGAGAGCGAGCAGGACAACCCCGCTCCCGCCCCGCTTTACTTGCAGTTAAATAGGGCGGAAAAATAATTGAACCATTATCAGGCAGTCTGGCGTATCCTGAACCACACTAACACACATACAGACACACACACCGATACATCCTTATGGCCATATTCTTGCCTGGCCTTGCCTGCCTTGCCTGCCTGCCTCTCCGTATGTATAAATTTTCCAGCTTGTTTTGCCTTTCGGTTTACTGTGCTTATTACAAAATATTTAACACCAGGCCACGCCCACCGTCGCGCTGTCACTACTACTACTGCAGGAGGCTCCCCCTTCCCGCTCCCCCTTCTTCTTCTCGTCCTGCTGCCTGCAAATTGTTGCCTCATTGTACAAATTTATGTTAATATTTGAAATTTTTATGCTGCCACACAAACTGAACGCCCCCTCTAGTTGTTTGTTATTGGCCAGGATGATGTCCTGCCTGGCTGGCTGGCCTCCTGAATGTCCCGAGAACGCCCTCTTGTCGCTTGTAAAATGTAATGTAATTTCTACGCTGCCGGCTCTAGGCCACGGACGTTGGCAGGACTTGGATGTCCCCAGCAGGACCTGCCTACACTCATTTCTCCCCCCTCTCATGCACACTAGTAACCCACCCTCACCCTCACTCCCCCCCTTCCGCTTAAAGGGCAAGCATATTTAAAAATACAAAAAAAAAATGAAAAGCCGCAAACTGCAATGACAGTTAACGTTACGGGACACACACAAACACACCCACACACTCGCATGTATAGTGGGGATGGATTTTATAAATATTTTACGCTCATATTTTATGCGCATTTTTCATGCGATGAGAAGAGAGCAGCTTGAACGGACAGCGGACAGGGGACAGGGGACAGCGGACAATGGACGTTTGGCATCATTAATTAATCCCAAAACGTTGATCCTGATGGACCGCAGAAACCGAAACCCAATGGCATTTCGCACACCGGTTGACAGGCTTTAAGTGCTGCACAAAAATGCCGTTGAAAAATTATGATGAAAAAAAAAAAAGAAGAGAAGAGGAAAAAGGAAAATGGCAGCTGGAAAATGCTAAGGCATCTGAAATTTTGCGGCACGTCCTTTCTCTTCTGCTGCTGCTGCTGCGGCATGTTGTTGCGTTGCGTTGAGCCTCATTAAGCGCACTTTGTCCCGCCGACTGTGTCCATTTAAAGGAAAACTCCGGCGATCCTGCCACCACTTCCCACTTCTCCCCTTCTCCTACCGCTGATTCATTCCTTCTCGTTTGCCATAAATTATTTTTAAATGCATACTTATGTGGAATTTTGCCACGCGCTGCCGCGACAACTTTTCATAATTTTTATTTACATGATGCGGTTGTGGGCGGCGGTGAAGGTTCTGCCCTGCCAGCCCTGCCAGGCCAGCCAGGCTGCAGGATTCTCTGAGAGGGCGCGCTGTGTTGTAACCGCATTAAAATGATTTGTAACGAGCGATGGCGCGCGGAGCCTGTCTGAAGCCCAATGCCTTTGCAACAACAATAACAACAACAACAGAACAGAAAAAATCAACGGACAGGACAGGCGTTGCTGTAAAAGTGGCCAGGAGGGGAGGTGGTGTCCTGCAGCATTTACCACACGCATCACTTGCCACGGCGCCTGCATTTGACTCCCTGACATGACTCTCCCAACGATGTATGTGAACGCGACCCTGTGAACCCTCGTAATGCCCCTGCTGCTTGCCACAGCCGGAGGTCATTCGTAGGATCCGGCGAGGTGAGTTCGAATGTGGATGTTTTTGAAGGTGGAAAAATGAAGGATAACTCTTAAAGTTGCTTTGTGGTTTGTGGTAAGAAGAAGTATTAAGGTAGTGAGGGGAATATTCGAGGGACTTCAACGGAATTGAAAAGAAATTTCATGGAAGTTCCAAATTAAGATCTCAAGCTCAAAGAGGGGCTGGATTATTTGGGTTCTCCTACATCTAAAATCAGAATTTCGAGACTATATTTCCCTTTAAATTCAAGATGTAACATTAAACCAAAACTCATTTCTATATCAAATAGGTTATTCCTTCGCTTTATTCCTTAAATTCAAAACCAAATTCACTTTAAAAAACCTAAAACTTAATCCACATTCCCATGAAATCATAAAACCATTTCTGTTTTTTCATCAATTAAACACAAAAAACCTGGGACTAATCGAGAGAGCTGGCTGACTTAGGGCTATATCAGTTTTCCTAACAAACCAGCAGGGAAGGGAGTGAGGTTGGGAGGTTCACTTAAACCAAATAGTTGGAAAAACAAGATGATTGTTGCCCAGCACATACTAAAATATTAACACACTTTCTTCTGACACCAAACTTTTGCTGGTAACAACAACAACTCTCCTCCTCTCCCTGGCTGTGCTTTGTCTGGAATTTGAATAAGAATTAGAATTTGAAGTGTAGAAAATATTGTGGATATGAGCTTAAGCCTTCTCCTTCTCTCGGTTTTCTCATCTCCCTGCCGCAGCCGCTGGTCGAGGGTAATCCTCTTTCCTAGCCAGCAGATGGATGGATGGATGGATGGACGGTTAGACCAGAGACCCTTCATTCTTAACTACTACAACTACTCACCCCCTCCCTCCACCCCTTTGTAATCAATCTAATTATTATCAACTTTGCATTCGCAAATCCTCCAGCCAGCAGTAGCCAAGAGAATCAAGTCTGCCCCCCTTTTTTTGCGTTTTGAAGGATTATTCCAAGGGGGGGAAAACACCACCATATGGCAGCGAAGCTTCTCAGCAATCTGCTGCTGGGCTATAAATAATGCCAACGAGCATATGTTCTTGCTATATTTACTCATACATCTTATATATATATATAGAGAGAGAGATATATCTACTATATAGTCTACTCATCTCAATCAATGGGTTTTTAATTGAGTTTGCTTGTGGAAGGAAGGAAGGAAGAGCTGGCAGATCTGCCACATTCCAAAGCTGCCGCCTCTGCTCAGCTCTTCAGCTCACCTCCTCACACTGATATGATGACATTTTAAGAGTCCTTACTGTATTGGCAACGACAAACTTCGCAGAGATGGAATTACCTTAATTATTTATTTTCCAATGCCTATACATTCTGCAGAGGAAAAGTGAAAATGATGAACTGGTAAAATATTCAAATTTTTAGTGGAAAAACCTCCTGCTCCTTCCCTACTCCTACTCCCCCTTTCCATATCTCAATCATCAACCACACATCGATCGATTTGCAATCTCAGCTCGAGTGGAAATTGTTATGAAGTTTGTTTATTTATTTATTTATTTTTGTGCCCGGAAAACTGTTGCAGTTCATTTCGTTCATTTCTCTTTTTCACTTTTGCATTTCCTTTTCCTTTTTTTTTGTCTTATTTTGGGCTTTTTAAGCTCAAGCTATTTATGCACGACAGCTGACTTTTCCTTTTGCAGTTTCTAGCACTCGATAGATAGGTAAATATATATCTATATCTATATCTATATAGATAGCCTGCCTCTATATATAGCCTAAACTGAGAGCACATAACTCTGGCATTTAATTACTTAAGCAATCCAAGTGAGGCTGTGGCTGTGTGCGGCAAATTTGCGGCCATTTCACAGGGATTTTCATCAATTTTCATTGAAAAATCCAAAGATTTTCACAGGTGAAAAGCAAGCAAACTGGCCAAGGGGCTGATTCTCAGCCGAAAGGCCTTTATTTAACCAGTTCGCTCGAGGTAATTCCAAAGCCAAATTGATATTGTTTCCATTTCTCGATTTTGAAAAAGTAAAAAAGAGGAAAAACTCAAGGAAAAAGGAAAATTCATAAACAAAAAAAACAAAGCTCAAGGACGGACCAAAACTCTTTTCACGAAATCTAAAAAATATATAACTTTTCCATGTTTTTTTTTTCCCAAATAAGAATTTTCCATGGCATTTTCCTCACACAACAATTGCATAGAAAATGCCGGCAAGTGGATTTCCAATTCAATTTTCGATTCAATCAAAAAACTTCTTAAATATTCTTTTCCAATGCGGAAAAGGCTTTAAATTTTCCACATGAGACAAAAACCAGCAGCAGCAGCTTGGAGAATTTGCCATAAATTAAAGGGGCGTGGCAGTCGTAGCCAACAACTTTTCCTTTGACATTTTAGCCTTTAGCTAAAGCATCAAGTTGGAAAGAAAGGCAAGAAAAAACACCAAAAAAACAGCAAATAATGGCGTTTAATGTTAACGCTTTGTTGCCGATCCTGGCCTTTAACTCCTTTCAACCCACCTCCCTCTACCTCCCTCTCCTCTCGCCCTATTTGCTCTCTCTTTCTAATGTCCTTTACCCTGTTTTTATTTTATTTTTTTTTACATTTTCCTCTCACATAATTTAAATTCCATGCCTGTTTCGCTTTTTGGTCGCTAACCAAGCTGTTTTACCATGCGACTCACATACAAAATACAAAATACAAAATACAAAATGCCCCATAAACGAAAATGGCCGTCCTGTGACTTTGTATATGTGTTAGCCTTCTTTTTAGTATGTGTTTGTGTGTATGTGTGTTGGTGTGTGTTAGCCACCCATCCCCCATCCCCTGTATGTATGTTAGCCGCTGAAACTGGAACTTCAATTCAATCAATTACGCGCTAATGCACTTCAAAGTGTAGTCCGCCCGCCCGCCCGCCATACAAAACAATATCGCGAGCGAGCGAGCCAGGCAGCCAGCCACCAGCAGCAGCAGCAGTGCCGGAAAATAATAAAAAAAACAAAAACAATAATAAAAAAAAACTTCCAGCACCCCCGCTGACCGAAACAAAGTCAAACGTCGGATTATGCAGCCTACAGTTAGAGAAAATCTTTAATTAAAATTTGCAAGAGGGAAAGCTGCAAAGCTGCCATAAAACTTCACATGCAAAATTTCCATCAAAACTAATCACTTTTTCCCCTTTTTTAAGATCAGAAACTTAACATTTTCAAAGAAAAATAATCAAAGATTCCTACTCCTTGTAGAGGCTACTAAAAACTGCTTAAAACTTTCAAAAACTTTTTAATTTTAAAAACATTTTTTAGAAGAATAAAATGTTATAAAGTTGCAAATAAAAATATTTAAAATATTTCATTAATTTTCCATAAATTTCCCATCTCCTTACACACACACTTTCCTACCCTCCCAAATTTTCCCCCTGTGCCATTTTCTATTTTTATAAAACCGTTAATAGCTTTTTGCCAAGTGCACTAAAGCGCGCCAGGTGAGCTCCAGATGAAAAAGGGGCCGATGCGTGAGATCTTTTTGTTTGCCGGCTCGGATGTCAGCTGGAGGTGGCTGATAAGGGGGCGGCGGTGTAACAGTAGAAGATGTGGGTGGCACCAGCTGCCTCTGCTGCCTAACCCTTGTAACCCGTGACCTTTTCATCACACACACACACAAAATGAAGAGTGTATTTGTGTAGGTGGGTGGTGGTATGGATGGCATTGTTTGCGTGCGTTGACAAGCGAAAGGAAAATCCATTGAAATTCAATTTAAAGAATGTTGACAAACGTTTGTCATGAAACGGCGAGGCGAGGCGAAGCGAGGCGAAGCGAGGCGAGGCGAGGCGAGAACGTTCCCCAAAACCCAACGACAGGGCTTAAAGAGTCCCGGAGCCAGGTGCTGAGTTCCACCACCAGACCAGGTAGGCGGCTACAGTACAGTGCGTGCCATGTCATGGCAAGGAAAGAAAATAAAGAAAGGAAAACTCTCGGATCAACCTTGAAAATCGTTTAATCTGACGAGAAAAGCCCGCGCTGGGGATTTGCACATTGGGCTCATTATGGATTGGTTGTGTCATTCGAGCCAATGAATGTGAATGCCAAAATGTGTTTTGGTTTTGGTTTTTACATTAAAAAAAAGGGAGTTAAAAATGAGTGTTAACTCTGCATTCAAATGCGGGAAAACTGCCTCCAATTGGTAGTAGATATTACCAGAAATAACTCCTATTCAGGCTTAAACTTATTCACTCATCCATCCCAAACCACCCAAAACCCAAACCTCATATCGATTTCGTATCACCAACAGGAACCACACTAGTCGAAGGACCTACACATCCTTAGCACCCTCTCAGAGCTGCCAGCACTACAACACCAATGGAAACTCCTCACTCTCGACTTTCCAATGCACCTCCTCGTCCTCCTCCTCCTCCTCTCTTCACCCAATTGGTCATCACAATAACTTCAATATATATTATATTACCTAATTACACCCAACACTTGGCTAGCCCCTGCCTTGTTCCCTTTTCTCAAGTACCTTCTCCCAAGGATCCAGGATATATATATCCTGCCTGCCCCCCAAGCCAACGTGGTCAAATCATGTCAATGAAAATTTGAAGCTTTTAAACTACTTCAAACACAGAATAAGATAGACACTCGAGATGTGGCGACGGAGAATGGGAATAAGAAAGGGAAAGGGAATGAGAATGGGATTGGGTTTGAGTTTGAGTTTGGGTATCTTCCCTTCCAAGTGGGAGTGTAGTGATGGAACACTCCAAGAGAACAAAAGGATGTGGGATGGATGGCTGATGGTTTCGTTCGTTCTGCCAAGGCAGGCAGGCAGGCAGGCAAGCGAAGCGTTGGCAGCGTTTGAGCCAAAGGAATCAACGCTGGGCTCTATATAGTTGACTCAACTTCTTCGTTTCCTTTCTTTTGAGTGTCTGAGTTGCCCCCATCAACCCAACCCAACCTCCTGCTCCTTCATGCCCCTTTAGCAATCCTCACAATGGAGGCACATATCACACCTCCAGGATGTGTCTGTGTGCTGGTGTCCTGGTTATGCCACAGGGATCTCAAATTAACACTTGAAACGCAATGGGGCGAGGCGAAGGACGAGAGATGTGAGTTGCGAGAGGTCCTTGTGAGGACCTCCTGAAAAGAAGCTAAGAACTGGAGAACCACCACAGCACCAGAGAACAGGCAAGAACTGCGAGAACTGCGAGAACTGGAGAACTTTAGAACTAGAGAACCTGAGAAACCAAGGAGATTCGGCGGCTGAGTGGGCTTTTCCCCCAACCCCGCCACATTTCTTTTCCCATTTTCCTTCCTTCTTTCACTGTGGCTTGTTACGAGCGAATCGAGCGTATGACTTAACAAGTGTTCCAATCTGCAAGGACGCACTAATACCCACACACACACACACACACACACCCACATACTCCTACACACTTTTACTAACACACACACAACAGCAGCGGAATGTCCTTTACGAGTTGTCATCGGTTTTGCTTTGGCCAAAAACATTATCCCTCCCCCCCCCCTCGAAAAAAATGTGAATTGGCTTTGTTAGTATGGCCTTTTCCTTGCAGGCTTTTCCTCCGCCCAAACCTCCTCCCCTCCCCTCCTCTTCGTTTTCGTTTTAAAGCATTTTTTAACACTTTGGTTTGGCCATTACGCGAGGGTGTCAGGGGGGGGGAGGGGAGCGGAAGGGGTCGAAAAATGAAAGAAGAGCCGCCTCGTAGGAAAAATCAAGGGCGAGAAGGGGGCGGCCTCCTGCATGTGGTAATTGCCAGAGGCCTTTAGCGATTTTCCTTGCCGTTTTGGGGCATCGTTTCCCATTGCTTTTTGTTTGCCCAGCTGCCTGCCTGCCTTGCCCCGCTTTTTATTATTTATTTTCCATTTTATTTTTATTATTTTCTTGGTGGCAACTCTCTCTACATTTTTACTTTCTCTTTTTATTTTTTTTTTGTGCTTTTTCCTGATGTCCTGATTGTGTTTTTGTCTTTGCCACAAACAAACCGACGCCAGAGCCAGTTTATCTACGAGTAATGTCTGTCGCTGGGATGGTCGTCGTGTAATACGATTATTCGCTGGATTTGCTAAGAATTTTCCACATTTCCCAGAGCCTGCCTGCCTGCGCCTGCCTGCCTAGCCAGCAAATCTCTCTTTTATTTTGGGCTTTTTCGGGATGGTTTAGGAAGGCTCTCAAAAGGCTCTTATCTAAGTGGTTTTTGGAGAAATGACAGAGAAAGCAGGGCGGCCTCTTAAAAAATAATTGATCTTTAGCTGCCATTTAACATAAAACTCGTGGACTTTGAAAGATCTTTCAAGTTTTATGGGAAAGAAAACCAATGAGGAATAAACTCAGAAAATGTTAGAAAAATCTGTAATTCCCTCATAAAACTTGTCCCTAAATAACTTTCCTATAAAAAACCTACACTTTCCCTCCATTTCCCAAATCCAATCATAGATTCACCTTCATCTACCAACTCACTGACTAATCATAAGAACTTCCCCCCCCCTGCAGAGGTTTTTCTTCAGCTTTCTGGCAGCGAGTTAAGCGAGGATGTTAAGCCTTTTACGTGCCACTGTCTCGATATCGAATGACACTTTGTCGCAAAGGGGTTAACTTGGCCCGCTTAACTTGTCGCGTTTGTTAACTGTTTGGCTGTGTCTCGGCCAAGAGGAAAGCCAATAACTTATTTGCGGGCCTTTATGCAGCACTTAGCGGTGTTCAAACAAGCCATTTCCATTTCCATTTCCCCTTTCCCATTACCACACTTTCTTCTTCTTAACTTGGCTTTCTTCTTGACTTGACTTTCTTCTTACCAATCGTGCAACTCATTCACCTTTTGCCTTGGGGCTCAGTCTATGACTGGCTCTGTGGCTTATGTGTCTAGACTCTCTAGCCTCTCTAGGACTTCTCTCTATACCAAGATTGGTTTTGGTGGGAGGAGAAGGGGCCGCCGCCCTTGCCTTGACGAATCCCACGCGACTTGTCAATCAAAATCCACAAAAAGAAAACAAACAGCAACAACGACAACAACAACAAAAGCCCAGCAGAAGCATCAATCAAGCTTGCCAATCATCCATCAATCAATCAAACCAGCTGCCTTCGATGGAGGCTTATATACTCCTCCACGGCTAGACTGACTTAGCCATGTAGAAATATATTTTCATTTCGGCTGATTGTCGCGCAATGCGTCTTAATAGCAAATGCCATTTTCATGGGGCTCCCACCCACTCCATTTTCCACCCATTTTCCATCCCATTTTCCATCCCATCTTCCACCCATTTTCCATCCCATCTTCCTCTCTTCATTTTTGATATTATTTCTGTATTATTTTCTTGTATCTTTGCTATTTACGTAGATTTAATCTGCGTTGATGCGTTGGCCAAAATGCAGGCTCAATCAATTGAAATTCATCATTCATTCCGTTTTTCTTTTTCTTTTTTCCCCCCAAAGGGTGGGTGCGGAAAACTCTATGGGAGTGTCGCAATCACAACGCACACCCCATCGCTCATCAAAGCTCATTAGAGTGCGGAAAAGTGCCCGCGGAAATGCCAGCGATGATGGAAAATGGAGTGGAGTGTGTGTAGGTAGGGGTGTCGTCAAAGACTCCACACAAGGAGGGGAAACCAGCGATGACTGACTAAGTGCTTAGTAAGCGGGCGGAAAAACCGGAAAGGAAAATGTAAAACTGATAAGACAAGTGCTAAGATATGGCTTAGTCTATCGACGATATGGATTCTGCTAAATCCAATTCATAAAATCAAGGAGTTTGGCACAGATAGCTCAGAGTTTTCACACATAGAACGCTTTTCAGTTCCATCTTCTCATTTGATTTTCCCCCAACCAAACCAATTTAAAAGCTAGTAAGAAATTCTATAAAATAAACCGAAAAAAGTTAAGCTACTAAGCACAAAACATAAATGAATGAATGCTTTTCCAGGGCCATTAACTCTAAGTAAATAAATAATATTTCTGTTTGGAAATTGGCGTGGAAATGCATTATTCATTTGCCATGTAATGCAGTTTGGCATTTAGTCACCGACCTACCATCCCCGAACTACAATATTTAGTTATTATTTTATTTCCCATTTGTGGTATTAACGGGGGGGGCTTACCAATCATTATTAACTAAGAGCGGAAAATTATTTACTCTCCATCAGCTCATACTGCCATCGATATCGAAATGTAATGTTATCCTTTTTCTTTCCAGCTGATGACAGCTACTTGCCAGGAGAGAAAGACAGCGGGAAAAGGACACCAGGACACCAGGACACCTTCGCCTTGAAGGATTCAACCATTCAGAAGGTAAAAACAATGAGACAACAACGAGGCAACGACAGAAATGGCGACGACAACGACGGCTACCTGACAACCCTGAGGTGTGTCCTCCTGTCTGCTGTTCTCAGCTCAGCTCAGTTCTGCCCTGCTCCTTGGCATCTTCTTGTTGAGCATCTCCATCCTGCCCTTCTACTGCCCTGCCTTCTTCTTCCTTGCCAGCCAACCGCCTCCCTCCCTACAGTTTGCCCCCCAGCGGACTGCTGTTCGTCTGTTTGTTTGCCAGCTTGTTTGCCTGCGCCATTGAGTTTTCCATTTCATATTCAAGGGCAAACACAGGGCGAGTGCTGACAACAACAACAACAACAACAATAACAAGACAGCTTCGAAGAACTTCTGAGTTTCGACCTCAAGATACCCCCAAATGGCTTATCCCAAAAATGTACATTTTTCCCGGCTTGTTAGCCGTTCAATTGACCAAACGCTGATTTAGGGAATACACTCGGACTGACTTTCGTCTTCCATAAACTTTCTAATCAATTATTATAATGGCCAGCCAGCCAGCAAAGTTGAAAGAGATACAAGATGGGGGAAATCAAGGGTGCTATTAGAGGAAAATGTTAAACTTTTTATGGTATTTATGGATCATAAATCAAGGTTGCTGAATGATATTTACAAGATCGATAGATCTAATGAAAGGTTTACAGGATTATTGATCATCCTTAATACTATATATATATATGAAGGTTTAAAGATCAAATTGATATATGTTTACCTCTAATACCACATTTCCAGATTTCCCAGTCAAATATCAAAGAGAAAACCCCTTCCAAACCCATCACACCCTCAAAACATATCAGTACTGGGTACTGGCAGAGACATCGTCCGCCCTCCTCCTTATCCAAAAAATCGACCGGGAATGGCAATCTCCTCCCCCCCACCGCACCAACCCCATTCCACCTGCATTCGAGCCGCCGCGGGCAGTGACTTGAGTCGAGTCGAGTCGACTTGGCGACTTGGCGACTCTTTCAATTGCGCTATTAAAAATCATTTAGAGTCTGACAAATAAACAGCTGCAGGGCGTCCTGTTTGGATAGCACCCCCTATGTCCCAACAATAACACCCCCTCCCCTGTGCTAAACCTCCTCTTATATTGCCCTTGGCTCAGGTGGGTTGAAGGTCCTTGGCCCAGGATTGTTTAGATGCGGGTAGGCAGGACGAGAGACAAGGAGAGAGAGAGAGAGCAAGGCAATAGATTTCTAACAACATTTAATTTGCAGCCACACCACCGCTAGTTTAGAGATATTTTTTGTCAAAGGAAGAGGAGAGGAGGAGAAGGGGAGAAACCACAAATCAACAAGGAAAAAAGAGATATAGAAATATGGAAATTAAACTGGAATTAAAGAATTTTTTATTTAAATAAAAAACACAGAAAGGGAGACGCAGGAGTGTAAAACTGGAATAGGAATATATATATAGAATATATAATACCATATATAGAAACCAGCGAAACGATTCTAAAATAGCAAAACGCTGGACGCCTTCAAAATACAAAGGGAGGGCGGCGGTTGAAGGTTGGCCAAGTGGTTACACATACGCAGCGTTGACTCAGCTGCGCGCCAAGTGAAATTTTCACACATCTCACAGAACGGCGAACAGCGAACGCAGAATGAGCCAAAGGAAATGTAGCTACTTTCTCTCCATTACAAATTTCAAAACTAACTTCAATGTTTGCTTTGGCCCTCTAAGTAGGGTGCCAGGGAAAATTAGTTTTCTGTCTGAAAAGTTGCGAGTTTCGGCAGGTTTTTTCCAAGTGGGTCGGCAATGAGAAGTATCTATTGTTATAAGACTGCTGCTGCTAGGCTATACAACTTCATAAATAATTCACAAAGCAAGTATTTTGGGTTTTTTGGAAAAGTGGAAAATCAATATCAACCCCTCCCCCTCGCCACTCTTCACCTACTTCTGATTACGGCAACTATTTAAAGTCGTCGCGTTTTCATTTTATAAATACGAGTAGAGGTGAGTCTGCCAGCGTTCAAACCAAAATAGAAAATAATTAATGGGAATAAAGGCAGCCGGAAGAGGTGGTGGTCGATGGTTGCTGGCCGCCCTGTTTTGGGGGTTGAACGGTCGGTGTGTCTGTCTATAAATAACGGGACATGCCTATTACCCCTTGTAAAGGTACAAAAGGTAAAAAAGAGACACACAAAAATTAAACAAATTATCCATTAAAATAAGGGGTGGAAAATCTTAAGAGGGTGGTGGAAACCATTAAACATTTCAACGCGGCGTATACGCAATATCATATCAACAGTGAGAGAGGGAAAGTCTTTCCACATCACTATCTCTTTCTCTATATCTCTGCGTGTGTTTGTTAGCCTAAATCTATATACGAGTATAATATATGGCTGACAGGCCTGTGACTTGTGGACACTTTAGCTGGCATTTGCAACAACAAGTGGAGGTGGCTGCCACATTGCCACATTGCCACATTGCCACAATAATAACAATAACAACTACAACAATGACTGCAAACGTAGACAACATTTTCGTCATTCGATTGTTTTAAATTTTGCATTAGGCCTTTGTCATCCTTTGTTTGGTTTATTTATTTGTCATCTGCCCGCTGTTGCTTTCATCTTCGCTTCTAGCTTCACTCTTCACTCTTCACTCTTTGTTTCTGTTTTCTATTTTCCATTTTCCATATTCTATTTTCTATTTGTCAGCTTGCTTGTTTGTTTGTTTGGCAACTTGTTTGCCTTGTGCTTGTACCTCTGCGTCTGCCTCTGACTGTGCATTAAATGCAATTCGAATTAGAAATCGTTGGCTTTCGCTTTTTTGCCGGCCAAACATCTATATTTTCCCTAGAATTTTCCTAACCCCCCATCCCCCCTGGGAGGCGTCGTCGTTTTGGCGTCGCGATTGGCAGTTTAATTGGCCATTTTGTATAACAATTTGTAGTCGCGAGTGGCGAGAGTCGCTCTGCTGGCTCGGCTCTGGCAATTTGTGGTTTGTTTTCCACTTTTTTTGCTTTCTTTCTTTCTGGTGCCTGTTATGGCCAGATTTGGTTAAAAATTTAATGAAAATTTTCAAAGGGGGAGTGGTATTTGGCCTCTCTTTGCTGTATTTTACCCCCTTGCTGTTGTTGTTGTTGTGGTTGTTCTTCTTGTTGTTATGAATCAAAATTTGGATAGGCAATGAAGTGGAAACATTACGGAATGAGATAGCCACAATCGAAGCAGTGAGAGAAATTCATCAAGTGGGTAATTTTCTTCAGTTTTTCCGCTTTAAAAACCGAAAATGAAACTTTCATAAAGTAAAATATTAAGTTAAAGGAATAAATTAATCAAAGTAAGGTAGAAACTTTAAGCTTAGATCAATCTTTAGTCAGAATAATATCTGTCTTTTCATGAAAATATTTTTTAGAAATATTTTAGGTTGATTTTTATGGCCAAACAAATTCTTGTAAAGTCCCTTAAAATGTTTCACCTTTCACCTTAAGCAAGCCTTTAAGCTATTCCCCTTACCAAATACCAATTAATTCCCTTTAATCTTTCAACAATTTTATTCCCAGTGCACGAATAACGAGAATGAGTAAATGCGAAAATATAAAAACTGGCAACTGGCAACTGGCAACTGGCAACTGGAATTGAATGAACACAACGGATTCGGCCAAGGATTCATGGATCAGAGAGCCACCAGCCAAGCAAGCCAGTTCTCGGCCGGATGATGATGATTTTCGGGCCAAGGCTATTGGGCTATTAGAGATCCAGCAGCAGTAGCAGCCAGCCAAGCACGGTGCTCACGAACGAGCATATTTTAATTAAATGCTTGGGCATAAAAATATTTTACGCATTTAACATGCTGCCCCCTTTGGCAGCCTGCCTACCCTCCACACTTCTTGATATTATATATAGACAGAAAGAGAGATAGATAGATAGAAAGATATATAGAAGAAGATGTCTGTCTGTGTGGGGACGGATGGACTATCACATTAATGCAGCTTAATTACGTGACATAATTTAGAAGGCGATGACAAAACGGCGACAGGCAACGACAATTCGCCTTTGTTTATGGCCAGGAGAGGCCCAAGCCCAAGCCCAAGCCCTAGCCTTGCTACCCGTTCCGATTCGCTTCCGTTGTTTTGGCATTGTAACTTCTTTTTATAGCACCTACTACTACCGCCCCCCTTCTGGTCTAAAACTCAGATGGGAGTTTCCCCTATAGAACCACCTGGAATTCCCTCTGGAATAGCCCTCGCCTTGCTTCCCCAACCCCCGCTGAAAACCAAACATTTCCCAGCTCATGTCCTGAATTATGAGCCGCCTTCTGTCTCTCTCTCTTTCTCTGTCTTTTTGTCTTTCCCACTCACTCGCTGGCAGTTATGCTAAGCTCTGCAAATGAACATCATAAATAAAGGTCCTGGCAGGGTAGTAAAGGAGGGGGGTAGGGAGGTCTAGAGTGGGTGTCCTTTTGGGGTGGCAACAACAACCCAGCGAAACGCACGTGTCAAAAGGAGCCAAAAGACAATGTCGAGCAACACCAAGAAAAGTAAACTTTAACTCAAAAAGAACATGACACACGCTTCGAGCGGAGAACAAGGTGATCGAATGGGTGATACCTATTATTAGAGAGAGAGATTGAGGGGTATTAAAAGCTAACAACTTAACAGCCACTTAAAGGCAAGAAAAAGAGATTAATGTATAGGTAGTAAGGCCTTAAGATCGAAAGATCAGCTTAGAAAAGGGATAGAAAAAGTGAATACGATGGAAAACTACCATGGTATACCACCAATAAACTTTCCTTTCCTTCTTTTTAGCTCAGTTTATAATCAGTAATCTTAAGCTGTTAGATTAACTTTCATATAAACCGTTTAACAAGGGCAAAACTAGATAGATTTCCCTCTGAAAAACCTTTAATATGACTTTCTCGCTTCACTTTGATAATGAAAAACTTTCAATTTGATGGAAAAAGAAAACCCCTAAGAAAGCTTTTAACATGACTAAACAACCTACTAATCATTATTTCATATAACCATTTTTTTCAGTGCACTACAAACCTCACCTCACCTCACCTCACCTCCCCCACCCTTGTCACCTACGATAAATCCCAATATGCCGCAGCACATACTGCGAGATGTGACTAAAAGTTGGTTTCGAATTGAGCCCATGTTTAAATGTTGTTATGAATATGACAGCCGCAGCAGAGGCGGAGGTGGGCGTGGCTGGCTGGCTGGCTGTTGGTGCTGCCAAATCAACCGCATGAGTTTCCATGGAGGTGGAAGAGGAGTACGGGAAATACTCATGAGCAGGGTTTTCCTTTTATTTTTTTTCGTTTTTCGTTTTCCTTATTTTTGGTTTTTCTTCTCTCATTTCGCGAATTATTTTCGTAATATCCCTGGCAGTTGAGCACAGCCCAGAAATACCGCCTGTCGCTTGTAAGACAACTTCCGCTAATGCAAGCGCCCGCTTCCGTTTCCGTTTGAGCTGTCCCACCGCCCCTCTCTCACCCCTCTGCTACCCTTCTTCAGAAAGCTCTTTAACGCTCGGGTTCTGGCTCCGGTTCCGTTTCTTCTTCCGCCTACCCGCTGCCTCCTTTGGGAAACTCCATACCCACCATTCCCAATTTTTTTTTCTGCCGGTTTTTGTTTCACTTTCGGCTCATTTCTTATTTCACTGTCTATGTATGTAGGAGTGTGTCTCTGTGTCTGTGTGTGTTTGTATATCTGTGTTTGTTTTCTGCTTTTTAGAACCTATGAAAATGCAAATTGTGTTAAATGTTGATGTGTTTGTAATCAAAGGAGGAGGCAGTGGCAGCACAAACGAGCCGATGAAATATCAACAACACCCAGTGACAAAAGACCAGTAGTCGGTTGGTGGCGTATACGCGATATTTTAGGCCTTGCCTGGCAAGGGGAAGGAGTTTAGAGGGTTTTGATTATTGTTGTTGTTGCTGTTGTTGTTGTTGGGTAGAAATAACATTTCCAATTACCCAAGTTTATTGCCAGAGCGAGAGCAATATGAGTGGGTAGCACCCGCCGCATTCATGGGGATTTGGGCTCTAGATCTAGATCTAATCGGGCGGCTTCTTTTCTACAAGGTTTGCCTTAAATTTGTTCCCTTTGTTTGGGTTGAAAATGTCAGACTACTTATTAAGGTTATTCTTTGTGATAAAATCTGTGTGGGAAATATCAAAGGTTATGCTGCTATTTCTAAGGTATTTACTTGAAGGTTTATTCGAATTATAAATATTATTCGATTTATTAAGAAAATTTTTGTAATATTGCAGAAGCGCATAAAAGTATGCTATAATAATTTGAAAACCCATTTTTTTTTAGAGGCTTTTCTTAATATAAATTTTTATTTCAATTGTTAAAGTTTTTTTAGTTAATAAATTATATTAGAAGAGCCTAAAAGTATGCTTTTTAATATAAAAAACATTTTCTGTACAATTTTTCTAGCCTTACCTACAAAGGTTCGACCTATTTTGCTGCTTAAAAATGTTTTTAATATCTAATTTCATTTTAATTTCCCTACCCCTAACCCCATCCTCTTCTGCCACCTTAATGGGGATTGATCATCACTGTGCACCCTCTCCTCCTTCTTTTCCAACCCCCCTACCCCCGCCTCCCGGAGAGATGTGTGAAGTCGTAATGCGCGTTCATTCAGAATTTTAATATGCGCGATTTCGTTGATTATGTGCCATTGTCGGCTTCTCTGGGAGAGAGAGTAAGAGTAGCGCGCACAAGGACCTTGATGATGGTGCTCCTCAAAAGCTCTTCCAGCCTCCTCCTCCCCTTCCTACTTGAAGGATAGAGAAGGAAGCAACGACAGGTGGCCAGGGTTGCCGGGGCAATCAAGTAAATTACGGAAATTTACAACTTCCCGGGGTCACAGCAACATCACATCTCTCACATCCTTCACCGCCTTTCCTTATTTATATATTTTTTGTGTTTTTTGTTTATTTGTTTGATTGCGTTTCACAAATTGGCATCGCCTCAGTCATAAAATTTGATGCTAGTGCTGCGTAGGCCATGCGGCAGAGTGGTGGTGCTGATTCTACCCCTTCCTGCGGCAAAGCAAGCAAGCAGCAAAGCCATAAAACTGATGTCCTATTAAATTATTGAGCATAAATTCAAACAACCAGCCACAAAAACAAAAAAAAAATGACGAAATGAAGCTGTAAGGCGGGTGTCGGCGGCGACGGCGAGTAAAAAAATCGAGTTGGACATATCAAATAAATAATAAATAAATGACAGTCGATAAAAAATGGCATCGTTTGTAGTTGTACCTCA
Organism: Drosophila eugracilis; assembly: GCF_018153835.1. Taxonomy (NCBI): domain Eukaryota; kingdom Metazoa; phylum Arthropoda; class Insecta; order Diptera; family Drosophilidae; genus Drosophila; species Drosophila eugracilis. The sequence continues at coordinate 1,052,371 of NW_024572029.1, read as the reverse complement.
GTCTGTCTCTCTTTCTATATATATATATATCTCTCTATATAATATATATATATTTGTATGTGACAGGACATTGAACAGGACATCACGGGACAACCATAATAGAGCGATTCATTTGCAGATTTCTCCATCAACCAACCACCCCAAACCAACCTCCCATCATCATTTTATTTATTGTACATTCAAAAAACGAAAAAAAGGAAATACAAACACAAAAAAGCAACACACAAAGAATAATGAAACGAATCATTGAGGCAAATATTTGAATGATGTTCAACAAACACAACAGGACGGACGGACGGGCGAGAAGTGGCGAGAATTATGAAAATGTTATTGCTTTTCATTACACGCCGGAAAATGTCAAAAGTGTGGCCAAGAAAAAACAGGAAGAGTGTTTGGCCCAAAACTGGCTGTTCTAATGAGAAAACCTCAACCAGAGATTGTCACCTTTTTTTTTTTTTGTTAAATATTTTTTAAGGAAGAAAGAAAGAACTCTACCTCCCCTCTCCATCTCTGACAAATTGAGGCAAAATGCAGTCGAGCAGCAGCGGCAGGACTTCTTCTTTCACCATCACCATTTGCCAAAAGATTCATTAATCAAAGCCAAAACCCAAAGGAGCTGGCGGCTCTGGGTCTATATAGCTTATGGAATAAGCAAAGAAAGTCAGTCAAAGAAGCCCTAGCCATGCCCTACCCTATTCGAAGGAGTAGTAATAGAAGAGAACCAGATCTGAGCAGCGGAAGTAAGTCTATGAATATGAAAAGGGTGGGGGGAAGAAGGAGGAAGAAAAGAGGAAGCTCATGTATTTATTATAGGTGAGCCGCAAAGAAGGAATGCCTCCTTCTGCTCTCTTCCAATCTTTTCCTTTTGTTTAAGAACAAATTTTAACCAAAAGCAGCAATGAAATCCTTTTGCTAGTCCCAAACAAGTTAGGAGAAAGGAAAGGAGGATAAAGATTTGGCAGGACATTGCCTTGGTTTTGGAGAAATAAAAAAAAGGGGAAAGTAATTCAAATCTTAGCTTAACCTGATAAAAACCTATATAGCTCAAACTTCTACTGCCCTTTAAACATTTTATAGTTAGAAAAATGTAAAAAAAAGATTTAAAAATACACAAAAAAACCTTAAAACTCCCCTAAAAACATTTCAAAATAAATCAAATAATTTGGTAATCCCATCGACTTAACACCAACCATCATCAAAGCTCTTGTTTCTTGTTTCCCAGATTTCCCGCAACAATTTTCGCCTAAATACCAACTTTGAATAAACCAAAAAGCAAAGCTAATACTACCAATAAGCATAAAGCCAAACAGAACTCCCAAATATTTGCCCAACAAACGTCATTCATCACCGGGCAGAGTCTCGTCTCTCTCATTAGGTTGGCCAATAGAAAAATATGAAAAATGCAAACACAAAAATGCCAGCGCTAGGCCGCAAAATTTCTGGGCTAATAGAAAAATTTGTCGCAATGGGAAAGTTATTGACAAATGTTAGGAAACACCCACAAGGGAGAAGGACGACGACGACGACGTCAGGCAGTGTGGAAAAGCATTTGCAAAATTCCCCAAAACAAAAAAAAAAAAGAGTGAAGGAAAATTAATTCACATAGGTGAGAGGAATTTAGAAGGATCATCAGGACACACACACACACACACAGAGAGAGAAAGGACTTTAGTGGCAGCCACAAGTTGGCAACCCTGGCATAACCCTAAAACCGAAACCTTTAAAACCATTTAACGTAACTTTCAAAACCAGGCTTGCCAAATATGTGTGAGCCAGAGTGTGTGTGTGTGTGTGTGTGTATGTCCTGGGTGTTAAGGTATTAGTATGTGTTGCATGTGTCTGTGTCTGTGTGATGGCAAAGTTTTTAAAGTGTCAAAAAGTTTGGGCAACGTCACCCGGCATCATCAACAGCGCCACTTTCAGTGGCCATCGAGAATGAGGGGAGAGAAAGAGATATTTTTCAGGGGGGGGAGGGTGGTATGGCGTTGCAGCAATGGGGTGGGTTGGGTAGGTAGTTTGCACAATTTTGCATGTCGCACTTTGCATTGCTGGCCCCTGGTCATATACAGAGTCGAGTCGAGTCGAGTCCACCTGACATCCTTACACATCCTTATAACCCAGCAACCCACACGGCACCACCACCCTCTACCCCACTACCACCAGAAAAACCAAACAAGGCAAAAAGAAAAAGGCGTTTCCATTGCAGCCCGCAAATAGTTGCGGCCATAACTTTTAAATAGATTTGGAATCTGTTTCGAATTTTCCTTCCCAACCACCCCCCTTCCCCCCCTTTGTTTAGTGGTTTATTTTATTTTATTTTTCCTCCTTTTTTTCCTCTAGATATTAAAACGACAGAGAAGCTACGAGAGAAAGTTCACATTCCCCACATCTCTATATTGACAGCAAAAAGGAAATGGCCAGAAAATATATATATTTTGAGCGCTTTGGCAGGTGACTAGCCAGCCGCCCGAAATCTGAACTCAATCCGTAAACACCCAAAACCCAACCACCTCCCCCCCCCACTCGTGTCAGTGCAATTATTTCGAAAGCAATTTGCATTCTGCCTGGAAAAGATGGAAAAGTTCAAACGGAAGCAGCAGCAGCAGCAGCGACGACAACGAATTGCATGCTCAGAGCTTTGTTTAACCCGAAATGGGGATTTTCAGGCAATGATTTTCCGATAGGTTCTCACAGTTTGGCTGACAAAAGGCTGGAGTTTTTAGATATGACCACGAGATAGATTGATCGATGACTTTGGCTCGGAACCGAAACTGGCTTAGATAAAGAGAAAAGAGCAAAGAACTAGGGCAATGGACGGGATTATATAAGGAATTTTCCTCATATGCAGTTAAAGAAATTATTAAGAAGGGTTAAGGAAAATGCTTGATAAAACAACTTTTCTTGCTTTCTTAGCAGGCTAAAAGTTAAAGTTTAGAGGAAAGATTAGAATAATCCACGAAATCGAAAAGATTATCAAATAAGAGACATAAAAGTCTCAGCTATTATGGGTTAACATTCCTTAACCCCTTTCCTTGATGATTTTCTTTACCCCTCCAATACAAAACTAACCCAACAACCGATTAAAAAATCTCTTCTATTAGCCATTTGCATTGCCAGCCAACTTAAGTGTCCTTCAAAATCGTGGCCACTTAAGTTTGCCGCGAAAGACAAAAGGAAAATGGATGGGCATGGCGCAAGCCCAGCTTATCCAGCGGCGGTCACCGTGTGGAAAAGTGCGTGAAAAGCGGCATAATTTATGCAACAACTACAACAATAAATCCACTCTTGATATGGCCCAAACACAAATGGCATGTTAAATGAACTGAAAACAGGCAAGAGAGATGGCCAGAGAGAGGGAATAACTAAATGAAGTCAAGCCAAGTAGCTAGTAGCAGGGATGAGATGAGGTTTTTCGGGTTGGCTTGGCTTGGGCTCTATATAAGATGGCCAAGAGAGCCCCGGAAGTGGACGCAATGCAGCACTTCCGGTCTGCCAGCCTGCCGTCCTGCCTCCTTGTGGACTCTTGGCTACTCCACTCCTCTCCTCTCCTCTGATCCTGTGGCTACGGCATCATCCTGGGAATGACAGGACCAAAAACAACAGCAACAACGCCAAAGTCCAACCACAAAGCCTTAGGCATCCCCCCTCCTTAACCTTTCCCCTTTCCCACTTCAGCAGCCTTTTGTCGACCGCAGATGGGCGGCAGGCAGCAGAGGCGTGGCCGCCTTGAGTAAGCAGACAGGCTCAAAAGTTCCCCCCAAAAAAAAGGGATATATATGTATTTTGCAGCCTCCGAAAAGGTGTGAGTCGGAATGGGCGTGACTGTGACATCCTTTAAGGCCAAAAAATCAAGGTATTAAAGCAGGGAAAAAACGAGGCGGCAAAAACTGACAAATTTCTTTGGCCAAAACCAACTAGTATTCAGGAAAAGCCAGTTGATGTTGCAGGACTTTAAAATTAAGAGGTGAAGATCAGAAAAGGCGATGGATTTTGACACTTTTCCAACAGTCATGTTTGGAAAATCAAAAGATGACAATCTTGCCATCGTTTTCTATCTGAGATATATAGCTTTATATGATTTTTAAGATCGAGTTTATATTTCCTAATACCTCTCCCCTTATTTTCTGGCTGTGCATTTGTGCCGCCTGAAGAGCAGTTTTGCAGCTTAGCTGCATGCTAAAAAATTAACTAACTTGCCCTCCGCCACCCCGCCCGTGTTTGTTTTCGTTTGTTTCTGTAACGCTCTTTTCGCCACCGCACTTTGCCTCAATCCCCCCTCAACTCCTCCCCCCTTATACACCCCCTACCCTTTTTAACCTCTCAACCTACCAAACCCTCTACCCCACCCCCCTTTTAGAACCACTGGTTTTGGCGGCACCGCCAATTAGCACACATGGGGCCAGGCCAAGAGGCTTTGGCTTCAGTTTCGGTTTCGGTTTCGGTTTCGGTTTTCGCTTGTTCTCCTCTCATACAGCGAATTAAATTTGCATGGCCACAGAAATATTTCAATATAAAGCGTCCAGCAGGTGGGTCAGTTGGATGGTCAGAAGGGTTCTAACAGAGGGTGGGTGGGTTAAGGGGGGATAAGGGGTAAGAGGGAGTTTTAGTGGAAAAGCTGAATGTGTTGCCCCGGCAATGAAATGTTGTTTATATATACTTTTTTAATCTTCTACCCCCTCCCTCCTGGAACCACCGCTAGTGCCCTTTCCATTAGCTTTTCCCTAACCCTCTCCCCCCACCCCTTTTCGGGTTTGTGCTCCGTCAGCGGGACAAGGCAAAAACATTTCCGCTGGCACAGCACCACACACACCCGAATGCACTGAGCGAAAACGGGGGATATTGCTAGTGATATGGTAGATATATCTAATCTAGTTTAGGAACCCCCCGCTAACCCTCTTTCAACTTTTTATTTGGAATTTTTTGATTTTTGGTTAAAGTAACAAAAGGTTAGGAAATTATAATATTTCTGTTTTAGGTTTTCTAAAAGGCTTTAAAAATCAAGTTAAAAACCAAAAAAGTTGTTTTTTTAATATTAATATTTTACATTTTAAGATTAACGAATAAGTTTACTTTTAAACATTTTATTAAATTGTAAATTTGAATAAACAAAACAATCAAAGAAAACAGATCCTTGCTCTTGGTTAAGTTGACTTTGCTTGAGTAACGAATTTGATTTGATTTTGATGTTGATTTCTTTAAAAAAATCTAAGAAATATTTAAGATTTTATTCCTTTCCTTTCTCCTTCCTTCCTCCTTCCTCGTTCCTTCCTTTTCTCTTATTTAATTCAAATAAATTCCAAGTTTCTTTCCAAAATCTTTTATAAAATCAAAGAATTTTCCACCAAAAAATCATCTAAAAAAACCAATTAAAGTCTTATAAATACTTTTAATTTTAAATTCCAAACATTTAAACTTTTTAAATTTCACATAAAAAGTTTTCAAAAATCTTGCAAAACTCCTAGAAATTTCTCTCAGTGCATATATCCCACATAGTCGCCGCCCAGAGCTGGACACCGCTTAACCCTCATCAGGCTTTACACCTTTCGGCGCAGTACGAAAATTCAAATTTAGTAAATTTTTTATTTTCATTTTCCTTGTTGTTTTTTTTTTCTATTTCCAAAAAGGTGCTGCGCTGGGGTGGGAAAGGGGGAAGGGGGCACAGCATGGCAGCGTTTTTAGACCCAAAAATGTCAGAGGCTTACACGCTTCTATGCAGTTAGCTTGTTTAAGTTTGGAGTGGTCGGTTTTCCTTCCTTTTTTTTCTCCCCTCTTCTTTTTGGAGGGAAAAAGAAAAACGATGGAAATGGAGATGGGCGTTTGTATGACAGAGAGAGAGAGAGAGAGAGAAAAGCGAAGCTTATAATCAACATAACGGGCATAACAATGGCCATTAAAGTGCTGCGGGGGCGGTGGGCCACCCACCATGGCGGGTGTATAGAATAAAACCACTGGGGCAGGTCGAGTCGAACAGCAGCTGACGGACGGACCAAAGGCAACTCATTTTTTATGGCCAACTAGGATGGGAATTGGGTGGGGAGGGTGGTGTGGTAAGACAGGCGGCGGCATAAATCTGTGCACAATGCGTCTGGTCTGGCATTTGCTTGATGGCCGACACTGTCTCAGTCCCTGTATATCGGTACAGTGAGAGAAATAAAGACAGGAGAAGTATTTTTGGGTAACTTCTTTCTATGGCAATCATTTCTATTCCAAGTTGAACTCAAACATGATTTTCCCTAAGATTTATATCCTATTTCTCTCTCTGCATCTTTATCCCTGCCTGTCTGTCTGTGTGTGTGTGTGTAAACTGTAACTGTGTGCGCTACTGATAGGGGGGAGGGGGGTCAATGTGCGTGTATAACTTGACCACAATAAAATTTATTTGTATTATTTCGCCGGCGTCGGCTTCGGCGTCGTCGTTTGTTTTGTCGTTTCAAGTGCGAAAGCAACAACCAGAAACAGAAACAAAAACAGAAATAAAAATGAAAATAAAACAGAAATAAAAATGGAAAGAAAAGAAAAGAAAAGAAAGACAAGACAGGGTTTTCTTTTCGGGGGACCAAAGACAAAGAACGAAAACGATTTTCGAAATGCACTTCAAAGGAAAAATGTCTGGGAGCCCCTTTAGAATGTCATCAACTAATGAGCAGGAACCCTGGCAAGGGGAGCAGCTGGAGGAGAGGTTCATTTGGCCAAGTTGGTTGAGGGGGTGTCCAAGTGGACCACCTCCACCTCCTCCTTCCTGCCATTCGAGAGTTAATTAAATTCCAGCCCCAATCCTCGGCAAAACGAACATATAATAGGATTGAACACAAATGGAAGAGACTCTATGGAGAGAGAGTGAAGAATCTGAATCAGAATTCGAATCAAAAGCTATGCGTAGGTGCATTGAGGTTATCATCTCGCACTTGCCGTTTTATTCTTAAGAAAAAAGGCTGAGATATAAGATGAGATACATATATAGAAATATATATCCAAGATTATTATAGCCTGACAAAAGGCAAAGAGAATTTGGGTCTCCGTTCGATGATTTGCCTTTCGAAAAATTCAAATTAGTTGGCTATTTTCATCCAGCGATCTCAAAGAGCGAAATCGTAATGAAAAGTGAAAGAAAAATAATAAAAAAAATATACAGAGAAATAACCAGAACAAGGTATTTCAACTTTATTGTGGTCGAAAGAGTGTTTCTTATTAAAAATATTCTTCTAAGGACAAATTAGAAATGCAATAAGGTGCATTCCTAGGCCATTGTTAACGAAGATGAGAAAAATTTCCCCCCTTAACTGCATTTAATTCTTGAAATTTAATTAGAAATTCAAGTTGATATCATAAAAAACTAATCAGTTCAAAATCTAACTAAAGAAGGACCCTCCACATTACGTATACGTAATATTTTTGATAACCTTTTCATCCGCCTGTTGCAGTTTCTTTCTCTTTAATATATTTCAAACATTTTCTCCCTAAACTGCCTTAAATTCATGAAATTTAATTAGAAATTCAAGTTCATATCGTTAAAAACTAATCAGTTTAAAAACTATCTAAAAAAAAAAGACCTTTCACATTACGTATACGTAATATTTTCAATTGCCTTCCCATCCGCCTGTTGCATTTTCTTCTTATTTTCAACTTAACTACCCCATTATTTTGCTACTTAAGTTGCATCCTTTATACGTTTATTACATGGAAATGGAAATGGAAATGATTCGAGGTGCTATTTATATGTTTTCCAACTTTTCTGGCTCCTTTCAGCCCAAGACCGACCAGCTGGGGAGTGATCCAGAAATAAATATATATAATATATATATATATATATGTATATATCTTCTTTCGGAACGAATGCAGCTGCCGTTTGTAAGACAACAGCCACCATTTCTCCTCGTGGCCATATCCCTTGGCTTATTATACGAGGAGCCAACAAACCGTAACTCAGACACCGCTGAGACTGAGGTTGCTGCTCCTCTCTACCAAGCACCCGAGTTCCAGCTTCCAATCCCAATCCCATTCGCATTCTCAATCCCCATACCCATACCCATACCCATCCACATTCCCATTCCCATTCCCATTTTCAATCCTCCATCTCCATTCCCATTACTATTTCCCTTTTGCTCGTTCGGGTTTACTTTGCACGCAACATTTTTCACAGCGAACGCCATTTTCGGTACATGGCAATGTCTGTGTGTGTGTGTAAGTAATGCCATCCTTTTTTCGCCCAGGACCCCATACAAATACCAACTTCTCATGTCCTGCTAGCAAGCAAGCAAGCAAGCATTCACAGGACATGAGGAGTTGGTATTTGGTCAATGCGTCAGTTTTACGGCTCGTAATGCTTGTAATTGATTGTTAATGCCGCACTTAACCCAGACTCCAGCTGAGCTGGCCAAAAGGACAATCGTCCTGCGGCTGGCCATGTGCTCAGGACGAAAGGAGCTGACCTACCTACCTACCTACCTACCTCCCTCCCAATTCAGAGCCTTGTGCGTGGCTTGGCTTATTTATTATTTAAGAGCTGGATTGCGTGTGCAATTGTTGAAATTCCTTTTTAAAAATAACACACAGAAATCAGTTAAGAATAAGCAAATGAGGGGGGAAGGAAGGAATACAAGAAGAAGAGAGGCAGCAACAAACAAACAAACAAACAGGGCCAAAGTATCCTTAAGCTTATCGGTGCGGGTTCAAGACCAAAATATAACAGTATAAAAATCGGAATCTGAGCCAGAGTAAACCGTGGACAAGCGACTTCGACTCGACTTGCATATTTCATCTCAATGCACTGAGGGAAATGGATAATGAATTGGGGTATTATTACCATCACTTGTTAAAGGACAACAGTTTTCCTTCCATTTTCCCCCATCTTAAGCCCCCTATCTTCTTTCCGTGCAAAGCCCAGCCCCCTTATGCTCCTCTCCATGTGGCAACAACAAACGGAAACATTAATGCCGGCCATATAATAAAGGATAATGCGCAGCAGTTATTGCAACAAGCCCGCGCTTGGGCATTCCTGGCAGCACTAAACAGGCCCAAAGAGCAACCGAAATGACAATAAACAAAAATGCAGCAGCCGAAACTATGCCGGGAAAACAAGAAAAACCCAGAGAAAACTGACAGAGCTGGGGAAAGTGAAAAGCAGAAACTTGGTAGAATGGAGAGATGGCAGAGAATGGAAATTTGGAATGTTTGAAATGTTTCTTCTTTGGCCTTTTCATTTCTTCATTTCGTTTGCGTTTTTCCCATTTTTCGTTTATTGAATTCGCAGCAGCAGCAGCAGCATGGCAACAATGGCAACAATTTCTGTTGCATACTTTCCAGTGCCATCCTCTAAATAATAATCCCCAAGCCCAGGGACCAACACGGGAATTATAACAACAATTTGACCAAGAGCGGGCGGGCTGGCTGACTGGCAGGCAACAGATTAGCCCTGTCCGAGGAGGCCAACACAAATAACATTATAAACTATGCAAGACAGCAAATAGATTGCTGCAAATTATTAAAATATCATCATCGATGGATGTTGCAATCTGCATGCACATGCCATTCTCTCAATGGTCTTTGGGCATTGGATTGCCAAATGGATTCGGGATTGAAATCAGTCAAGGTTCAAGGATTTACAGATTATTATTTCAATAGATATATCTATATATCTACATATATAGATAGGCATGTAATGGAATCTGATAAAGTGATGATGGCACTTAAAAAGACGTAAGCTGTCTAACTTAAATGCTTTCGAAATTAAAATTTAAAACTGGCAATCACTTAAAACAAATAAATGAAGGTTTTAGTTTTAGTTTTAGTTTGGGGAAAGTATCAGCTTAATTTGAAAGAAAATCACATGAAATTTCCCTTCAATCCTTTAAAGAGTTTCTCTACAAAACACTCACAGAATATCATTGGCCCCATAAGAGCGGAAAAAGCATTGCATGCGATGAGATTACAAGCCACCAGAGGATGCCCCTAATCCTTTTAAATGGCGTTCCACCGTTCGGACGTTCAGGACGACCCGTTCAAACGTGTTCCAATGGACGAGGGACAACAATGTCCCGACAGCGTTTAGTGGGTTTGTTTTGCCAGCTTTTGGTTGCTTACGGAGGAGAAGCAGCAGCAGCAGCAGCAGCAGCAGCAGCAGCAGCAATCCAGAATACAGAATAGAAAATCCTGAATCCTGAATCCTTCTGCTTCTGCTCCTGCTCCTGGTGCTGCAGCCACCACAACCAGATGACAGGACCATTACTGGCCGGAATGGAAAGATAACCGATTTGCTTTCGTTGCCTCTCGGTGGTCGCTGCAAAAACAATTACGCCAAATCAGATGACAATGGCCGGAGTCTAAAAATACAGCCACAGCCACGGCCAAAGCGATAGCAACGGGCAGGAGAGCCGTTCGAACCGTATTTCTGAGATAGATGTGTTTTAAAGTAAGTAACTAGGCAAGCATCCTTCTTGGGTTAGTCTCCCTCCCCTTCCCCACCAATCGAAACAACAAATACAATAAAGAAGAAAAGAAAAGCGCTGGGTGGTGGGCGGTGTGGATGGTGTGGGTGTTAAGGGGGATGGCCGGCCAGTCGTTGAAATGAAAATGAAGATGAAATAAAATGGAAAGCACAGAAACAGAGAAAAAACTACACAAAATTTTCTATGCTGTAAACGAAATTGAAAATGAACAAGCGGAGCGAACACGGACATGGACATGGACATGGGGAAAGCGGCGGACACCGACAAGGACACGGATACGGACATGGACATGACCGGCACCCGGACGAAGAGCCATACTCAGGACTAGGACCTTCTCTACACCTTCTAAACTTCCAACTCTGCACTGAGAGAAAACTAAATAGTTTGTCTATGAAATGAAATAGTTTGATAAAAGTTAAAACTTATTAGGAGATGATGTTCGCCCAAATTGGACATTTTCCCGTTTGGAAAATGGGAAAACCAGCAAGCACAAACCCCTTCATAGTTTCCGTTCAGTGTAAATTTGGTTCGAGAGCCTCGATTGTGGAATGTATGGGATTGTGTGCACTGCGGAGCGTTGGAGGCGTTGGCAAACATCGCTGAGTGCCAGGATGTAAGAGTCAATGTGTGGGTGTTCCTATCCTACTACGAGTATGTGTGTGTTATCCTACCAATGTGCATGTATGTGTGGTGTGTGTAGAAGGTGTTTTTTTTTTCGCTTTTCCTTTCTTGTCTTCGGGAAACTCGTCTTGTAATGAGCCGGCGAATGGAAAATGCAGAACGCTGATGAGCTGCGTCTTAACTAACCAAAATGCAGGCCCGAAGGGGTAGGGTAGAGTATTTCTAGATGAACAGGTGGGCGGCATTGAACAGGGGTGGGACTTACAAAAAAGAAAAGGAGAGGGGGGAGAGGGAAACCAACCTACAGTCCTCTCACTAGAAATCGCTTAAAAGCAAATTGCGCTGAAAAGCAATCAGCGCATAAGTGCAATACAAATACAAACAAGTTTATTGCTTTTCCCGTTGTCCTCGCGGTCTTTCCGGTCAGAAGGATGCCGCCGCCTTCTCTAAATAGAGAGGGTCGGGCGGTGGGCGGTGGTAAAGAGGTGGCAGATTGCATAACGAAATGAGATGCCTGAATGGTAGAAGCCTGGGTCAGTAGTACTAGTAGTGCGGTGTCCACTATTTACCAGAATGATATATGTCCGTTATTAGATCCCATCCGATGTGCACCATACTTCCCCTCACTGGCCAAGATTTACCATTGGCAAATTCAAATTTAATGCGGCCAACTTGGTTGGCCAAGCCAAGCCAAGCCAAATTTATGGATTCCACTTGGCTAAAAGCCTGAACGATGGCCAAAGGATGAAAGCGGGGTGTCAAGACACCAACAAAAAAATAGAAAAACATAAAAGGGGAAACCGCCGTATTGATAGATGGACACCAAACAGATGGATAGCCATTGGATGGTCAAAGCCATTATGATTTGGCCAACAAATTAGCTTTCATTATGGTAAAATCTCCAACTAACCTCGAAGAGAGACTAAACTTAGTATTGAGTGATAATATATCTATTAAGAAATCAAATAAAAATAGCTTCCCTTCTAATATTATTCCCCCCCAATCAAGACTTTTATCTTAAATTCCTTCAAAAATAAAACCCAGAATATCGAAAACCCCCCAAAAGGCTGCAACAATTTCCTCATTTCCAGCCATTACATCGCCCCCTCAACAAATGCATTTGTAATGACCAATTATTCCACAAAAGCGTAGTCCCCCCCCTTGATGGAATGTCAAATTCAGGACGACTCTTGATGGCATGCGAATCCGTGGCCATAATCCACCGTTCCAAACCTAAACAGAGACGACGACCATAATCTGGGGCAATCAAATCGTGGATTGCAACGCATAACATAACACATTACGACCAAGGACAACAACAGCAACAACCACAACAACAACAACAACAACAGTAAGCATTAAGTCCTCATCACTCGAAGGACTCCTCCTGCTGCTGCTACTCCTCCTTCTCCTGCTATGTATAGCTGTCCAAAAACAAACTGTCGACACCTGCCATGAGTGATCACCGCTCCCGGCTCGCATTACAATGCAAATAAGTCGGTGAATGGTTGCGAGGTTTTTGTTGGTTCAAGGAGGAGTTCGGGGGGGGGGGTAGGAGGAGGAGGAGTTCAGGAAGTTCAGGAGTTCACCAGCAGTTGCCGGGGCGCGGGGAGGCGGCTTGGGTTATTGCCCATATGGCCGCCGGAGTTGGCAACTCTCGTGTAACCCACTCGACGAAACGAAACGAAACGAAATATATACGGCAAACACATTTAGCCCGTAATGGACGTTTTCTTTTTTTTTTTTTTTTATGGCATTTATAAGCGCGGCAAACAACGTTTCCCTGGGAGACAGACAGACAGACAGACCTTGTTTTTACTTCTGTTTTTCTGCTTGTTGGGAAGGTAATGTTAGCTCGACTTGACTCGAAAAATAAAAGATCGAAATAAATTAAACTAGCATTGAAGGGCCCTCGAGAACTACGCGGAAAATGCGTTCACCTTTATGAAATATTTAAGCACAATCAGCCCGAGACTCATAGAAGAAGCTCATTTATGTTGAATATCTAAGCGACGATTTCTCCACAGATTGGGAGAGAGGGGGGTTATAGGAGATTTTATAGGGTTTATTCCGCTAGACTTTCCTTTATTGAATGTGGAAAGTGGGAACTTCGTTAAATAGTTTGAAGGATAACGAAATATTTTCATCATTAACTTCATTAGTTAATGTTCCTCACAAAAAGTTCATAAAGAAATAGACAATTATGTTTATGAACAATGAAAATAAAGATAAATATTGGATTTTCCACAGTTTTTAAGACTGAAATAAATCACTTTTTAATTTATAAAACATTAAAGTGATTTCTATAAGCATTCCCATTATAGTTTCTCCTCATTTATTCCGTTAATTCCATATTCTTCGAGGATACCTTTCCCCAACTTAACAACAACTTTTTATATATATAAACTCTGATTCTGATTCTGATTCTGATTCCCACTTCAACTCTATCTCCATGCATATCTCCCTTAAACTCTCAATATTATTCCATTTCTAGAAGCGCTGCCACACTCCACATTCAATAGCCTTTTCTATGGCAAGGTTCTCACTGAGGTTCAGGTTCATGTTCCGTTTTTATGTTTACACAGAAAGAAAAAATAGCTAACAAAAGTATGTAGCGAGATGTTTTTAAAAAGAATTTTAATACTTTTTTTTTAGACATTTAGATGTGAGAGAAAAACTATGAAAGAAATAAGAATTTTGATGAAAAAACATCAGCAAATTGAATGTAATCAAAATGAGTTCCCAATAAAGATAAACTTCTGTACATTTTTTAATAAATTTTTAAACAAAATTAACAAGTTTTAACATTAACATTAACATAAAATTCTATTAGAAACTTCTTCTTTAAATAACAATAAGTTTTAAATAAATACAACACATTCTGGTATTAAAAATACTTTAAAGAAATTACAAACTTAGCTTCTTTTTTAAAAGAAGTTTCCATCTTCGACTAAATTTTCCGATTATCGTAGAACAAATTTATCATTTAGCTAGAAAAACTTGTTGCCTTCTTATCCCTTCTCTTTTCCCCCAGTGCAGCTCTTTCATGGCGTATCCAATAAAATGTGCGAAAAAGTTGATGCGCGGCTCGCGATTGCCATTTATTTTTATTGCCGCACTTACCTGCTACTTAGCGCCTGCCTCCCGCCTACGTTTTCTCTTCTTTTTTTTTTGTTGTTTTAGAGAGCACGTAGGCGTGGTCGCTGACTACGAGGTGGGCGGCAGGCGACACAGAAAAGTTTCAAGTTTGAGTTTGAGTTTTGACTTTTGCCGAGTGTGCGTTCTGCCTTCAATATAGGTAGAGTATAGAGTATATAGTATATATATCTATATACTGGCACTTTAATCAGCAATGCCAGCTGCTCCTTTTAGCTTTTCCTGCGAGTGAAAAGCGGGGCAGGTGTTACACTGCTGCTACTGCTGCTGCTTGGCCAGAAAAGCCAGAAAACAGATAGCAAGCTAGCAAGGCAAACGGGGAAAATGCGAATGCGAATGCGAAAGGAAATTCGCACATAACACTTCCCAAAAAGGCCATAAAGTCGCGCATATTTATAAGCCGTGCCCGTCTCTCTCGATTTCCATCTAGGTTTCCCCCCCTTTGCTTTATGTCAGCTTTTTATGGCCCAAGTACATATAATCCAGTATATATCTTATATATACATATAGATAAGGTACCTTCTTCTTTTTCCTACATCGAATCGAATCCCAAACCCCATTTACACTCCATACAATTGACATCTTGCAACCTTCTGATAGCCAAGAAGATCTTTTTCCCTTCTTAGGCTCTCGTCAGCTGCCACGCATTTGTTTCGCATTTTCACATTTTCACATTTTATTGCGCCAAATTGAAGGCGGACTTTATTGCCGACTGGATTTTTTAGCATAAACACAATTTATGCATATAAAATATACACGACTAAGGAATAACAACAACAACAACAACAACAACAACGAGTAGAAAAATGAGAAGAAAAATTTGACAACAAGAAATTGCCAAAAAAAGACGTGACAAACTCTTCGGTGAAAAATATCAAAAAATGAGAATAAAAAAAAATAGAAAGGGAAATGGGAATGTGTAGAACGAACGACCGACCGGGAGGTGCCCGGGAGCAAAAGTTTTTAATTTGCTTAGACGCGACCAAAAGTCTGCTAGGCAAGAGTCCTGAGAGAATCGAGCCGAGGCTATGCCTGGCTATAGCCTTCGCAGCTTAAACCAGATTAAATTATCGCATTTTTCTTTATATATATATATATATATTTTTTTTTTTTTTTGTCCCAATGCTGCTGTTGCTGCTGCTGCCTATGCCCCTACTGCTGCTGCCTCTCGTTGATTCGATTTTTGCTAACCAAAAACGAAAGCAACAACCCAATGGTATAGCAAAAATATATAATATATATATATATACCCAGATATATATATATATAAATAAGAGACGAAAAAAATAAGGAAAGCAAATCCGTAGGCAGGCGAGAAAAGTTCGAATAAATTGAGTGAAAGTTCACAGCATTTTGCCTTAAACATTTTGCCGACTCTTTAGGCGACGGCACATGGAGAAGAATCAACTTGAAAATTTTTGTGCCTCAGGTGTGGATGGCTTTCATTTTTCTTTCCTATTTTCCAGGCTCTGAAAAATTCTTCAAATAAGTTTTCCATACTGGCAGCAGGCTCAGAAAAGAAGAAAATAAAACGAAAGTAGAAGGAAAATCCAAAATTGAGACAGCAATGTGAAGCATATTTATTAGTGTCGATGGAAATTTGTTTGTCTGCAAGTTGGAGGAGATGAGAGATCGCAGATCAAACTTTTCCCCAGCCTACTTCTGGCTTTTTTATATAAATTTTTAATTTTTCTTGCACTTTTGAGGGTTTTTTTTGTTTGGGAAAGTTTTTCATATTTTAAGCACAAAATTTCAGGTGACAAAGAAAGTTTTCTTTTGGCTGCTAAAATGCCAAATTGGATTCTGTTTTTGGTCAATAACCTTAAACTTGGTTTTAAATATGATTTGATTATGATTTTTAATCATTTGTAAATTAATCACTAACGGAATACATTGATAAATATTTGATACTCCCAAAGATGAAGTCAAAATTTGTGGTTTTTGAAAGTTAAAAAACGTAGAAAAATCCAACATTTAGGCACATTTTTTAGTGGTTTTTTAATAATAACAGTTTTTAGTATTTGTTAACATTTAATTTAAGCAAAAACTAAACTGATTTTCCATAAATTTTTTTAAGACACTTTCAGTTATTTCTAAGTTATATTTTTAACAAATTTTATACTTTTATTAACACAATTTTCATTAATTTCTTAACTTAGCAGAAAATCTTTATTTTTAAGCAAACATCAAGTTAATTTTTAACATCACTTAAAAGGAAAACCACAAGTATTTTCCCACAACGCTTTGCTTTGGCGCTTTTTTTCTAAATAGATTTCCCTTTAGAATTGGTTTTGGTTTTGGTTTGGCAGCAACAGCCGCAGGACTTTAAAAGGCTCATCCTTACACACACAGGGAAACCATGCACACACACACACACACACATAGAGAGAACACTTACGTTTTGAGTTATTGGGGCAGGCTCAAAAGTATGCTTAGCTTTTCGCTTTCGCTTCGGAAAATGCTAAATGCAAAATGCAAAATGCAAACTGCAAATGCTTTCTCAACTGGAATTCACTTTTCCGCCTGTCGTCTCACTTTTCATTGTTTACGTTTCACTTGTGAATTACCCGCTGCTCCTCTTCTTTTGTTTTCGTGTTTTTCTTGTCAATTGAGAGAAAAACCCAAAAAAAAAAATCATACATATATATCTTATATATATGTGTTATATTTGCCTGTGTGTGTGTTTATATAGAACAGCACACTCTTCACACACTCAACCGAAAAAAACAACAAACAACAGATGCAATTTGGCG
Organism: Drosophila eugracilis; assembly: GCF_018153835.1. Lineage (NCBI taxonomy): Eukaryota > Metazoa > Arthropoda > Insecta > Diptera > Drosophilidae > Drosophila > Drosophila eugracilis. Next base: position 1,035,396 of record NW_024572029.1, on the reverse strand, counting down.
GCGGCGACGGCAGAGGCAGCGGCGGCGGCGGCGGCGACGGCGGCACGCGTTTTCCGACACGACGCTTTCTGAATTTCCCGCAAGGCGGGGGAGGTTGGCGTTGTTTGGGGGGCGGAGGAGAGGAGTAGTTGGTTTGGTTTCGCTTTAACGGTTATACTTTGAGGGGGTGGAATGGACTGGTTGGACTGGCGGGGACAGGGGGGCAGGTCGTCGTGGGGCGGTACAGGACGAGCCAGCCACAATTGCAATTTAACGATCGCGATCGCGACCGCTTTTCTCAAAAGCCTTCTGGCCAAACGATATCAATTTCCATATGATTTCCCGACAGAATTCAGTTTAAATTATGATTGAGAGAGAAAGAGAGAGATTTGAGATTTCCAGATTCGAGTTTTGAGGCGCAAGGCGATCCGAAACGAATCAAATCCAATGGATTATCCGTCTTGAGTCGCGTGGCACAAACCGCTACGTTCGATAACCTAAACGAAACTGAATTGCCCGAACTCTCGAATCTGGAAACTCGGCCAACAATTCGTGCCGCTATTCGGCCAATTCGGAACTTGTGTTCCACATGCTTACTTACATTTTCACAGGACACACACGAAGGCCGTTGCTGTGCGTGCGCTAGTGTGTGTTCCTTCGGCGCTCCACTGCTCCACATCCGTTTCCCTCTCCTGTTAACTTAGCCCAACTTCGTGTGGCATTTCCGCTAACTGCGCAGCCGCCAAGTGGCATCTGTGGACACAATGTGTGGATCTCATTGGCACGTGAGATGAGCAAAAACTTCGATAAATGCCGGAGGCTGAAATAGGGTTAAGTAACCCCGTTAAAAAACATTATTAGTATTTTGTCACACTTAACAACTCAAAAACTCTGCAATTTTCTCTGTTTTTTTTTTATTTACTTTAACGTTGTTTTCGTTTTTAAATTTTGTATTTGTATTTGTTACTAAAATGCAGAGCAGAATTTAATTAAAAAAAAAAAAAAAAATTGGATTTTAAGGGTTAATGACCCCTGTTTTTAAATTTTTTAAATGTTGTTTTCAGTTTAAAATAAGTTTTAAAATTACAACCATGCTCAAATCATATTTAAAAAAATAAAAAAATAATAATAATTTTGGATGTTAAGGGTTAATGACCCCTGTTTTCAAATTTTCAAATTTTGTTTTCAACTCTTTATAATTACAAAGCACAGGAAAATAAATAAAAAAAAAAAAAAATAATAATAATGTTGAGGGTTAAGAGTACTAATATATTGAATATTTTTAATATGGTTTTTAATTTAGATATTTAATTGCAAAGCACAGAGAAAAAGAAAAAATTAAAAAAAATATTGGATGTTAGGGGTTAAGGGTTAAGGTACCAACCATTTAAAAAAAAAAAAAAAAAAAAAAAAAATGATGTTGAGGGTTAAGGGTGCTAAAATATTAAAGTCTTACAAAAAAAACATATATACAGTGGGTGTGCATGCAAAGATTTGGATTAAAAAAAACTTAAAAACTAAAAAGTGGACCTAAAGGGTTAATAATCCAAGCTCTTTCCATGTCCACTTCTATATATATGTTTTTCTATATCACTTTAATATATAACTTTTGGCTGCTTCAGATTTCCACTGTATATATATATATATGAACCTTTATATATATATACAACTTAAGCATAACTGCAATTTTCTCCAAGTAATTCATATAAGTCCCTGAAATACCCTTGCCTCTGTACATAAATATATATATATGTATACATAGATCACTTAAACCGCCTTGCCAGTGCAGCGCCTTCAGCTTCTTCTAAGTCAAATATTCATAAATGTCATTGAAATAACCTTGAAAAGCACTATGCAAACTCTATTAGCACGCCTATGTATATATATGTACTTATGTATATGTATATCACTCTACTACATAACTGTTAATGACGTACCAATGCAGCCTATTCACCTCCTTGGATACCAAGTAATTCGTAAAAGTCATTGAAATAACCTTGAAAAGCACTACTAACTTTTCGGGTACGCCACTTTATATACATGTACATATATACTAATCTATGTATATCACTTAAGCTGCCTTGCAAAGTGCAGCTACTTCGCCTTCTTGAATGTCAGGTAGTAACTCAGAAAAGTCTTTGAAATAACCTTGAAAGACACTGCACTAACCAAGTGGTTACTCCACTGTATATACATATATATATATATGTATATATATATATATATTTAAATCACTTAAACTCTAATTGCATTTCACTCACTGCTTTAAACGCCAATTAACTATAATAAAAAACAGAATACGACCTTAAAATCCATGATGTCGAAGGTCAGGAACCCAGGAACTGATGCATTTTGCCGGTATATATATATATATATATATATACTTCTCTTCACTTCACTTCACTATTTCACTACTACACTACTTCTACTTTTCACTTTTAAGCACTTTCAATTGCAAGTCAGTGAACTGCACTCCACGACTGCTCTCCAAAAACTGATGCTCACCTGCCAAAATTTTTACCTCTGATGCTCAAAATTGCCAAAATTGGTACCTCTGCCGCTGCCAAAATTGGTACTCTTTATGACGTCGACTGCGAATGTCAACGCTCTCAGCAGCTATCCATTTCCCATAACTTCCATTGATCTTCCATTCACTGGAAGTATGCACTGGAATTTTTCCCGATCTCAGCCGGCATTGTTTGGGAAATTTTGATGGTAGCTTTCATGCGCATGGGTGTGTACGTGTAACTTTGGGCATTTTTGACTCTCCTCTCCCCAAACTTCACTCTCACTCTCTGGAATAAAAAATTGCGTCTCAATTTTTGACTCTCCTCTCCCCGAACTTTACTCTCGCTCTCTGGAATTAGAAATTGCGTCTTAATTTTTGGGCTTGCATTTGGATATGTAAGTGTATATATGTGTATATGCAAATGCAGTGATATATGTAATTTTACCTGCCCAATTTCTGACTTGTTGACTTGTTCTTCTTCGTTGTTTTCGCACTATTTGGAGATAAGAACTCTATGATCCGGTTTAAACTAGTTTTCCCTGTAATTCCCGATCTCCGATTAATTGCCGGCTTTGTTTACTCTCGCTCTCTGGAATTAGAAATTGCGTCTTAATTTTTGGTCTTGCATTTGGATATGTAAGTGTATATATGTGTATATGCAAATGCAGTGATATACGTAATTTTAACTGCGCAATTTCTGACTTGTTGACTTGTTCTTCTTCGATGTTTACGCACTTTTTAGAGATAAGAACTCTAGGCAATGTTTTGATTTTGCACGACAAGTGGCACTATATTTTGGACCACGACTGTATAAGGGAATTGCTGAGTTTTTGGTGGACTGGCACTGTTTTTTGGACCGCGACTGTATTTTAAGCAATTTCTTTTATTAAAAATTAAATAAATATTGTAAAAAATTATTTAATTTATGGAAAATTCTATAAAAATTAGCTTGTTTTTTTAGTATTTTAAAAAATATTTTTTAACCCCTTAATCAATTAAAAAATTATATTTTTAACCCAAAAATTAAGTCTTTTCCTGGAGGCCTCTGCTTATGTTCGCCCACTCGTTATCGAAGGGGCGGGTCAGCGCTGGCGGTTTTCGATGTGGACTCCATTTGGGTCCTCTAGCTCGTGTGGCACCTCCGAGCGACAGTCGTGGCCGAGAGGCAAGCAGCGCTGCAACTGCAAATGAGGCACGAAGTAGCCAGCAAAGGAGACGAGCCCAAAGAGAAAAAAAAAAGAAAACACGATGTGGGACAGACTGAGGGCACCGGGACACGGCACTCGCTGTTGCTCCTGCTGCTGCTGCCGCTGCTAGTGCTCCTCATGTTGCATGTTGCATGTAAGCCTGCTGCTGCCGCCGCCGCTGCTGCTGCTGCTGCTGATGCTGATGCCATCGGACAAGTTCAAGGGAATTTCGCGCGACAAATAAATTACACACGCACCGCCAGCTAGTGCATGCAAATTAAGATGACAGCCGCAGATTCAGCTGGCATTTCCTCAGCTTCAGCTTCAGCTGCAACTGCAACTGCAACTTCAGCTTCAGCTACTCGAATTCGGCCAGTGTGTCACTCAGCCTTAGGATGCCCCTATGCCCCTCTAGATGCTCTAAAAGTGGGGCAGAAATTTGGGACTTAAATTTAACTATTTTCTTGTAAATTTAGAAATAATTCCCATTTACTTTTGTTTTTTTATATTTTTTTAGTAAAACCTTTTCCTACCTATTTTCTAACAGTGCCCTGCTTTCAGGCTGTTTTCCCTGCGCGTTGCACTTTGCTGACTTTGCTTTACTTTTGCTCTGACTTGCCACTCGGATTCAGATTCCTTGACTGTTGCGGCGGGGAAATCTCTTATGGCTGCTCACTTGAACGGTTTTTCCCCGTTGTCGTTGTCGTTATTGTTTTTGTTTTTGTTGTTGTTGTTGTTGTTGTTCTTTCTACTACCTATTTTCCCCCAGATTTTCTTGATGTTTTTGCTGGTTTTTTGGTGGCAGTCCTAAGCCCTTTGCACTCACTTCGCTTGATTCGCGCATCGTCGAGCAGCATCAAGTTGATTTTCGACCGCCCACCGCCTGCCTGCTTACCAACCCTACCCCTCCTCAAACCACCCCGCTGAAAGTTGTCATTAAAAAATTGCACTCAGCGAGCCAAAAAGAGCTGCAACTCTGTTGCATGCAGGTGGGTAAAAGTTGCAGACTGAGGGGCAGGCTAGCAGGTTGTTTCCAGCTTCTGCGGCATTCGACATTGGGCATAAAAAGTGCAGCAACATCAAGGCTACCTTGGAGGAAACTTTCTGCATTTATGCAGTAGTTGCAATGAATTCATCCGGCCCACTGCCTCTTCTCTTCTTGCCACAAACTGGCAACTGGGTGCCTGGGTGGCTGGGTGGCTGGGTCGCTAGGGGCAGGAAAGAACCTTCTGCCTCTTCGAACTGACACGCTTGCCTCCCCCCGCTCTCTATGAGCCATTAAGGTCTCATTTAAATCAAGAGCAGTCTGCTAAGCGTCCGCCATCAAGTGTATTACATATAGTTTCGCCTTCGACTGCCACGCATTGCTACGCCTCACCCATCCCAACCCCCTTCTTATAAATGTTTTTTATATAAATTTATGTATATATATATATATATTCAGATGGATGGGGGATATGTAAACGAGACACACATGTCCATGACCTCTTGTATCCCCTGGTGGAATCTGTTCTTCAATAAGCAAAATACTTGCTTTTCGAGGCTTTTACAAAAATGAAAACATTTATTTTAAAATATATATCTGACTGTATAGGCCGAACTTGTCCCTGAACTTTTTTTTATCCTTCTCCCTCAAGGGAATTTTATAAGTAAATTTAATATATATACTAATATATATCAATATATATATACATATCAAACTGAAGAAAGAGAATGTTGTAAGTCGTTGGGAAGGCACATTAAATTGATTTACGTAAATATAGATTTGTGACTTAAATTTAGTCTTTTTGTTTAGTTTTAAGTGTGTTTTAATGGGTTTTGGGTTTGATAACTTGTTAAGTGTATATTTTTAAGGAAAATTCTTAATTTTCATATCAAAAACAGCTCAAAAATTGCTCAATTTACTAACTAAATTTTCCCAAACTAATAACTTTCTAAAAACTCAAACAAGCCAACAATCAAGAGAACTGCCTTTGGCATTTATCCAAAACCGGAAGTCACTAATAACTTAATCTCTGTATTAAATTTTAATTAGTAATTATAATACTTACACCAACCATTGGTTTTCCTAATCGATTAAGTAGTCTCCATGTTGCAGGTTAAGTGTATCCAAAAAAGCTAGCCGCCGCCACTGCCACTGCCTTTTGCTGCACCTTGTTTGGTCCTGCCTTTTGTGCAGTCTCTGGTTGTTGCTTATCCTGCCGCCATTGTCCTTACCGCCTCTTTTGTTTTAGTGCAACAGCCACGAAATGCAACTACGTTGGGGCGGCTGGAGACCGGGAGACGAAGACCAGGACGAGTAGCAAAACGAAGACGCGGCATTGTCAGTGACGACGTTCACCTGAACGCCTCCTGTCGCCTCCTGAAGTTGCTTTGCCCCATGATTCCCCTTTTCGTTATGCCACCATCATCATTCCCGATCCTGGCATCCCAAGTCCCGCATCTGGAACATCTTCGTTGCGTCTCAGTGCCAGTTTGTTGTCATACACAGTGGCAAATTTTATGTAAATTTATCACAAAAATTAAGAATACTGAAAATAAAAACGAAATTGAAATGGAAATAAACTATAATTATTAATATTAAGTTTGCGAACTCAACTTATGGCTAATGACATGTTTTTAGAATATGTGGTAAGTCATTGGTAGGTCATTTAATAGGCCCACTGTACTAAATGTTCATGGTATAGGATAAGCTTACGAAGCCCACTGTACATTCAAATAGAATCGCCAAAAATTAACTGTAAGCTTTATATTGTTATCCTTTTCTATCATACGTATTAGCTTAAAAGTTAGATCCCGCTGACGGATATGTGGGTATAAGGAAATAGCGAAACTGAATTGTAAGATTTATATTGTTATCCTTTTCTACCTTATCAATCTTGGCGACGGATATGTGTTTATAATATTTATATTGTTATCCTTTTCTACCATATGTATAAGGTTAAAAGTTCGATCTTGCTTACAGATAAGAGTGTATAAGGTAGAAGCGGAATAAAACTGTAAGCTTTAGATTGTTATCGTTTTCTACCTTATGTATTAGCATAAGAGAGATCTGTGTATCTACCTCGCTGACGGATAAGCGTGTATAAGAAAGGAGGTGAAACGAGACATTGAGTTGTTGGCGTTTAGCGAAAGCGATTTGGTTATATCCATAAAGAAGCTAACCTTTTTCTCCACGTGTAGCTGCCAAAAGACGTTGCCGTAGCTGCGCGTGGCTCCTTGCGCTGCTGCCGCCTTTCAACTTAAGTGAAATAAAATACAATTTATTTGTATATTGTTTTGCTGTTGACAATTCCGCGACTGCAAAGCGCAACTTCTTCGCGGGCGACAAAAACAAAAAGAAAAAAAAAAGGACAAAAAGTGAGTAAGGAAGATGGGGTTGAGGGAGGGTGAGTGTTTAAAAGTGGGTGTTACTAATGGGTTGGCAAGGGGTAAGGGGGCTGGTGCGTTGGAGGAGCAGACTTGTGCGTGTGGCATGTGCCTCATTAGTGCTACATTTTCGGTGGGCAGAGAGAAGGCTGGGGCTGCAACAGAACGTCCATTGTCTTGGATTGCCTCCCAAGTGGCAACTGGACGACGACGTCACGATGCGCACATTTAATTGCGTTTTGGGTTTGATTAAACAGAATGCAACACAACAGCAGCAGCGGCAGTGGCAGTGGCAACATTCGGTGTGGAAAGTAGGCCAACATTTCAATGCATTGTCTGTGCATTTTCTAAAAAAAATAATAATAATAAAATAGCTATAATTATCGTGTATAATGTAAGATAATATTCTAAAGAAGAACATTTCGAACAAAAAACCTAAAATAAAATATAAAAATAAAAAAATTAAGTAATATATTTAATTACTTTATACATATTTTAGCTTTTCCCTGTTAATCGCTTGATTATTTGCTGGCAAATAGTTGCTAATTACAGTGTAAACGTGATATTTTATCAGCAACTCAATTAAATGGTGAAAATAACGAAAAATAAGAGAGGGAGATGGATTTTCTAGTTTCTATTGTTATTTTTTGTTTAATACAAAGCACACGTTTGGAAATTGATTGTGGGAAATCAACAAATTCGAAGCGCAATTTAATAATTACACGAAACATGACACTGACATTTTGGCTTTGAATCAAATAATCGAATTTTTTTGCTCAATTTATGCAAGTTTCGAATTTCCGTTGGCCAAAAACTTAATGAAATAATTATTTTGTAAATAGGAAAACAGCAGCATAAACATTCTCTGACCAAGATCAAGTACTAAAATGATAAAAGTCTGATCTTTATTATTGATTAAATTTAATATTAATAAAATATGATTTTTTCTGCATATTTCTAATGTTTGGCCATACTTTTCAGCATTTTGAAGCCAACTTAACTAGCAAGTTCTCTAATAATACTTGGCTTTCCCTTTGTCAAGACTACTTTTTGTCACTCAAAACTACTTCCAATTAGGCCAGTAACATAAATAGGACTTCCCTAAACTATTCTGGGCACCTGTCAATCATTCCAAAATGCCTTGTAAAATTCGAAATTCCAATTTAAACTACAATTTTTAAGCCCTTTCCTTTGAATAAGAACAAAGGCAGCTAAAGCTCGATTGCGTAATCAATTCTGCAGAAGTTTTCGTAAAGTTTCGGTAATACCGCAATGCCAATGAATTTCTGATAATACAAAGAACATCACAAAGATCTGACCAAAATGATTCTTCGATTTTAAGCCAAAAAAAAGAAAAAAAAAAAGAAAAAAAAAAGAACAATGCAATTCGAAGCTAACCTCTCTATGCCTTAGCCCCCTTACCACCCACCACCTACCAAAAACAGACAAAAGAACGAACCTAGGAAGTTAATTAAGCAGAAGACAAATGAGAATGAAGTGCAGATAATTGTTAAACAGCAGTTGGCTGCAAAGGCTATTACAATTAATATCCATCACTCGTCCACAATATGACGACATGGCAGGCATTCGTGGGGAATATGCATGGTGCTAGCAGCCTGGTCTATTCACTCGATTTAAGCCACAATGCCAGGAAAACAATGGCCACAGGAATACAATCGTTTTACCAAAATCAACCATCTATCCATCACCATCAGAATCGTCTTCGTAATCAATAGAATTTATATCTCTCTCTATATATATATTTTCGGGCCTACCATACCTCCCCCCCCCCTCCCCCACAACTTATTATAAAATAATCAAAATTCGACAAATTTTGCATTGTTTGTTGCATCCATTATTATTACGTGCCAAAAGCAGCAACAGCAGCAAAACACATTGCAACGGCCACCTCAATCACCCGGAAAGTATGGGCCCAAAATCCATTGAACGCGTGTCGACAACCACGCGGCGTATACGCGATGTTCCCTGCCTATTTGAATGCATCTCTCTAATGCGTTATGCAAAACTGTCCATTGTGGTACCCACCCCCTGTACCATTGTTATAGTTGTTGCTGCTTCTACTGTTGTTGCCACTGCCATTGCTTCTGCTGCTGCTGCTGCCATTGGGTTGCAACACAGACAAAAACAGACAAAACAGGGACATCAGGTACACGTTCAGACACACACACACAAGCGGACACGTGAAAACACACACGCGGGAATATGTGAGCAAACAAAGAAATATGGTCGGCAAGTGAGCCGAATGGAGGCCGAAAACGAAAGTAAGATACACTGGAAAATTAAGTTTAAGTTACTAAAAGTTGACTTGGTTTATAGAATATTCTCTTTAACTTTCCGCAAAAATCAAAGCTTATGCCTTTATAGGCATCTAAAAGCCTCTACAAACTTAAGTTTTCTCGTTAAAAAACTCTGCCATAACAAAGCCAACAAAGATCGAAACATGGAATATAATACCTCAATGAGTTCGTAATCTAATTCCTAACAAAACTCCATTCACAGCTAAAAATCTTCCATTTCCTCCCACAGATGATGATGGAATTGCATTCTTACTTTAAAATGTAAAATTTTTGAGATATTTCCCTAAAAAAGATGATGGTACCCCATGTGATTTTTAGATAGTTCCGATTTGCTCCCTCAAATGGTACTATCTTCCCCATAACTCAGCCAATAATAGTCCAAACATGGAATGGCATACCTCGTTGAGTTTGTAATTAAATTTCCTACAAAATCGCATTCCCACCTAAAAATGACCAATTTTTGCGATTTTTCTCAAAAAAAAACATGATAGTACCCCTTATAAAAAATTGGAATTTTGGCTTCCTTAAACTCGACAGTAATTTGCTCATAACTTGGCCAATAATGGTCCAAATTTGGAATGTAATACCTCGTTGAGCTTGTCTTTTCATTCTTATCAAAACTGTATTCACAGTTTGAAATGTCAAATTTGAGCCATTTTTAATAAAGTTTGATTATCAAAAATGCGAAATTTAGCCGAAAAATAAATTTCCTAAAATCGAAAAACGAGTGATAGGGGTGGTAAGTGCTGATCGTTAGCAACACAAAACAGTCGTTCTTATTGATGTACGTCTTGTTTTGGCAGAGCTAGAGTTAAAAGACCGCAAAAAATGTTGCTCATTTCTGATAAAAATCGGTTTCCTGATTTTTCAGCCATTAAATCGGAGCTCGCACTGAAATGTCAGAACAATAATGATAAAAGTAAGTATAGGGGTGTTAAGTTTCGGTTGTTAGCTGCATAAAAGAGTCATTATTTCAGCCATGCGTCTTGTATTAACAAAGTTAGAGCTAAGAAAGGGCAACAAAACCGGACTCATTTCTGCCAAAAGACGTATACTTGATTTTGTGCACAAAAAAATCAGTATTTTGGCCATAGCGAAGCCAAAAATGCTCCAAATGAGGAATGTAATACCTCGTAGGGCTCAGAATTTGATTGCTATGATTCCCAATTGGCTTGCATTCAAATCTGGGAAACTTCATTTTTGGCCCATTTTTGAAAATTTTGATGATGGTACCCCTTATAAAAAATGCGAAATTTGGGCCAAAATTGATTTTCCCAAAATCGAAAAACCAATGATAGGGGTGGTTAGTATTGGTCGTGAGCAGCACGAAACTGCCGTTCTTTTGGTTGTGCGTCTTGTTTTGACCGAGCTAGAGCTAGAAAACCAAAAATAATATTGCAAATTTCTGTTAAAAATCGGTTTTCTGGTTTTCTAGCCCTTAAAACAAGCTCGCACCGAAATATCAGAACAATATTGATAAAAGCAAGTATAGGGGTGTTATGTTTTGAAAGTTAGCTGCATAAAACAGTCACTGCTTTAGCCATGCGGCTTGTTTTGACAAAGTTAGAGCTAAGAAACTGAAAAAAAACCGTGCTCTTCTGTCAAAGGACGTATACTCGATTTTGGGCGGAAAAAAATCAGTTTTTTCGTCATAGCACAGCCAAAAATGATCCAAATGAGAAATGTAATACCTCGTAGGGCTCGTAACTTGATTGCTATTATTCCCAATTGGTTTGCATTCAAATCTGAGAAACTTCATTTTTGGCCCATTTTTGAAAATTTTGATGAAAATGAGATTTTTGGTACTTTGGTACTTTTGGTACTCTTCAGTATTTTGCTCATAACTTGACCAATAATGGTCCAAATATGGTATTTTATACCTCGTTGAGCGTGGTTTGTTATGCTTATCAAAACTGCATTCACAGTTTGAAATGCCAGGTTTGCCCATTTTTGAAAATTTGATGATGGATGCGATTTTTGGGCCAAAATCGAATTTCCCAAAATCGAAAAACGAGTGATAGGGGTGGTTAGTTTTGATCATTAGCGGCACAAAACAGTCTTTCTTTTAGCTATACCTGATTGGAATTGCTTCTTAATGCTTAACATATCTGTATTAAAATCTGGAAAAGTAGATCTTTTTTTAACAATTTCCAAACTGTACTTTTAGATAATACAAACAGCTACCAATACCTTTTCTTAATACGATGACTTTTTTGGGATATTAGTTTCAAGGCAACAGCAGCAGCAGCAGCAGCAGCACTTGCTGTGCCGCTTATTACATCGCCAAAAGGTTCTCATATTTCCCATTTTTTTTTGTCAAACAAGTAACATTGGCCAAGTGGCAATGCCCTCGACCGACCGTTGGTCACATTGGTGTACGGTTCAGTCGTAGAAATCTCGGAAATTCCTAAAGCTATTCATTCAACGTGGGCCGCGAGTTAGTTACCCATTTTCGCCAGGGTTAGAGTATGATGGAAATAGGAATAAAAATACCATTGCATACACACAGGCGCCGGCCACAGACGCCGCCAACGTCCTGGCATTTAACTGCCAACGGATGTTATGGTCGAGTGAGTGACAAGGGGGCGTGGTCCCCCATGGGCTAGAGGCTACAGGAGAGGAGAGGATGGGCGGCAGCAGTGAGCGCCTAGTTTCATTTTTAATTTATTGATGATTTTATCAACGGCCAATAACAAACCACAATGGTAGAGGAAGAGAGGTAGTAGCAGTGGCAGAATCAGAATCAGAATCAGCAGCAGCAGCAGCAGCAGCAACAATGGCCAACAACAATGGCAAACAAACAGAACACGGCCAAAATGCTAAACGAACAGCAACAATAATACTCGGACAACAACACCAAATCACAAAATATACACAAATTTCTTCTTATTTTTGTACCCAGTATTTTTGGGTAACGTTCTTGGTTGTTATCGTATATAGGGTATGAAGTGGGTCGAAAATATTTGAACAGTACAGATAATGGTACCTTAACTGATAAAGCAAGAGCATAAAAAACATATTTTTCCCCCTCTCAAAAGTTAAAAATTAAAAAATTTACAGCAAAACTCGCGTTAAACCATTCCTAGACCAATGATAATTTTCCATCAATCAAAATTATCTATGTGCACCCATTCCAGGGTATCAACTAGTCGACGATCTCTCAACTAACATTACTAAATCTATTATTGTTGTTGTTTATTTTTGTATTTTTTTTTTTTTTGCTGGCCGTGTTGAAACGTTTTTGAGAAATTTGCGTTGATTTGTAAAACGCGTCAGGTGCGGAAATGACGCCATTTTCGGTGTATATATCCGTTTTTGGGCGAGTTGGGCGTTGGTAGTTGGGGGTAGAAGAAGGCAAAATACTGGACAGGGGGGGGTGGGTGCAAGAGGCAGAGCAAACGGTGTCGGCCATTTGCAATAAATGCCAAATGCCCGAAAAGCAGGTGAGAGCAGCGAACGTCATCAACGGCAATCGGCTCAGCGGCTCCATGCGAAACCTGAACTCAACTGCAGTGCTTACAAATGCAAATTGAAACATGATAATTGGTCTCACCTGTGTGTCGGTGTCGCTGTGTGTGTGTGTGTGTGTGTTCGGGAAAAATCTATGCACTGAAAAGAAAAGTTTTAATGGAAAGTTATAAGTCAAAAAAAAACAAAGCTCTTTTGATATGAAAATCTTAGGCAAAAGAACCTCATTAGCCCTTTTCTTAACCCACATTCAGGTTTCTACCATAACTATACAGGCCAAATCCTTAATATATCTTCAAGATTCTATATCTATATGTTTTTGAAATATCTTTACACCTTTACCAATAACTGGTAAACAACTTTACACCCATCCAAGTTCATTTTTATCCTTGATTTCTAATGATTTTTGTCATTATTTTTCATCGCCTGCAACATTTTCAGCACTCAGCTGGAAAAACAAAAACCTGACAGCAAAAAAATAGTTTTACTAATGTTACTTTGAATTAAAATCTGCTAAGCATTAAAGTAAACAAAATATTTAACACTGGCAAAATTTTTTATGATTTTTATGATAGCTTTCGGAATATTTTTAATATTTAAATTAGAGTTCAGCGGTTAATTGGACTTTGATTAAATTTTAAATGCAAAAAAAAAGTTAAAATGTTACTTAATTTTCATTGATTTAAAAGTTATCACATTTTATAGTTTATAATTTATGAAATATTTTAACAAATACTCTGAAAATTACTAAAAGAAAAGAAGATAAACTCGTTCCTAAAAACAAGTTTTTATGGTCCAGAACTACAATTTCTTTCTTTGTTAACATAGAAAATTGATGTTTTTTCAAAATTATTTAGGATTGCATATGCTAAAATATTTCCCATTAATCAGAACATCTCATTTTAGATATAGTTTATATACCAAGTCCCTAACCAAACTTATTTATTAAGCTAGCAAAAATAATTTAAGAATTTTTCCTTAACTAAAAAGCCTATAGCTGGTACAGAGAATGGCCTGCAAACTGAAATTGAAGTTTTTAAAATATATGAAAACCCCTAATTTCTCACCGTGTATTATAGGTTTGTGTGCTTGCATGCCGCACATGCATATGTTTATGCGATTGTGAACGGTTGTGGGCCGTGTGAGCGCAGATTAATTCACTCAACTGTAAAACCGCTCATTGCTGTAACATTTACGCAGCGGCGCGTTCTGTGGTTAGTGGCGTTGACCAGGACATGCCACGCCCCAATCGACAATGGCCCCGTTCACCGTGGCCGCTTAAAATGGGCGCACAGTCAAGTGGCCTCCCGATGCTCAGGAATCAGACGATATAGCATAGGGGATCGGATCGGATTGGATTGGCTTGGCTTGGGTTCGTTTGGAAACCAGGATAGGCAGAAGTAGCTTCTTTGTGAGGTTTAATACATAACTGAAAACATTCAATAGTAAGTTAATATGCACTCTCCTAGTTTCTTAGAGCTACTTGCTTATCCATCACTGTAGCTGTAGATACCCAAGGGCAGCTCCAACTCCCTCCGCCAATTGATATTCCAGCTAATTGCCATCGCATTCGTTCAATGTGAATCATCCGCCAGGCAACATACACAACATACGCAGCATTCACAACTTGCAACATGGCTATGTGCAGCGTACAATGTGCCACTATTGCAGTGTTCAGGTATTCAGGCAACTCTTGGTCCTGTAAAAGCTGCTAAGTCGATGTGCGATGTGCGATTGTGCCGCCTGCTGACCAATTATGGTCACTTGGCCTCGCCACATGACTGCCTCGCCAGCGCCGCGTTCCATTGCCTAAGCTCAACGAATGACCTCTGACCTCTCGCTCGACTGCAACTTTGCCACACAGTTCACAATTTTCAGTTCAGTTCAGTTCAGTTCCGTTTAGTTTCATGGCCAGAACCCAAAAAGGAAGTCGCATTCTGTGGAGGTGCAACAAAAGGTTTAAAAGGTAACATTTTGGGCAATTTTTACAGATTTTTGGGAGTTATTTATAAGACAGTTAGGTTAAGATATTTCTTTAAGGAAACTACTTTTCCCTTAGTTAATATTATATCTACCCTTTCTACCCTCCTTACAGACCTCAAAACTCCTTTTAAGTACTTCCAAGAAACTGAAATACTTCTTGTATTTAGACACTTCAATGGTTTTTGGTTTTAGTTAATGACTAATTTGTAATTACTTAATCAAAATATACACACACACATACACACGCTTATATATATTGTTGTTTGTGCATTGCAAGTTCTCTGTCAATTTAGTCAACCGCCAAGTTCCTTCCAGTTCTGCTTTTAATGAGCCAGGCAGCTGCTGTCGTTGTTTGTGAAGGAAAAGGCATTTTCGTCATTCCCTGGCTGAAACATCATTACCCCGTCTACCATTTATAATTGTGATTAAAACCAACAGCGATATTTCAATTCACACTTTACCGTTCGGGGATTGGTGGGGATGGATGGGTGGGTTGCTTGTGGGTGGTTGGCGGAAAACGAGCCTGACACAAACTTCTCCCGTGTCAAAAGCGCGACAGACAGAGCTGGCATATTCTACTTGCTACTTGCCACTTACCACTTGGCAATTGTTTTTCGGTATCTTGTTGGAAGCTTCTTTAAACATGATCCCGCTTTTGTGTCCTCGGCTTCCGCTAAGACCTAAGCTCTGGCTGCTCCCGTTCCCCTTCTATCTCTTTGGTCGGGTCCCGGGTCCCGGGTCACCCAAATCCGCCCAGATCCGTGCCACATGCCAAAAAATTGCTTCCAATGCAGTGGGAAAAATTATTCAGAAATTTTAAGTCTTCGAGTCTGTAAAAAAATGTTAAAATTTCTTAGAAAGATTTATAATTTGAAGGCAGCCAAACACGAAATTCTTCTCTTGAAGAAAAGCTTTCTTTCAGCCTAAAACACTACCAAAAATCCGAATATCTCTTGCCAGTTTCTTAGCAATTTTTTCTCTGCACACTGAAAAGCCATGCAAAATGTCTGGCATATTGGCCCAGTGGCTTCTTAACTGGGCCCGCTTTGCCTTTTTTGTTGGCTCCGCGGCTCAGTCGGGGCAAATGTTTGCCCGCCATATGCATAAAGTATACTTGCCAGAATCTTAGAGAACTTGGAGGAGTCATCACAGAGTCAGAGTCAGAGTCGTCTTTCTAATAAGCTGTGCTATGTGCTATGCTCTCTGGCTGTGCCTCGTTGCCGATTCCCGTTAGCTGCTAATTGTTGCCACAGACTCTGGGCTAACGTTTAGCCTGCCACGGCTCCTTTTCGCTGCCTTGGTAATTTTTAAACAAACTTTGCGACATTTGCGTGCGTTTTTCGTTTGAAGCGCCACCTCCGACAATGTCGCGTTGTAGGCGAACTAATTACATTTTCGTTTTCAATTAGAACAAAGCGAAGTGAAAAGCGTTTCTTTTTTCGTTTTCGTTTTTTCGGGAGGTTCACAGGACTAGACTGAAAGAATGGAAGTTACGCTGAGGCGGTGTATTTAAGGCTTTTTCCAGGAACACGCACTCGCAGGGGTCAATGTCCATCAGTTCTAGACTTAGGGCTAGAAGTTACACAACATTTCCATTTCAATCAAGGAAAGTAACTACTGATTTCTGGAAAGAAAAGACATAGAAAAGGTTGAAATTACCTTAAAATATGTTTAGTTTTTAGTAATTTACTATCATGGAAAAGTAACTAGTAAAAGTTAACACTCGTTTTGTAGAAATTCAATCTCCTTCACCTCCTTCTCCTTAACTACTGCGAAAATGTATTCCTCTTCCGAGAGTAAATAAATAAAACTTGTACTCACTTTTTCCATCTTCTCCATTGCAATCATAATTAGATTTCGTTACAATCGTTGGGATTATGCTAGTCCGATGACGATGATGATGATGATGATGGACTGAAGGCTAACTTCGTTAAGCCAATGGGAGAGAGAATCCAATCCAAATCCAATGTGGCCGTCGAGAGACGACTGTGGCTAAGCGACTGCCCCTAAATGTATGCATTAAAAATTTGTTAACCAACCGATTTTCCCCCCATCAGGAACTCTCCCCCCCTCCAGAATCAATTGTTTGCCTAATGCAATTTACTCTCTTGCAGCAGATGCACATCCAGATGCGGATGCCACTGCTGGTTGAGCCAAGGTAATCAACAATCAAAATCCAAAGTCGTTGGCCGTGTGGGCGTGGTTGAAACGTCCCCCACCCCAACCCATTTAGAAGCAAGGCGCAGTTGGTTGACGTTGTCGCCGCTCGTTTGGGTCACTCTTGATGACGACAATTTGCATGTCAAGTCCATTAGGAGCATGTTATCATCCATCACGCTTCCAGCACCCTCTGACCTCTTACCCGCTCTTCTTTCTTTTTTTTTTCCAGCCAGCCAGCCCGTCAGCCAGCCACCGCAGGAGCTACGATTCTTCCCATTTCTTCATCTGCCTTTGGATCCCATTTTTTCTTTTTTTTTTTCTGTCCAACTGCATTTTACACTACGTTCTTCGCTCAAGAGCTGCTCCTTTTTTGGCTTGTTAAGCGCAATTAGTCGGTATTGACCATTCCCTCACAAACACTCGCACGTACTCTCGGACAGCCAGTAACAGCTGCGGTCAAGAAAATGGTGTTAAATGAGGTTCTCTTTTTTGTGATAGGTTTCTAATATGTGTTTCGAAGGTTTTCTTAGTTTTGAAGGTTTTTCTGAGACTAAAAATGTGAATTTTAGTCACCAGAATTTATGAAATGCCAGCTAAGTTTTGTTTTTTAAAGATATTTACACATTCTATGATTTTTCAGTTACTATATACAAGTCGGAATAATGCCATTTATAAACCAACTTATAAAGAGTTACATTAAATTAATGAAAATGAAAGAAAAATTATCAAAAATGTTTCCAACAGAAAATTTTAGCAATTTCTTAAACGAAAAACATTTTTTGGTTAATATTTAGCTTAAGATTAAACATTAAGAGTCTTTACTTAAGTTCTCTTGTTTAGTTTTGAAGCTAAAATGATGAGTCCAATAGTAAATGAAGTTTCTGGTTGCATCATTGATGTGGCATTGATGGTGGGCTGCCCTGATATTCTAGATGTTTCATTTTTGCCACTTTGCCATTTTTTTTTTTGTTCACCTCTCCCCTCGCTTTTTGGTTCCACAATGTTTTCAATCAACAAATTAAAACAACAACATTGAAGGCCTGTTGTTGTTGTTGTTGTTGTTGTTGCTGACAAACGCATACACTTTGTTTATTAAAAATCCGCACAGTTTTTAACGAAAGTGTGTGAGGAATTAGGCAGAGAGAGAGAGAGAGAGAAAGTTTTTATTCTTTTTCCACATTTTTCATTATTTTCCTAGCAAAACCATTTCAATGAAAACTTCTTTATGATAAATAGGAAAACTAAATTTCATCTTTTCATTAAGAAATATTTATGTTAGCAAAGGCAAGGCTCTAATAGGAATTTGTTTTTTACGTTTTATCGTTTTGTCGGCTTTTACAGTTCTATTTGGTTTCTCCGTTTTTTGTGCAGCTGCCCTTTTTGATTGAGTTGCTGCATTCTTAAGGTGAACCGCTTGCGGTTTTCTGCTTCTGATTGCATTTTTCCCACGACTAGTCTGTTCTATGGGCTAGCAAAAGGAGGAGACGAAGGGCTAGCCCCTGTTGCGATGGTGACTCTTCTGTTAAATCAACTCCCTTGCACCTTCAGAGATTTTCAAAAGGAATGCCGTCCAGTGATAAGCACAAACAGCAGGCATCCTCAGGTGCGGAAAACTATCATATGCTCAGGCTATCACTGGGGAAAAATCTGTTTTAATTTTGTAATTTTATTTTTACAAGATATTATTTTCTTTTATGAATATTTTACTGTTTGAAAATGGCTTAAAATCTGGTCAGTGTTTAAGTTTTTCCTTTCAAGATGAGGAAAAAATATCCCTCTTCCTATTTTACCTCTAAAAAATACTACTAAATCATAAAAAAATACTAAAAAAAATACTTAAAAAGATGAAAAATTATCACTTAACGGTTTCTAAAAATATTTTTCTAAACTTTCAAGCTTTCACTTTTGTTAGAATTTTTAGAAAGAAATCCCTTTTTATTTTTGAACTTTTCTTGTTTATATTTTTTCCCCCCAAAAATCTGATTTTCTTTCTGTGTTTTCCTCTAGCAACCGTTTGTCATCATATTTTGATATGTTTTTACGACAATCGCCTTGATAATTTTGCATTTTGCCACAAAGATGCGGCTGGCGATTCCTGGCTCTAGCCTTGCCACGTTTTATAGCCCCCCAGAAGTTGCACTTAATTGCTTCGAAAGATCGGTGGTAGATGAAGATTTTTTGGCCGATTGCCAGAAGCTGACGCTGTCGCTTGGACATTGGATACTGGCCACTGGACAGCCACACACCGCACACTTCAGAATGTTGCATGCAATTTTTGGCTAAATATTTTATGATTTATTTGCGAGCTGCACTTAACAGCCAGGACATTGGGACGACACCAATGGTTGGTCTTTTGACCGATATGCCTGCCAGCCTAATATATACAAAATATATACGGGTGTTGTTTCCTGTTCTTATGTGTCTATGTATGTGTGTGTTTACGCATTTAAGAAATTGGCTAAGCAAATTTCCCATTGATTTGCCAAGCACTCAAAATGAAGGCCTCCACCACTCCCCTGGAAAACCAAGAAGCTGTGAGGGAAATGGCAAATGATTTAGGATAAAATATTTTACTGTCAAATTCAATCAAGTTGGCAATATGTGAAATCTAACTATAGTCTTTATACTGTATATATATATATATATATATGTATATGTATATGTATAGTATTAATGAGTAGCTCGAAGTGCATAAAATGTTCGCAATTTGCGGCACATTTGGGAAAACAATGCAAAAGGCATTTATTATTGAATCGTTTGGGGGATTTCCCAGACACTCGTACGTATGTGTGTTTTCGGAAAAGCCTTAATCTACTGGCACAATGAAGCATTCCAATGAATAGAAGAGAAGAGGAGGGTGATCTAGGGTAGGTGTGGTAGTGGCTGTGGCAAAGACAGATAAGTGAATTATATGGTCGGATTACAAAATCTGATTTCGACTCTTTTAAGGACAGCTAAGCAATCTTGAGTTGATGGAAATCTCTAGGGATAAATAGGATGTAATTAGAGTTTCGTAAAGAAACCATATATCTTTTCAACAAATATAGTAAATTTATCTTAATTTTATACAGATATATCTGTCAAAGAAAGTTTTTATGTTTTAAAAATTTCTTAAACTAAGAAAATCCAAACTAAACCTAAGCTTAGCACGAAGTAACCTCTATAAGTAAATATTTGAAATATTTAAAGTAAGCTATTTTTAAAGATTTAACCGAAAAAAGAAAACCCATAATAACCGCCATGTATGAATTTCAGGCAATTAAAAGTTTCTCCCAACTACAGAAAGAGTTTCATATTGAAAGTCTCAACATATTAACATCAATCCAATGACTTTTTCGACTTTGAAGTACTTGTGACAGGAGGCGTCAGATATCCGTTGATCTGACCTGTCATCGAAATGACTTTTAACAGCGGCAAGTCAAGAACTTTCACTCCTTAAAGCTCAGCTCGTCCAATTCAAATTGATTGCGGATGAAAGTTTCGTTAGCAATTAAGGTTAATTATCGACAGCAGCCAAACAACAACACATATCATTACGTAATTTCACTTAATTATAATTCATTGGCATTAAGGTTTATGTTTTAACTTGTAAGTAAGATTAAATCACTTCTTTATGTTACTCCTTTCAAGCAACTTTAACCCTTTCTTAAAGCTTCCCCTTCCTGCCTCAGCTAGGACTCATTTTAAGGCCAAATTTCCTAGTTTTTCCTTACCCCTTCACCTGTCTAATAAAAAAAAAAGAGGAGTAAATCCCATCTTGTTTTTTTTTTTAGCATCAAGCAGCCGTCAACAACTGCGACCAATCGCAGCTAATCAAAATCCGGTCGTGACCCGAGGCTTCGTCTATGGATAAAGAAAAAAAGGTTTCACGGCCAACAGGACAGAAGAAGACAAGTTTGTAGGGTATTGGTAAAAGACTCGAACTTAAGATACCTTATATTAGATAATATAATATTTCTTAATTAAACTATCTTTTAAATTTGTTTAAAAACTTTTAAGAACTTTTGACTAATTTTTGAATATTTTTATAGACCTTGATCATACCCATTACGAGTTTGCTACCTTATGTCCGTACGTTCATGTGCTAGTCATAAATTCAACTTTTTGCCGTTTTCTATGCGACGTTTCATTAAAAATTTAGCAAAAGCCACCTTCGCCAGGAGTTGGTACATCGAGGAGATGACAAACCCAACGCCCAACGCCCATCCCCTTACCATATACCATTCCAACCATATTTCCCCATCTAGCCGGGACTTTTGGAGGCTGTAAAGTGCGTTTGTTGGCGTTACTTTATGGCCGGAGCGCATGTAAACACGTGGCCACGTGGCGATGGGGCCACTTGCCCAAAACGGAATCTAAGGTTATAGGGATGAGGTTTGAGGGATGTGGACTAGAGGAAGTCGAAGGAAAACGACGAAGACGGCGATGGCAATGGGGATGAAGATGGAGATGGAAATGGAGCTGGGGTATATGTGGACGGGGTGATGTCCCAGCTGCTTCACGACACCAACACGTAATGATTGTCCTTGCCACATGCACAGGGAGAAAAGTTTGGAATCAAAGTCAATGAATAAATCTGGAACCTACTTCCTATTTACGGATTTTCTTGGTAATTTTCAAGCTTTTAAAACAAAGTTTTTATAGACATTTTCTTTAGATTAAGTTTATGAAATATATTTCCTGCAACTCTCATGAACTATTGACCTCAGTGCAGAGACAAACCCAACAAGGCCCGCATTAAATTCATGCCCTTCGACAACTGCGCCTCATACATTTTTATGACTTACAGTCATATTTATAGAGTCTCTGGGAATCTGGGTGCCCACTTAGCGGTCCTGTAGCCATGTCTCCTGTCGCTCAGTCAACGCATAAAGTCTGCTACCATCTAAGCTAAATTAGGCAAAAGGATGCCCAAACACAACACCAAAGTTATCTACGAAGAGAGACAGAGAGAGGGGGAGAGATCACCTCAAGGACATTGGAGGACTTGTCGATGGACTGCATTAATTATGCTTATTTATTTAATGCCATTTGTTCATTGTCCAGTTGCTGTTTGGCTCGGGACTTTTCCTTTCCGGGTCATTATCATCATCAGGCTGGCATCTCCTGGCATCTCGTGGCATCTCCTGATATTCACATCCTCATCGTCATCAGCTCAATTGAATTAATGCGCCCAATTGCATATGGAAATGCCGTAAGAATGTATGGGTGTTTGCTGTCGGCATTACGCGACAACGTAAAGTGATTACGTTATGATGTGCGGGGACGGACAGCAAAATGAAAATGGAAAAAGCAAGCCAGGACATTTGCCACTCCATGCACTACTTATGCCATGCAATCAGGATGAGCTCAAGTCAACTGACTTAAGTTAAACACTTGACATTTAAGGGAAAATAAAAATCTGGAGGCGAATTATAGGACAGCTTTCCCCTTGGTTTTGGTAAGGTTAACATCTTCTCTTCTTCTTTAAATGTCTCTAATATGATAAAGTTATGTTTAAGTTAGTGGAATTGCTAAAACTTATACTGTTTTACTTAAAAAATGTTGCTGCTTTATAATATAGAAATTGGAACAGATTCTATGTAGTCCTTGTAACCCTTTTATAGTTTTTCTTCTATCAAGTGATCAAAAAGTATATAATACGGATATAATACAGATTCTATAAAGTCAGTTTCCTTTCAATTATATACATTACTTATCAAATAGGTTCAAGACTATATAGTTTAGTATGCCTAAAATCCATAAAACTGAAGCCTCAATAAGTGTTAGCTTCGAAATCACTCATACGCAGCGTTGCCTTTAACTAGTTTCTTCTTTTCTAACTTGCTTCACATATTTTACTTATCAAAAATGTTCCAGACTGTACAGTTTAGTATGCTTTAAATCCATAAAACTGAAGCCTCAATAAGTCTTATCTTCAAAATTACTCATACGCAGCGTTGCCTTTAACTAGCCAACCTATGCAAGTTTCTTCTTTTCTAACTTACTTCTACCTTACCTAAATACAAATAAATAAATATAAAACTAATCAAAATTATTTATAAGTTTTTTTACGTATTTTTAAGTTAATTTATGTTACTCTAACTTTTAGCTAGCAAATAAGCTTCGAGTGTTTTACATTTTCCACTAAGTTATGCCATGATTGTGCAAATTCTATCTTTGAATTTTCACCCACAATCGTAAGACTTAAGTTTGGAAGCCATGCAAATCGCCTAAGCCAAACACGCTCCTTGTTCCTTCGAATGCGGCAAAGACAAAAGCCAACGCAAGAGAAAAACCAAAAAAAAATAAAAAGAATAAAAAACAAAAACGAGCATAAATAAAGGGAAAATCTGAAATACAAAATACCAGCGATATTTCAAAAATATATATATATTCTATATATATATAAATAGGAAAAAAAAAAAGAAAACCCCAACACATACGTGAGAAACCGAGCGTAACTTCGGGAAAACCTCCAAAGAAGAAAACCAGGCAGAGCCAGCCAAGCCAGCCAAGCCAGCCAGCCAGCCAAGCCATCCAGCCAGCAAATATATAAATCGAGGCAAGGGAAATCTCAGCCATTATTTGGCATTATTGGAAGTAAACGAATTTCAAAATGCAAGCCATTCGAAACACAAGGCAAATGTCTTTAAAATCGGCCAATTTGGAAACGAGATTAAAACCAAGTTGGCAGACACACAGAAGGCACAAAGTGCCGAATCAAAACAGCCGGGATGGCAGCAGGGACAGGGACTTACCGTGCACAGGATACGGATATGTTGCACGTCCTTGGGCAGTGTCAATAAAGCGCAACAAAGAGCTCGGCCAAGAGCAAGTCGTGTCAATATTTTGACTGTGTTTTAGCCTTGGCTCCTTGTCTCTCTCTCTCTGCCAGCCGGTATTGTATTGGAATCGATACACTGTAAGAAAAATTGCCTATTAATATTGGTAAAAAAAATATATAGAAAAACTGTACAAATGATATAAAAATTTATAATTAAAGATTTCTTAAGATTTTTGTTACCTTTTTAGTTATCTGATAAAAAATAATTAACAAATTTTCTTTTCAGTGGATCTGTGTGTCTTGGGAGCTTTGGTGGTCCAGCGACTGCCTTTCCTCTCCGGAGGTGGCCATGCGCGTCCAGCGTCGGGAATATTGATGCCCCTGGAGCGTGCCGCTGGGAATGCCATGTGCCAGTTGACCAAAAAAGAAAAGAAAAAAAAAAAGAAAAAAATAGAAAGGAGGAGAGACACGAGCGCATGTTAAACACTGGCCGAGCAAGCCCATCCTCTGGCCATGGGCCAAGGAGCCATCCACTGACTGGCAGGGGGAGGAAGGGACGACATAAATTAGCGGCAGGCCGGTCTCCTACGCTCTTGGCCAAAAGTTCTGCGGTGCTATGGTGCCTCATATTGCGGCACGCAGTTTATCATTGTGTCGGTTCAGCGTTTTGACCCCTGACTCCCTAATCTCCTCCTCTTTCCTCCTTCTTCAAAAAAAACTCTCAGATCCTTTTACCGTAACGCAACGTAAACTACAAGCGGGTTGCCACTGACGCTGCTGCTCCCGCTGCTGCTGCTGCTGCTGTTGCACATCACGTGACTTGCCAGCCAAATGAAATTCTTGGCGGCGCCACATGGCACAAAACGCTTCCGTAATTGAGTTGCCCCCCGCATGTGTGGCATACATGTAATTACTTAATATTCCTGTCTTGAAGAAGGACAATCCGCACTTGTCAGAAGCTCAGCAAGTTTCTATGTCCTTGTCCTTGGCCAAATCACTTGATATTAACTACTAATTATAAGCACTGCCCGAAGTTCTTAGTTAAAGTTACTATTTCTATTACTTTAATATAAACTTAGTACTGATTATCAACCTAAGAGTTGATCTTTATAAAAACCAAACCATAAATAAATCAATTTTGTTAACACATTTTGTAGTGTAACGATTAACATTTAATTTTAAAGAATATTCAATTTTAAAGTTTTTAAGTTCAAACTAAAAGTTCAATGTTTTGTTCTTTTGCAAATCTCTCATTAAGTTATCTTGCGATTCTTTTTCTTCCAATTAAATCTAATTTTAAGGAAAATTAAAACAAACAAGTAAAAACATATTTTTAAAACTTACCAAAACGTTTTGTTATTTTAGGGAAAATTTAAGTAAATTTCAACGGAAAATTCGTGTTTCTTTTTCTATCAAAGAATATAAACTAGTCATTAGTTAGAGGTCGTCGTCTTGCAGTTCTTTTTCTTCTAGATAAATCTAATTTTAAGATAAATTTAAGCCAGTTTAAGGCATATTTTTAAAACATACCATTAGTTTTTTGTTATCTTGTTATTTTAGGGTAAACAATTTTAAAGATTTCCTAATTCATGTTGTAAATTAATGTTTTTTTTTTCAAAAATTATGTTTCCCTCATCAATTAAGACATCTTTTTCAGTGCTTTCTCTTCCAGTTAAATCTTATTTAACAGAAAATTAACAAAAATTCAATCATTAATATATAAACCTTATTAAAACTTACCATAAATTATGTTATCTTCTTGTATTAGGAATACAATTTCAAGCTGCTTTCATGTTTCAAGTTTATGTTTCATGTTTCATGTTTCGTTTTCTATCAAAGAATGTAAATTCGTCATCATAAAGTCTTCGTTCAGCTCTTTCACGTTCAGTGAAATCTAATTTAAAGAAAATTAAAACAAATTTAAAACATATCAACCATTTGTACATAAATCTTATTAGAACTTACCATGAGTTTTGTTATTTTGGGAAAAAATGTTCAAAAAAGTGTAAATTCAAACTGCAGTTCTTTCAGTCCTTTCACGTTCAGTGAAATCAAATTTAAAGGAAAATTAAAACAAAGTTAAAATATTAGACATTAGCACATATTTCTTAGTAAAACATACCATAAATTTTGTTACTTAGTTATTTTGAATTCAAACTGCATGTTAATATTATTTTCCTGACAATAAATAAATAATATTAAGTCGTCTTGCTAGTGCAGTTAAATCTAATTTAAAAGAAAATTATCAAAAATCTAACATAATGCCAGCATTAGTATATATCAATCCTACCATAAATTGTGTTATCCTGAAATATTTATAAAGCCAAATCGCGGAAAGTTCAAGAAAAAAAACTCGGAAAACAATATAAAAAAAATCAGCAATCATCATATTCCGTTTCGTCTAACGTTTCATTCCTGCCGCATATCTCAATCCTGGTAAATTGCGTAATAGTAAATAAAATGCCACGCCCAATAGCATTTTGTATCTTTGAATCAAACCTTGTTGCTGGACATTGGACCCATCTTCTACGGCTGCATTTGCATTAGGATTGCATAGATCTACGTCCAAGTTCTAAGTTATGACTCTTACTTACCATTATCAGTTGGTTCTGAATTGGTTGGAATGTCTTCAGTGTTGTCCTCTTCATTGAGCTCCGAGTTGGATTCGTCGTCATTTTCTTGAATTTCAACCCAGCTGGAGGGATCCTCTAGAGATTCAAAGATGTTTATATTACCCATAGCTGGAACTTCTTCGGGTTCTAATTCCCAATTGGGATCTAGTTGAGAATTTAAGTTATTCGAATTTCCATTCGATTTATCGACATTATTAATATTTTCATTTGGTTCCGGATTGGATGGATCTTCTTGGTTCTCCAAGTTGTTATTAGCATTATCTATTGGTTCTGGGTTAGATGAATCATCTTCTTGTTTTATGTTAATATTATTTTCAATTGGTTCGTCTTGATATTCTAAGTTCTGGGGATTTCCATTTGATGGGTTAGCACTTTCATTTGGTTCTGGATTAGATGGTTCTTCGATCGGATTGTTAGCATTTTCAGTTGGTAACAAACCTGATAAATCTGCAAGAGGCTCCAAGCTTTTAGCATTCCCATTTGGTTCTTGGTTTAATGGTTCTACTTTCACTTCTATACTCTCCTCTTGGTTTGCCAAATTGTTAGCATTACCAGTTGAAGGAGCTTCTTGGATATCCAAATTGTTATCATTACCAGTTGAAAGCGCTTCTTGGATCTCCAAATTATTAGCATTTCCAGGGGAACAAGCCTCTTGGTTTCCCACACTGCTAGCATTTCCAGTTCGTAACAAATCTGATGGATCTTCTAGAACAATGCCAATGGGTTCCAAGTTTAATGGATCTACCTGAGGCTCCAAGTTGTTAACATTTTCATTTAATGGAGCTTCTAAGATTTCCATATTGTTAGCATTGTCAATCACAAACATACGTGGTCGATCTGTTTGCAGTTGTAAATTTGATAGATCTAGACGTTCCACATTTACAACACACACCATATTTCTCGGTCTAGGGACTTCCAGTTTAGCTTTCTTCGCTGATTTCTTATAATCACTTTTGGCATGCTTCCTGCGACGCATCTTTGATATTCGATTAGCTAAATAATCTCACTATTTCGCTTTGATATATTCGAACAACCTGAAAACGAATGACAACCGGTTAGTAACCTTAGTATAGTCAACTAAATCAGAGTCTGCTTGTTTATTTACACGCAGTTGATATTCAAACCGCACAGCCCTCTAGGATTTCTCTCTCTCTCTCCCTCCACCAGCCCGCCTTTCCCATATTAGTTTTTAATTATGCCACATTTGATTGCATTAACTTGCCCACGCAGTTGTTTACGCAAATACGCGAAAATAAATACAAAAAAAAAAAACAAATATAAATCAAAAGAAATAAAAAAAAGGGGTAGGAAAAGTGCTGCGAATGCTGCAATGAAATAAATAATAACCACAAAAATGCAATTTAATACAAATCTAATTCGAGCACATCAAACTGGCCAGCTGTCCGTGTGTAAAATCAAGCCTCCCCCTAACCTCCCCTTGCAAAAAAAAAAAAAAAATCCCAACCGTTCATGGCGATTTTTAATTGAAAGCGCGACTTTTGGGCTTTCGACCAAACACCCACGCAGACAGCAGCAGCAGCAGCAACAGCAACAGCAGCAGCATTTGGCAACAGCAGCTGCATAAATTTCATTAGTAAACTTTTAATTAGAAAAATTTCAGCATGAATTTAATTAGTGCAGATACACACACACACACACACATGAATGGAGAGACAAAGCCGAAAATTAAATTTAATAAAATGAAATGAAAATGAAAATGAAAATGAAATGCAGCTAACCCACTGCCAACACCTGACAACTGGCTGACAATCGTAATGTGCAGCGGCCAAACAAAGCATTTCAGTCAGCCATTGGTCGGGTGGTTGGTGGGTTAAAGCCAAAAAACCACTTTTCCAAAAACGCAATATTAACAAACACGGAAAGCCAAACAAATAATAGTCTTGAAAAATATATATCACTGATCGAAAAATTATATGCTTTTAGAGTCAAAAGTAAATTATAAATTGTCAATTTTCGAATAATCCACAAAACCTTTCTACAATTTTCTAGAATTTTTGTATTAAATTTTGCTTATTTTTAGGAAAGTTTAAAAACTTATTTAAGAGGAGATAAACTTTACCATCTAAGGAATAATATTTAAATAAGATTTTAAAACATTTAAATACAATCTTCTAGAAATTTTAAAATATTTTTGATTTTTTTTTTTGTTACTTTTAAATGATTTTCTTTGACTTTTGATTTTTTTCTAGAATTTCTAAACATTTTAAGACACTTTTTATAAGAAACTAACCCAAAATACAAATATTTCTAAAACATTCCAAAAGTCAAAACATTTTCCTTATATTTTCTTCAATTTAAATTTAAAATAAAATCAAAAATATAAAGAAAATTGTAGAAAACTTTCACAAGAAAGCGTAAAAGTGTATTTAGTAAAACCAAAAAGTTCTTATTTAGTTAATAATGTACCTTAATTAAAACGGTAAATACCACCGAAATATAAACAAAGATGAAAGAGGAAAGGGGGCGGAAAGTTCGGTAGATTTTAGGAGGAAGCTGATGCTGGCTGCTGGCTGCTGGCTGCATCGTGTAATTATGTCTTGGCAGATTCGACCAACTAATTGCCAAGGTAACAACCAACGAGGACACGAAGTCGCCATACGAAAACGTCACGTTCTGTTGCCAGCAATTATGTGGCTCACATATAACAACAACAACAAAAGCCACAGCATGGACATAACAAAGAGATCACCGTGTTAGCCGGGCCAGAAGACACTGGGCGAAATATGCTAATTATGATGGGAGCCTTCATCACCGGACATTAGAACACCACAAACAGTGGCCGTGACGCAATCATTGTGTGGCCGTGCATCGATTGTATGGCCAAGTTAAGTTAACTTGAGCTTAAAACAAGATTTGCTATACACGTTAACTTGAAAGTTATAGAAAGTTAGGAGAAAAAATGTTATAAAATATAGAAAATATTTTTTTTGAATGTAATTTGCTGCCCTTTTGAGTCACCTTTCCTTGCAAGTCTTTGGAATTATAGTTCAAATCGAAATCAAAATGTTTTAAAATTAGTTTACAAACTTTTAAAGTTATGTTACTTTGATATCAAACTTGATTTGATGGCTTAGTAAGCCTAGGAAGTACTTTTTGGAGTTAACTTTCTGCTGGAAGCCATTCAAAACTATGTAATACCAACATTATTTATACTAAAAACAAGCAAAGCAGATAATTATTAAAATAAAATTACAAACTAAAAAGTGCTCTATCAAAATTTGTATCAGATTCTTCAAGATTTTGGCTTAAGAACTTAAAATTTGGCACATAAAATGAAGCCAACCTTCAGTTCAAGAATAAGTCAAGTCACAAACTCATTTTTAAGAAAGCTCAATAAATCCAATTCAAGTTAACCCATCTTAAGACAAATATCACAAGTCATAACCTAATGATTAAAAATATCTCTAAAAAGACACTTTCCCCGTGTTTTCCCTATCAATTTCCATGGACAAAGCTTGGTTTATACACTGCCAAGAACTTTATGTTTTGGCGACATATCCATAGATCTGGCATTCCAATATGATTATCACTGACCCTGAGGTCAGGTGGCGTCACGCTTAACGTGATGTACTGCCGCAATTGGTGTAATTACAGAATGAGGAAGTGCAGCGGTCGATGGGCAGTCAGGCAAACACACATATACGAGTATATATATATGGTAATTATGCTGCCAATCATAACGCCAAGCGGGGGTTAACCGGACCCTCCTCCTCCCCCGAAATCTATTTTCGTTCGTACATTTTCAGAGTAATTTATGTTTAGTCGCTGCTAAATTTATTGGTTGTTTTTGTTTTTGTTTTTTTCAGTTAACAACTGCAGCGTTGCTGACGTCTCTAGCAATTAATCGCTATGTGATTAATCATTTTCTATGCAAATATATATATATCTACTAGTATATAACCCTTCTCAAAGACACGCGAACTTCTCGAACTTTAAATTTGAATTTGAATTTGACTTGAAGCAACTTTATGGATCTGATCAATCTGATGACTGCTAAGAGATCTTTAATTACAACGGCAGTTAAGAGCTGAGTACAGGTCTAGCCAGCCAGTCGAGAGATCGTGGTTGGTTGCGGCCCGCCAGCCGCTCACAAATCATTCATAATCATAACTTTGGCTAATCATATATAATATTATACATAACCCATAGAGAGAACTGCAATTGAGTCAGCTTAATAAAAACCCAAGAATTATTGCGTGCAATTTGAATGGAAATTGTAAATGGGCTACGTAAGTGGAAAATAGTTTATTCGTGAGAAGTGACGCATATATAGAAAATCAATGAACAATTGGAAATGCTAATGATATTATAGGTTTTTTTTCTTTCTAGTGTCTGCAATTAATATATCTTATTTATGGGAATTTGATTTGCCAAAATAATATCAATGATCACATTGAATGAGTAGAACTTCTTAAAGAAACTCAGTGATGTGATTTGGCCAATAAAAAGAAACAACCAAGCGACGTCTCGTAATTGGCCAATAAAAGATGAAACAAAATCTAGATGTTAAGTTCAATGGTCCGAAGAGTCAAATACCCTGGCAGACACATGAAACTAAAAGCTTTTACTTTGATTTACAATCCGAGAATATGTCACGTACGAAAAGAACTGATTTCTTTTTAACAAAATAGTTAACATAAAATATAAATTAATGAATTTTAAAAAGCAAAACTATAAGATTATAAAACCTTAGAAACCTATAAATAGAATTGACCCAGAATCGGAGTCCAGAAACCATGTACATAAGACTAAATCTATTCTTCTTTTTCTACGTCACGTTGGTCAAAGTCATAATCATTGGTTTTATTTTTTTTTTTTAACTTATTATTATTGGCATTTTTCGGTTTTTTGCATATTTCGCATTTTAGTTTTGTTTTTGTTTTTTTCATAGCTCATAGCTTGAGCTGTCCAAGGGGGGGGCATTGTTATTTTAATTAACTCCGATTAGGTGTGAGGCACGTTTCTGTCGACGTTTCTTTAATTTCTGTATTTTTCCTGCGTTCTTTACATTTCGCGTTGTATGTTTCTTTTTTTATTATTATTATTATGTGTTTCTGTTTATGTTGTTTTTTCTTTTTTGGGTTTACGACATTGTCTGGTATTGTGTTAACGGCTCTTAGCTGGGCTAGTAGTAGTAGTAAAAAACTAGGCGGAAAGTCAATAATTCCCCGAGTCAGCTACTTATCGGCAATTGCCTTGAAGCGAGCTGTTTTCCCACACTTGCCGGCGGTAACTGATTAATACCACTTACACGAGGCGGGGAACAGCCCCAGACCCAGACCCAGAGCTGATGCCAAACCGGTTTGGATCTATGGTAATATGGGGGTAATATAGGAGTGATCTAGTGGTGCAGCGTGTGCGGTGCAATGCCGGAAGCTGGATGAAGATGAGGGATGAGCACAGGTTGGCCAACCAACTGCCTTCTGTACACTGTGCAAAAAAAGTAAGAAACTTTCTTAGACTTACCATACAATATAAAGCTATAATCACAGCACAACAATCTTGATTTCACTCTCGATCGTATATTGTATGACTTTAGCCGAATAAAATACAAATTTTAAGATTTTTGATAGATAAATTTTTCACTTAAAAGTTCCAGTCACAATGGTTATCAAAGGCAAAGGCAGTCTATAACTGCTTTGATGTGACTGCTATGTCTAGAGGTTCTTCGATTGCTTTTCAAATTTCATTTAAAACTCCCAACTTGTAATTCCCAAAAAGTTTTCTTCTTAGAACATATTAGTTTCATTAGAAATCCTACCTAACATTGACCATATCTAATGTTCATCATCTTCGCTTTAAGTGTCCCAAACTATAAATAACTTAATTTCCACCTAATCATACCCACCAAAGACTATGATTAAGATAATATTTTAAAAATGGCCACATCCGATGTCCTCATATTAAAGCTCCACTAATTCCCATGGCTAATTTCTTTCTAATGAGAACCAGTTGTGGACGTCGGCAACGCTGACCCAACCCTAAGGTGTTGGGAAAAGCAGCGACGCCAACTGAGCCATAACCCATTCATAAAACCAAAGTGACGCTCGACCTCAGATCAGTAGCGTGTTGACCGTCGAGATGCCGAGATTGTTGAGCAAGTGCAGCATCGCCGCTCTATGGGCGTCTGCAGTGCTCGTTACGTATGTGAATTGTGCTGAAAATGGAGCTATAACCATGCCCACTACCACCGATGGACCAAAGCCAACGGGTGGCTATTGTGCAGCGGCACTGTGTGAACTGTACAATGGGACACATTTGGTGCAAGTGCCGCATACTGCTTGTGGCAATAATGGTAGCTTTTCACCCACCTGTGGACCCGAGCCCAAGCTCTTGGAAATGAGCGAGCGGCGTCGTCAACTGCTGCTGGACATGCACAATCTGGCCAGATCAAAGATCGCAAATGGAGATTTGGATGGCTATCGTAGTGCTGCCCATATGCCGGTCCTGCGCTGGGACAACGAACTGGAGCAAATGGCCGCCCTGCATGCCAAACGTTGCCAATTTGCCCACGACAAGTGCCGCAATACACCGCGTTTCAAGTTTAGTGGCCAGAATATTGGTTACTTTTGGATTGGACGCGAGTTCAAGTCGCATTCGCGTCGCATGAAATCCTTTGTGATCAACTGGTTCCGCGAATACCAGGACGCCAATCAGAGTTTCATCGATAGATATCACCCACATCCGCAGGGGTAAGTCAGCCGAATACTAGACGAAGACAAGAAAGAAATGTGATATAATTTTCAAAGTTGTTTAAGGCATTTTAGAACTTTTTTATATTATTACTAAATTCATAATTCTTTTTCCCACAGCAAGAAGATTGGTCACTTTACACTCCTGGTCTCGGATCGAGTGAATCGCGTGGGCTGTGCCGGTATCCGTTTTCTAGAGCCCAATGCCAATCGATTCCAATTCATGTTGACGTGCAACTATAACTACAATAATATATTCAACGAACCGATCTATCAATCGGGTCCAGCGGCATCTAAGTGCCCGCAGCACCGGATCAGTGAAAAGTTCCCCGGATTGTGCGATCCACGGGATGCCAGCAATGATTTTGAAAGTGAAGAGAGCGCTGAAGACGACAACACCCTGGACAACAATATACCCTTGTAAAAGGGATCAGTCCATAGGATTAGGAATATATAATACTCATAGCCAAACATCTGGATTAAGTTACAAAGCATACGATTTTTTTTTTGTTATTTTTATAAAACAAGTGTTTTAGAATCTTTAAAAAGAACGCATTACGTTATCTGTCAATCTCTAAGTGAGTTGAGTGTGTACTATAATAGAACTTTGCATTAATTAGTGTTTCGAAAAGCTTAGCACTACTGTAGACCTATTTGGAACTTTGATTTCTCCTATATAACATCAGAAACGGTTGTTAATGGTGCCCCAGATATCACATCAAAAATATTGAATGGTGGCAAGGATGCGGTGGTTGAAACAGTTGTCGTCTCCTCAGAAGTTGACTTTTGCGAAGTCGACTTCTCTGTAGTGTGCTTAGTTGGTTTCAGCGTTGTCGGCTTCTCGGATGTCTTCTCTGTGGGCTTGACAGTCGTTGCCTCAGTTGGTTTCAGCGTTGTCGGTTTAACCGATGTCTTCTCTGTTGGGTTCACAGTCGTTGCTTCAGTTGGTTTCAGCGTTGTCGGTTTCGCCGATGTCTTCTCTGTGGGCTTGGCAGTCGTTGCCTCAGTTGGTTTCAGAGTTGTCGGTTTAGCCGATGTCTTCTCTGTAGGCTTCACAGTCGTTGCCTCAGTTGGTTTCAGCGTTGTCGGCTTCTCCGATGTCTTCTCTGTGGGCTTCACAGTCGTTGCCTCAGTTGGTTTCAGCGTTGTCGGCTTCTCCGATGTCTTCTCTGTGGGCTTGACAGTCGTTGCCTCAGTTGGTTTCAGAGTTGTCGGCTTTTCCGACGTCTTTTCTGTGGGATTCACAGTCGTTGCCTCAGTTGGTTTCAGAGTTGTCGGTTTAGCCGATGTCTTCTCTGTAGGCTTCACAGTCGTTGCCTCAGTTGGTTTCAGCGTTGTCGGCTTCTCCGATGTCTTCTCTGTGGGCTTCACAGTCGTTGCCTCAGTTGGTTTCAGCGTTGTCGGCTTCTCCGATGTCTTCTCTGTGGGCTTGACAGTCGTTGCCTCAGTTGGTTTCAGAGTTGTCGGCTTTTCCGACGTCTTTTCTGTGGGATTCACAGTCGTTGCCTCAGTTGGTTTCAGAGTTGTCGGTTTAGCCGATGTCTTCTCTGTAGGCTTCACAGTCGTTGCCTCAGTTGGTTTCAGCGTTGTCGGCTTCTCCGATGTCTTCTCTGTGGGCTTCACAGTCGTTGCCTCAGTTGGTTTCAGCGTTGTCGGCTTCTCCGATGTCTTCTCTGTGGGCTTCACAGTCGTTGCCTCAGTTGGTTTCAGAGTTGTCGGCCTAGCCGATGTCTTCTCCGTGGGCTTCACAGTCGTTGCCTCGGTTGGTTTCAGCGTTGTCGGCTTCTCCGATGTTTTATCTGTGGGCTTCACAGTCGTTGCCTCAGTTGGTTTCAGAGTTGTCGGCTTTTCCGACGTCTTTTCTGTGGGATTCACAGTCGTTGCCTCAGTTGGTTTCAGAGTTGTCGGCTTAGCCGATGTCTTCTCCGTGGGCTTCACAGTCGTTGCCTCGGTTGGTTTCAGCGTTGTCGGCTTCTCCGATGTCTTCTCTGTGGGCTTCACAGTCGTTGCCTTAGTTGGTTTCAGAGTTGTCGGCTTTTCCGACGTCTTTTCTGTGGGCTTTACAGTCGTTGCCTCAGTTGGTTTCAGCGTTGTCGGCTTTTGCGATGTCTTCTCTGTGGGCTTCACAGTCGTTGCCTCAGTTGGTTCCAGAGTTGTCGGTTTAGCCGATGTCTTCTCTGTGGGCTTCACAGTCGTTGCCTCAGTTGGTTTCAGCGTTGTCGGCTTTTTGCGATGTCTTCTCTGTGGGCTTCACAGTCGTTGCCTTGGTTGGTTTTACCGTTGTCGGCTTTTCCGATGTCTTCTCTGTAGGCTTCACAGTCGTTGCCTCGGTTGGTTTCAGCGTTGTCGGCTTCTCCGATGTCTTCTCTGTGGGCTTCACAGTCGTTGCCTCAGTTGGTTTCAGCGTTGTCGGTTTTTCCGATGTCTTCTCTGTGGGCTTCACAGTCGTTGCCTCAGTTGGTTTCAGCGTTGTCGGCTTCTCCGATGTCTTCTCTGTAGGCTTCACAGTCGTTGCCTCAGTTGGTTTCAGAGTTGTCGGCTTCTCCGATGTCTTCTCTGTGGGCTTCACAGTCGTCGCCTCAGTTGGTTTCAGAGTTGTTGGTTTCTCCGATGTCTTCTCTGTGGGCTTCACAGTCGTTGCCTCAGTTGGTTTCAGCGTTGTCGGTTTAGCCGATGGCTTCTCTGTGGGCTTTACTGTCGTTGCCTCAGTTGGTTTCAGCGTTGTCGGCTTTTGCGATGTCTTCTCTGTGGGCTTCACAGTCGTTGCCTTGGTTGGTTTTACCGTTGTCGGCTTTTCCGATGTCTTCTCTGTGGGCTTCACAGTCGTTGCCTCAGTTGGTTTCAGAGTTGTTGGTTTAGCCGATGTCTTCTCTGTGGGCTTTACTGTCGTTGCCTCAGTTGGTTTCAGCGTTGTCGGCTTCTCCGATGTCTTCTCTGTGGGCTTCACAGTCGTTGCCTCAGTTGGTTTCAGAGTTGTCGGCTTTTCCGACGTCTTTTCTGTGGGCTTCACAGTCGTTGCCTCAGTTGGTTTCAGAGTTGTCGGCTTAGCCGATGTCTTCTCCGTGGGCTTCACAGTCGTTGCCTCAGTTGGTTTCAGCGTTGTCGGCTTCTGCGATGTCTTCTCTGTGGGCTTCACAGTCGTTGCCTCAGTTGGTTTCAGAGTTGTCGGTTTAGCCGATGTCTTCTCTGTGGGCTTCACAGTCGTTGCCTCAGTTGGTTTCAGCGTTGTCGGCTTTTGCGATGTCTTCTCTGTGGGCTTCACAGTCGTTGCCTTGGTTGGTTTTACCGTTGTCGGCTTTTCCGATGTCTTCTCTGTAGGCTTGACAGTCGTTGCCTCGGTTGGTTTCAGCGTTGTCGGCTTCTCCGATGTCTTCTCTGTGGGCTTCACAGTCGTTGCCTCAGTTGGTTTCAGCGTTGTCGGCTTCTCCGATGTCTTCTCTGTGGGCTTCACAGTCGTTGCCTTGGTTGGTTTTACCGTTGTCGGCTTTTCCGATGTCTTCTCTGTAGGCTTCACAGTCGTTGCCTCGGTTGGTTTCAGCGTTGTCGGCTTCTCCGATGTCTTCTCTGTGGGCTTCACAGTCGTTGCCTTGGTTGGTTTTACCGTTGTCGGCTTTTCCGTTGTCTTCTCTGTGGGCTTCACTGTCGTTGCCTCAGTTGGTTTCAGAGTTGTCGGCTTAGCCGATGTCTTCTCCGTGGGCTTCACAGTCGTTGCCTCGGTTGGTTTCAGCGTTGTCGGCTTCTCCGATGTTTTATCTGTGGGCTTCACAGTCGTTGCCTTAGTTGGTTTCAGAGTTGTCGGCTTTTCCGACGTCTTTTCTGTGGGATTCACAGTCGTTGCCTCAGTTGGTTTCAGAGTTGTCGGCTTAGCCGATGTCTTCTCCGTGGGCTTCACAGTCGTTGCCTCGGTTGGTTTCAGCGTTGTCGGCTTCTCCGATGTCTTCTCTGTGGGCTTCACAGTCGTTGCCTTAGTTGGTTTCAGAGTTGTCGGCTTTTCCGACGTCTTTTCTGTGGACTTTACAGTCGTTGCCTCAGTTGGTTTCAGCGTTGTCGGCTTTTGCGATGTCTTCTCTGTGGGCTTCACAGTCGTTGCCTCAGTTGGTTTCAGAGTTGTTGGTTTCTCCGATGTCTTTTCTGTGGGCTTCACAGTCGTTGCCTCAGTTGGTTTCAGAGTTGTCGGTTTAGCCGATGTCTTCTCTGTGGTCTTCACAGTCGTTGCCTCAGTTGGTTTCAGCGTTGTCGGCTTTTGCGATGTCTTCTCTGTGGGCTTCACAGTCGTTGCCTTGGTTGGTTTTACCGTTGTCGGCTTTTCCGATGTCTTCTCTGTAGGCTTCACAGTCGTTGCCTCGGTTGGTTTCAGCGTTGTCGGCTTCTCCGATGTCTTCTCTGTGGGCTTCACAGTCGTTGCCTCAGTTGGTTTCAGCGTTGTCGGTTTTTCCGATGTCTTCTCTGTGGGCTTCACAGTCGTTGCCTCAGTTGGTTTCAGCGTTGTCGGCTTCTCCGATGTCTTCTCTGTAGGCTTCACAGTCGTTGCCTCAGTTGGTTTCAGAGTTGTCGGTTTAGCCGATGTCTTCTCTGTGGGCTTCACAGTCGTTGCCTCAGTTGGTTTCAGAGTTGTTGGTTTCTCCGATGTCTTCTCTGTGGGCTTCACATTCGTTGCCTCAGTTGGTTTCAGAGTTGTCGGTTTAGCCGATGTCTTCTCTGTGGGCTTTACTGTCGTTGCCTCAGTTGGTTTCAGCGTTGTCGGCTTCTCCGATGTCTTCTCTGTGGGCTTCACAGTCGTGGCCTCAGTTGGTTTCAGAGTTGTTGGTTTCTCCGATGTCTTCTCTGTGGGCTTCACAGTCGTTGCCTCAGTTGGTTTCAGAGTTGTCGGTTTAGCCGATGTCTTCTCTGTAGGCTTTACTGTCGTTGCCTCAGTTGGTTTCAGAGTTGTTGGTTTCTCCGATGTCTTCTCTGTGGGCTTCACAGTCGTTGCCTCAGTTGGTTTCAGAGTTGTCGGCTTCTCCGATGTCTTCTGTGGGCTTCACAGTCGTTGCCTCAGTTGGTTTCAGAGTTGTCGGTTTAGCCGATGTCTTCTCTGTGGGCTTTACTGTCGTTGCCTCAGTTGGTTTCAGCGTTGTCGGCTTCTCCGATGTCTTCTCTGTGGGCTTCACAGTCGTTGCCTCAGTTGGTTTCAGAGTTGTCGGTTTAGCCGATGTCTTCTCTGTGGGCTTTACTGTCGTTGCCTCAGTTGGTTTCAGCGTTGTCGGCTTCTCCGATGTCTTCTCTGTGGGCTTCACAGTCGTTGCCTCAGTTGGTTTCAGAGTTGTCGGCTTCTCCGATGTCTTCTTGTGGGCTTCACAGTCGTTGCCTCAGTTGGTTTCAGAGTTGTCGGTTTAGCCGATGTCTTCTCTGTGGGCTTTACTGTCGTTGCCTCAGTTGGTTTCAGCGTTGTCGGCTTCTCCGATGTCTTCTCTGTGGGCTTCACAGTCGTTGCCTCAGTTGGTTTCAGAGTTGTCGGTTTAGCCGATGTCTTCTCTGTGGGCTTTACTGTCGTTGCCTCAGTTGGTTTCAGCGTTGTCGGCTTCTCCGATGTCTTCTCTGTGGGCTTCACAGTCGTTGCCTCAGTTGGTTTCAGAGTTGTTGGTTTCTCCGATGTCTTCTCTGTGGGCTTCACAGTCGTTGCCTCAGTTGGTTTCAGAGTTGTCGGTTTAGCCGATGTCTTCTCTGTGGGCTTTACTGTCGTTGCCTCAGTTGGTTTCAGCGTTGTCGGCTTCTCCGATGTCTTCTCTGTGGGCTTCACAGTCGTTGCCTCAGTTGGTTTCAGAGTTGTCGGTTTAGCCGATGTCTTCTCTGTGGGCTTTACTGTCGTTGCCTCAGTTGGTTTCAGAGTTGTCGGCTTCTCCGATGTCTTCTCTGTAGGCTTCACAGTCGTTGCCTTGGTTGGTTTTACCGTTGTCGGCTTTTCCGATGTCTTCTCTGTGGGCTTCCCAGTCGTTGCCTCAGTTGGTTTCAGAGTTGTTGGTTTCTCCGATGTCTTCTCTGTGGGCTTCACAGTCGTTGCCTCAGTTGGTTTCAGAGTTGTCGGCTTAGCCGATGTCTTCTCTGTGGGCTTCACAGTCGTTGCCTCAGTTGGTTTCAGCGTTGTCGGCTTCTCCGATGTCTTCTCTGTAGGCTTCACAGTCGTTGCCTTGGTTGGTTTTACCGTTGTCGGCTTTTCCGATGTCTTCTGTGGGCTTCACAGTCGTTGCCTCAGTTGGTTTCAGCGTTGTCGGCCTTTCCGATGTCTTCTCTGTAGGCTTTACAGTCGTTGCCTTAGTTGGTTTCAGAGTTGTCGGTTTAGCGGATGTCTTCTCTGTGGGCTTCACAGTCGTTGCCTCAGTTGGTTTTGTCGGCTTTTCCGATGTCTTTTCTGTGGGCTTCACAGTCGTTCCCTCAGTTGGTTTCAGAGTTGTCGGCTTCTGCGATGTCTTCTCTGTGGGCTTTACTGTCGTTGCCTCAGTTGGTTTCGGCGTTGTCGGCTTTACCGACGTCTTCTCTGTGGGCTTCACAGTCGTTGCCTCAGTTGGTTTCAGCGTTGTCGGCTTTACCGACGTCATCTCTGTGGGCTTCACAGTCGTTGCCTCAGTAGGTTTCAGAGTTGTCGGTTTAGCCGATGTCTTCTCTGTGGGCTTCACAGTCGTTGCCTCAGTTGGTTTTGTCGGCTTTTCCGATGTCTTCTCTGTGGGCTTCACAGTCGTTCCCTCAGTTGGTTTCAGAGTTGTCGGCTTCTGCGATGTCTTCTCTGTGGGTTTTACTGTCGTTGCCTCAGTTGGTTTCGGCGTTGTCGGCTTTACCGACGTCTTCTCTGTGGGCTTCACAGTCGTTGCCTCAGTTGGTTTCAAAGTTGTCGGCTTCTCCGATGTCTTTTCTGTGGGCTTCACAGTCGTTGCCTCAGTTGGTTTCAGAGTTGTCGGTTTAGCTGTTGTCTTCTCTGTGGGCTTCAAAGTCGTTGCCTCAGTTGGTTTCAGAGTTGTCGGCTTCTCCGATGTCTTCTCTGTGGGCTTTACTGTCGTTGCCTCAGTTGGTTTCGGCGTTGTCGGCTTTACCGATGTCTTTTCTGTGGGCTTCACAGTCGTTGCCTCAGTTGGTTTCAGAGTTGTTGGTTTAGCCGATGTCTTCTCTGTGGGCTTCACAGTCGTTGCCTCAGTTGGTTTCAGAGTTGTTGGTTTCTCCGATGTCTTCTCTGTGGGCTTCACAGTCGTTGCCTCAGTTGGTTTTGTCGGCTTTTCCGATGTCTTCTCTGTGGGCTTCACAGTCGTTCCCTCAGTTGGTTTCAGAGTTTTCGGCTTCTGCGATGTCTTCTCTGTGGGTTTTACTGTCGTTGCCTCAGTTGCTTTCGGCGTTGTCGGCTTTACCGACGTCTTCTCTGTGGGCTTCACAGTCGTTGCCTCAGTTGGTTTCAAAGTTGTCGGCTTCTCCGATGTCTTTTCTGTGGGCTTTACAGTCGTTGCCTCAGTTGGTTTCGGCGTTGTCGGCTTTACCGACGTCTTCTCTGTGGGCTTCACAGTCGTTGCCTCAGTTGGTTTCAGAGTTGTCGGCTTCTCCGATGTCTTCTCTGTGGGCTTCACAGTCGTCGCCTCAGTTGGTTTCAGAGTTGGTGGTTTCTCCGATGTCTTCTCTGTGGGCTTAACAGTCGTCGCCTCAGTTGGTTTCAGAGTTGTTGGTTTCTCCGATGTCTTCTCTGTGGGTTTCACAGTTGTTGCCTCAGTTGGTTTCAGCGTTGTCGGCTTTTGCGATGTCTTCTCTGTGGGCTTCACAGTCGTCGCCTCAGTTGGTTTCTCCGATGTCTTCTCTGTGGGCTTAACAGTCGTCGCCTCAGTTGGTTTCAGAGTTGTCGGCTTCTGCGATGTCTTCTCTGTGGGTTTTACTGTCGTTGCCTCAGTTGGTTTCGGCGTTGTCGGCTTTACCGACGTCTTCTCAGTGGGCTTCACAGTCGTTGCCTCAGTTGGTTTCAGCGTTGTCGGCTTTTCCGATGTCTTCTCTGTGGGCTTCACAGTCGTCGCCTCAGTTGGTTTCAGAGTTGTTGGTTTCGCCGATGTCTTCTCTGTGGGCTTCACAGTCGTCGCCTCAGTTGGTTTCCAGCGTTGTCGGCTTTTCCGATGTCTTCTCTGTGGGCTTCACAGTCGTCGCCTCAGTTGGTTTCAGAGTTGTTGGTTTCTCCGATGTCTTCTCTGTGGGCTTCACAGTTGTTGCCTCAGTTGGTTTCAGCGTTGTCGGCTTTTGCGATGTCTTCTCTGTGGGCTTCACAGTCGTTGCCTCAGTTGGTTTCAGAGTAGTTGGTTTCGCCGATGTCTTTTCTGTGGGCTTCACAGTCGTTGCCTCAGTTGGTTTCAGAGTTGTCGGCTTTTCCGACGTCTTTTCTGTGGGCTTCACAGTCGTTGCCTCTGTTGGTTTCAGAGTTGTTGGTTTCTCCGAGGTCTTCTCTGTGGGCTTCACAGTTGTTGCCTCAGTTGGTTTCAGCGTTGTCGGCTTCTGCGATGTCTTTTCTGTGGGCTTCACAGTCGTTGCCTCAGTTGGTTTCAGAGTTGTCGGCTTCTCCGATGTCTTCTCTGTGGGCTTCACAGTCGTCGCCTCAGTTGGTTTCAGAGTTGCTGGTTTCTCCGATGTCTTCTCTGTAGGCTTCACAGTTGTTGCCTCAGTTGGTTTCAGCGTTGTCGGCTTTTGCGATGTCTTCTCTGTGGGCTTCACAGTCGTTGCCTCAGTTGGTTTCAGAGTTGTTGGTTTCTCCGATGTCTTTTCTGTTGGCTTCACAGTCGTTGCCTCAGTTGGTTTCAGAGTTGTCGGCTTTTCCGACGTCTTTTCTGTGGGCTTCACAGTCGTTGCCTCTGTTGATTTCAGAGTTGTCGGCTTTTCCGACGTCTTCTCTGTGGGCTTCACAGTCGTTGCCTCAGTTGGTTTCAGAGTTGTCGGCTTCTCCGATGTCTTTTCTGTTGGCTTCACAGTCGTTGCCTCAGTTGGTTTCAGAGTTGTTGGTTTCGCCGATGTCTTCTCTGTGGGCTTCACAGTCGTTGCCTCAGTTGGTTTCAAACTTGTCGGCTTCTCCGATGTCTTTTCTGTTGGCTTCACAGTCGTTGCCTCAGTTGGTTTCAAAGTTGTCGGCTTTTCCGATGTCTTCTCTGTGGGCTTCACAGTCGTTGCCTCAGTTGGTTTCAGCGTTGTCGGCTTTTGCGATGTCTTCTCTGTTGGCTTCACAGTCGTTGCCTCAGTTGGTTTCAGCGTTGTCGGCTTTTCCGACGTCTTCTCTGTGGGCTTCACAGTCGTTGCCTCAGTTGGTTTCAAAGTTGTCGGCTTCTCCGATGTCTTTTCTGTTGGCTTCACAGTCGTTGCCTCAGTTGGTTTCAGCGTTGTCGGCTTTTCCGATGTCTTCTCTGTGGGCTTCACAGTCGTCGCCTCAGTTGGTTTCAGCGTTGTCGGCTTTTCCGATGTCTTCTCTGTGGGCTTCACAGTCGTTGCCTCAGTTGGTTTCAGCGTTGTCGGCTTTTTCCGATGTCTTATCTGTGGGCTTCACAGTAGTCGCCTCAGTTGGTTTCAGCGTTGTCGGCTTTTCCGACGTCTTCTCTGTGGGCTTCACAGTCGTTGCCTCAGTTGGTTTCAAAGTTGTCGGCTTCTCCGATGTCTTTTCTGTTGGCTTCACAGTCGTTGCCTCAGTTGGTTTCAGCGTTGTCGGCTTTTCCGATGTCTTCTCTGTGGGCTTCACAGTCGTCGCCTCAGTTGGTTTCAGAGTTGTTGGTTTCTCCGATGTCTTCTCTGTGGGCTTCACAGTCGTCGCCTCAGTTGGTTTCAGCGTTGTCGGCTTTTCCGATGTCTTCTCTGTGGGCTTCACAGTCGTCGCCTCAGTTGGTTTCAGAGTTGTTGGTTTCTCCGATGTCTTCTCTGTGGGCTTCACAGTCGTCGCCTCAGTTGGTTTCAGAGTTGTTGGTTTCTCCGATGTCTTCTCTGTGGGCTTCACAGTCGTCGCCTCAGTTGGTTTCAGCGTTGTCGGCTTTTCCGATGTCTTCTCTGTGGGCTTCACAGTCGTCGCCTCAGTTGGTTTCAGAGTTGTCGGTTTAGCCGATGTCTTCTCTGTAGGCTTCACAGTCGTTGCCTCAGTTGGTTTCAGCGTTGTCGGCTTCTCCGATGTCTTCTCTGTGGGCTTCACAGTCGTCGCCTCAGTTGGTTTCAGAGTTGTTGGTTTCTCCGATGTCTTCTCTGTGGGCTTCACAGTCGTCGCCTCAGTTGGTTTCAGAGTTGTTGGTTTCTCCGATGTCTTCTCTGTAGGCTTCACAGTCGTCGCCTCAGTTGGTTTCAGCGTTGTCGGCTTTTCCGATGTCTTCTCTGTGGGCTTCACAGTCGTCGCCTCAGTTGGTTTCAGCGTTGTCGGCTTTTCCGATGTCTTCTCTGTGGGCTTCACAGTCGTCGCCTCAGTTGGTTTCAGAGTTGTTGGTTTCTCCGATGTCTTTTCTGTGGGCTTCACAGTCGTTGCCTCAGTTGGTTTCAGAGTTGTCGGCTTTTCCGATGTCTTCTCTGTGGGCTTCACAGTCGTCGCCTCAGTTGGTTTCAGAGTTGTTGGTTTCTCCGATGTCTTCTCTGTGGGCTTCACAGTCGTCGCCTCAGTTGGTTTCAGCGTTGTCGGCTTTTGCGATGTCTTTTCTGTGGGCTTCACAGTCGTTGCCTCCAGTTGGTTTCAGAGTTGTTGGTTTCGCCGATGTCTTCTCTGTGGGCTTCACAGTCGTCGCCTCAGTTGGTTTCAGCGTTGTCGGCTTTTCCGATGTCTTCTCTGTGGGCTTCACAGTCGTCGCCTCAGTTGGTTTCAGCGTTGTCGGCTTTTTGACGTCTTCTCTGTGGGCTTCACAGTCGT
This sequence comes from Drosophila eugracilis, assembly GCF_018153835.1. Lineage (NCBI taxonomy): Eukaryota > Metazoa > Arthropoda > Insecta > Diptera > Drosophilidae > Drosophila > Drosophila eugracilis. The sequence goes on along the minus strand of NW_024572029.1, from coordinate 991,456 downwards.
TGCCTCAGTTGGTTTCAAAGTTGTCGGCTTCTCCGATGTCTTTTCTGTTGGCTTCACAGTCGTTGCCTCAGTTGGTTTCAGCGTTGTCGGCTTTTCCGATGTCTTCTCTGTGGGCTTCACAGTCGTCGCCTCAGTTGGTTTCAGAGTTGTTGGTCTCTCCGATGTCTTTCTCTGTGGGCTTCACAGTCGTCGCCTCAGTTGGTTTCAGCGTTGTCGGCTTTTCCGATGTCTTCTCTGTGGGCTTCACAGTCGTCGCCTCAGTTGGTTTCAGAGTTGTTGGTTTCTCCGATGTCTTCCCTGTGGGCTTCACAGTCGTCGCCTCAGTTGGTTTCAGAGTTGTTGGTTTCTCCGATGTCTTCTCTGTGGGCTTCACAGTTGTCGCCTCAGTTGGTTTCAGCGTTGTCGGCTTTTCCGATGTCTTCTCTGTGGGCTTCACAGTCGTCGCCTCAGTTGGTTTCAGCGTTGTCGGCTTTTCCGATGTCTTCTCTGTGGGCTTCACAGTCGTCGCCTCAGTTGGTTTCAGAGTTGTTGGTTTTTCCGATGTCTTCTCTGTGGGCTTCACAGTCGTCGCCTCAGTTGGTTTCAGCGTTGTCGGCTTTTCCGATGTCTTCTCTGTGGGCTTCACAGTCGTCGCCTCAGTTGGTTTCAGAGTTGTTGGTTTCTCCGAGGTCTTCTCTGTGGGCTTCACAGTTGTTGCCTCAGTTGGTTTCAGCGTTGTCGGCTTTTGCGATGTCTTTTCTGTGGGCTTCACAGTCGTTGCCTCAGTTGGTTTCAGAGTTGTCGGCTTCTCCGATGTCTTCTCTGTGGGCTTCACAGTCGTTGCCTCAGTTGGTTTCAGAGTTGTCGGCTTCTCCGATGTCTTCTCTGTGGGCTTCACAGTCGTCGCCTCAGTTGGTTTCAGAGTTGTTGGTTTCTCCGATGTCTTCTCTGTGGGCTTCACAGTTGTTGACTCAGTTGGTTTCAGCGTTGTCGGCTTTTTGCGATGTCTTCTCTGTGGGCTTCACAGTCGTTGCCTCAGTTGGTTTCAGAGTTGTTGGTTTCGCCGATGTCTTTTCTGTGGGCTTCACAGTCGTTGCCTCAGTTGGTTTCAGAGTTGTCGGCTTTTCCGACGTCTTTTCTGTGGGCTTCACAGTCGTTGCCTCTGTTGGTTTCAGAGTTGTCGGCTTCTCCGATGTCTTCTCTGTTGGCTTCACAGTCGTTGCCTCAGTTGGTTTCAGCGTTGTCGGCTTTTGCGATGTCTTCTCTGTTGGCTTCACAGTCGTTGCCTCAGTTGGTTTCAGCGTTGTCGGCTTTTCCGACGTCTTCTCTGTGGGCTTCACAGTCGTTGCCTCAGTTGGTTTCAAAGTTGTCGGCTTCTCCGATGTCTTTTCTGTTGGCTTCACAGTCGTTGCCTCAGTTGGTTTCAGCGTTGTCGGCTTTTCCGATGTCTTCTCTGTGGGCTTCACAGTCGTCGCCTCAGTTGGTTTCAGAGTTGTTGGTTTCGCCGATGTCTTCTCTGTGGGCTTCACAGTCGTCGCCTCAGTTGGTTTCAGCGTTGTCGGCTTTTCCGATGTCTTCTCTGTGGGCTTCACAGTCGTCGCCTCAGTTGGTTTCAGAGTTGTTGGTTTCTCCGATGTCTTCTCTGTGGGCTTCACAGTCGTCGCCTCAGTTGGTTTCAGCGTTGTCGGCTTTTCCGATGTCTTCTCTGTGGGCTTCACAGTCGTCGCCTCAGTTGGTTTCAGCGTTGTCGGCTTTTCCGATGTCTTCTCTGTGGGCTTCACAGTCGTCGCCTCAGTTGGTTTCAGAGTTGTTGGTTTCTCCGATGTCTTCTCTGTGGGCTTCACAGTCGTCGCCTCAGTTGGTTTCAGCGTTGTCGGCTTTTCCGATGTCTTCTCTGTGGGCTTCACAGTCGTCGCCTCAGTTGGTTTCAGAGTTGTTGGTTTCTCCGATGTCTTCTCTGTGGGCTTCACAGTCGTCGCCTCAGTTGGTTTTAGCGTTGTCGGCTTTTGCGATGTCTTTTCTGTGGGCTTCACAGTCGTTGCCTCAGTTGGTTTCAGAGTTGTTGGTTTCGTCGATGTCTTCTCTGTGGGCTTCACAGTCGTCGCCTCAGTTGGTTTCAGCGTTGTCGGCTTTTCCGATGTCTTCTCTGTGGGCTTCACAGTCGTCGCCTCAGTTGGTTTCAGCGTTGTCGGCTTTTGCGATGTCTTTTCTGTTGGCTTCACAGTCGTTGCCTCAGTTGGTTTCAGCGTTGTCGGCTTTTCCGACGTCTTCTCTGTGGGCTTCACAGTCGTTGCCTCAGTTGGTTTCAAAGTTGTCGGCTTCTCCGATGTCTTTTCTGTTGGCTTCACAGTCGTTGCCTCAGTTGGTTTCAGCGTTGTCGGCTTTTCCGATGTCTTCTCTGTGGGCTTCACAGTCGTCGCCTCAGTTGGTTTCAGAGTTGTTGGTTTCTCCGATGTCTTCTCTGTGGGCTTCACAGTCGTCGCCTCAGTTGGTTTCAGCGTTGTCGGCTTTTCCGATGTCTTCTCTGTGGGCTTCACAGTCGTCGCCTCAGTTGGTTTCAGAGTTGTTGGTTTCTCCGATGTCTTCTCTGTGGGCTTCACAGTCGTCGCCACAGTTGGTTTCAGAGTTGTTGGTTTCTCCGACGTCTTCTCTGTGGGCTTCACAGTCGTTGCCTCAGTTGGTTTCAAAGTTGTCGGCTTCTCCGATGTCTTTTCTGTTGGCTTCACAGTCGTTGCCTCAGTTGGTTTCAGCGTTGTCGGCTTTTCCGATGTCTTCTCTGTGGGCTTCACAGTCGTCGCCTCAGTTGGTTTCAGAGTTGTTGGTTTCTCCGATGTCTTCTCTTTGGGCTTCACAGTCGTCGCCTCAGTTGGTTTCAGCGTTGTCGGCTTTTCCGATGTCTTTTCTGTGGGCTTCACAGTCGTTGCCTCAGTTGGTTTCAGAGTTGTTGGTTTCTCCGATGTCTTCTCTGTGGGCTTCACAGTCGTCGCCTCAGTTGGTTTCAGAGTTGTTGGTTTCTCCGATGTCTTCTCTGTGGGCTTCACAGTCGTCGCCTCAGTTGGTTTCAGCGTTGTCGGCTTTTCCGATGTCTTCTCTGTGGGCTTCACAGTCGTCGCCTCAGTTGGTTTCAGCGTTGTCGGCTTTTCCGATGTCTTCTCTGTGGGCTTCACAGTCGTCGCCTCAGTTGGTTTCAGCGTTGTCGGCTTTTCCGATGTCTTCTCTGTGGGCTTCACAGTCGTCGCCTCAGTTGGTTTCAGCGTTGTCGGCTTTTCCGATGTCTTCTCTGTGGGCTTCACAGTTGTTGACTCAGTTGGTTTCAGCGTTGTCGGCTTTTGCGATGTCTTCTCTGTGGGCTTCACAGTCGTCGCCTCAGTTGGTTTCAGAGTTGTTGGTTTCTCCGATGTCTTCTCTGTGGGCTTCACAGTCGTCGCCTCAGTTGGTTTCAGCGTTGTCGGCTTTTCCGATGTCTTTTCTGTGGGCTTCACAGTCGTTGCCTCAGTTGGTTTCAGAGTTGTTGGTTTCTCCGATGTCTTCTCTGTGGGCTTCACAGTCGTCGCCTCAGTTGGTTTCAGAGTTGTTGGTTTCTCCGATGTCTTCTCTGTGGGCTTCACAGTCGTCGCCTCAGTTGGTTTCAGAGTTGTTGGTTTCTCCGATGTCTTCTCTGTGGGCTTCACAGTCGTCGCCTCAGTTGGTTTCAGCGTTGTCGGCTTTTCCGATGTCTTCTCTGTGGGCTTCACAGTCGTCGCCTCAGTTGGTTTCAGCGTTGTCGGCTTTTCCGATGTCTTCTCTGTGGGCTTCACAGTCGTCGTCTCAGTTGGTTTCAGCGTTGTCGGCTTTTCCGATGTCTTCTCTGTGGGCTTCACAGTTGTTGACTCAGTTGGTTTCAGCGTTGTCGGCTTTTGCGATGTCTTCTCTGTGGGCTTCACAGTCGTTGCCTCAGTTGGTTTCAGAGTTGTTGGTTTCGCCGATGTCTTTTCTGTGGGCTTCACAGTCGTTGCCTCAGTTGGTTTCAGCGTTGTCGGCTTTTCCGACGTCTTCTCTGTGGGCTTCACAGTCGTTGCCTCAGTTGGTTTCAGAGTTGTCGGCTTCTCCGATGTCTTTTCTGTTGGCTTCACAGTCGTTGCCTCAGTTGGTTTCAGAGTTGTTGGTTTCGCCGATGTCTTCTCTGTGGGCTTCACAGTCGTTGCCTCAGTTGGTTTCAGAGTTGTCGGCTTAACCGATGTCTTCTCTGTGGGCTTCACAGTCGTTGCCTCAGTTGGTTTCAGAGTTGTTGGTTTCTCCGATGTCTTTTCTGTTGGCTTCACAGTCGTTGCCTCAGTTGGTTTCAAAGTTGTCGGCTTTTCCGATGTCTTCTCTGTGGGCTTCACAGTCGTCGCCTCAGTTGGTTTCAGAGTTGTCGGCTTCTCCGATGTCTTTTCTGTTGGCTTCACAGTCGTTGCCTCAGTTGGTTTCAGAGTTGTCGGCTTTTCCGATGTCTTTTCTGCGGGCTTCACAGTCGTCGCCTCAGTTGGTTTCAGAGTTGTTGGTTTCTCCGATGTCTTCTCTGTGGGCTTCACAGTCGTCGCCTCAGTTGGTTTCAGCGTTGTCGGCTTTTGCGATGTCTTTTCTGTGGGCTTCACAGTCGTTGCCTCAGTTGGTTTCAGAGTTGTTGGTTTCGCCGATGTCTTCTCTGTGGGCTTCACAGTTGTTGCCTCAGTTGGTTTCAGCGTTGTCGGCTTTTGCGATGTCTTCCCTGTGGGCTTCACAGTCGTTGCCTCAGTTGGTTTCAGCGTTGTCGGCTTTTGCGATGTCTTCTCTGTTGGCTTCACAGTCGTTGCCTCAGTTGGTTTCAGCGTTGTCGGCTTTTCCGATGTCTTCTCTGTGGGCTTCACAGTCGTTGCCTCAGTTGGTTTCAAAGTTGTCGGCTTCTCCGATGTCTTTTCTGTTGGCTTCACAGTCGTTGCCTCAGTTGGTTTCAGCGTTGTCGGCTTTTCCGATGTCTTCTCTGTGGGCTTCACAGTCGTCGCCTCAGTTGGTTTCAGCGTTGTCGGCTTTTCCGATGTCTTCTCTGTGGGCTTCACAGTCGTTGCCTCAGTTGGTTTCAGCGTTGTCGGCTTTTCCGATGTCTTATCTGTGGGCTTCACAGTCGTTGCCTCAGTTGGTTTTAGCGTTGTCGGCTTTTCCGATGTTTTCTCTGTGGGCTTCACAGTCGTTGCCTCAGTTGGTTTTAGAGTTGTTGGTCTCAATGTTGTCGTCTGAGTTGTTTTAAAAGTTGTTCCTATAGTGGTCTGCAACGTTGGCCTTAGAGTAGTTGCCCTACTCGAACTCGTGGTCTCTCCTCCACAATTGTGTGGAGTTGTTGTGGCATGTGGGCATGGCGGCTTTGTTGGAGCCGGACTAGTAATGCGGTGCTCACAGGCTGGCGTTGTGGGATGATCGGGACATGGAGGCGGTGGCGGTTTTAAGGTTGTTGTGCTGGTTTTATTATTGCACGGATTGCGAAAGTGGAGGACAATCTCGTTAGGTTTTTGGCCCGGGACGATGCGGATGTGCGGGCCGAACATGGTGAACGCAGCCGTGGTTGCCACCAGTAGGCAGATTACGAACAGTTGCATCTTGTCAACTAGGTGCTGCCTCGTTTTCCTTGGTTTGTGTCCTTGTTGGGCGGGTCAGAGTGCTGTGTACACCCGAGCGACACCCTCGGTACTGAGCTTGCCAGCCCACCCAAGGGCATATTTAAGCCGTAAATGCGGGGGCGGAATCAGGTCCCTAGTCTGTGCAAGAATTTGAATTCCGTACAGCGACCGAAAGCTCGATCGTTCCGGCAGCGGTAACGGATGCACAGCTCTTCCTCTTGGCACGCACCTGTTCCACGGGCTTGCATAAGCCGTAGATTATCGAAGCTAAGCGTCGCAGCTGGAGCCCAGAGGGCGCACGTTTCCCCAAACCAATTTCATTCATTGACCAGCCAAGAGAGTTTTTTTAAAACGTTCTGCAATTTCAACGATTTTTATTACGCTTCACTTTTGGAAGGGGGAGGTCGGTCTCATTTGAATGGGGCTTTTGGCTATACTCGTAGTAATAACTTTAATATTAATTTGTGCTGAGTTCTTTGGCTAATCTCAAAATATCTTAATAGGCATCTCTTTCTATTTGGTGTCTGAGTGTATGTGTGTTTTATATCTCTGTCTTTCTTTTGGCTTCTACCTCTACTATTTTTTTGGTATAAACTTGGCTAGTTCGAATTGGTATAATGTAAGTTTTCGTTTTTTTTTTTTTTTTAATTTATATTTTTTTTGCATTTGACATTCCTAAATATTCGTTAGCTACTTAATTGTTTTTTTTTTTATTATTTGGCCACTTACGAATTTCAATGCTTCATTTTTCGTGTTTTTTTTTTTTTTTTATTTGTTTTGGTTTTATTTTGATGGTGAGGCAGCGCGCTTATAAATTTGCACTATACGTAAGACATATGCAATCCATATGCGATGTACTCATTATACATATATATAATATATATTTCTTTATATATTTAAGCTATAACAAAGTTACCGACTGACTGATCATATTTACCATCTAGCACGCAAACAACAACAAAACGTAAAACTAATGGTTGCCCTTAACTTTTTCTTTCATTTTTACTATAACTATAGCTATATATCTTTATATATATATATAGATATATATATATAAGTATATATATGTATATATATATATATATATATATATATTTATATACTCGTTAAGAATTGTTAACCGTTAAGTTTGAGGCCAATACATTTACACTTATTAGGCATATACAAAAAAGTTCTAGGCCACTAGTTGATGATAATGTTTAATAGGCTCCACCACCTCTACGAAATTTCCGGCTTACGTTTTTGGGGCATCTACGTCGAGCTTTGGGCCATTGCTAGATCTCGTCATCGCTGGTCTGTGGACAAAGGACCTGTTCCTGCCACCAGTCATGTACTTCGTAGACGGCATTTGCCTGATTATTGAACGGCAGCAATTTCCCACTACCTCCAATCATTTGGCTCATCATGGCCGACGGACTGCCCAGGGCGCCGGCATGATGATGATGCTGCTGGTGTTCTCCATGCCCGTGGCCATGCCCATGACCGTGACCATGTCCATGTCCATAGCCATGCAAGGCAGCTGCGGCGGCTGAAGCGTTTATTGTCGGATAATGGAACTGGCCAACCTCACTGTTAAGCTGGGCAAAGAAACTGGAGGATTTGCTGGCCTCGCCACCACCACGTTGCTTGGCCAACTGTCCCAGTTGACCGGCATGTGGCAGTGTGGTCATCGAGTTCTTCTTCCGCTGCTGACTGCTGATGTGCAATCGCTCCTTATCGCTCAACGTCGAACGCTGCTGAGGGTCACTGGACGTGGGCGCCAGGAATTTCCGTCCAGCCGAACTACCCGTTGAATCCGATCGATTGAGGGCATAACCTCGCTTGCCCACCGCCATCACATGGCGTGCGGTGGATTGGACTGGTGGTGGCCCTGTTCCCAAACCCGTTACAGCCGCTGAACTTCCTGTTCCCGTAATAGATGGCTCTGAGTGAGGCAAAGGCACCACTGCACTGCTGCTGCCGTCCTTCTCCTCGTTCTCCGTTGAACTGAAGGTCGGCGAGAAGGCATCACTGGTGGGCGGACAGGCACCGGCAACTGCCCCACTAATCGTACTGATCGCCGACTTGTCAGCCGCACCTAATGGTGCCTTGTCTTCCTGAACATTGGGTCGCATCACCGGTTGCTCGTTTGTGGCACGAAGGCCGGCGATCAGCGAGTTTTGTTGCTTCTGCAATGGATTAGTTATTGGAGCTGTGATTTATCAATCAACTACTTCAAATACTGCAAGCTTACACTAGCATTTTGTGCCCGAATCTTTTTAAGGCACCCCTCCAGCCAGGTGCGAATAGTCATCTTGGCCACCTCCTCCTCAACCAGGTACTCGAACTCCTCGCGTGCCAACAGCTCCTCCAGCTGCAGCGCCTTCCGTATGTCCACGGAACGATAGCTCAGCATGCTGAAATGGATAGTAAAAGTTATTAGGACTAAAATCAATCTATGGATCACGGATCACCCACTTGATGACATCGTGGAATGTCACATCCTCGCCATTGTGCAGCTTGTCCAGCTCATAGCACATGTACTTGAATAGAAGGCGATCCTTTTGTGGATCGCACTCGAGTCGTCCTTTTAGCAGACGCAGAATAAATTTCACTCGACGGACTGGAATCACTCCTCGCTGATGGATATCCACAATGTTCCAAGTGTTCTGGAAGTTACGTATATCCGCATACGAAAGCAGGGCATCCTCTTCGTTGGAGTAGAAGAGGGAAAAGTTCTCCATGATAATAGCTGCAGAAGGGGTGAAATTGATTTGATATTATTAAATGCCTTCATATATAGTTTATATAATCTATAGATTAACAATATATATGTATATATACAACTTCAGCAACCTTATTAATCCGTCAAAGACCTACCCACAAGTAAGTTGAGCACAATATATGTGATTATCACGTAGAAGGTGCAGAAATAGATGAGGCTGGCGGTGAAGTTGCCGCAGTCCGTTTCCCAGTAGTTGTTCCCGAGGGTGCAGTAAGGCGGCTGGACCATACAGTCGTGCATGATCTTATTCCAATCCTCGCCGGTAACGATCCGAAAGAGCATAGCCACTCCGGTGACGGGTGAACCGAAATTGGCCCGGCGACCGATGCCCTCGCCATATTTGACGGTGCCTGAAACGAGAATCAGCCGGGTGGAGAAGTCAGTAGGGATCAGGGGGACCCATATGGCTGGCTCTGGCTTGTTTTTTTTTTTTTTTTTTTTTGTTTGGACACCCAGCTCACCGAAGAGAATCGTCCCGGCCAGCGCATAGAAGAAGACTAGCAGAAACATGCCAAAGATAATGAAGAAGGACTTGCATACAGACACGCCCACGGTCAACATGAGCATCTTCAGTGTGGTGTGCTTGCCGGTGATGGTGAAGAAGCGCAGGATGACCACCATGAAGCCGAAGAAGTAGGACAGATCATTCTGTCATTAGAGATTAGAGGTCAGAGGTCAGAGGTCAGTGTTCAACTTGGGTACTTGGGTATGGGATTCTAGGTTCTGAGTACAGGATACTTGGTGAGTGACAACAACAGCAGTGACAAACTTACCCGCAGAATGGTCTGCAATATTATCCAAATGACACCGGCAACGGTGACGAGAAGGTCATAGCGATTGCGCCTAGATTGCCAATAGCCGCGCGGTGTAAAGGCAATGTTCTTCATCACCACCTCAACCACAAAGACAAAGGTCAATACCGCACTGACGATCACCAGGCGTTCCGTATGCACCTCTCCCTTGATCCACTGCATTAGACAATTGAGACGAGACAAGAGACTATCACGATAGAGTATACTCTATACCGCACCAAAATCTAATCTCTAAGCTCTAAACTACGCAGTCACATTACAACATTTTCATTTCATAACTCCGTACATTCATACATTCTTGCTATGTTTTTCAATTTTTCTCTTTGTATTTTTTGTTGTTAAGCTAAAATGGGTCATTATCCACCTTTGTATATATATTTCTATAAATTTCTATAAATTTCTATATGCATATTTTTACAAACGTGCTTGCATGCAGTTATAATGACTTTGGTTTTAAGTTAGTTATTTAGCAAAGTCAAAGGTTTACTTTTGGCGGTTGACTTGTTATTAAAAAATTACATTAAATTTAACCCGTTTCTTGTAAAATTCTAAATGATTTTTAAGTTATATGATTAAAATTACGCCAGACTAACATTTTACTAAGAGATCTTTGCTTTAAGATATCTATCCAATGTATATCAAAGTCAAGTCAAGTTTGGCTTAATCTAATATATGAATATCTAATATATAAAAAGTTGTTAGATAATACTAAAAACTTAAAAAGTTATGTATCTTAGTTCATCAAAAAAAAAAGGTTGAAATACTTTGAAGACTATTTGTCCCTTTTACTTTGCTTTCTAAGTGTCATGCGATATTTTTGCTAACCCATCTTTTATCTATCCTTGTATTTCATGCGATATATATAGCTTACTATATAAATATGTACTATATCATGTCATATATCATATTATATGTTTCGCTATATTTCTCCATGAAAATGTTGATTATAAGCAATCTGAATCTAAACCCTTATAAAGGTAACCGTGATACTTTTTAGTTGCATGCAATTTACTTCGTGCTTCGTTTAACCCCTGAAAGGCCCCCAGTACAAACCGTGATGGAGAGCAGCATACTGTTGATAAGAACCACCACTGCGATGACCCTCTTGAAGATGATGTGCTGGGTGATGTCGTAGGTGAAGGCCCGAATCTTTCGACCATCAGGTCTGGGTGGCAGATGTAGTGGCTGGGCGATCTTCAGTCGCTTTTTAAGATCACACCAACGCCTCTGGTCAACGGTCAACAGAGCTGTGCCCTTGTTTTCCGAATAATTGGCAATGACCACGCCCACGAACAACGTCAAACCGATCATGCAGCCCAAGAAAATGTAGATGTGGATATAGACGGCATGGACCTGCAAGGAAAAAGGTATTAGATCAAAGATCAAAGATCAAAGATTAAAGGTTCTTTAAAATATAAGAAAACCCTTGAAAACCATTAACTTACCGGACCCACAGCCTTGATCAAGACATCACGCACATCCAACCAGCCCTTAAAGGACAAGACCTCAAAAAGTGTCAGCATGGCATCTCCAATGTTATCGAAATTAAACCGCCTCGGATTGGCCCACACACGTGGCACCAGCATTGCCGGATAGGACTCATCCGGACCCGGAGTCAACTTCATTTTCGTAACAAAAACACGTCGCATAAACACACCAACACAATCCTCGCGTCTCGAGATTGTCGGATCATTGCATCGGGCCAAACGGCCACCATACAATTGGACACCATAGCTGGCGAAGATGAACATCAGGAGGATGAGCAATGTGGATACGAGCAGGATCTCCTTGAAGCCACGGCACAATTCGTAGACCACCTTTCTCATATGCGGCACCAATGTGAAGATTCGCAAAGGTCGCACGCAACGCAGGATCATCAGGAGCTGGGCCGCCGAGTTGGTTGGTATATTCAGGGGCATCCAGCACAAGAATGAGGTGGACACCACATAGATGAATACATCCAGGGCGGCGGCCACGTCCTTGATATAAGCCTTCGGCGTAAAGAATAGGCCATCGGCCAAAATCTTCAATGCCAGCTCAAGGCTCATGAAAATAACGAACCCGTACTCGGCGATCTGCAGCGTCGGATGATCCATCACCCGGTAATTGGGTGTCTCGAACATCATCGAGATGCATGAGAGCGTGGTAGCGAATATCATAACCCAATCCAGATACGTGACTAGTCCAAGGAAGTTACTGTAATGGATTTGAATGGGATTTTTTCGATTAATCTCAGATAAAATATAAATTTATAGTAAATTCAGATAAACTAGATTGATGGATTGATAAGTTGTATAGCCCTTCAGAGAGGGATACTCCCTTTTATAGCGGCGACTCCACTTACTGCAGACTTTTGTACTGGACCTTGCGTTCCTTGCCAGTCAGCGGATCCTTGAGACGGGCATCATAGCGTGCATGAACAATCTTCTGGCAAATCTTCCTGAAGCGACTCTCGCGCGGCACCAGAAACAGTGGTGTATCGAAGAACGGATGATTTTCACGCAAATCTTCCTCCCGCTGATTGCGTCGCATTTCCGCCTGCTGACGCTTGGCCTGCAGCAACTTGATATCCAAATCGTGTGGTCTTGCCCGTCCAGAATTAGCTCGCGGAGCAGCGGCAATGTCACCATTCTCCATCAGATGCTCGTACGTCTGCTTCAGCTTGATGGAACCGGAACGCACGCTGCGACGAATGGAGCGGGAGCCAAACCTGCGGATTGGTAGTGGACACACATCAAACGGGTCGCGCCGCCTCGGTGGGGCAGGGCCCAGCTACTCACTTCTTTTGGTCAACGCGCCACGGTTTCGAATGGGTAATAGTACCCTGGGACTTCAATCCACCGCCGCCTTTTGTCCCAACCACGGGCAACATGGCCGAGTCGCCCAGCATCAGTCGCTGGTTGTTGCTGTCACTGTGGAATTAACCGAGATAAAGGTATTAATTAAGAGTAATTTGAGCTATTAAAGGGCTAATTACAGCGCATACTCACTTGATGATATGCGTGATGGCCAATTTGCGGAGACTACTGCCCGCGGCCCTTACTTTGGCCGTCTTATTCATAATCCGCACGGGTTTCTGCTTGCGAAAGACCACATTGGACTCCCAGCACTCGGACATCGGCCGCTTGCAGTTCTCGACCAGCGAGTCCTCCGTTTCCAGCTCGATGACAAAGTGTTTCATGAAGCTTTCACGCACCTTGGGCAGCATAAAATCATTGGGAATGCGATGCAATATGGTCATCTGTGGCGAATCGGGAAACTTTTCAAAGATGCGCAACCGGAAGGGCAGTGTCTCCTTGATCTCGGCACTCTGTTCGCGGAACTTCAGCTGCTTGAGCTTTTTAATGTCCTCGTCTAGTTCCAAATTATCCAAGATCACCGCCACGAAAAGACTGAGCACGATGAGTGTGACGAACAGATGGTAGAGGATAAAATATACAGCCACCAGTGGTGTTAGGGTCTTGCTGGTCCGGATCATTGTCTCGTCCATAACTTCTACCCACGCCTCCTGCGTGAGAATCTGGAACATGCTCATGAAGGCCTCCGGGAAGGACTCGAACTTGGTAAAGTCACAGAGGAAACAAAACAATTGCATCGAGATGCTCGAGCTGATGATCAGCAGGCACATGGTGAAGATAATCAGTGATCCGAGTTTCTTTCCCGGTCCGAAGATCTTGTAGACGAATCCCTCCAGCATCGGTGAGGCCTTTATAAGTCGCACTACTCGTAGCACCTGGAAATAGGTTAGGCCCGACGGATAGAACATCGGTACGATATGCAGGGTGGTCCCAGCCGCCAAGAGCAGTTCGAATTTGTGAATGGAGTGCTTGTAATAACCCCGCCAGCCCAGGCAGTAGATCTTGAAGAGTGTCTCCAGATCAAGTAGGCAGGTGAAGACCAGCTCGATGTAGTAATACCTTTCGTAGAACACGTCCCTTGGTCGTCCATCGTGCTTAAAGGTCATGGTGGCCGTGACAATGCCATTGGCCAAAATAACACTCATCACGAGCATCCGAAAATATGGTGATCGCAGTATTGCATGACACGTTTCCGGTGCCAGACCGCCGTGCTTGTTATCATCGATGGTCACCAATCTCCAGCCGGAATCATTGCCACTAAGGATCTGCGAGGCGGCTGTCTTTTGGATATGCCCACGGGCACCCCACATCTGTTGGAACTGCACACGAATCTCGTTGAAGGTCTCCGTGATCACAGCAATGAACACATTCTTCACCAGCCATGCCAAGAAGAAGATCATGGTACTAAAGTAGAAGGCTGCTCGCCATGCTGGAAGCGAATCGATTGCCCGGTACATGATGAATACCCAACCTTCTTGTGAGGCTGCTTGGTATACAGTAAAAATGCTCGTTGCAATGTCCTCGAATCCATTAAAACCGATCACATAGCTGCTAAGGAAATCCATTTTCATGCACACCATACCCGGCGAACACTGATAGCCGGAGTCGGGATCCATTGAACAGAAAGTATCGGGAATGGCCAGTGAATTGATCGTGAGAACTCTAGAAAGGACAGATCATTAATAAGGTATTTAATATTGGTATAGGTTTACTCACGGTCTTCTATATAGATCGTATTCCGTATTATTCATTACACAGTGATTTTTTAGTTCGCCAAAGAACTGAACACCGAGTAAGCCATACAAGGACATGAAAAACAGGAAGAACAATGTCACATTGTAGATTTGCTGGCTCGAACGTCTGTAAGGGGAAAATTTATTAATCAAATAAATCAAAACATTAACTTTAGATACTCACTTGAAGATCTGGTTGATACGACTCTTTGGCATACTAAATTTAAGGAAGACGCGTAGGAAGCGTATCATGATCAATGGTCTAGGGGCTCTCATAATGGACAAATAAGAAAATCTAAAATGAAAGTAAGTCGATTAATAAACTGATTTTGTACTTATTTTCCGAATATACCCACTTTGGAACTATCTCGAGCACCTCGAAGATCTGTAGAATTATCGAGATCCACAAGAAGCTAACCATGGAAGCATCAAACTGGCACCAATGATCTTTCAGATAAGGCACCTCTCCCTGCAAACGAGTAATCAAAAAGTTCACATATCTGGTTTTTCCCTTAGTGCATCGCTATACTCACATGCAGTACACCCCGGATATGCATCTTGGCGATCATCTCGGCGGTGAAGAGTAACGTTACAGCCGTGTCCGAGGCAAAGGTGATGAACTGCAATGATGGATACCGCTCGAAGGTCTTGGGCGTGTTTAGCGATACGGAGGTTAACGAGACAAGGGCACAGAGACGCATTAGGCGGCGTACCCACAGCTTATTAACCCACTCGATGTCGGCGCTTTCGTTGAGTGATTCCTCTGGTCCATAGTCCGCCAAGAAGGGTTCGCCGCCCTTGAGACTCTGCTTCCGGCCAAGCATTATCTTATTGCCAATTCCAGTTGCAATGCCCAGTCCAATGGGCGGTACTCCAGTGATGGCGGCACTGCCCACTGTGCTGCTAATGCCACCACATATGCCCATTCCAGCGGCAGCTGCTCCGCCGCCCATTCCGGCCATGCCACCCATACCGCCCAGTCCTCCAAGCAGATTGAGACCACCTCCGCCACCAACCGCAGATCCCAATCCGGCTCCATTATTATGGCCACCGCCAGTGGATGGAGCCGCCGTCGTGGACGAGCCACCACCTCCTCCGCCGGCCAAGGACTGCTGCTGTTGCTGTTGCGGCTGCATTCCGAAGGCGACGCTGCTGCCGCCGCCGCTGCCGCTTCCGGAGTTCACAATGGTCGTCGGACTGTTGAGCGCACTGGCCGCATCCTGGCGAGCGCCCAGTCCCAGTCCGTTGCCAGGACTGCTACCCGGCGATGGATTAAAGCTGAACTGGCTGGCGGACGCCGGTTGCGAGTGGCGCAGGTGTGGATGCGGATGGGTATGGCCGTGCGGATGCGGATGGTGGTGGGAATGCGGTGGATGGTGGTGCGTATGAGGATGCTGTTGATGGTGATTGTAGTGGTGCCCGTGGTGGGGCTGGTGGTGCTGATGCTGTTGCTGCTGCTGCGGCGTCAAGCTGTTGCCGCTGGAGGAACTGGTGCTGGCCGTCGCCGGCGTGTTGATGCCGCTAGTGGAATACGGATGCGAATGATGGTGGTGGTGACCACCACTAACGCTAGTGCCGCTTGGTCCGCTAACAGGGGCCGCTCCAGCGATCGTTAACGATCCTGTAGCCGCTCCCGATCCCAAGACCGTTCCAGCCGCTCCCGGTACCGCCCCTGCTCCTCCTGATACTGCTCCTCCACCACCTACACCTCCTACTCCTACTCCACCGCCTCCTGCACGTTTGTTTCTAGCAGCTGCACCCAAGCGACGAATCTGAAGACGGTCAATCATTCAAGCGGCGCATCCTGACCCCGGAACGGTCGGTAGTTTATGTTTCCTGCAATGGAAGAGTGCATATTAAGATTAGTCTTAAATATTTTTGGAGCAGCAAAACTTAAACTACTTAATTGCTACTTCTATTGCTGATTTCCAGAGCGTTTTACTGGAATAGCTCACTCTCTCACTCTCTCTCTGGAATTTGGGCTCTCTCAATAGATCTCATTTCTCTTATCTCTTAAGATTCGTGAAAACATAACTGTTAATATTCCCAAAACAGGTAAGTTATTCGAATCACTTAAAATTTCCCTTTTCTGTTATTTCTTTCTCTTTTCCTAAAGACAATTAATTGTCCAATAAAAAAGTTTCTAAAAGACTTACTTTTATAACTAAGAATTATTATTATTATTTATAAGTTTTATAAGTAAAAACTTCAGTTAATTAGAAATCCAATAAAAAAATATATGTAGTACATTTGATACTCAAACATCTGCCCATTATAACTGATTGATTAATTTACACTCCTATATTCCAGGGATCACCTCATCCGACCGAGGCGGCAATTAGAGCGAAGACCTGTGTCAATATTTACATTCGAACAGCTGCCAAGGTGGGCTGAAGGTGTGCACCACTCAAACTCATTCACACATTCACTAAGTGCACTGTGAGAAAGAGTAGATAGATTAAAAATATAAAACATAATTTTAAATAAAGCTATTTAAGCATGGTCTTAGTTTAAATCTTAGTTGTTCCTTTCACTATATAACATTTTACAAGATTCTTTTATAAGTCATTAATTATGATTTAATCTACATAAGGATAAGTCTTAGTAATTATTCAGGATTTTAAGGTATAGTCTCAGTTTGTTTTCAAACTGAATTATCAACTTGATTTATTTGAAATTACTGAATCAAAAATCTTAAATAAGTATATTAATTTATTCCTCTGTGGATCAAAGACTGTCAAGAAGGCGGATGGCACTTGCAACCCCCGAATGAGCAACCACTTCACGCCGTATATGCGTACGTATATACGGACTATACATGACAGGCCCCATACATCCCATCCCCGGATTCGCAAATCCATTGTCATTACCAAAGAGTAGTAACCCCAAAAATGCCTTCACATCAATCCCAATTTCTTGACCAATTCCAAATAGCATTACATTGGGATTCATGTGTAGGCATTTTTCCTTTCTGTTGGCTTTGTCTTACTTCATTGTCATCTACACTCACTTTTCGCCTGATGATGCGGAGGAAAGTTTGGCGAAATTCGCGCGATTTCTATCACAGAAGTCACATCTATGGATTAGGGCAATATTCGACGATTGATAAAAACAGTGAAGCACTAATATATAATATCCTGGAGCCGTAATATCTGGTTTTCAGCTTAGAAGAAAACCTTTTTCTTTTTTATACCAAACACGCGCCGAGGTTTTCTTTTTCTTTTGTTATTTTTTTGTAACTTCTTGGTCGGACGCGGAATCTGGGAGTTACGGCCACTCAGTCTCTTAGTCAGGCAGTGCTCCAGTCAGCCAACTGAAGTGACAGTTCCTTTGGGCCGTCATGTCTCGGCCATGCCAACCCCCAAAAAGGACGACGCCTGCGCACTTTTCCGGGTCGATTGGGGGGCCACTAATCGGAGTGGCAACTCCGCTGGAGTGGCCAACAACAGAGCCCCAAATTCCAAGAAATCCGTGTAGCAAACGCATCGAAATGGGTGCCACGGCCTCCTGCAAGAAAACCTCTGGGTATCCGGAGCACGATGATCCCAGCTACCGTAAGTGCCAGGAGCTCAAGGTGAGTCCTTTTGTCCCGGTTTATATAATCCTCACACCACTAACTGACTGTAGCTTAGATGGAGCGATGGATTCAGATGCATTATCAGATTAAGCAGCGCGAACAGGCTTTGGCCATTGCCCAGCACCGAGAGCTCTTCTACTGGTTGAGTGGTTTCTATCTAAGTGCCGTCTATGGCTGCGCCAGTTACTACCAAAGGGTTAAGAGGGTATCCGCGCTGGCTCCGCTCCTGCCGCTCACCTTTGTGGTGGGATACTACACGGACTGGGCCTACGGCAGTAAGCTCCATCGCATCCAAGGTAAGTCTGGGAATTGAGATCCTTTTCCAATTAAACTGAAATTGATGTTAAATCCATAACAGCGGAGGCCAACATGATCATGGAGCACGAACAGGAGCTGCTCCATTGGCCAGGCGGTCTGCCCACAGTCGCTGGCATCGATGAGGCTCGCGTGGAGACCGAAATGGAGAAAAAAATGCATCCGCACCACATGTAGAGGCAAAAGGCTGCCCCTGTCCCCTGTAGTCTGTAGGCGGGATTGGGTTCTAGTGTCCAGGCTTCCATATGAACATCGCAAATCAATATAGGATTCAGATACAAGAAAACAGAAGGAAATCAGGAAAATCAGTTTCAGAAGTTTGTGAATCCCTTTAGCTAGAATTGTAAATTTTTTGCATCAACATTGGGAACGCTGAACGTGGGGACCATTAAATAACATTTTATAACATTCATTAGCATCAATCACTCTAAACCTGCACTTCAAAGTATTCAAAATAATTGAAAACCAAAAGAAGGTTTGAAGATTTCTAAAAATGAATATAGTTCTTAGAAAGATCTTCTACTTGCTATTATAAATCACAATTCCAGCTAAAGTTAACAGCACTTAATAACAATTATTAATTCAATGAAGCTGCCAGAAGACATTTTCTTTAAAACTTATTTTAACTTAAAAAAAGCAATAGAAATATCTATGATTACCCTGAATGCACTATCATATCATAATGTTCCTAAGGAGCGATACATTCACCATGTTTAACATTGAATCCTTATCCTGCACAGAACCCTAACCAATCTACAGCGCCAGATAGCTCAAATATAGGCATATATATATTTATATTATATATACATTTATATTCGGACCTCCTCTGTAACGACCATTTACTTAGCCGCAGTTTACTTGCTCTATCTATCTTCCTAAATCTCTATCTGTGTGTGACGCGCTTTACTTTTTCAGCAATTTTTTGAGACAATACTCCTTATATTGGATAGTTAATATGATTGATATATATATATATATATTATATACATACATACACTTATGTATACTTGATAAAAATTGTAGTCTAGAATGTCTAATAAATGTTTTGCTCCCAGCTCAGCAGCTCACATCGCAGTTTAAAAGGCCAGATCCTCGTCCAGCAGTCCATCCTCAATAAATGCACGCGAATCCTTCTTAAAGTGGCGATCACAGAACTCGGCAATCCTGGAGCAGGCCTCCTCGATCATCAGACCGGGTACAGTGAGCACAATCCTCACGTAACCTGGATACTCGAAACAGCTGCCTGGTAGACAGAAGACACTCTGCTCGTTGACCAACTCCTGGACAAAATGGGTGTCGTCTTTGAAGGCCGGAAAACGCTCGATGCTCACACCGATCATCATGTACATGGCTCCGTTGGGCATCACGGGATTGAGGCCGCGTACTTGCTTCAGCATTTTATAGGCCAACGTGGCATTCGACTGTATAGAAATATGAAAATATTTTAACATACATATTATAAATGGGATTAAGGATAGGATGTACTTACGTGAAGCACATCAATTACACCATCAAAGTAAGACTGTGGTGTTTTGGTCAAGATCTCGGGTAAGGCCCCCTGGATGATGGTGTTGGAGCCCAAAATGCGACCACACATATTCTTCAGACCGACAATGGCATTGGCCAAACGTTGCTTGCGGTCATGAACGATGATCCATCCCATTCGCCAACCAGGAACAAGGAAGCGCTTGGTCAATCCGCCGCAGGAAAGAACTGGAACCTCTGTGGTCAGGCTGCTAACGGCCAAGTGCTTTGAGCCAGGGAACACAAAGTGCTCATAGATCTGCAGGAATACATAAATTGATTTAAAATTAATTTTTCCAAAATAACATTCAGTCACCATAAAGGTGAATAACTTTGGTTTATTTCCTACTTGTAACGAATGATTCAGAATGTGAGATTCTAGATGGTTTAGGCCATTATTTTTATGGTTATTACCATAGGTCCATTAGGTCACTCACCTCGTCGGCTATGATCGGCAGATAGTGGCGTTCACAGATATTGATCAGTTGTCGCAGATGCTTCTCATCGAATACACTACCGCATGGATTACTCGGGTTGTTGATCAACAAAGCGGCGGTGTTCTCATCAATCAGGCTCTCCAGCTGAACGAGATCAGCACGCCATTGCTGATCAGGCAGGAGGTCATAGTAGCGTACTTCAATGTCCAGTCCTTCGGCCAGCGTATGGTACAAACAAAAACCTGGACGCGGTATCAATATATTCTGACCGTGATCAGCCAGGGCCAGGATACAGTACTCCAAGGCCGAGGAGCAGCCACTGCATAGTATAACGTCATTTGGCTCGATCTCGCCGTCAGGTCGCTGATGGGCACTGTACTTAGCCACTGCCTTCCGGGCAACCTCGTGACCCTGAGTATGGGCATATCCGTTATTCTTGCCACTCTCCAGCGAATGCAGCACCGCTTTCATGGTCTCATCGGCGGCTTTTAGGTTGCCAAAGGTTGTGGGATCACCTGTTGGGCAGAAAAGGCAAGGAATTAGTAATAGTATAAATTATTAATATTAATTATTTTTATTAAAAAAAAAAAAAAAAAAACTGACACGACAACCGAAACCGAAAGATTGCATTAGGTCAATGGCTAACTCGATCGTTTCCGCCTAGCTTCGGATCTGATGATTCCCGGCGAATTCGATGGATAAACACGGCAACAGAATATTCCGGCTTAGATCCCGAGTTCGATTCTCACCCGCTGACTCCGTCAAACAGGTGGAACTACATTTTATGCAAATACCCAACAAAAACAAAAACAAAAACACAAATACAATGCGCGTGCCTGGCTACAAAAATAATATGATATTACTAAAAACAAAACAGAAAACAAGAACAACAATCGAAACAACAACAGCTTTACAGATCTG
This sequence comes from Drosophila eugracilis, assembly GCF_018153835.1. Classification (NCBI taxonomy): domain Eukaryota; kingdom Metazoa; phylum Arthropoda; class Insecta; order Diptera; family Drosophilidae; genus Drosophila; species Drosophila eugracilis. Next base: position 970,924 of record NW_024572029.1, on the reverse strand, counting down.
TTTTTATATATCTGGTATTTGGTATATTTTAGCACGAATTTAGAAACTGATTAAAATTCACGATAATTAGAAATTTCTTTGCCGTTTCTGTAAATTTCCTAAGCCAAAAAAAAAAACCCGAATGAAATACCATTAAGAAAAGTCCATCGCCCGAGGATATCTTACTGTCTATATCGAGCTATATATATTATAATCTTGCACTGATCTCTGATTGGTTGAATTTTGTGGGTGTGTACCTGCATCTCTTAACTTCATGATGGTACCTAATTCATTTTTTGTTTTTACTTTAAACTAGTTTTAGCTGTTTTTGCCAAGTCAGTTGCCAAAAAAAATTGCTAAAAAAAAAAAAAAGCGGCAAAGGCAAAAGAGATCACGCATCCAAAATATTCAAATTAGTCCAAAACTTGTAGCACAAACGTCAGATATGTTATGGGGATATGGAAAACGAGGAGCAGGTTACCCACGAAACTGGATATAGTTCGCACTAGCTACTTAAATATTGTTTTTATAAATTTAAGGTATAAATTATTTAAAAATAAGTTATTTTTGGAGTTTGTTTTTTGTGCTAATATCTTAACTTTCAGATTAGCCTCGAAAAACAGTTTTTTAGATCTATCTTTCAGAAAAACAAAATAAAGATTAGTTAGGTAGTTAAACATATGTATTAGAACTTTCTATTCAACTTACCAATAGACAGCGGTATCATAGGTTTCTCCGGATTCGGCGTAATCTTCAGCGACTCTACAATGCTCCGGATGCGATTGTGGGTGTTGAGTGAAAGTTTAGATGCATTGATCTGCCATCCTGAACGTTTTTGGCTACTGGTCGATGCCTTAAGATCCTGCTTACTGATCTCCTGCGACTGCATCTGGAGCTCGGCCAAAGCTTGCTCCACCTCATCGCAGTTGGGAGTCACGGCTGCCGAAGAGTCCGGCTCACTGGGACTCCGGCTTGTGCAGCTGGCCCGACTGCGGCTGTTCTGGAATCGGAACTGACTCTCGTTGACAACACTGCTGGGCATTATCACCAGGCCGGCCCTTTCCAAAGGTAACGAAAAACAAAAACCAAACAAAAAAAAAACAAAACAGAAATTCCAAATATGTTTTGGGTTCGACGATGATGATGTCTCCGATCCGATTTCTGGGCAACTGGGAGCACCTCAGATAAACGTAAAGTTGGTATCCTGTTTATCGTTCCAGACAAGCATTAGAGATGCGATCTTCGGGGATTCCTTTCCTTGGGATAGAGGGTCTTCGATATAGGGTTTGTATATGATTCGGACCGGGTAAGTATCTTTAGCTTTAGGATTTCTTTGCGGATCGTTTGTGAATTCTGAAATAAACTGATCTACTTCGGAGATATCTTGGGGCTTTTATCGCCTCTGTCGGGCTTCGCTTAGCCGTTGCCATATAGGCTCTATATATATATATATATCTATATTAAAATACATATATCTGGGTATATAGCCCACACGCTCACATCGGCGGATAGCACGCGCCTGACTTTGGCTTCGGATCGAGCCGAGAGGGCCGATCGAATAAAAGAAATAACAACAACTTAGGGGCGCCGGACTGATTTGAATACCCGCCGCAACGAAATCATATTCATATAATGCCTGGCCCGACTCGGAACCAGATTTTAGTTCGATTTGATTTCATATAAACAACAACAGCCCCATCGCACCGTCGCGATATTTATTTAAATGCGCCAAAGTTGTCTATAATAACGTCTTGGGCCAAATCCAAACACCAATCAACCAAAACCATTAATGCATAGTCGAGTGATCGAGGGCTGCTAGATAGATTTCGCCACCCCCTTCTAACTATCTTGACCAGGCAACCACCCACTAACTCACCCCCCTATATGTAACCTATATAGTTGGCTAGACACGATCCCAGTTTTCTGATCTGAACGGTCATCGAGCTGATTACTGAACTTTAGTCTAAGAAATGGAAAATTGTTTTTCACAGCTATTCAAAAATTGATTACAAACATTGAAGAATGGGATACCTAAAATTTGAAAGACTTAGCAAAACATTTAATAAAGAATTTACTAAAACCGTAATCTAAAATAACTTTAAAAACGTTGGCACATATATATTTGTTTAAATTAAATTAAAATAATTTTATCATCTTGATAAAGACACACTTATTTATTTGTTTTGACTTATCATTGGTAAGGGTTATCTTAGTAAAATTAATATTTATTTTATGTTTATTCGAAAGTACGAAAAAGCTTATTTGAGAAGAACAATGACTTTTGTTTATAACCATAAGCTATTTATCCACCCAAGAGAATTATTATTTTTCTTAAAATATTTACGTACGTATAAGTCAAGTAAATACACTTCTTAATGTGAGTTTCTGAGAATTAAACATCCGTGTTTAAATAGCCATGGAAAAAGTAATAAATGTAACGGATTGGCCAGGAAAAATTTATATTTCTATAGCATTCCTATTCTTATTTTAAAACTAATATGAAACTATAAAACTATAACACTTAAAAACCTAAAGGATTCCAAATTTATATTACAATTAGATATAATAAACCTATAGAGAAGATTACCCTTATCACATGCACATCTGGACAAACGTGGAATGTACCTATCTATTCAAGTCCATTGATGTAATCACAACGATTTGCATAATCGAATATGCATAAGAGACTATAGGCTATATCTATATCTGAACCCGATCAACTAGATCAGCTAGATTAACTGGACGACAGCCAGTCACCACACCTGTTGACGATGACAACGCAATTCCCTGGACTTATGGAACGGGGATCCCGGTAATTTTGGTTCTGATCCCCGAGACAGGAATCGATTGCAATTCAAAAATTGCGCCGTAAGAATATGAAATCAAGAGCTTAACTTAAGAACGGACTGACGTAGGATCCCATAACAATAGAGGTTGACAAAAGGAGATATTTGGAAAAGAATAAGTATCAAACTTGATACATTACAATCGGACAATGGTGGTGTCGTATGTTAGGATTTATTTTGACTCGAAATCGGATTACTGTCACGAAAGAGGTGATTTCAAATCAAAAGATGACTGAACTAAGTTATGCTTCTATTTTATAATTCTTATACTTAAATATACCAAATACCAAACAGAAAAAAACATTTAAATTAAGCCGATTAACTAAAGATGTAGTTAGTTGACTAAGAACCTGCCTGATATGTCTAATTTTAGTTTTTTTGTTTTGCGATCAAAATATATTCCAGATTTCATATTCTTTTGCTTTTCTTTCTAAAACTATAATAAGTCCTAAAAGGACTCCCTTATACATTTATCTAACTTATGTTTTTCTAATCAAAGTTTATTTCGTTTTAGCAAATACTAAAGAAAGTTGTAAATATTGTTTGTTATTGAAAATTCTTGGCTATTATGTAAATGTTCTTTATATTTACAACATTCTAGTTGTTTGCTTTTGATTGTGATAAGTCAAAGCTGTTTCTGTTGTTGTTGTCAGATAATTTAATTGGCCTTTTAAATACTTCTCGATAAACAAAAATATGTTTTTCGCGCTAGCCTTGCCATTGCATCATAACAGTCCCCGATTTCTCAGAGTCAGGCTAGCTAGTTAGTCAGTGGGTAAGTCAGCCGATCGATGGAGCGAGCCTCCTGCTCACCTTGGTCGGATCAGGTTTTCTTGAACTTCTTTTTTCTGGCCACTTGTGCCACCGTTTTCACGACCCCCCTGAGAAGTGGTGGGCCAGGTCGATGACAATCATTTAAATTCGATTCTGTTGGACCGGCCTCCCTTTGGAGATGATTAAATACGTATATAAAATTTCTTAAGAATCTATTCTATGCTTAGTTTAGAAAAAAAAAATATATAAATTCTATTACAAAAACTGGAAAGAATGTGTAGAACATAGTAGATGGGGTTTCCATCTAATAGAACTTAAACTGACAATAGTTCCGCTGACTGATCTAGAGACTTATCAAATTACAATGAGAATGTAATCAAATAATCTATCAAACCTCCCACCTCCAAATAAACGATAATTAATTATACTTAAGTATCTTATAAAACTGCATATCTTTCGCTCAATGAGCAGAACAACGTTTAAGAGACTTGTGCACTTGTGCATTTGCAAGAATATATACATATAATTTTATTTTTTTAGTTTTTTGTCTTATGTTAGCCTTGATTTTGTACCATTGAAACATATAGGTATTTTAAACATACGATTACAATACTTAATCCAATCCGAGAATGAAAAAAAAAAAATCGAACGTAAATAATAATAATAATAGATTCCAAAAAACGAATTTAAAAGTTAAGTTTGATCCGTAAATTTGCGGTATACCAAGAGATCCGGTCTTGATCCGCCCTTGAGGTGTACGGGGAATGAACGATTAATACTGCGATCGCGCCTACTTGCGCTTGAACATGCTGCTGAGACGTCGCTTGGGCGGTGAGTTCTGTAAATGGACAATGATGACATGACGTAAGTACACATAACGAACATTAAAGCTAAGCGAGATTTGTGCGATTTCCAATTTGTAGTGACCGGAATATTAAGATGTGATCAAAAGGATCAGTCCCATTCCCGCTAAAACGCCAGTGAGTGCCAGCACCATCCTGTCCGCTAGTATCGAACACATCCACACGATGGTCAGCAAAAGGAATCCCACAATCAACCGCTCACTGGAACTCAGGCGGCGTATGAGTAGCCTGCACCGAGCAAGCAGTGAGCGGTTGAGCATGGGCTTCTGCAGAATCCGTTCCGTTGGCTGGACATAAGTGATATCGACATGCGGCATTGGCTGCATATGAACACTGCCCATCGAGTAGACGGTACAAGACTTGCGAGAAGAGGCGCTTGTTATGTTGGTGGCGCAGCTCGTAGTAGTGATGTTACTACAAGAAGCGACCAATGGCGGTAATTTTGGTTCTGCAGGCTCTTCGGCAGGCTTGTAATCAAGCAACCGTAACTTAAATGGCGCCGAGGACTCCGTCTTCTTGCACAGCTCTTCGAATTGCCAATCCTCCTGGGTCTCCTCAAATGCACTCTGGCCACCTTCCATTGAAAAGGTGGCCATGTTTTCTAACTCAAACTGCTGTTGCAGCTGCAACGAATCGCAGTGCTTCTCCACCCTAAATGTGGCTGCTCCAGCCGGAGTCCTTGGACTCCTGCCCTTCAGCACCATTGTCTTCCCCATCAAAAGCTGATTGGGCAGAGGATCTTCATTGCGATTGTGGAGACTGTAGTTGTTATTCTCGGCGGACTCCGGAGATGGAGTTGCATTGGAAAGGTACATCTGATCTAGGTGACGGGCCAGATCGAAGCGACCCATCCGCTCCTGGCGCAACTTTCTGCTCTGCTTCTCCCTTTTTGCGACAACTGCTGATCCAGACATCTTTAACTTTAAGCACGCCGCTGCCGGCCGACTCTTGGCAAAGATGTTGCCGTGAAGGCAAAGGGAAACGCGACCTTTCCGCAATTTTGCTTGACCAGTTAGGCGGCGAGTATTGCCCTTAGTTAAGGCCAGCAACGCTTCATTGGTCAAATGCGGAGTGCCCTGTTGGTCGGCCTCCTCTTGCGGATCTGCCTTATCTTCCAACTGCTCCTGTTCTTCCAATTGTTCCGCCACTTCTAACTGCTCCACATCTTCCAACTGCTCGTCTTCTGTCTTTGATGAATTCGTATTTCTGGCATTGATCATACGCTGCTGATCATAGTAGGAACGGCTCTTTCGGGGCGTTGATGTACAAAACAAGCCAACTGCCCGACGCAACCTACGGCGCTGCATACCAGTAATAAGATTCGGCCGCGTACTTCGCGGCAGCTGTTGGATAAGTCAGACATATTCGATCAGTTGCCGGGCTAATGGTGAGCCACAAACGAGGACACCACGAGGACAAAGACAAGACATGGACAAAGCCCGAAGGCAAGTAACTACGACACACAAAGACCTATGACACTATGCTAATATGAAGCACATAAGTTGCAGTTCCTAGCACTATCTATTAAATCAAAATTGGATGACAATGACCACTACGACCAGTACCGAGAATTCTTTCTCGAAAGTTCACTTTTACATAAACAAAACATTGAAAAGCACAAATCTACACGACAGACTAATCCGGACTTACCTCGTCCCGGGGCAGGCCACTACTGCCAACGCTAAAACGTTGCGTCAAGAACCTAAATCGCGCTGGCGTCTTAGAGGTGTTGTTGTGATCACCAAACTCTCGCAGGATCTCTCGCGGCGGTTCTGAGTTACCGAAAGACAAACGTCCGCCATTCTTGCTAGGTGTTGGAGGCCCAGGTCGCTTGTAGTGGGTTCCCATGGACTTCTTCCGCGCTCCAGTGCTCGAAGAGCTGAGCAAAGCACTCATGCTGTCATCCAGACTATGAGGTCCGTCCTGTAATAAAGGATAAAAGACGAATTAATATCGAAGCTTAGGAATTAATAAATTTTGGACAGCAAAACGATTTTTAGGACACGCATACACCGGACAAAGACAGTAACAAGAACAGTAATTTCCAGACAGAACAGAAAAGACATCTAAGACGGCGGACAAAAGCTCACTCGGTGTCTAGGTAAGGGTAGGGATAAATGGTTCTACTGTCGGCGTATCATGCGGCCCCACTTTGCCCTAACGGCTGCCTGCTGGGCCTTTAAGGGTGAGCTGCTCGTGCCGTGTCTGGTCTTAACGCTGTTAATGCTGCTACTGCTGCCACTACTGCCGGTGAATCTGCCGCCGGAATCCGGAGTACAGCTAACGCTTACTTTAAGATCTTCATCCTGGCTGCCCAGATCGTACTGGGCCGCATATGCACTCTTCAAATGTGGCGGTTGCAACGAGTTCCGGTACATTAGCTCCTCGGCCCTGAAATAGATAAAATGAAAAGATAACTTCTGCGAACATGAATATACAACTAACTACAAACTTACGTCATTTCCGTAGGAACGCGTCCCAATTTCAGATCTGTCAGATAAGTGTTGTTGAAGACCTCACCCTCCTCATCTTCCATTGCCAAATTAGAGGATGGTGCATTGGGCCGCTTAAAGGGTTGCCAATCTTCGTTCGTCGCCGATGAACTACTGGAGGGAACAATTATCGTTGCGGTGGATGACTTTGGTTCGCTACTAGGCTGCAGGTGTTTAAGCTGAGTGCTCATAATGGCATTCTGCTTTTTGTGCTCCAAAATGATCTCATTGAGACGGACAATCTGACTGGACAGCTTGCGTACGTGCTCTTCGAATTTGGCATTCTGGCAGAGAAGAGGATTAATATTTGAACAACATGGACTGTGAAAATATTTACCTGGGCTTGGAGTGCCTCCCGTTCCGCTTCGCTTTTAGCTGCATCCCGTTCCTGCCTCTCCTTCATGCGAGTCACCTCCGTTGTATACAATACACGCTATGGATGATGTGTCAAATGTCCGGATGCGTGTAGCGTGTGGATGATGAATGTGGACCAATTAAGGTAGTGTTAAATCGGATGTAGGACGCGTTTCGGAGAACGTGAAACAGTGAGTGAAACAGGAGTGAGGACACAACAAATATTTTTCAGCAATTGCCAAATCATATGCATAGTGCATATTTATCATATATACATATATATATTTTATATATAAATATTTACATAAAAACAAAAAAAATTAAACAAATATTAAAAACTACCTAAAACTCTTTGGGGTTGTGACCAATTAGCCTAAGAGTGGTGTCGTTGTAGTACAAAATAAGGGAAATTATACAAATGACTAGAATCACGCAGATCAGAGACAAAATATATGGGTTGAGCAGAAAATTGCGTCCGCGTTCACGAAATGTGTTGACCGGGTTATTATTGTTCCTGACCACTTCCGCTGGTATTTCTTCTTCTGCACTTACTGCCTTGTCCAGCGCCTCGGTTTGCATCTATTGGTGGCGGAAGGATGGTTTTTTTTTTATTTAAATTACGGTGCGAATGGGTGATTTATCGAATGATTGATAAAATTAAATAAATTATGGATTTTTAATAAGCGAGATTACATTTAAAATTGAATTAATTTTGAAACTAGAGTTCCTGCGGCAAATTAACAAAGATTTGACGATCTTGGTATTCCCTCAAATGAAGCTTACATGTGGCCTATACAACAACAAGCCCTTATTTTGGGTATAAATTAGTATAACAAAACAACGACAACAACATAAACAACGAACAAGCAACAATTTTAAAAATATATGTATAAAGTGGCATGGCGCTAGTGGCGGATCACTTAGGGAAAAAGTAGGATGAATAGCATGACGTTGGAGACTAATCTAAACTTGGTGGCATAGTGGACTAGACAAATGAACGCAGTACTTCTTGACCGACGTAACATCCATGCCACCTTATTAAAAACTGTTTTGGTTTCATTAACACGTTCTAATAGTTCACAACGACTTACCATCTTGTCCTTCATCTTGTCCAACTTGCCCTCCATCTCTAGACGCTGATCCTTGATCTGCTGTTCACTACGATCTTTCTCATTCCTTGATTCAATATATTTGGCCTGCAGGATCTGACAGTCTAGCTCAAGCTTTTGAATTCGTGCTTCCTGCTGGCGTGAGACTTCGTTTTGTTGTTCCGATTGGGTACCACCGTCACCTCTGCTGTAGGTGGCGCCAAGATCAGTTTCAGCCTGGCTCTCGTTGGCATTTCTTGCCACGGCTAGTTCTTGCTGGCATTCGGCAAGCTCTGCTTCCATGGATTCTAAGCGTTCTTTGTAGGAACTAAGTCGCTGGCTTGATTCGGCACGGTAGGCATCGTTCTTTAATACCATTTCCCTCTGTTCTTTTTTAGATTTGGCCAGCCGACTGGTCAACTTCGTTACCTGTTCCTGGGCCTTATTGCGTTCTGTGAGCGCCGACAACAGATTTTGCTTTGACTGCTCTTCGACTTCGATCAATCTGTTTGAGACCGATTCATAATTTTCTTTTGCCTCGGAACGCTCAGTTTCCAAACGGTTTTGCAAATCCGTTACCATCTTAGAGCTCTTTTCCAGCTGTTGTTTTAGTAGTCTCGCCTCCAAGTTAGCACTACCAACCTCAAGATGAAGTTCGTCGTGCGATGTTTCTGCTTTAGTGAGCTCTGATTTTAACTTTTCGATTTGAATTTCACTGTTTTTGTTATTCGACTCCAGTCTATTTATTTCCTTGAGGTTGCTTTCACGCTCCTTTGCCGCCTGCTGCTTCTCCTCCTCCCATCTGGCCTGAGCATCAGCTAACTGACTTGTACGAATTGATAGTTGCGCCGTGACATTATCCAACTTTTCTTGTTGCTCAACTTTGAACTGATTTGCAAGTCTCCTTTCATCCAAAAGCTTAGTTCGCAACCCGTCTAGTTCACTCAGTTCCTTATGATGTTCTTTTTTGAGCCGTTCTATATCACTTATTTTGCTGTTAAGCGCAACTTTCAGACCATCTACTTCGGACTTGAGATTTACATAGCTTACGAGCTGTTCGTTAGCCTTTTTCAAATCTTCCTGTTGACTTTCTAGTTTTAATTTGAGGTCATTTATAAGATCCTGTTCATCCTGAACCTTAGTCTGCAAACTAAGTATCTCGATTTTAGAGCTATCATTTAACTTTTGTAGTTCTGCCATGCGATTTTCATAGCTAACAAGTTGTTCTTTAGTCTTTCTTGTCTCTTCCTGTTGATTTTCTAGCTTCAATTTGAGATCATCTGTAAGTTTTTGTTTATTCAGAAGCTTAGTCTGCAAATTAAGTAGCTCGTTTCTAGAGCTTTCACTAAACTCTTTTAGTGTCGACGAAAGACTTTCATAGCTAACTAGTTGTTCCTTAGCCTTTTTAGTTTCTTCTTGTTGCTTTTCCAGCTCTAATTTAAGCTCATCTGAATGTTTTTGTTCATCCAAAATCTTAGTCTCCAAACTAAGAAGCTCTTTCTTAGAGCTGTTATGCAACTCTTGTAGTTTCGCCGAGCTACTTTCATAGCTAACTAGTTGTTCCTTAGCCTTTTTATTCTCTTCCTGTTGATTAGTTAGCTCTAATTTGAGCTCATCTGTAAGTTTTTGTTCATTCAAAAGTTTATTTTGCAAACTAAGTAGCTCGTTCTTGGAGCTATCATTAAACTCTTGGAGTTTCGCCGAGCTACTTTCATAGCTAACTAGTTGTTCCTTAGCCTTTCTAGTCTCTTCCTGTTGATTTGCTAGCTCTAATTTGAGCTCATCTGTAAGTTTTTGTTCATTCAGAAGTTTATTTTGCAAACTAAGTATCTCGTTCTTGGAACTATCATAAAACTCTTGCAGTTGTATTAGTTGTTCCCTGACATTTATAATCTCCTTTTGTTGTTCTTTTGTTAATGTAAGCTCATCTGTAAGTTTCTGTTCATCCAAAAGCGTAGCGCGCAGATTGAGGACCTCCTCATTAGCTTTTATTAAGGCTTCCTGATGCTGGACTAGCTGTTTTTGGAGCTGATCCGTAAGTGTTTGTTCATTCTGAAGCTTAGTTTGTAAGTCGAGCAGCTCATCTGACACGACGTCCACCGTTGGAGTTTTGGTTTCGGTCATAATCGAACGCAGCTCCTCCTCCTTCTTGGCCAACTCTACTTTGAGCTGATCCCTAAGCTTTTGTTCGTTCTCGAGTTCATGACGCAGACGTAGCTCTTCCTCATTGGAGCCCATATCATTCAGTAGCTGCTTGTGCGTCTCAATAGTTTGGCGAAGCTGTTGCTCATTAAGGCGTGCATCTTTCAGATCGGATTCACACTCCTTCAGAAGTAGATTGTGGTTCGCAATGGTTTGGCGATGCTGCTGGTCCTGGAGGCGGTAATCTTCCAATTGCTCTCGAATTGTCTTGATTTCGTTTTCGTGGTCCTTGTCAAACTCCTTCTCCGACAATTGGAACTCTATCTGCGATAGCTGCTTCTCGAGATCTTGACACCGCTGTTTACATTCAGCTTTCAAATTCTTTAACACTAACTGTTCCTCCTCCTTTTCCGCCAATTTTTTTTCCATATCATTGCGGCACTTTTCTAGATCTTGGCAGCTCTTTTCTAGATCTTGGCAACGCTTTTCATACTTGTCTTCGATAGTTTTTAAAAGTTCTTTGTGCTCTTCATCTAATTTTTTCAACATTTCTTCAACATTGTTCGCAGTCCCGTTTGCTTTTTCATCATCGTCCTTATGTTGCTGATTACAGCTATCGTTAAGAACATTCATCTGTTCCTGATTTGTATCTTTTAACATTGCAATTTCGTCATCTCTAGCCTTAAGTTCCTCTGTCAATTCGTCTAGCTTGGCAGACTTTTGCTTATCTGTATTTTCCATTTCGGCTATTCTAGACCCACGACTGTGCATCTCTTTGGTGATATTAATAATAGTTTCACTCATCTCCGTTTGCACCTTATGCAGCTTAAGGTTATCCTCTATCAGATGTTTGACTTTTTGATCATCAGACCCGTCATCTTGTAGGTCATTCAGCTTTTGCTCCAGACTACCCTTAATCTGCTTGAGCTTTTCAAACGACTCATTGAGCTCACGGTTCTGATTCTCCAGGGTCTGGCGACTCGCATTCATCTGGTCATAGATCTTGACGAAGTTGTTCATCCAATGGAAGAGCTGCTCGGGATTGTTCAATTCAGTACAAATAGAGCCCTCCTCTTTAGGAAGCCGAGATTCAATGGTGGCAATCATTTTGATAGCTTCCAAATTGTTACCATCTATCTGCTTCTCAGCCTTACTCAGATTTTCCGACACTTCCTTCAAATTCAATCGCTCCTCTTCCAGAGTTTTCTCTAACTCCCCAACCAGTTTACTATGGGTTTCATTCTGGGCATTATTCTCACCAATTAAAATACGCAGCTCGTTGACAGTTAATTGAAGAGAAGCATTGCGCTCCTGAAGATCTCCCAGCCGTTCAAGAATAATGTTTATTCTTAACTCAACAGTGTCGACTGTTTGAATCTGCAGCTGAATCAACGATTCAACCTCCTCAAACTGATTAACTTCCTCCGATTCAGAGGATCTTTCAGACTTCAACAGGCTATTTATACGGGAAAGGAAACTTTCGATCTCCTGCTTTGAGTTACTCAGCTGTACAGTTTTCTCGGCTAGTTCAGCGTCGGTCTTTGCAGTCAGCTGGATCTGGTTCTCGAGCTCCTTTTGTGAACTTTCGTTCAATTTATGGAGTTCCCTAAGGTCCTCCATCTTTTGCGAAAGCTCCAACTTTAGATCTTCATTTTGAGCTTGAATCTCGATTACGCGCTCAACTGTGCTCTTCCAGTCTGACTGATTTAGTTGGCTCAACATCTGATTCATATCCACAATTCTGTCCTCCAACTGGCTTCGACACAGGGCATGCTGTGATTTTATATACTCCTGCTGGTGCTGATGCTCGCTTGCCTCTCTTCTTCTTTCCTCCTCAATTATCCTAAACCTACCTTCGAGGGATTCGTTCTTGTCGCGCAGATCTAGGATTTCAGTATGCAAATCTTTCAATTGTTTTTCCTTCTCGGCCAGTTGCTGCTTTATTCCGTCAAGATGTTCATTCCCTTCCGATACAAGCGATTGAAGCTTATTGCACGTTTCACTTAGCTTAGACTTCTCCATTTCCAAAGAATCAATTTTCAGCTCGTTTTCGGAAATTTTAAGCTTAAATTCATCCCGCAAATTGTTTATTTCTTTTCTTGCTTTCGCAGCGCCTTCCTCAAGCTCATTATTCTTGGTCATAGCTTCGCCCAGTTGTTCTTTCTGACTTTCCAAAGTTTGAGCTAGCGTTTGGCATTTCTGCAGAAGGTCATCAAAGCTAGAGGTCTGATTGTCCGAAGATAGATTTTGATTGAGGTTATGCTTTTGGAGAAAACTGGCCAAACCATTGTTCAGCTCATGCAAGGAATCGCTTTGCTTTAGCAGCACTTCCTTAAGCTCAGCGTTCTCATGTTCCTTCTCGCGCAACTGTTTGTCAATCACAGAACTGGCAAGATTCTCTGGGGTGGTGTTTGGGGACAATGAACAGTCTAGCAAATCAGAAGATGCGTTTAGAACCTCACGTCGACTATGTAACTCCTCACGCGCCTCCTGAAGACATCGATTGATCTCTTGCTTGTCGCGCTCCAAGCAAGCGATTCTATTCTCCCTAACAGCGATATCGTGGTTCAAGTCCTTCACACGCGCCTCAAGCCCGCGGACGCATTCCGTGTACATGAACACTGTTTTCTTACATTCTTGGAGCTATTCGAATACAAATATAAAAAACTACTTAAATACTTGAAACATTTAGGGGAATATAAGTAAATTTTCGTTCCATATAACAACATATAACCAGTACAGTTTCGAAACCAAATCCGATATTTTCGAAGACCTATTCACAAAAGATCGGAACAGGTAACGCTTACCTTACGGGATAGATCCTTATTTTCGGAGTACGCTTCCTGCAGCTTATCGTTAATCTCCAGTATAGCCGTATCCTTTTCGCTAATTTCCTTCAAAAGGCTCCGTTTCAACTGAAATGAGGTTTTATTAGTTTATGGCTTTTGTTACCTGTCACCATCTGGTGGTCTACCTACATGCTCAAACGTATTTGGCGTGCCGTTCGTTATGTCATCGTCCTCCTCTGCGGAATTCACTGCGTCCTTCAGTTTAGTTAATTCCGTCCTGGCCTCCATATTTTCTAAAATTCAAAAAAGATTGAAATAACTTCTTAGACCGTAAACTAGCATTAAGAATGCATACCTTTTTCTAGGGCCTTAATGGTTTTGTCTTTATCAATATGCTGCTCCTCAAGCATCATCTTCTCATAGCGCACCATCTCCAGCTCGGCCTGAATATTGCGCAGCTCCCGTGTACGTTGGTCCAAAAGCTCGCCTTTTGGGGTCGGCGGAGCTGGCATTTCACAGGCTGAATCATTAAGACTTCCGAGCTCGCGATATCGCGACTGTGGCGTACTGCTCGGCTCCTGTGGAGAAGCGGGTATAGAAGAGGACGAGCTTGGTGTGGCATCACAGTTTAGATCTGGGCTTTGAGGGCTACATGGGCTATTTTGGACACCGCTTTTATAAATGGCAGACACCTTAGTGATCGTCAATCGCAGATACTGTCGCGTCAATTCCCGGTCCACTGCCCTCTCAAAGAACGCGGCGATAACGGCTTGCATCGGTGTCGGCAGACTTTTACAGATGTTGTGAAAATATAAGATGCGATTCCTTACGCACGAGCAGTGCAAGAGCAGCGTGTAAACCAGCAAATAATCCGCGCTCGCCACATCTCCATGGCTATCAAGGTGGACACTGAACTCCGGGTAGTTTTCTGCAAGGATAGGACTTATTATTAGGCATATTGCCAAAGGGAAAAATATTTAATTTTTGAAACCCCGAAACTGTAACCACTGCATGCATATATGTATATATATATATAAATATATATATTTAGCTATAACCCATTGTCATAGGATGTAGATCTTGGTTTGGTGAATTCAACACATTTTCAAGGCGGTTTGTCAATTGCGTCTTACAATAACATAAATGATTTCTTAGCAACCCAATATAAAAATTATTTAACCTTATCCCTAATCACTCACCTTCGATGAATGTCTTTAGGGAGCGGCTTTTCTTTGGCTGAGCCTGCAGCATTTGCTTCTTCTCCTGCTCCGCTGTCGCCGCCCGGGCCTTTCTCATATAGATCACAAAGAACGCCTTGATATCCGACTGCTCCAGAGTAATGTAGTTCTGATCCATGAACTCGCACTGGCGAATCTTTCGAAGGATTGGGTTAGTGAATGATCAACAAGATCCATAAGCACCCAGCACTTACCCACTGAATTATAACCTTGCGCCAGCCGCGCGACTCCATGGGTGGCGTATCCATTTATATATATATATATATATACTACACGGAAACAAAAGACACAACGGGACTTTTCTTACAAATGGAACAACGGGACTTGATTGAGAAATGCGAAAAAAAAAAAAGGGGACAAGTATTGTGTTCCACCAAACGTTAGACAAGACCGAACCGAACCGTTTTAACTCTGATTAACAACTGAAAAATCAACCGACTGGGGTTGCACTATTAATTTTGACAATTCAACAAACGAAGTCATGGATAAGTTGATCCAAAAAAACACCGGGAACGCAAAACACTTTTTCGGCGCGTCGTTTAATTCAAATGCCGACGCGATGCGACTCCACGCGAAGTGTGTTCGGAAATTTTTATCGATCTATCGTTGCATATAAAGAGATGCATGTGGGGTATTCTAGTGTATACGTATCAGCTATCGATATTAATATAAACCAAGAAGCAAAATATGCATCCACTTATTTCAAATTTTTTTTTAAACAAATATTTTTAAACTATTTCAGGTGTTTAATCTTAAAATCTTAAAATATGTAGTAATAACAAAAAATAATGTAATTTATTTTACGAATACAACCATCTCCATGCTATAATATATCTTATAGAACATGAAATAAATTAGCAAGTAACTATAGAGAACTGGGTTCCATCCCGACGGATTACAACCTAAAATGTTATAAAAAAAAATAGCTAATCATAAAATAAATAAGTACATAGTCCCCATAAATTTAGCCACTTTTATGTTTTCATTTTTGTAGTTCATAGTTGACGGCACTGAACTTCGGTGCAAAAGGCACATCGAGTAAACAACGCTTCTGGTTTTGGGGGAATACCTAAAAATCGGGGCTACCAGCGGCAGAGTGTGGTCCACCACATGTAAGCTATTAAACTGTAATAACAATAATCAATGACCGAAAACAATATGCCCGGAATTAGCGCCCACTCCGTGTCCCAAAAGCATGCACACAATTGCGAGAACATACATCTAGGGATAGTGGTGCTGATCGTTAAATATAACGCCATCATTAATTCAGACAAACAATGGAAATGCACTACGTACATATATCAATTTGAAGGTAATTTAAACAAATGTAACATTTTTTAGGACGCAAGTAGGAAAATTTTGTGGTAAATTAAAAATACAAAACAAATAATTCCTCAAAAAAACATTAACCAGACCGGAAATTTTACAATTTTGTTGTCAGCAGGAAATGGCATTATATACTTTATATAAATATAAAATGAAATTAAAAAACAAATATGAATTTAAATGATTAAATGAATAAGATTATAGAACATTTCGAGATATAGCTATCAGGCGAAAGCCATATGGGCAGAACTGTTCGCACAATACAATTCTCACGTATTTAGCATTGATTTCCATACGGAGATCGGATCATTTCCTTCCTTTGATTGCCGTCTATTTATAAAGGCCAATTTCCTGTTTATATTTTTTATAATACATTTATTTATTCGATACAATGGCGAGGCCATCCCTCCGACCCCAAAAACGTACCCATATAATCTTATATCTTATGGCATTGAGCTTACTCGCACCACCTGCGGCAGGGGCAGGGTGTCCAGACGCTGCAACCGCTGTCGTTTCTCACCGGGATTCGTATTGGCATTGGCGTTGCTCGGACTTAAGCCCGTACTTCGTCCCGACTTTGAACCGGGCCCCGGTCCACCAGCCGAATCCGTGCTATCACTCTGTGCCTCCACCAACTTTACATGAGCGATTGTCTGGCCAAAGAGCTTCTGCCTAAAACTTGGCCTTTTGGGTGCACCACGATGCACTCCGATTTCTGAGGCATGTTGATGATGACCATCCTCACGATCCCCAGATCGTTCCTTGTGACGATGGCGTCTCTGCTTTTTGCGATGCTCGCCATTTGGTAGCAATTCGTTTACATAGTGCAATGCACTAGAGGCACTGCCCGTGGAATCTGTTCCAGATTGTCCATGATGAGAGTGCGAATGCTTCGCGTGCCGAGCATGCTTCTCCTCCAACTCGATCTTATTTTTCAGTGTCACTTCCTCGATGTGCCGCTCCTGAAAAATTTAAGAGCATCTCTGAATGAACTCATCTCGCTTGGTTCACTGCAAGTTAAATGTCCTACAAACATGGCTCGCCTGTGCCTGTCCCTTTTGGCCAGGACGACCACCCAGGCGCCGTATGACAGCATAATGCCAGCCGGAACTAGGACGCCAGCCAGCGAGTTCTCCGATTTCCGGACACAGGCATGATAAACGGCCAGGAAAAGTACTGCAGAATGGGTAATCCGTTAATTGGTGGCTTTTAATGTACACTCTAGATATATAGTCGCATTTAGCTAACACCAATCATCCGAGAATCGGACATTTCTAATTATCTCTTCCGACCGAATGTTTTAAAAAATGAAGGTGAAGAGAGGTATTTTAGATTTATATAACTTATTCAAAACAATAGATGCCTTTTGAGCAATTATGAAACAATACTTTATATTTAATGCTCTTTCTTCTAAGAATTGAAATCTTTGAAAAAACAGATGGTTGTGATTTGTGTTAGAAAAGTTCAACTTATCCAAAATGCCACGAAATAGCCGTAAACGTACCCAGAAAACAGACGATGACAGCTACTAAGCGTCCATTGGCTTTTCGTTCCTCCTGCAAAAAGGACGATGGATTCATGAGAAATGGTGCCACCAGTTGACTCATTACTAGATGCAGTCGCAGAATCTGAATTTTCAGGGCTATTCATATTTCTTTCTCTCTCAGGTTTTGGTGAGTGTGATGCCATAAAACAATTGTTTACAATTTCCACGTTCCATGCATATAGACGCTTATACACAAGAGAAAAACAATGGATTCGCAACTATAGAATCTACAGTAAATATTAGCAAAAAAACAAAAAAAAAAAACACTCAAAAAATTGTATCTTATAAAAAAAATTATGCAGCCAATTAAATTAGGATGTATAGGAAGCCAAGAAACAGATATAGTTTTCCACTACTGGACTTTACAATTGCAAAAATGTGTGTATTAAAATTATTTTAATTGCACACAGGAATTCCGAAAGGAAAACCTTATATAAGTTTGATTATCTTACACTTCATTAAATGCTGTGATTTACACAAAACGCTTGGAATTTTTGTATATCTTAAAGATGTGTTGATTTTGTTTAGGTGATTTGAACAAAAAAGTAAACTTTTTTTGTGTGATTTTATCGAAGTTTTGATGTCGGAAAAGTTTTTAAAAAACACGCAGTAAATTTTGAATCTACTTTTGATTGGCATTATAACATTTTAAAACTAAATATATAATTCATGGCTTATGCACTTCACATGTTCACTGTACGTTGAAAAGATCTAAAGGAAAACTAAATGAAAATTTCAGGTTTAATGTCTGACACATTCTGGTAATGACGGCGCCACAATCGATGGCGTCGTACAAACTTTGAGAGACGGCTGCAAATTTAAAAAAAAAAGAACTGGAAGTCAAATAGTATCCGTAATGACGTGCCCGTAAATCAAGGTGTTTCCGATGAGTCACAAAACACAGAAAAAAAATAAACACTACAGAAGTATCCATATTAGTACATTTTAGTTTGGGGTTTCTTTAGAAACTGTACACCCATAAGTTAAAAATTTATGGATACCTTAGGAAAATTTAGTGACAAAAGATTAGTTTATAGATTTTTGTACTTCTCTTTAGTTCACTGTACTAAAACAACGCATTATCCTGAACTTACTCGCGACTTGAGGTCAAGGATCTCGTTGAGGTTTTCTTGGATGATCTCCTCATCCGACATGGACGTAATGCTCTTCCTGGCCACCAAAGCTGTAAGACCGTCCGGCGATTTGGGCACTGCCGGATTGGTGTTCACCGTTCCCGTAACTCGCGGCATTACTGCCGGAAATTTCGGCTCCGGCTGTCGATTTGAAGCGTTCGCGGCCATGGTAAAAACTTTACGACGGAATTAAATGGCTTACGGACTAGTTTGGTTTAATGGGCCGCAAAACGATCAAGCGAGTAAGCGAATTCAAACGGAAAATCGCAAGAAAAAAATGTGTATTATTTTTATTTTAGATTTAGAAAATTTCACAATTGGAATGGAGATCGCGCCCGGTCAGCGATCAGGGATCGAGTGAGGAGCGAAATGGTGCGGTTATGGGCTAAACCTTCTCGCCTCCTCGTTTTTCGACATCGGGCATTTTTTGTTGCGGCCGAGCAACAGTATTTGGTGTTAAGTATTCGATTTTCGAACCCAAAAACAATACGGCAGTGTTTATTTACACTGCAGTAAATAATTCTCCGGCTATATATATGTAAGTATGTACATGTTCCAAGTTCATATCGAATCGATGCGTATTTGAATGTAGCCACAGGCAGAAATATGCAGCAATTAAATTGTTTATTTTTATGCAAAAGTTTTGCAGTTCGTGTGCATTTTTTTGAAAATCGATTATCGATAGGATAAAAGAATTGAACAATTAAAACTTAGTTTCTTATAAGAGCAGTTATACTTCATATAAAATAAAATGTTTTTACTTTATAAAATATTAATATTGAAATAAAATAAGATATATTTTTCTTTGATTATTAACGATGAAGTTATAGAAACCGCTTATTTGCGATATTTAAACTGATATTTGAGCTTAATAAATCAGAGAATTTTACAAAAGTTTTGAAAATTTGAAAATAAATACCCCCAAAAATCTTTTTAAATTTATCGGTGGTACAGTGTAAACAATCTTATCGATAGCATCACAGTCCAATATATCCGATGGCGGTAGTTAGACAACTCGATAGAGTCAAGCATTTTGCAGCTCCTGATATCGATTGCTCGCCTCGGACAATCGAGGCTAGACAACCAGGCTAGGCAATCCTCTAAAGGAATCCAGGCCGGCGAGCAATCGCTGCAACGGCAACCACAACTGCACCAGGAACTACAACAACACCTGCGACGTCCCCTGATCCAAACAGATCAAATCGGGAACGGAACTTGCACCTGTCGTCGTCAGCAGCAGGAGCCACCGCATCATGGCCCAATCTCATCGGGATCGAGAGCGTGGCTCTGGGCCATTGCCCAACCGCTGGTTGTATTGTCCGCGCAAGAGCGACTCCATCATCGCTGAGCGATTCCTGGCCTTCAAGACACCACTGAGTCAGAACTTTCAAGATAAGATGCCCATCGAGTGCACCTTTCGTCCCGAGATGCTCTTTGACTACTGCAAGACGATCAAGGTAGCTAAACCATATCAGAGTTGACACAGCAATCAACTCACCCAACCAATTTATACCATAATTGCAGCTGAAACTTGGCCTCTGGGTGGATCTGACCAACACGAAACGCTTCTATGATCGATCGACGGTGGAAGAGCGCGGAGCTCAGTATATTAAGCTGCAGTGCCGCGGTCACGGAGAAACGCCCTCACCGGAACAGACGCACAGCTTCATTGAGATCGTGGACAATTTTATTAACGAACGTCCATTCGATGTTATTGCCGTGCACTGCACGCACGGCTTCAACCGAACCGGCTTCCTGATCGTCTCTTACATGGTCGAGCGACTCGATTGCTCCGTGGAGGCAGCTCTAGCTGTTTTTGCCAACGCCCGACCGCCAGGCATCTATAAGCAGGACTATATTAATGAGCTTTATAAGCGTTATGATGATGAAGAGGACGCTCCGGCAGCACCAGAGCAGCCCAATTGGTGTCTCGATTATGATGACAGCAACGGCGATGGCTCGGCGACAGACAGTCGAAAGCGGCAATTTGACGACAAAAGCTCATCTACGTCACAGCAGGGCCACGATCAGGATGATGAGGTCGAAGGAGAAGGTGAGGGGGCAGAAGGCGACGCAGATGCATCCACGTCTGATGGACAGCCAAGAAAAAAGCGGCGCCGGGAGGTGGTTATTAAAAATGCTACCTTTATGGCTGGAGTTCCGGGTGTGCGGCAAGTTACTGACCAGCCGCGGCTTGGGGATCTGCAACGTAAGGTACAGGATTGGTGCCAGTGGAAAAAGAACGGCTTCCCCGGTGCCCAGCCAGTGTCCATGGACATGAAGAACATAAAGCGCCTCAGCGAGATACCATATCGGGTGTCTTGGAAGGCAGACGGTACCCGCTACATGATGCTCATCGATGGTCGGGATGAAGTATACTTCTTCGATCGTAATCACTCCTGTTTCCAGGTGGAGAACGTGACATTTTTAGATGGCAAGAACCTTAACGAACATCTCGACGGCACTCTCCTTGATGGGGTAGGTGGCAATCGATAATCTGATTCAAATTCATCTAATCTTATTTGTTTTGGGGCTTGCAGGAGATGGTGCTGGACAAGATTGGCGACACAGTAACGCCGCGGTACCTCGTCTACGACATTGTTCGTATTTCTAATCGTGATGTGCGGGACAAACCATACTATCCCAATCGACTGGATCACATAAAGAACGATGTTATTGGTAAGCGTATTATCAATTTGCGATCTTATGCGATCTCTGAATGTAACCTATTGCCACCACAGGTCCCCGCATCTTGGGCATGAAGCAAGGTATAATCAATCAGCGCCTTCAGGCGTTTAGTGTGCGCGGCAAAGATTTCTGGGATATTTGGATGTCTGTTAGACTGCTGGGCGAGAAGTTCTCCCGGAAGTTGGCCCACGAACCGGATGGCCTCATCTTCCAGCCATCTCTACAGCCGTATACAGCAGGTGTTTGCCCAGACGTATTTAAGTGGAAGCCACATGAGCTCAACTCGGTGGACTTTCGGCTCAAAATTTTAACAGAGCGTGGCGAGGGGTGAGTATTCTGACAGAGAAACCCAAACGAATAGGTTTAATTAATCATTGGCTTGCCATCCATGTAGCTTGCTCACAATGAAGGTTGGTTTCCTATATGTCGGTGGTCATGATGCACCCTTCGGACGGATGCAAAAGCTGACGAAGGAGATTCGAGACTTGGACAACAGGATCGTTGAGTGCACCATGAATCAGTACGGCAACTGGGAGTTTATGCGCGAGCGAACGGACAAGAAGCAACCCAACAGTTATAATACAGCCTGCTGTAAGTAGTAATCCTTAGTGATAGTGAGATTTTGTAATTATATTGGAAAAACCATTTCAGCCGTTGTGGAGAGTATAAGGCAACCCGTTACTAAGGAATATTTGCTAAACTATATCGCGAGCTTTGGATTTCGTGATGACCATGCCATGATGCCGCCACCGCCCAATTCCCATGGCCATCCACATGGCAATCCACATGCCCATCCGCATGGCAATCCCCATGCCCAGCCACATGGCAATCCCAATGCCCATCAGCATGGTAATCCTCATGGCCAACACCATGGCGGACAACAAGGACAGCGACGGCCCCACTAAGCGTATGCAGCTAGCGCACCTCACGCCTCATATCTCCATCTCACCATTGAACCCGACACTAGGAAATTAAACAGCCCCTAATAAATATAATTCAAAAAAAGAGAATTACACAAAACTCTGTGTTGGCCGAAAAAAATGTTCGAATTATATGATTTTTTGGTTTAGTTGGACTTTTAAACGATTGTAGCCTTTGATAGTAGCTGACGAGTATTCCATTAAGTTATATTTTATCTTAACAAGATCAAATTAGCCCAAACGATAAATAATTGCTTAAAATGCTCTTAATTAACTGACTTTTTAAATTAAATGTATAAAATATAAAAAAATTTCGTTTAAATTATTTGTAAATTCATGAACGTTTTAAAAGTATTAAATATTAGAAACATTTCAACTATGCAGCCGTAACTTTATATGGTTTTCTTTTATTAAGAAAATAAAAATAATATGAACCCATGGGATAAAGTCCAAGTAACACTGTAACCACTGTCAACATTTAAGGCAGCCAAAAGCAAACAATTAAAGTTCAGACATAGCCTACTAGGAGGTATTTACACAAAATTACCTATAGATTCTGTACGCTTGTCAATTGAGTAGACTACCATTATCGCGCAAAACCTCTGCCTCCAGCTGGCCAAGATGGAGGAGGGCCACCAGAGCGGCTCCCTGTTCTGCCTGTTTCTTGTTCTTCTCCCAGAACGAACTACTGAAACGTTGGCCATCATAGGTGCAAATGGACCGGAATAGTTTGTCGCACTGCTGTGTTTCATAGGCAGGCGGGGATTTTCCTTCCCTTCCTGCATGAACATACAACTGCGTCTTAGGCAGATGGTTATCTAAGAGCGAAGCATAAGGTATAAGTATTCCGTACACAAATGTGATTCTAGAATCTTACCACTTGGATAGGTTGAGCGAAGAAAAGGCATGTTTCGGCAAATAACGCCTGCATAATCATCCAAAATAGCTGTTTCAGCCTCCTCCAACTTTTGTCGCTTGGCCTGCGCCTCTGGCGGCTCAACTTCGGCCCGTCCTGAGTTGCCTAGCGTCTTTAGCTCCTTCTGCTTCCGACGACAATAGTCGCCCAATTCCCAAATCTCGCAGATCTGCTGCAGCGTCTGGCACTGAAGGAAACGTTTACCCCGTGGGGTCTCCTGCAGCTCCCTGAGGATGCTCTGCACACAGTATTTTGAATTGTGCGGCGCGTTGTCGTAATCAACGCACAGGCGCAGGTATTTTTCAATAAGCTCGTCCATAGGCAGTAGGCCCTCTGGCCGAAAGATGCTTACGTTGATCTGAGCGGCACGAGCCACCATTACGCTGGCGGCGCCACATTCCACCTGGAACTTCCGCAAATCTTCGTAGCAGTGCATGTTCTTCGAACCGCCATTGGCGATGATTGGTATATCCACTGCCTGGGCAACAGCCCGCAGAACTTCTGGATGGGCAGGATGCTGAGGACGCTCGTCTCGCGTCCTGGCATGAATGCCAATGGCTGCTATTCCTGTGGCGGCCAACTTTTGCACCAAGTCAATGGTCCCTTCTACGTCCGGCAGAATGCGTATTTTACAGGTGACTGGAATGTCTAAGCCAGAGCAAAGAGTACGCAGAATAAGTGCCGCCTTGTCGGGATCGGAAAGCAGGGCAGCGCCCATTCCGCCCTTTATGGAGAACTCTTTGGGGCATCCCATATTGATGTCTAATCCGGATATGTCGCGCTGCAGCAGCTTCCCCACGGCCAGAGCCCTTCCAGCATCGCTGGTGCCCATTTGCAGAACCAAACGGGAGGTCTCTTGGGCGCAAGTACGGAATACAATCGTGCCATCCGATGGATCCACAAAGTCCACCGTTCCCAGGGCATCTTTATGGATAGACGGGATGAATTAGATGGAAATTGAATGCCTTCCGGGGCAATTTACGTACGATTTGGCCTGCGAATGCTCTTGATCAGCTTAAGGTCTACTAGCTCTTCTGTGTAAACGATATCCGCACCCATTTCCAAGGCCAAGAGTCGCATGGGCAGCGTGCCAACGCGCACCATTGGCGCCAGGATAAGTTTGTTGCGGTAGTCCAGCCTCTGACGCGTCTTCATGCTGAACTTCCTCAAAATCGTCGGCAATCGTAGCATGGATTGGAATCGGATCGCGGATTCAGCTGTTGCACGCCGTTAAATTGGGATGGCTAGGAACGTAACGACGAGGCGACCCTTGCACGAGACAGCAGACCAGCATTCAATGACGATTTTGAAATAGCATAATGATTCTTATATGCAGTTTCCACTACTCCTGAAGGTTACACTTTTATAGAACATCCAAGACCATTTAGATAACCATCTTTTATAAACTATTAATAATACAATTATGTATTAAATCGAAATTCGATCATAAGATTACACGTTAGCCAACACGGAAAAGCCTATCGATAAGAATGATAGGCTCAGTCTTTATATCGATAACAGTATTGTTTTTGTCTTTTAAACAAGCCAAAATTTCTTTTGTTTTGCCAGTGAAATCACTAAATAACCGCGAAACGTCAAAAGATTTATCAAAAGTACAGACACCCCCGCTTAGCTATAGAGGTGGACAAAGGTCAGAGTTCAGCGGACAACGGATAAAGCAAAAGCGTGGCGCGAATAAAGCTGGAAACTAAAGAGGATTCCGCAACTGACCATTAATTGGATTAGCGTCACCACTAGCATCGACGAAAAAGCGGGAGCAAGGGCCATTAAGGTCTGGCACAGCAACGTGACCGAACCCAGGTGGTCCTAATTCAAGGGCAACCCAGGGACAGGACAAGCTCAAGGACCATAATTAACCTTGGAATTGAGGAGTCGACACCCACAGCCACAACATTCAGAGGTACATCAGCAACAGAAATCCTTGGACACGACGATACCGGCAAGCAGAATCAGTGGCATCGGCAACATCAACGACTCTGGCTTGGTTATGCCCATCGCCTGCCCTGGTACGCGGGCCGGGAACTGGGACTCGGGCGCTGCCTGCAGTCCATCGACACGCTGAGGCTTACATACGGCCAACGCCCTCAGCAGCTGGCGCTGGCCATGTCCTTGCTGGCATACGGCGAACACGGGGAGTCCAGCGACACGGACAGTCCCGCAGAGGCGGACGCCTTTGTCGACTTTACGGCCATGCTACGGCAAAGGCAGCGGGAATACGGCTGGTTTGGTTGCGGTAGCAAGATGCAGTCGGAGCAGTCCGACGAAGGCTACTACCTGGAGCAGTATGTCCTAGGAGTTCTCGACTTCAGCTCGCAGTATGGGATCGATTATAGCATCTCGTATACGGCAGCAAATGTGATTGGCAGGCCAACCAAATTCCCCGCCTACGGCGACTTTCCGGAGACTTTTCCCATGGTGAGTCCGTTTGGCCCATGCAGAACGACCCGTTTAGAGTTTCCCTTCAACTCTCGCCCGCAGCGCACCTACGGCGACTGGTGGCAGCGGGCTCCGTCGGCCACACGGGAGATTCAGCCCCAGAATCTGCCAAAGCTGGAGACACACGATTATATTGGTAAGAAACTTGAGCACTCTTTTGGGTATAATAACCTATATAGATGCACTGTTTATCCATTTTAGTTGTGGACTTTGAGGAATTTGTGGTGCCGACAGAAGTAGCCATCTTTGAGACCTTCAATCCAGGCGCAGTAGTTCGCATTTGGGCTTATGGTCTCACCAAACACTGGACATGTCTGTGGGAGGCAACGGAAAGTGATTTAGCACGACCAAAGTTGGATTCGCGTCGCTTTGCTCCGGCTCTCAAGAAGACCACGATGGTAACGAAGTAAGTGTCCTTAAAGAAATCAATTAAAAGCAGACCTTTACAAAATAAATCCGTCTTTTTGTCAGAACGTTGCGCATCGACTTTAATCATAGCCAACTGAACTACTACACGGAGATCGATGCCATCATGCTGTGCGGCCGGACGGTATCCAAAACCCAAAACCTTTTAGTTAAGCAGCATCAGCTAAAACAACAGTTGCAAAGCCGGACGCTGGTATCACCGCAACCAGAAGCTGTCGGAACTCCTACTCCTTCCGATGGCAAAGGCGGGTCCATAAGCAATAAGCTGCGCACGTTAAAATTCCAGCCGAACTGCGGCGAAAATGGTGCCACCAAGTTGCATGATTTTATCAACAACGATCTGAGCCAGTTCCTAATGGACAATCGTGTGGAGGGCGCGGAGAAGCCGTCACGAATCTGCCTTACGGATCTGCCATTTGAAATCCTTCTGCGCATACTTAGCTACCTGGATCTGAAGTCTTTGTTCCGTGTGGGCCAAGTATCTCGCACCTTCTATGACATCTCCACACATCCGCTTCTGTATGCCGAGCTTAGTTTGAAGCCCTACTGGCATGTGGCCAGTTCAGAGCTGCTGTGTACGCTGGCCCGTCGGGCCACCATGTTGCGTAAGCTGGATCTATCATGGTGCGGCGGTCTCGGTAATGTCTCGCCCACCGAGTTCAAAAAGTGAGTTAAGAAATGAAATACTAATCTTATTAAGATTATTTATACAATCACTCTTCCAGATTTCTGACCCAACGCGGCGATAATCTTACCCACCTGCGGCTGAACTCCTGCAAATTCCTCAATGCCAGCTGCATTGAGAACGTGGGCATAGTCTGTGATAATCTAATAGGTTTGATTTTCGTCTCCAGCCTTGAGTAATTAATAAATTATATACATTTTAACAGAGTTGAGCCTGCGCAACTGCGCTACTGATCCGCCGCTGCTAAATTTCTCCTGTCTAGCCAATCTCAAGAATCTGGAGCGTCTTGATCTCTTCCAGACGGCCTTTGAAACGGAATTGCTGCTCAGCATGCTCGAGGGCAACCGTAAACTGAAGCACCTGAATCTTGGTAAGCAAAAGATTCAAAACTCGTGTAAGCATTTTATGTATTATATATTTCCTCAGCATTCTGTGGTGTTTCGGTGAATATGGACAATGTGGCCGCCCATTTGGCCACGTATAATACGCAGCTGATATCTTTGGACTTGTGGAAGGCGCACTTCCTCTCAGCCAGAGGCCTACAGTCGCTGGCTCGCTTGCATCAGTTGGAGGAGCTCGATTTGGGCTGGTGGTAGGTTCTACTTCATAGAAATCCCGATTCCTTTATTAACCTTGAGTTATGATGTGTTATTATAGCCTGAGGGAGGCATCGCTAGGAGATGGCCTGTTCCAGCTGCTGACCAATTGTCCGAAATTGAAGAAACTGTTCTTGTCAGCGGTGCGAGGAACCACCGAACGCGATCTCATGCATATTGCCGCCTTGGGCAAGAATTTGGAGCAACTGGATCTCATGGGCATTCTGAACATAACACATGAGCGGATTTATGAGTGGGTGTTTTTTATTATCGTTTATGGATTGATTATCTAAACATTTGATTTTGTTTTAGCATTCTGGTTCACTGTCCCAAGCTTCAACTGCTTGACCTGAGTTTTTGCGATAACATCGTGGATCGGGATGTAAGTAAACCAAGAAAGATGTAGCATACATATAAACCTAATACTTTTTATCCTTCAGTACGATCTGTTGTCGGAATGGTCACGTTTATTTATCGTGGACATCAAGATTAGTCGGCATCACTAGCCCGGAAATGGGGACAATGGAGTCCAGTCCTGATAGCTAATATCCTTAGTACCATGATAAGTGTACTTTTAGATTCTATATATGTCACTCTCTATCTGTTTTTAGTAAAATGTTATCTACGTACTGTTAAAACTATGGAAAATTTGATATTAAACAAAGTGATTTTTTAATCACTTAACTTAATGCTGAATATAAGATTCATATTAAAGTTGTGGGAAAGAAATGAGAAAAAATAATATTTTTTTAAAATAGATGTTCTGGATTTTATAAGAAATAAATAAAAATGTATTACTACATTTTTAAAATAATCAAATTGTTTTGCATACTAGCACTGTTCAACACTGTTACCCAAGGGGATAATTTCAAATATATATCTTTATCAGTCAATTTTAAATCATAAAAACGATTTTATGCGTTATTACTATAAATTGGATTACTATTTACCTACAAATTCCATTTTAGATATAATTCATTTTTAAAATTTTTGAATATAACAGCATTGTTATCAAATTCTGCTTGTAAACAATCCACTTTCCATTCGATATACACTAGAATATTTGTCATCTCTAAATAAGAACATTACTCAACACTGTCGTCAACTGCAGATTTTCCAATAAGAAGCAGTAGCGCTGTGCGCTTATCTAAATAACTTCCTAAATTTAATTAGTTGCTGACGAAGTACAAAAAAAACTTAAAATCGGAGCAAGGGGAGGTACTCTGTGTGACAGATGACCCAGCTCCTTGGCCAAGCGAAGGCAGCAAGAGAGAGCGAGAGTGGGGAAGTATCACCGCCAGCTGTGTAGCAGCAACAATAACAAGGCAGTAACGAGGTCGCAGGACCAAAAAAAGGAGGAGGTGGCGCAGGAGCAGGAGGTGTGTAAGTATGTGTGTACCCTTGAACAGCAGCCGCCCACCAGCACCCCTTGCGCCTATAATAACCAGCCACGCCCACTGGGCACGTACACATCGTTTAATTGCGGTGAATTATTGATGTGGCTCTTGGCTTTTGCGGGTGTGTCCGACCATCTATGGAGTTGCTAATCTATTGGGCTTTCATTTCAATATCTATTACGACCAGTAACCCGCAGCCATGCGCTTTAACAAGCCGGAACTGAACACCCTGGCCAGCAATCCAGCAACTCGGTTCGACAAGGAGGGCCTGCTTATTATAACCGACCGCCAGGAGGGCTTCCTGTGGCGTTCTAGCGAAGGTATGAATAGTTGATTGTACTCACCCGCATTCACTCGCATCCATGCATGCACTGGCACCTGCACCCACATCCTAGAGCCACCTGCACACAAATGAATCCTGTCCAGGCACTTGGCTTATGCACACTTCATTCTCCCGCCCACAGTCAGAGTTGAACGTTGGTGTAAACTGCGTGGCAATTTACTGTTCTACCTCAAGGATAAGGACCCCAAGTCAGCAATAGCCGGCCTCCTGGTGCTGGAGAACTGTCGCCCGCGGATCCAGAATGAGGAGCGTGATCCCGAGGGCTTCGTTTTCGACCTAGGTAAGATTAATATGCATTTAAATTATGAGTGTAATACTAATAATTACTATTTTTCCTACCTGTGGACAGACTTCAAGGACAGCTCATCTGAGCGTTTCATTACACGTTCGTCGGCCGAACGTTTGGCCTGGGTGCAGTGCATCGAACAGGCCTCCAGTGAAAAACTTAACGTGCTTATCCGACAGCTTAAAGATCAGATCGTTTCCCAAAGTCGACAGCTAAACGTAGGAACGGAAATGGGCAATCACATTGATCTGGGGATGCCATTGGAGCAGCAAGTGCAGGACCAACTGCAGCTGCAGGGACCGCCCGCTGAGGAGTCGCCAGCGCCTGCAACGATGGAGGTGGTGGCGGCGCCGTTTGAAGGTGATCTTATACAGTTCTAACCCAAAAACCAAACAATCCGGAGGCGTGCGGAGGTCGTTATTGTTTTTAGTTTTGTTAACCAAATATCCACATATTTACCTATGCACTATTCCACCTGCACACCAATACTCCTCTCGCTCACTTTCATGCACCCACATCCGGTAAACTGTCATTGGATTCCATATTGAGCAACTAAATACGCTTCATTCGCAAACATTCTGCATATATATTGTTAAATTTTGTATGTTGTATCCGCTAAATCTAATCGTAATCGGATGTGGGATGTGCGATTGATTTAATCGAAACTAATGGTTTCCATATCTCCATTTTCGAATTTATATGTTGTATATTTATGTGTAATCAAAAGGGGAATTGGAGGTGGAATTTAATCCATGTGATGGAACTGCAAGAAAAATAATGAATTTATTCTTGGAATAAACTTTGTTTTGCTAATGAATTTAAACGGAATTAACGTGTTGTTTGTTATTCAATTTCTCCTGCTTTAGCTCTGCCCTGCCGTTCGGTGCTGTTCCTTCGGATCCCTCCACTGTGATCTTACCTGGTCTACTTTATTTCTTACAGAACTTGATCTCTCGGAGCTGCCCATTTGCGAGACGGCCCTCTCCTGTGATACACTGCCCTTGGACACGATGGGCCGATCGCCCAATCCACAGGTCGTATGCTCACTGCTGCCAACGGCTGGAGAAGATTGCCTGTGGCGGGAGCATGCCCGCACAGAGCTGCAGGAGCGCACACGTAGTCCTCAATTCCTATGCACGATGCGCTTCCAGCGCAGTGCTGGATTCTCGGCAAGCACACGCCTTCGGTTCAGTGTTTTCGATGTCCGTGAACGGATGACACTCACCGCACTGCCGCTGGGTCACGCTGAGGTGGCTCTGGGTGTCATTCAGGACACCACCCGACTGCGTCTGCCACTCACATCGCCGCGCGGTGAATGTGGCTTTATTACACTCGCCTCCTGGTCCCCCGATGCAGCCGTAGAGCCTGGTCAGTCAGGGAATGGACCACCGCGTTCCAGCACTCAGCTATTTGATGGATCGGGAACCGCTTCCGGAGCAACCACCAGACGAGGTGAGAGTGCCTTATTTATTGTACGGTGTCCTTACTAACCCAAATGTGCACAGCGCATCGTCGCACCCAATCGCTGCCGCCAAAGCTAGGAGTCCGGCTGTTTGTGCCTCAGCAATGTGGCTTGCAGCGTGTGTGCTCCAATCCTCGTTTGCGCACATATCGGCTGCATTCTTCCCTTGGCGCGGACATCAGTGTCCAGGAGACGCTGCTGGAGTCCCGCCTGTGTTGTCAGCTACCACAGCAATTGCTTTCAATCTGGATCCAGCGTGAGAAAGAGCTGCTGCAGGAGATCTCAGGAATGGGCGAACTGAGTGGCGAGTGGCGATGGCGGCAAATGAATCTGCTCGAGGAGCACTTACGCCTGCTCAAGGATTATTCACAGGCAAAACAGAACATTCAGCAGCTGGCACGCGATGGTGTTTTCTTTAAGCGATCTTCGGCAAAGGCAGACGAGTCGTTGGAGTTTTTGCCGGTGAATCTGCATGTGCAACGGATGTGGGCCCAGAATGACACCTTGCAGCGAAGAGGCCTGTTGGACGTGGTTACCGTAGGTGCCTTTACACGTCACGATGCCAAGGGTCGCAAGTGCGGTGGACTCATCAAGTAAGTCGAATATACATATGTATCTTCAAGATACATAAGATATATATCTATAAGATACATATATGTACATGTATCTATAAGATACATAATCTTTCTTAATCGTATTTTAGACTTCTTCAGGAGAGCAAGTCTTGGAAACTGGAGCAAAGCAACGCGTGTAAGGTGCAGGCTGCCAATGATGCCGTCCAGGCCACCAAGCAGCTGCGCAAGGAGATCGTCGAATTGATGTCGCAACTGCTCCAGTTGGCCAGTCGTCGAAGTTCAAAGGATATGATGCCGCTGTGCAACCAGATGGTGGCCCGCACTCGTACGCTGCTCAACATCTGGGAGCCGAGCATCGTGGAGGAGGCAGTTGCCTTCATCGAGCGCCATCGGATCATCGAGGAACCCGAGAACGTGCTGATGGAACCGATGTCGCCATTCCGTAAGATCACCCAGCAACTGACGGCACTAGAACTGAAGTCCCCGGAGCTGGAGGACTTTGCTACGCCGGTAGTAGCGCCACCAGATCTTTGGCCACGTGGTCAGCCGCCGCTAATGCGTTCCAACAGTTGGCACCCAAGCAATAGTTCTCCATCCAGCTCGCTAGATATCCGGGCCATCGATTCGTTGCAGCATGTGGTCAAGTGCTACAACGATCATCTGCGCAATCTGGAGCAGGGAAGGAATCCTCGTCAGGCTGAAGAAGAGGAGGCAACATATCAGTCATTGCCGCTAGCGTGGCATTCTCAATCTGAGCCCACTACTTCCACCCAAATCCCAGAAACGGCAGCTGCACCATCAGTACTGCAGCTAATCGACCTGGATGAGATTGGACGACAGGCGAAGCGGCAGCAGCATCAACAGCCACCGGCAGGTTTCTTGGACACCAAACTGATGAGCTCATCGCCGTCTGCCAACTATTACAGGCCCACGGAAGAGCCGGAGCCTCTGGATCTCACCCAGCTGAATATAGAAGCAAGCGTGATGTGCCTCGTTAGCAAGCTAAAGTTCTTTTGTGGACGCTGCGACAGTCCGGCGATACGACTACGTCATCCAAAGGCGCCAGTCAAGCGAGAAGGATTCGCGGTGGCACCGCAACAACAGGCACCGGACGTGATTGCCGCTCCATCAGCCGGAAAACAGGCACCGAATCTCGAACTGGATCTCAAGCCATCGTCAGCGGAAAGTGGTGGTTCAAGTGCCGGATCTGTCCCTGTGACTGTTAAGAAGGGCAACAAGTTCACCGATGGTCTGGATCTTTCAATGACCACGGATTGGGCTGCGGAACTTAGACCCAGCATGCGTAAACTGCGCCATGCCATGGACCGCCTGTTGAAGACTGCCCGACTGATGCACTCGGTGCAGCGGCTACAGCAGGATATGCGATGCAATCGGCTCCAGGCAAGCATAATGTATCGCAGGGATGTCTGCTTTTCCCAGGCGGTAAGCTTATTTTTGTCCTTCAATTTCCATGCTTAACTCCGTTTCATTTCCAGCTAACTGCTCTGGTCAGCTCTCTGATGCTTCGTTTGTGGGGCAGCGAACTGGACATGGGCTACCTGGTGATGCTCCGTGATCTAGGGCCGCTAGCCTATTTTGAGGGCCTTCTTACGCTGTACGGCAACGAGGCGGACATGTGGAGCGACATGTGCATCGCTATTGAAGATTTGTCCGCAGTTAGTTTCCAGTTAGTGCGAGCCCAAGGCGAGGCAGCTCTGTCGCCGACGCCGCGGATCACTGGATCGCGACAGGCACTGGAGGTTCAGCTCCCTGTACCGGAGCACTCTTTGCCCGGCAACGGCACCTCCATTTCGTTCAAGATCACACCCGTCTTCTTTAACATCGGCATCAACGAAAAAGCCAGCTTTGCCGAAACGCTGGGTCAGACAAGGGAACAGCATCGCTCAAATTGGGATAATTATCTGCGTTTGAGTCAGTACTTCGGAAGGTATCGGAAGCTGGGACTCGGTTCTGTGGACGCCGGCGAGTCGCTGCAGTCGCTCCTTGGATTTATGGAGCAGCAGTTGCGAGCCAATGTTTCCAAGAACGTCAAGATTCTGCACTTGGCTGAGGATGCCTGCCGGCTTATGGACGGCCTGCGGTTCACCTCCTGCAAGAGCGCCAAGGATCGAACTGGAATGGCGGTGACCCTGGAGCAGTGTCGTGTCCTGGTGCGCGAATTCCAACTGCCGGCGAAACATGTGCCCTATGCACTAAGCACCATGCGAAGGTAAGTTTGGAAATCGAAATAAAACTTTAAATATATATTTATCTATTTGTAAATTGAATTACAAATACTAAGCTACGAAAAGGAAGGTAAACTTACTAAACCATGTCATCTTCTTGAATCTCATTTCAGTGAGGGAACACGCATGGACAACGTTCTCAAGAATATTGGGAAGCGAAAGTATGCCTTCAATCGAACTCAGGTATCTTTTCTGCCGGCCATGTACAGGCCGCCAGTTGGCAGCTACGGCAAGGCGCAGACTTAGGGATTTCCACTGGTGATCCCTGTCCGAATTGTCCGAATTGAAAAGCAGTCAAGTACTTAATAAAAAGAAAAATGAGTTGGACGACTAAGGGTCATCCGAACACAGAGATATATCAGCAAAGCAAAGTAAAACAAAAACGTATAAAACTGTGCCAAAAAATACAAAACAAACAAATTTAACCAATTTTGCGCGAGGCAAGCAAAACAAACAAACGATTAAGTAAATGAATGTAATACATAGGTAACTAATTAAATTAGCACATTATGGAGAATCTTCCGGACAATTGTTAAGCATCACACGATTCCAATTCCGATTCCGCTACTATATATCCTTCCCCTTCCCATATTTATTTAGGCTATATCCATCTATGTAGTTGTAGTTTGCAGACGAGGCAACCGTGTACTTTAGCGACTCATGTACTTCCAGTGAATAAAAAAAAACAAACTTGTTAACCACTATTAGACACAAACTTAACAACGTCGATTTCCTAATAGTCCTGCACCCGTCCGGTGCCTAGACGTTCCTTCCGGATTTCGGTCTTCAGCCACGACGGCACATTGCGTATGGGATGGGCATTGGGAAACCGAAGCGGCTGCTCTGGTCCATTAAAAGGATGCGTCTTAGCCAGCTTGCGCTCTAGATATTCCTTGTTAAGCTGCTTCTGGTCGCGATGTTTGTCCATGTAAAGATTAAAGGGCTGCTTCAGCGGGAAGAATTCCTGGTCGGCCAGATAAGGCTTGGGGAAGTCGTACTCATAGACGGGCTCCTTTCTCTCTGCGTGTTAGATTCGAAATATGAGAGTAAAATCCCATTTGACATCTATCACTTAACTTACTCAAGACATCATGGTAGAATTGTGTCAACGATTCATCCCAGTTGGTCTGATAGAAGGCCAGACCAGCCGGCGTCAACTGGTCCTGGTGCTGACGATAGAAGTCTAGAGTGCTGAAGGTGCGCTTCTCAAGGTTATTGTAGTCTGTGTCGGCCAATTGGTAAGATCCCAGATCCAGACGTTCTTGCTGCTTATAGAGTACGAATACCATTCGTTGGTAACCCACGCCACGAGGTGGGAACGGGGGTAGGTACTCTGCGATGACCTGGCCCTCGCTTACCTTGCCGTTGGGTATGTTGGCACTGAAAAAAGGAAAGCTATTAGCCAAGAAGCAAGCAAATAGTCGTCAGATATTACATGAACCAATGCAGGCACTCCGCCGCCCCATTTGTGTAGTGCGCATCGGGATTGGTAGCAACCAAGGTCCAGAAAGTGTCCTGGCCAGCGGGCTTTCCCGTGATGGGATCTAGTAACCCATCGAAGCTGATCTGGGGTGCCTTGGCCGCCTCTGCTGGCTTGATAACGTTGCCATTGTAAACGGGGGCCAGGCTATCACCGTCCAGGTTGTAGCTTATGTTGAGTGGCACTCGGGGCACAAAGTAGGCACTGCCGAAAAGGTGCTCAAAGATGCCGTAGTGGTCTGCGAGCAATCGCAGATCGTGCTGACCTGTGGTCTTCACATAAGTGCTCTGTACCTTATCCAAATCGATGATCACTAAAGAAACATAATTAGCAGTAGTAGGCACATATTCCCCAGATTGTTACTTACGTTTGTTGCTGCGTGCCAGCTTCTCCAGTTCCTTGCTGGTCCTCTGCGCCTTCAGGTGTTCCAATCGCGTCTTCAGCTGCGCCGATCGCGATTCCTTCAGCTGTGGGAAGCCAATGTTGATGCGGGCCACCACCTCTGGATCTGTTGCGGTCTCCTCTGTGGGAAAATATCAGTGATACGTTAAAATATATGTGAAAAATGAACCGGAATGGTTACATCAACTCACCTCGCACTCGCTGCTCCAGTGTACGGGCCACGCCGGGTGGCTTGCCACGGATGGTGTGTCCTTGCCGGGTGGAGGTGATCAGGATGCTGACCGGGGCACTACGAACGCCCGGACTCAGACCGCTTTTAATTAACAAATTACTGAAAGACATGGTGTTTTGTAATTTGCTTCCAAGGCGGCTCGCGTTTTTCTAGCGTTGCCAGATTGAGGACGGAAGATGCGGTATCGATATATTCGAACTGAACTTGCAGACGTTAATGTCATTGGAAACACATCGATAGTATCGGAATTTAAATTGTATGTTTTAAATTTTTAAATTTGGAAATTAATAAAAAAAAAAATTAAAAAAAATTAAATTATTTGAATTTACAAATATTTCATTCTGATAAAAACGTAATTAATAGTAAAATGGTTGGACCTGAAATTAATTCGTTATAGTAATTTATAAGGACATCAGTATAAATAGTAGGCATTTTGGAATGCGAGGAACTTTTTGCATTAATAAAGGTATCGTAAAATATGGCAAAATGGCAGCACAGATCGCCCTGGAATCGATCAACTGTTTCTTGAGCTGAGCTTTCTAACGGTCGTTAAGTTACGGTTTGCTGGTCGGGCAACGTGCATCAACTAAAGTGGATTAAAATGTATCTGGTGCACAGGTTGGTCCTTCTACTGCTGGCTGGGCTTTTGGCAACTGTCAGGGCAGAGGATTTGCTGGAGTTGTCCTGCAGCTCTGATGCACAGTGCGCGCAATTCGAACGGGGTCGCTGCCTGGATACGGTATGCGCCTGCACGGCACGTGGTTCCGGTGAGCGGGTGCCCTGTTCGCCGCTGGAGAAGAAGTTGACCAACTTTATTGGAGGTTCCTGCCCCTGCCCCATGCCCAATGCAGCGTGTCATTCCCGGTGGGAACAGTGCCTTTGTGCTAAGGGTTATGTTCCCAGCGGTGACCACAGACGCTGCCTGCCAGAGGTAGTCCACTTGGGCGGTTTTTGTGAGCTCCATCGGCAGTGCCAGCTGGCGGACCGCTTTAGCTCCTGCACCGGTGGCCAGTGCGTCTGTCCCAATCACTTTGAACCCCACGAGGGCCAATGCCTGGCTGTATTACGTGAGTACATTATGGGAAATATTAGATCCCCAATGTAGTATCTGAAAACCCATTTCTACTTCTTTTAGAATCAAGCTGCCTTCAAGACAAAGATTGTGGCAGCTGTGGAGCCTCAATTTGCCTGACCAATGTGAAGAAGTGCGGCTGTGCCAAGAATTTCGTTCACAACCACAATATGACCAAGTGCATCTCGGGATCGGCTTACGGTGACAGCTGCGAACACAGTTCCCCGTGCAAGGTAACTCTGGGTGCCGATGGCCAGTGCCGGGATCATTTATGTGAGTGCCGCACATCCCACTACCCCAAAAGGGTAGCCAATGAAGTGGCCAAGGATGAGGAAGAAGTAGATGCCAATCAACGGGAACGAATCATTTGTGAACCAATCATTCCTTTTGGAGCACTCTGTCGACACGATGGTGAATGCCGGATGCAGTTTTTGGAGCAAACAAATGTAACGCAGCCCCCTGCGATGGTCTGTAATTGGGGTGAGTGCTCCTGCAGTGCGACCCATCGACTGGAGGACAACGAGTGCATCTTTGTGGAGAATCGATCCATACATCATCGACTAGCAGGCTTCATGGCCCTTCTCTGTCTCCAGTTTACAATGATTCTTTATTAGGGTATAGAAAAAAAACATGTGAAACTTACATACATATATGAATAGATCGAACGCTTTTCACAGAGATCTCTTTGGGTCCAAGATCTCTGGGAGCTGCTCAAAGGCCAATCCTGGCGGGCGTGCGACGGGGCGTGGCATTTCCCGGTGTGGCAATCTCCTGCTTGGCGGCTAACTGCTCCTCTCTCTCGGCCGCCTGCTGCTTGCGTTCTTCCATCTCGTGCTGTGCTTTTAACATCTGCTCCTCCATCTCCTTGAGATGTTCAGCGGCCTGTTTTTTCTTCTCCCTACCGCTACGACCGGACTCCTTGACGGAGAAGAACATGGGACCCAGCTCGGCGAGCCAATAGCCATCGACCGCCGTGGCGCACTGCATATACTCCTTGGCAGTCATAATCAGCTCATGATAGACTACATAATCGGGCGTGGTGCCCAGACCATATAGTGCGGACGTGGGGTGCAAGTGACAAGGCATACCCGTACGCAAATTAACATACTCCCCTATACCCTTGAGCCTTGCCGCCTGATAGAAGTACGCCGAGCAGATGCACTTGCGCACGATGTCCCAGTCGGTGCCACAGCTCTTTACATTTAGGTTCTGCTGCGTCATTATGTCCTTCAGCTGCTGCCGCACCTCACGAACCTTTCGCATCGCCTTGATGTGGATAAAGTGTTCATTGCACCAAGACGAACTATAACTGTGGGCGGATGATAAGATTAATTATTTCTGTCTAAGTTTAGCGTCTGTTCGTTGACTTACTTATTTTGGCGCCACTGCTGATACACATTGAGGTAGGTTAAATGATCGGATTCGGGCACTTGGAACTTCTCTCGAACGCCATCAGCCTCTTCCTCGCGACCCTTCGGTCGGTAGAAGATCGAGGGCACGGACAACATGGAAACTATAATCAGCACCTCGGCACTGCATCCAATGCGACAAGCGACGATCAGCATCTGGCACTGAGGCGGATCGAGCGGGAACTCGGCCATCTGACGTCCAAGAGTGGTAAGAGCGCCCGTGTGGTCAAGGGCCCCAAGGATCCACAGTTGGTACAGCGAGTTCAAAATGTTGTCCTGGGGCGGCGGGTCCATAAAGTGGAACTGCAATAGATCGACGACACCCAGTGACTTTAGAAGCAACACTGTGTTGGCCAGATTTGTGCGCTGAATTTCGGGCACTGTAAGGGCTAGCAGTTCGTCCTTGTACTGGCGCTGCGTGTACAGCCGGAATGCCTGGCCGGGACCTGTACGTCCCGCTCGACCGCTCCTCTGATTAGCATTAGCCTGCGAAATGGGATAGATCTGAAGGGCATCCATACCGATGCGAGGGTTGTAAACCTTTAGCTTGCAGTAGCCAGAATCGATTACGTAGATAATGCCGTCGACTGTGAGCGATGTTTCCGCAATATTCGTGGCCACAACGCACTTGCGCACCCCATCGCCAGATTTCTGAAAGATCTTTGCCTGTAGATCCGATGGCAGTTGGGAATAGATGGGCAGGATACTCAACTGCGGTGCATTATCGATCTCAGCCAGCCGCTCTTCGAGAACCTCGCACGTCACCTCAATGTCCTCCTGGCCAGGCATAAAGATAAGCATATCGCCCTCGTTGGGCGTGAGATGAACCTGCAGCGCCTGTTTCACTGCCGATTCCACATAATCCTCGCAGGTGTTCTTACTGAACATCACGTCCACGGGAAATGTACGTCCCGGTATGGTAAATGTGGGTACGTTGCCAAAGAAGGTTGCAAACTTGCTGGAGTCCATTGTGGCGGAGGTCACGATCAGCTTTAGGTCATGTCGTCGGGCCACAATCTGAAAGGAAATGTCATAATTCCTTAGTACTTCAATAACTTTAAAGTTTAAAACCTATTTATATTAAGATTCTAAGGGAAAACATAACAAATGGAAGGGGTTATAGCTGTACTCTCCGCATGGGGTTTTTGTAATGGAGCAGTGGGGTTCATAAAGCACGGCTAACAGTTACAAATGTGACCCACATCCGGGCCAGCTTTGCTTTGCTGTCGTTGACCCTGCAGTGGGTCAAGGCGTCTCCCTGGCAAGGCGCTCTATGAAATGTAATAATTTCGGCTAGAAGTTACCCAGGGATTGATTAGGTTAGCTTATTAGGTGAAGGAAAAACAATATATGTATATATAATATATACAAATATTCAAAATGTTAACAGTTGCAGTGGATTCTTAAAAAATTGGAACTGAAAATTATACATTAATCAATTATATATATAAATTTCTGGTTTACATCTTCATTCATTCAGAAATCTTTTAAAAAGTGTTTAGTACAAGTTTCATTTTTCAGTATTAGATATTTATAAATAAAAAATAATATCCCCCTTTACTTTACAAATGCTGGATACGAAATCCTCGAGATTCGTCTAGTTGTTCTCGTAAATTCGTTCGGCGAGTCCTGCCTCCACGACCAAGCAAGAGGATGTGACAACATCACGAGTGAGCGAACTCACCACACCAAAAAAGGATAAAACAGAAACAAAGAGAGCCAACGAGATGGTTCGGGCTTATAGACTTCGGGTTCAGCACTCATGGTGAATTTCCTTGTTCGTGCGTTTGGTTTTCGATTTCGAGAGGGCTAAAGATGGGGTGAGGTGAGTTCAAGGCGGACGTGCTGACACACACGTAGGCACTTTTAAAGAAACCCAAGCGAA
Organism: Drosophila eugracilis; assembly: GCF_018153835.1. NCBI lineage: Eukaryota > Metazoa > Arthropoda > Insecta > Diptera > Drosophilidae > Drosophila > Drosophila eugracilis. The sequence goes on along the minus strand of NW_024572029.1, from coordinate 930,877 downwards.
TCGGTTTTAAATTTGAGCTTTGGAGATTTTCTTTTATATGATAGATGTTGATTATATGCTTATTAAAATAACAGTTTTAGGCAAATATTGAAGTATTTAGAATAAATCCTGATCTGAATAAAGCATGAACCCAAGGATACTCTCGACAAATACCAGCATATTCATTCCACTATAAAGTTCAAGCAATCTCAATCGTTTTTCGAATGAAACGGTCTAACCACTTTGCTTCATCTGACCTCACCCAATATCCGTAACCTAATGCCATGCCGATTACAATCCAATCCAAAATCCAATTCCAACCAAGCTGATGCCAAGCAAACTGCGCATTAGAAGAGCTACACCACATACCTTCCACCCCCCATTCAATCACCCGCAGGTCCACAATTTTGCAACCCACTCGTAATGCGGTTTATTATGCAGCTTATCTACTTGCATACATTCCACGTTCCATACGTATAGACAGAGTGTGTGGTTCGTTCTGTGGGTGCAATAAGTATTTATGATGCTGGCGGATGGGTGATATACAAATACACGTCGAAGAGAGAGAGAGATATCTGGATAGAAGGTAAAGCTAATGTAATCGTTCATCGCTTTTATTATCTATGCAGATGACATCAGGCAGGCGTTAACGGTAATTACGATAGTCACAGTTCGATAACCGATAAAAATAAAATGCTTACGTACATGTAAGCTTATCGCCAATATATGTAAAACATCATAAAATAATCGCAATATCATAATGAGATAACCAGTACAATGGGTATTTAGTGATATGCAAGGTACATAACTTATTTAAGGATATCAGATAGATTAGAACCTTAAGATAATTTCATTTATATTCCTTTTAACTTTACTTTATACTTTTTTCAAAAGATTTCTTGCTTAGAGTGCAAGGTAATTAATAAATGTACAATAGCATTTAACTGCAGTTTGCGAATTCCACTATCTAAAAGTCCTAATTTCCGGACGACATTCTTTTATAGACTTTTATCTCACTTCCCAATCACTATCTCAAGGTCGTTGATTAAACTAACGTCTCTGTGGTCATGTGTTTTACGAACCCACCCGCTAATCAGGTTTAAAAATAAAGAAACATTGTAAAATATTCAACCAAGTTAGGTAGCTATAAATGTGTATATACATTATGAATATGCGATTTAGGCCAGCTGATAGGAGTGCAAATAATATAAAATACGATGCACGTAGACCGAGGGAACTTTCCGTTTCTTTTGAGTTTAATAACAGATGAAAAAGGGGTTTACGGATCGGTCTTTTGGCATCGGTATTATTTCATCAGGCGCATCGGCCGTGACTAATCACCGGCTGACTAAGATCACGAGCTTTATTCTATATATCTGCATGAGTAGCACAATGTACTGATACTGGGAACTAATTCGATTGAAGTCATAAAATAATATCAGCTAGAGCGCCACCCTACTTATATTTGTTTTGGCATTAGTGTTGGTTTGGACAAATTTAGATCCGCGATAAGACCACTCTAGGTTCAGTTTCTTGGCTTTCTATTCAAATAAACAAATGCACTTTTTTTTTTTAATATTTTTTGTTCCCTTTTAGAGTTTTATATCAATCGATGGGAATGTGTAAATATAAAAATTTGCAATTCCAGATCATTTTGCACATGATCTTATTATAGAAACAGGAAGCTTGGCGAGGAAAAACGAAATATAATTCGAGCAGATAATGCCCTTAAACACTCTCTCGATTGTCATTTAATCAACATGAAAACAGAACCCCTCAACAACAATATATGTATTAAAAAACAAAAGCAAATAACACATCAATATGGGGATTGAAAATATACAAATATATGGTAAATATATTCACTTGTGTGATATTGAGCAGGAAATTGCATGCACTTTTGCCAATCAAAAAATGCCACGAATTTAAATGAAATAAATTTGATTTTATTTTTCAAAGGCACGTTGCCAAAAAGTTTCACGATGACAACAATCCATTTGCATCCACAAGAACATCGAAACGTAAACAAGTATCTAGGGAGCATAAACATAAGATCACAAATATATGATATGATCTTTAATCTATATATTAAATCATAGCATTCTTGAGTTATCACTTTAAATATATTGTGGAAAGTGAATTGATTTCGATAATATCTATCGATTTAATCAGGCATTTCCTATATATTAGATTTTTAAAAACGATCTACTCTATACCTCGTAGAATCCGATTAATTAGTTTTGATATAACTGATTATTATTTCCACTATTTGGCCTCACAGAAGACCCGGCACTAACCCCCAAAAACCAACTCATCAACCTTGTCGAGATTCAGGCAAACGTTTTCCTGGCGCCAACAAAATCGTGTGTATATACATATATCTCCCTATGCGTGGAAAATATATATACTGTATAGATATATATATATCGATATAAATTACAAGTATACGAGAGTTTGTATGTCGGTGATTAAAAATGCCTCAAATGCAATTTACCGAGCATTTGCATTGAGGCAAAAACGTTTTGCTCGAGGTTGCTGGATGAGATTTTGAGCATTGCAATATGGTGGGAGGTGGGTAGTGGGTGGTGGTATGTGAGTTATGCGAGTCTGATGAACCTCAATTCCACTGATCCCGGCGATACTTCAAAATATATATGTATATTCCCTACGGATTGTGTTGTACAATCTCTGAATTTGCATATATTTAAGACCGATTTTCATAATTTTTTCTTACAAGGAAAAACAATGTTTAACTGCAAACGTTACACAACTTTAAGTCGAAAAATCATTTAAGTTTTAACTTTTATGGTCTTTAAAAATCTAAAAAAATATATATAAAATGTATATGTATTTGCATATTGCAATCTGTTTGAGTTGTAAAAATCGTGTTAGAAAAGTCGGCTAAAAAAGCAATAAAGGATGACAGATTTTAAGAGCGAACAATAATGAAAAAAAAAAATGGAAACTGGGAAAGTGGGCGACGATAAAAAATTGGTGGAAAAAGAGGCGAGAAAGGGGGAGTGAATTAGTCCTTCTGGCTAAGAAAATTTACAGAGGAAGAGAAACCGAGATGGGACAAAACCAGCGAGAAAAAGAGAGCAAAGATTTTTGCAGTGTGGTGAGTTTTTGGCTTGTTATTGTTGTTCCTGTCTTTTGGAGGTGTGGCGACAACAACACTTCGCACGTGTGTATGAGTGTATCTGTGTGACGTAGTAGAGAGCATTTTATGGTTGTTGTTTTTTTTTTTTGGCAAAAGCAAAAAAAAAAAACTACGAGCAAAACAAATAAACCGAGCGAAGCGCACGATGTAAACAAAACAAGCAAAAATTCGCAATTAAATAAAAACAGCAAAAAACAAAAGACGAATATTCAAAAACTGCCAGAAGTTCCGATTTGCAAGTCAACACATTTCAATGAATAAATATCAAAACAGTCACGAATTTGCATTTTTGTTTTCGGTTTTTTTTTTTTTTGTTTTTGGCACTAGACATCGCAAAACAACAAAGACACAAGAGCATAAAATAAACAAACTTTTCTTCAATTTACAGATGCCGAAGGTGAATACACTGTAACCAGCGAGAGAACGACAGATTACCGGAGAAGAGAGTCAGAGTTTCCAAGCGAACGGGCATAAGACAGCGAATGACAGAGAGAGAGAGCAAAAAGCAGCCGGCAAATTAAAGCTACACTTTAGAAAAAGATCAACTTAATTGAATAATTTAGCAAATTTTAAATATAACAATATTATCTACAAGATAAGAACTTGGTAAAATATCTACCACACGGAAATAAAATAATAATAATAATAATTATTATTTTAAACATATTTTTTATCAGTGTAATCAAATTCAATGGAGTCTTGAAACAGCTGTTTGCCAGGTCCTTCCGCCATTCGAAAGCTCCCCCCTCATAAATTCCCACCTCTGCCCCTTCCGTTTCACCAGGAAGCGGATCTTTCTCGCCGGCGGCTGTTAAAATAACCGAAAACAAAAACACAAATTGATCGACAACTCTTTTTAGCATATTTTCATTTATCCGTCTGAATTGTCTTTTATTTCATTTTTGCTTTTTGTTTTTGTGCTCGTGTCTCGTTTGCATGGCCATAAAATTTCTGAAAATAGCCATCAAAAAAAAAAAAAAATAAAGAAGAAGAAAAAAACGCGCCGTCAAATGATGGACCGAGTGGGAAGCTGGTAATAGGGGCGGTGGCTTCAACTTTGTAGCCCCAAATCCCGTAATACCAATTTAGATCCACAAGTGGCCTGGGATCATGTGCCATTCTATCGGTTTTCCCTGGGGTAAAGTATACGAGTCCCAAATTATGTACGAAATGTACAATATAAAGTGAATTAATTACTCTTTCAAGTAAAGTACTCATTCGAAAATGAAGGATTTCTAGCTATGGTTTAGTTTATAGTTTATAGCTGTACTGGTTTTTGCACATTATAAGTCTAAATCTCCTTGCTCCTCTCTGATAAACACTTTCACTTTACTTATTGTTTGTTTGTTAATGTCTTTTAGAGGAATTCCAGTATATTTTTTTTTTTGTTATCAAATAAGCTTTTGAGCTTTGACCTGGGGCATTGTGAATGCTGTTGTTGTTCACGTTGACAGAACACAACCAGACAGGCACTCAATTGAAAGTGTTCGCCCGTAGCTTTATCCTCATCCTCCGGTTCTCTTGTCACCTCCTGGTTATGTTTTCCCCTAAGATACATATATACTATATATATATATGCATTTTTATCTGTTGGAGGGTCGCTGGTTTGAACTTTGTATTGTCGCTCCCTGAAAGTGACAGCCAAACGGCCAATCATCCATGAAAAACCACCTAACAGCGACACACACAGGGGAAAAAGGTCTAACAAGTTTGGAAAATTTATCAATGAAAGAGTTTAACTACCTTAAGAAAGGTATTTCACATCCAATTTGTATCTAAAGTTTACATATTCCAAATTTATATTTTATAATGCCCATTATAATGTCCATACAATTTCCTTTTAAGATATTTCATTGGATATTATCTACTGATTTGGAATTTCAAATAGAAGTTAAAGTTTTTTAACGACATGAGTTTCTTCTGTGTAGTCAAACCATTCAATACAAAAGAATGTGTACTAATACTAAAATAGAATAAAATAGGGTATAAAATGTAGCATATCAAAACGGATGTCTGAGGTTCTGACTGGAACGGAAAGTCTGGATATTACCAGATTGCAAAGGCATTTGCCGGCAAAATGCGCAAAACGAAGCCTTTAAGTCCCCAAACGAAACGAAACGAAACGAGTTTCGTTGCCACAGATACTCCACATGCAAATAAATGTAGATACATAGATATATATATATATATAAATTTAGATACATAGTAGATAGATAGATAGATAGATAGATATGCGAGTTTGGCTGAATAAGCAAATGGATTCCCAAGTAGATGGATAGATTGGCGCACGTACACGGATTCCATTTGTCATTGGGCTAAGCTCTTACTAAGCGTATAATGACAGTTTTAATTATTCGATTTCCATTCATTATTATTTCTTTTTGTATTTTGTTTAATTACTTATGCAACCCGATTCGGAAGCCGCCGTGCATTTGCACTGACAACGAGAGCCCAACAAAGGTAAACAAATACAGGTGGTTCTCGGTTCAGTCAGCTCAGGTGGCCATTTCTTGTTCTCTTATTTTCCGACCGCATGCCAGGGCAAGAAAAATAAAAGCGCAACTATGTATGATAAATATAAAGCCATTCTACAAGTAGACATATAAATACTCTTTAAATTTTCGATTTTTGAACATTTGGAAAATTCTCAATCAAAATAATGCTATGTCAGCGTAGTTTTATCTTATCAAAACGTACTTAGTACAAGTACATAATACTCAAAGTAAGTACTCGAAATCCTAAAACCAGCACACAAAAGTTCTTAAATTAGAGACAGTATGGGTAAATATTCACATGACAAAGAGGAAAACGTGACGTCGTTTGAATACTCTTTCATATATATATGTAAATATATTTTAAAAAATATTATCGTTGTTCGTGACACGGCAAGAAAATATGCCAATTTTCCCGATATAACCAACTTAGGGCAATCTTATCAGACTGGTACTTAAACTTCGAGTATGAGTGTTTAAGATACACTTTAAAAAAGATAACCTAAGTCTAAAGTATCACTCTTTAAGCTTAACTATCCATTTAAAACAAAAATATTCTTCTGCTAAATTTCATACTTATTTTAGTTTCAAATTGAAGATGTTTTTTTGGGGGCAAAAATAGCTTCTTCTCTTGAGGCACTGACCTACACACACATGTGTAGAGATTCCAACGTGCAACGCTTTCAATTTGATTGCGCAATTTGCAACAAGAATAACAGAACACGACGGCAAGGTACATAAATATAAGCAAATTGCACTGCAATTAGACAAACTGCAGGTGGTTGGAAGGGGAATGTCCACAACTGCGGGCAGAATAATAGCACTTCGATAGTTTTAAGAATTTTATGAATTAATTAATGGGTAAATATTTGTTTGATCTATAATGAATATGCTAATACTTATAATGGGTGTCGGTTTTGGTACACTTAATCAAGCCAAAAGCTAAGCCTTTATCTTAGTCAACAAAGTACATGATAATGGACAGCTTATCCCATTTAAAGTTTGAAAAATACGGCTATAAAGTTCCAATTTAATATTCATCCACTATTTAGTCCTATTTTCTTGACCACAACTATAGATATGTTTGACTAGTGGGCCAGAGGGGGGAGGTTGTGCTGGACCGGCTTCGCTAATTAGACGCTCAGAACATCTCGTCAATAGACAATGGCAATGTGGACTCTCTGCTCCAGCCATTCCACCTGCCCAGCCTACCACCCCACCTATAGCCCCTATACTGCCCATTTCCGATTCTCGACGACGTTTTCCGACGACAGCCAAGGTTATAACTATAAATAGATATGGAGAAAAATCAACAACAACAAAAGCAACAACAGCAAACAATCAACAACAAAAACAGCGAGTTGCAAAATCTATTTTTAGCTGACAGCAGCGAGACGGCGACTGTAAAAAGAGTAAATGAAAAACTTGAAACGAAAACAAGACACGAAAAATAACACTAATTTGTAGAAGTCGAACATATAATGCCCTTAAATGTGTAATTTCTAATCTACAATAAGGATAATATTAATATTAAATCACAATAAAAAATAATGATAAAATAATTTTGTATCTTTAAGATCATAAAATATCCATAAGATATCCGTAAGAATTAAGTTCAAGAAAAGCTTTAGAACTTAAAGAAGAGATATATATAGTGTTCATTCATAGTTTTATCAATGATGTAGTAAAACATCATACCTCAAACTACTTCCATAAAGATTAAATAACAACGAATGATAAGTTCTTTGGCAAACATTTCAAAGATAGCTGTGCTAAACTTAGAACAGATTCCTTTCATATTTTTAGCAAGTATAAAATTACCTATTATCACTCAAATCATTGAAAGTTGTTTGTTTGGCAGGAATAATAAGTCAGTTGCATATCAACCACTGATAAATAGGTTAAGTTTACAAAATTATAATTTAGAAATGATTAATAATAGTGGGGTTTGTAATGCACATCATCATTGAAGTTTTAATATAATTAACATCTACTTGCCATATTTACCATGTACAAGCAAGAAGGTTGAATAAAAATGGTACATAAACACGACAGCAAACCCGTGCCCCAAAAAGCTATGAAAAAGAGCTGACCCGAAAGATTCTTCTCTCCCTTCTCTTCCTATTTTCTGTTGCCTCAGCTGGCGGTTTTGGCCCAGTTTAAAGCTTTTGGCAGCAGCGGCAATGGGTCAAATTAGTTTAGCTGCCGCCGAGTGCTCTGTCGTCCCCTCGGAACCCAAAAGCCAAATGGAACCGATGCCGACGTACCATGTACATACGTGACAACGCACACACGCACAACAACGCACTCTATGAGAAAAAGAAAAATAAAGAAAGAAAAAAAAAATATAAAAAAAAACACGCACTCTCGAGAAATCAAACTTGAAGACTACGTCACTACGAAAAGTTTCGAGCTCGTCGTTTTCCCCCCCACAAGTTTCCCCACCCTCGCGTCATTTGCTATATCGATCCATGGGATGCAGCGTTTTGTAGCGGTGGAAATGGTTGTAGTACACTGAGAGAAAACAATGAGGGAACTTGATAAATGAGTCTGTTGATATATTAAAATTGATATCTTCCACTCAAATAACCCTTTTTAAAAGCAGCTAGCCAACTTTAAGGCGTATTAAGTATATAGTACCATAAGATCACTCAAATACAATATACCCCTATTAATCTACTAATAATGGGTATGAAAATTCCACATTTTCTCTTTTGTATAGTAGTTGTACTACTTAAGGGCCCTGATAGTTGGTGCGGGGCATAAGGTCTTTGGCCATCGGATAATGCGATTAGCCTGTAATGATGCACTGCTGCATTGTTTGATATTACAAATAGACGGAAAAACAAGATAACTTGGAAGGCATAAAAGCTCACCAACATGCATGATTTTGCTGGTTTCTAAAGGCATAAAGAGGGTAAGTAATGGGCTTCCCCCTATTTACAAACTCAAAAATTATTAAATACATTTCCAAATTCTAGAAAAGGGTATCGTGAACAGCAATTTAAGGCAAGCATGTCAGTATTAAAAATATTCAAAAGCCAAAAATATTCTATAAATACAAATATCATTCGTGCTCCCATTTGCAAAGCGAGCAATTTTATTTTTAGGTGCTCCGAAATTTGCAATTTTTTTTAATCAATTATTTCGCTCGGTTCTTTTATTTGGCAGCCTCAGCGATGTCTCCCAAGAAAATCAAATTAAAGCTTGAAACTTTTGATATTAAACAACGAAAAAAGTATAAATTTAGATAGGGTGACTGTTTAGAATTTCTTCCGGTGTATTTTTAAAGTTTATTTTGTTAATAAAAAAAATTGCAAGTTTTCAATTTTTGGGTGTCAACTGTCTTCGATCACATGGCACAGTTAAGAGCCCGCGACCTGGGATCTGCCCTGTTGAAAAACAGACCATTAACCATTAAGCAATAAACCCCCACCTCACATCAATCAATTCACCTGGTGTGTGACGTATTGGCCTAATCGGTTCATTGAGTGCCAGAATCAGAGTTCGTGACAAGTAACTGCGACGTTGACAAAAACTATAAAACTATAGCCATAAACTAATATCATAAATCGTACGCAACCGAAACGGTGTTGGATCACAAGGGATATGGTAGTCACACTACCATGATCCCTACAAGGATCGAAATATGAGATTAATGACCGTAGAATAGATAATTATAAAGATAATAATATTGCGATGTGCATGTGCGAAAAGAGTGGAGAAGTCAGCATAGCGGAATGCCATATTCACCACAGCCATTCGAAGGCGAGAGAATCCCCAAACGAGATTTTGCTCTCGCTCTCTGAAATAAACCGGCTTCGGTTATAAATAATGTTCGCTCTCCGTTTATTTATCTTTAGACCAACTATCTCGGCTGTCCGAATTTAATAACTATTTGCATGAAATGTTATTTTACTATTTACAAATCCCGCAAAAATAATACAATTGCGGTTAAAATAAGAAGAGTTGAGTATGGTTTTCAAGTTTTCTCAATGTTAGATTAACATTTTTATTACTTCTGTTAACTTGTTATATTTGATGTTTATCATTTCTTGTAAAAATTAATACTTTTGAATAAAATCTTTTCCTTTAAATACGAAATTTGAATCTATCTAGCTATCTGAATTTATTAATATTTTTTACATTAAGAGTGGGGTTTTAAACACGAATTTCATACTTTCCTTGCCTTCTTGTATGAACTGTTATGTGAAGAACGGTTCACCGTGGTTGCTGTTTGCAGGACCAAATTTGTTTTTATCTTTGCTTCAAATTTTTAAAATTATTAATATCGTTTGTAGCTGAATGATTTCACAACAGAATCATAGTCCACTGTGCTGCAAAGATATTCAACATAGGAAAAGCCGCTCTCTCGAACTGTTAACATTCGGTTAAGGCTAACATGACGAGAGAACGATTGAGCGAAACGAGAGAGTGCAGTCGGCAGAGCCGTGACAGAGCCTGAGCAGAGCAATATAAAGCGACTGGCCCGAAAACATTTGTATTTGTAAAAAGCAAACCAACGAGCGGATAAGGCGAAATACCTGAAAAGCAGCAGCGAAAAACACGAAAAGCCAGAAACAGAAACCAAAAACCAAAACCGAAACAACTCGAACTTCGTGCAGTGTGGCAAATTGAATAAGAAACAGAAACCGAAATATAAAAGCCAGAAAAAGAAGCGAATCGAAGCGTAAATAAACAGAGCAATTTGGAACAAAACCAAAACAAAAAAACACAATCAAAAACTTAAAAAAAAACAGCACTCAAAGGAACATTTTTTGCGGAAAACGCGCGGAAAAGTGCATTTCAATTTTTTTCAAGTGAAAGTTGGGCGCCCACGCCCACCAACAGCGTCTACGTCTACGCCTACAATGAACCGTTCGAACAGCTTCGTTAGCTCACTGAAATGGTGGCCACTGCAGGGTCACAATAACCAACCAGTGGCAGCGGCGCCACCTGCCGGCGGTGTTGGCTACTCCCAATCGGCGCCCAGTTCGCCCACCTCCACATGGCCACCACCACTGCAGCAGCATCAGAATCCCACCGGCGGCCACCGTCTCTTGCCACCCGGCAGCGCCCACAACAACACCCACCAAAAGGTCGGCGGCGGTGGCACTGTGGGTGCCACATTCGGTAGCAGTGTGGCCGTTCAAAAGCTGCGCGAATCCAAATGGTTCAAGCCCGAGGAGCAGCGCATCTTTTGCGCCGTCGTCGAGTGCGGTTTCGTGGTCGAGATCCGCAGCAGTGCCGCAGCCGAGGCAGCGGCAGCAAATGCTGCAGCAGCCGCTGCGGCAGCTGCCTCCGGTGATGGCGATGTCGATGTTGATGAATTGGATGAACTCGAATGTCCACTGACTGTACAGCCACCGAAGAATCAACCATCGAACCAAAACCAATCCCATTCCCACCCCCAGCGGCTGGTTATCCCGCGTAATGGCAGCAGTTTCCTAGAGACGCAGGACGAGAACGAGACGCCAGTCGCCTCCTGGTATGGCATCGTCCTCTGCAAGGTGGCCAAAGGTAAGTGCATTGGCAAGGGTACACGGGCATAAGAGCAAAAGCTATTAATTAGCGTTTTAATATGTAAAAATAAAAAGGGGGGAAGACTGTATTTACATTTTCCCATTTCCTTTTCGATAAGTAACTACACTCAGAAAAACATTCACCAATAGGTCATGGGATATTCACTTTTCTCATATCTTTTTGATAAGCAAATAATTATTAATTTGATAAAAAATAACTTATTTACAAACAAAATGCGCAGGTCAATTGGATTTCAGCGGCAGATATATCTTTTCGATAAATATATTATAATAATTCAAGGAAGAACTAGAGACTCACTTTAAATAATGACGAATCATCATGAAAGGGTAAAATTAGCTAGTTTGGTTATTCAGTTGTGTTTTTGGTAGAATTTGAGTTAATATGATTATGTTTCAGACCATAATCATATCATATTGATTCTTATTCTGTGCAGAAAGCGAAGTGCAAAGAATACAGTAAACCCCATGGAAAAGACGTCAATCTTTTTGCAGTGTATGTTGTATTTTTTTTTTACCTTCATTAAGATATCTTTGTACTTGAGTGATTACTCTAAAGACAGTAGTCTTAAGTTTTACGTTGAGGTAAGGGCAAGTTAATGCGGGATTCTCTTCGAGATAAGTTAAAAAAGGGGTAAAACGCTTACGTGGTCTGACGAAATCCGCAAGGCTTATCTACTATCTAAATACGAATACAATGCATTACTTTGCTTAATACTTTATCATTATGTGCAAATTTTGCAAATATAATATATGTAGTTTAGATATCTTGATCACATGCATTTTTATATGCAGAAAATGTTACTGGGATTTAATAATTCTTTGTGAAGTACTTTTGTGGTTTGTTATCTTTTATTAAGATTGACTAATGCGCTTTGGACAATGCAAAACAATTTGTTCATACATATGTATGTATATATGAAAGTTGGAGAAAACAAAAATGTTAATCCCCTAGAAGCTTTTATAAGGTTTCATTTAATTACTTGAAAAGTTCTACCACAAATTTCAGTCACTTGGTAATTCCCAATCTAATGCTCTTGTTTGCTTGTTCTATTTTAAGTTTTAGGGTTTTTTGTCTTGTAAGTTTATTTAGCCATTTGCTGAATAGTTTAACAGTTTATTTACAAAAAGAACATATTAAAGTTCAACTTGCCAAGGTTCCACTGTACTTTCTTCTTAAGAAGCTTGCAAGTAGACTGCTGAATACCTAGCCAAAACTATTAAGTTGATGATTAATCACAAAACTTCAGACGTCAGAGAGCCATTAAGCTAATCTGTGGGTTTTTGGGTGAATGTCGAAATTGTAGAATGTCATTCAATAAACAAACATCACACACATGCGCACTGTCTACGGCGTACACCATGCACAAACACACCCATACGATAGTACCGTACTTTTATCTAATCGGAAAGAGAATCCAGCAGCAGCAACAACAACAACAGCATTGAGCTTATCATGTGTAGCGCCTGCAGCGCAGTCAACGTCTACGTCAGCAGAGGCCATTCACAATGATGCGTTGACAGTTTCTAGAACATTCCAAACTTTTAACCAGCAAAAAACCCAAAAAAACAAATTCAAAAATGAAAAAAAAAAAACAGTAAAGAAAAGAGTCAACAATAAACAAAAAGAAAAACAAACAAAAGCTAAACTGGAGACTGACTTTTGCATCATGTGCTCCAAGTCACGCACAGTTCACTGTACGGTAAAGACCCACCAACAATGATAACTAGTTAAAACAACAACAGAGAAAACTTGAAAAGAAGCGAGATTAGGATTATGATTATGTTGCGCGGCCGGGTCTTTACTGTGTGTGTGTGTGTGTACAAGACTTGGGTGACAAGTGGTGAATTTTGTAGCTCAGTTACACACTCACCACACCCACACGACTGTTGCATCTCGTGAGCCGGCCAATAACCCACCACACGTGCGATGTGATGCACTGCTATATGCAAACAGTGGAGGTCACAAAAATGGCTCCGTTATTTAATTTTTTTATATAATCTAATAGCAGTCCATCATTTTAATGATCTAATGTTGGAAATTTGAAAGTTTTTATCAAACATTTATCTATCTATCTATCTCCAAATTACCTAAAAAAAACAATGCCTTTCCTACAAAAAAAAAAGACAATGAAGGATTGGCATACCTGATTGATACCATTATAATGGTTCTGACGAATCTGAATAATTGGAAAACAAGTTGCCAGGGGAAATAACTATCGATTCACCTTGAAGATAATGCCCAGTGTCATTATTTTCACCCGATTTGTATGTACAAATATGAAAGTATGTAATGTATGTAAATATTCGTGATAATGTGAGCTTTTCTGGGCGGCCAAAGGGCTTAAGTGCAGTCCAGTTCAATCAATAAAACGCTGCATTCTAGCGCTAATCGGTTTCCATGGCACTTGGCCGGCCAGTGATTATTGTCCTAAGGCAAATTATACCATGCACTTGTCCGATTACTATATATATTATGTACGAGTATATGTATATGTACATATGTATATGTGTCCCCAAAGAGCCAAAGAAATGGAAATCGCTGGGCCCTGCGCATGCGTGCTTATCAACGATATTTACAATGGCCCCATGACACGTACATACATATACGGCAAACCCACTTTCAATCCCCTTCCCCCCCTTTCGAATCTGACGGGCAGTATCAATTTTGATTGATTATCTTGCATTAGAAAGCATTACAGAAAAGGAAAGATGCATTAAATCCATAAATTTATTAAGGGGTTTCGGTTTGATAGCTCAGGTGACACAGAGGATTTTCCGCTAATGTATACAGTGATCATTTTTTGTTATGAAACTTTAATAAGGAGGTTTCATCCTCTATAATTTTGTGAATTATATAAAAGAAAGATTATTAAACAATTTCATTTAATAATGAAATAATTGTAATATCATCAAAGTGAGCTCACTGCAAATGCATTTTAAACTCAAGCCAAAAAAGGCCTTTCTGTTTCTAATGGAATCTAATTAGTGAGTTAATGGGAATTCGCTTTCAAAATTACTGCCACGAGTCCGAGGTGATATATAGTATATATATATATATATAACAGACAAACAGTAATCAAACAACTCATTCAGTCAGTCACCCAACCACCCACCAAATGCTTTAAAAGAAATTTTTTTAAATGCCTGCAAATTGGTTAGACATGGCAACAAATGAACGTCAACATATATTAAAATCAGAAAAATACCATTAGAGCAGGAAGAAGCAGAGGCGGCTGAGTGTAAAATACTAAGGAGTGCTAATTATGGCACGGCAGTTAATTCACAAACGCTATAACGAATTGTGCAATCAACAATTCCGAGCAACAGTAAGCAGCAACTCATGATCATCATCCTGGTTGCCTGTGATCGCTGTTATTATTATTATTATGTCACTTCGAAACCCCAAAAAAGAGGAGTTTTTGAAAGGTGTCAAGTGTGACGAAAAAAAAAATACGTATACGTAATATGAGGAATAAATTTTAAGTCACCCTATAGATCTAGTCAACCTATGATTTATAGATACTTTTTCAGTAAATTCCACCTTTCATCTACTAGTTCTTCACAGTTTATTATTATTCTTCGGGAATCTGTGGAAAATCTTTCAATCTGCTCAGAATTTGAAATCAATATTAAGTGATTTGCATTTTTGCACGTACACATTGCATTTGGATGCACCTGTTTGCGGAGATCTGGATACCAAATATTTCGTAAATAGATATTAATGGAAATTTATGTACTAATTTGATTTTTGAAATTGAATTTGAATTGCAGACAATAAACCCAAGCCCGAAACCATTGAGATATTTTCTGTGAAAATACGAGAGAATGGTACATACAAACTAATCAAGATGCAACTTGCCGATATTTGGAGTCATGGATGGGAGTTGCGCATTAACAATTTCGCTGACAAGGAGAAGGTGCCACACAATGAAAAGGACATTCGCAATCAGGTAAGAAAATGTTATAAAATAGTTGCTTAGTAGATAAGCTAAAGGACTCTCCGATCAGTTCTTAGATAGTAAATTATCATCAATAAAAATTTCTTGTTACTCGCAGGTGTCTGTGGCCCGCAAAGCCAAGCAGAGTCTTTGGAACAACAACAAGCATTTCGTCTACTGGTGTCGATATGGAAGTCGTCAGCAGGATCTGCGGAAGCGACAGGTAACGACGAGTGCCAATCATGTGCTGCTGCACCTGATCAATTGATAAGCGAAGCCAGCGGGCAAAAAAAAAAAAAAATGCAAAAGCAAAAGGCTCTGTGCAAAGACAAAAACAAAACAAAAAAGAAAGCGAATGAAACGCCGACACAAAAACTAAAATTTTGCTCCCATTTTCCTGATCCCAAGCCCCCACCACCCGCTCTACCCGCCACCCGCCACATGCATTGATTGTTGTAGTTGCAGCAGCAAAAACAAAAGAAAACACAAAAAGAAAAACCTATGAGAAGAGCCATGTAAAAAAAAAACACTAAAACATACACTGACCAAAATCATATACTCAAAACTTTTGCATGCACGAAGAAAGTGGACTAAAAACGTAGGAAAACTAGGAAAAAAGAACCATTAACTTTTCTAGGGCTCCTATTAACTGATTTATATATATATATAACCATTTTCATCCAACTACCGAATCATGCTTGCTTTGCTCAGATATACATATATCTATATATATAAATATTGATTGCCAAAAAGAGATGCTAACCTACTACGATTTTTAACCAGTAGAAAAACTCTAAAATGCATCAATCCATAGTTTCCCACTCATCAATTTTCCGAGTAAACTATCATCTTTCTACAGTACTGAAAGTATTATTTGCTGTATATATTTATATTTGCATAATATTATTATTTATTATTTATTCTGTGAGACTGCAAAACTCTGTCCATTGTTGTTAATATGTAAAATCGAAAGTCGTGGTCCTGTTTTTTTTTGGTTTTCGATTTCGTCAAGACATATTTCCTTGATTTTCTTTCTCAACCACTTTCAGTTAGATTTTCCGGATTTCAAAGCCCAAATACGTTGAATTACATACGTGAGAGTATAAAATGCCCTGTGTTTGGCACACTCAATTGTAATGGGTTAACTCTGATGGATAATCTGGCGGAAGGCGTATGAAAAAGGCGAGAAATGAAATGGCGAAAATGAAGATCGGAAAATCGAGCTCTACCGATCGCCTCGACCCTTCCTCCATTTACTTCTAAAACTCTTCTTCCGGCACTTGTCTATGTACATACATATGCATATATATATATATATATATTCCGGGATATCATTCCGGCCAAATTCATCATCGCAAAACCTGGAGACGTACGTATTTCTGTTTGTACTCAGTGTCTTACAAAGTGAATCTATATTGCAGATGTCGGAGTGCGTGAAATGGGGCAGCGTGGGCATGAATGCGGGCATGTTGCTGGTGCTCAATAATAGGCAAAAATCCTATTCCCACTCAAAGTAACTAGAAACCACCATCCATACCCCCCTCTCTTCTTTACATTTTTCATTTTATATTCAATATATATATATATATATAGATATATATATATATAAAACTTGCCAAGTGCTGCTGATGGTGTAGGCCACAGAGAACGATTTTATATAGCAAACAAGTATTAAAGTAAATTCGGATGATAAGATAATTTATGGCTTAAGAACGCCAAGGGCAATGGAAAAAAACCAAATGCAAATATACGTATTAAGTGCAAAAAATAAGATAGCCAAGAAAATTTAGATCAGGCCGAGAGGGCTAGAGCGAGGACGAGGGCGAGGACTTTTTGGCAGTATTAAAAAAAAACAAAAACAAAAATCAAAGAGTTAAAGTAAGAGCTAGGGAGCAAAGCAAGAAAACATGGCCTAAATCATACGTCACACACACACACACAAAGAAAAAAAAAAAGAAAAAAGCAAAGAAAAAACTACAAACTATAAACTACACTCCCGCCCATGATTGTATAGCTGTTGCAACTGGAGCTACAATTTATCAAATACTTTTGTATTTACAATTGTGTATATGACACTATGAACGAGAGAGAGAGACACAACACACACAAACACTGTGAAATTCGAAAAGACTTATTAAATATTTGTTTGTTTTTTTTCGTCCTAATTAATTTTTTTTTTGTTTTCATGTGATTAAATACTACGTATACATTATTATAAATATATATATACATACATACATGCATATATATATATATATATTTATACATTGTGAATGGCAAGCATATAGATATTTGCAAGGCAACATTTTTTGTTTTCTTTGTTATTTAAGCGTAATTAAGTAATAATGCCCAAAATGGGTCTTTAAAATTGCTAAGAAATCAAGCGAAAAAAAACTCTACGTAGCAGGCATATAAAGTAATATTAATTTAGAATTGTAAAACAATCAAAAACATTCGAAATGTTTCGTTATGTATTTAGCTTTAGCTTTACATGACCGATAAATGACATTAACTGAAAGACGACTTAGAACGGAAACGGAAACGGAAACGACAGCAGAAACAATGGAATATCTAAAACAAAAATGGCATCTTACAAAATGCCGGACAATATTTTTGTACATAGAAAAGCTGGACGAACTAAGGACGTTATAAAAAAAAAATTCAACACACAAAAAAAGAGAGAAAAATTTATAAAACTTTCAAAAATAAAAATAAAACGGACGCTAGGTCGTAAGATATATTATATACATTATTACTTATTTTGTTTAAGTTTTGTCTTTTTTAAGCAATTTATAAAATATTTATAGTAGTCTTATATACATTTCGACAATGTGAAGAAAATTTGAATATGAAACGTTTGTAAAATGCTTTATATTGATATTATTATTAAATGTTTACCAACAAATACAACACAAATGTTAAATGTTTTTCTATTTAACTGGATTGGGTGAGATATTCTAATAATTTGAAATAAAAAACGGGTAAGTATTAAGTACTTCCTTTTTATATATTATTACTTCAACAAGCTATTAAATCGATCGATTCAGAACTATTAAATGATACTTGGGTGCGCGAGCCTTGACATTGCTAACGATAGAATGCCTCTTATTATCAGAAAGATAAAGGTACCGCCTTCAATTATAATTGAATTGTTTAATTTCAACCGACCCATTTTTTTTTTTAACTTTTATCAAACTGGGCAGTGTGTTCTTTTTTTCGCTATTTAGATAAGCGAATGTCAACTTAAGCCAGAAAATAAATCAAGGAACGATTTCGAAAGAAGATAAGTAGTAATATGTGCCTTTTGCATACAAAAGAAGAATTTTTTTTAAACTTGGTTCCTTTCGGCTTATCAGAATATGTGTTATATCTTTTTTAAAAAAAATGGGTGTCTTGTCATATAGAAACAAAATAATAAAATGTATTAAGTATATATTTAAGTATTTAAATTAAATGAAGGGCTTTAAATGTTTTACTTCAAATTAAACGGTGAAGCAATGTTTATAAAATTACTCAGAAAATGAAGAAATCAGATTTTGGATAATATAAAATAAATGTCAAATATCAGATTGCAATTCATTTCGGCATTTTGTTAAAGGAGAAATAATTGACCCCAAGTCAAATATTTAATTAGAAAAATCACAAAACTAAAGAATACTAAATTCTTTATGGGAATTATCAATTTTATGATATAAAAACTAAGGAAAACCCTTGAAACTAAAAATTTTTAAGGTGGATTAACTAATTAGGGATCAAAAACGTCAGAGTGAAGGAAAGGACAATTGTGGACTATGTACAGCAGGCTACTCACCTCTCGCAGTAATCCAAACAGCACGTCCGTGGACAGGGACCGCTCGTGGGCTTCGTCCATTATAATGGCCGAGTAGCTATCCAGTTCCGGATCTCGCAAACTCTCTCGTAGCAGGATACCGTCCGTCATGTATTTGATTACCGTGCGCTCTGAGGTGCAGTCCTCGAATCGAATAGCATAGCCCACGTCCTCACCTGCATAATATGAAGGGTTAGGATTATAAAAAAGTACTAAGAATATGTAAAAATGTTTGCGTACCCAGTTGGGTATCCATCTCGTCGGAGACTCGCTTGGCCACCGACATAGCAGCCACTCGACGGGGCTGTGTGCAGCCGATCATGCCACGCTGGCTATAGCCATCCTCGTGTAGATACTGTGTTAGTTGTGTGGTCTTTCCACTGCCTGTCTCGCCCACAATAATGATTACCGAGTTCTCACGGATCACGTTGAGCAACTCTTGACGCGAGGCAAACACGGGCAGGAAGCGACGCTGCTCTGAAATGGTCTTCTTGCGTGAAAAATCACTCTTGCCGCCCGTCTCCTGCTCGCGCATATGGTCTGCAAACTTTTGGTCCTTGCGATAGTCGGCAGTGTCGTTGTCTTTGTCGAAACGTGCATCCTCATCATCTTGCGGCCTTTGGACACCCATAATGTTGCCCAGCTTAGTGCCGCCCAGCTCCCAGTGCTTCTTCTGAGCCTTGCGACGTTCCTTTTGCTCGCGATATGTACGAACCAGGCCGCTGCCCTTTCGTGCAAGCAATGCCATGTCCGAAGTTGGATCCTTAACAGGCACCACCGGCTCCGGCTGTTTGGTGAACACAATTCGGCCGTCAAGGAATGGTGGTATAATGTGGTGCACCAGCAAATGGACTCGCTCCAAGGCCTCCTCATCGAAATCGTCATTTACGTTAATCGACGTGACAACGCCCGAGGTTAGCATGCGGTTTCGCTCCCATAGCTCGTTGTCTCGATTGTTCTGCCGCTGCTGGGCGCTGATTCTCTTTGTTCGCTTCTGCTCCAACTGCTCCTCGCGCTTGCGGAAGTATTCGGAGTTGGCACCGCCAAACGGATTGTTCTCATCGTCGTAGCCTTCGTCTATGTTGTACCACTCGCGATCCAGTCGACGCTGCTCCTCCTCCCAGAGATCCAGCGACTCTGGATCCTCGTTCCAGGGTGTGGCACCACTGCGTTTGCGGTCGTGGGCCCACTGATTATAGCGATGCGCTGGTGTAGGACGGGCCGAGTCATCCTGCCTTCCATGTCGTCGACTGCCACCGCTTCTCACTGACCAATCACGAGACTGGCTTCCATGACGCCTGGGCGTGGGCATATCCCAGTCTGACTTGCGGTGGCTGCCCTCGCCATCCTCATCGTCCCAGGAGCTATTGGATACACCGCCGCTACTGGTGCTGCCTGGTGTTCCAGGCTCCCGCGGCGTGTGGACACTGCGTTCGGACAGGGAGCGATCACGATCACGGTCCCGATCGCGGCTGCGATGACGATCGTGGTCCCTTCCTCTGTCCCTCTGGCGACGCCTGTCGCGGTCTCGATCCCGCTCTCTGTCTCGATCCCTGCGCCGATCCCGATCGTAATCACGATCGCGATCCTTGTCCCTACTCTCCGATGTCGAGGTGGAGATGGGCTGTCGTCCGCGCTCCTTGTCCCGTTGGATGTGCTCACGTAGACGTTCGCGAGCCTTTACGGAAACACCGCCAGTGTGCGTCGGCGTCTCGTCCTTGTGCTCGCGCAACTGGCCGCGCAGCTTTTCGAAGCTCTTGGTGTCGGGTTTTTTAAAGGCAAACTCACTAGAACCGGAACTGGAGACGTTTGGCTGTGGCGTAGAGCTTCCACCGGCTGTGTCGTCGTACTCGTTGTCCTGAAAGGAGATCAGACGCTCCGAACGTTCCTTTTCGGCACGACGCTTAGCTGCCAATTTGTCTAGTCCCAATAGTGATCCCTGTGGCACCTTGAATCCACCGCTGCTTTTTGTTTGGGCGGCGTCCTTGGGTTTCCGTATTACCAGGCCGCCGCGTGACTCCTGGCCATCGGTGCCCTCCAGCCGATGGACGCCCGCCTCGTCGTCTTCGGACATCCTGGTTTGTTGGCCAAATGCAAGTTAGTTTGCTGCCTCTTGCCTTTTTTGCAAGTTCTCCTCGTTGCCGCAAAAACGATTCATTCGTGTTGGCGTTGCGGCGGCTAACAGCTGATAGCTGGGACTGCCACCCTGCTCGAAATTGGAAGTAACTAGTCTAGCCGTTGTCTGCTTTCGTTACTATTCTGTTTCTCAGAATCATTGTTTTCGTAGCCAATTTAAAATTTTGGTTTATATTCCAGAAGTTCTTGTCAGTAACTAAATTTTGAATAAAAATTAAAAAAGCACGATTAATCGAAATATAAATTTTCCTTAGAAAAAAATAATACAAATATTTCTCTATATATTAAATGCAGATCGGTTCAATATTTGTTTTGTAATTACAAAACTTTAAGATCTGACCAAAATATGACGATTTGAGGTTTTTAATGTTTTATAATTATTGTATTTCAATTCAATGTAAAGTACAGAACGGCCACGACTGTTCTGAACATTACCTTGCCGGACTACTAAATATTAAAACTTACTGGCAGCACCCAGATTTCGCGCCTTTAAATCTTTAAAAGGCGCCAATACTCACTTTTAGTGAAACTTTATTTGCCGTTAATATAATTTTAAATTCGGACTAGTCCTTTTTCTCTGCCTTTTGTGGCACAGTCTGCCCGATCCAGTCGAGATACGGCGGATTGCCATTCTGGATGGGCAACGAGATGACCTCGGCAACGCTATATGGATGATTCTCGCGGACGAACTTGCTCAGCTCGTCTATGCGATTGGTGCGCGTCTTGACCATCATCAAATACTCGGTGTCTTCGTTGACCTTCCCTTCCCACATGTAAATGGAGTCAATGTTTGGCACAATATTGACACAGGCTGCCAATTTCTGTTCGATGATGCTACGGGCCAGCTTCCTTGCCGATTCCCGATCCGGAGTGGTCACAAATGCCACCGAGCTGCTGCCAGCTTCGTAGTTTGATTCCCCTGATCCTGCTGGCGCTGAGGCTGCTTGATCACTCATCTTAGAACTGGAAGAGAAGCACCTTTGCTGGCTGGAGGGACACGTACTGCTCGTTGCAAATGCCGGCTGGATTGTGACGGCGGTTGTGACGCTGGCCGCGATCAAAAGGTTGCGCACAAACGACCAGCGAAAGGGCAAGAACCTTGCACAGATCCGATATTGCATTAACATGCACTTTGCACAACACAAAATCCCAAGTTCGGTGCAAATTGCTATAACAGATAGCAATAACAAGTTAAAGCGACGTATGACAGGCGACGGTGTTGCCAGATAGCTTCTCACTCGAAAGTTGCTTACGCTCTGGCTATTTTCAAGCTAAATTTCATTATTTTAAATTTTGTTTCCATGAGACAAGTTTTAAAAGCGTTTTTGTGATTTTAAAAATAAAATTAAAAACGTAACAGTGAACAAATGTTTAAGTTGACCATTAAGCAATTATTCTTTTAAGTTGAAATATTTTTTTGAAATATTTTAAGTTCAACCTTGGTAACGATTGTTATTAGGTAAAAAAGGCATATTTGTAAGAAGCTCTTTTGACATATGAAAATTTATGGTCAATAAAATCGTGAATCGATTCTTTTTTTAATTAAAACCCAAGTATATTTTAGTTTTTTGATTATTTAGAGCTTTTAAAAAGAAACTCTGATTTTATAAGCTTAATAAACACCAATCACCGATTAACATTTAAATACGAATATAATCACAACGCTATAATAAATACTTGGAGCCATAAAACATAACATTTTATCTTGTGGTTGGGGGGCAGTGAGTAAGATGCTCGGAATAGGAATCTCCCCCTATTTACGACACAAGTCGTGCATTCGCATCATTGCTTCCGTAACTTCCCCCGAATTTCCCTGCTGATTGGGCGGCATCATCGTCAATGTCTGCCACCAAGATGTCCGGCACCTGCCGACTGCCTCCGCCTCCTTGCCGCACTCCGTCCAGCGAGTGTAGGTTGCTTTCCTGTAATCATATGGATCATATCTCTTCCGTAGATTTCTCGCCCCCACTTCTACTCACTCTGGGGCTTTCGAGAAGCAATTCTTGAGCCATCGGATCGCTGGACGGCGTCTGTCGTGGACGGAGCAATCTCTGGAGAGCATTCGGCACGCTAAACTGCTGAGCTGCGAACGAGGACGAGGCGCTGGTGGTGGTGAATGTGTCGTTGCTACCTCGGCTGGAACCTGTGCCCGTTCCTGGGGCGAAGCCAACTCCGGCCTCGGCACGTTCCTGCTCCAGGAATTCTTTGGTGCCGCCGAGCGTCGCCAGCGGATTCTGGAAATGCATGTTAATGTTGAGATCCCTGTGGCCGCGCTGCCGGTACTGATAGTACATGTACCCGAGTCCCGCGACTAACGATCCAGTAGCCAGTACAAAAAGCGCCATCAGCCAATGGTTGCCCGAATGCTCTTGCTCCAGTTCCATGCTGTTTGTAGCTCCCATAATGGCCACCTCATTGCTGGATCCATGAGGACATCTTTCGCCTTCGGCTACCAATCGATTGCCGCACATGCACTCGTATCCGAAGTCTGCCTGTAGGCACAGACCATGGCAGTGGGCATGCACGCAAGGATGAGACGACCGTTGGGGCTGCCGGGATTTGCCAGCCACCACAATGTTCTGGGCATTCAGAACGTTCAGGCTGATTTTGTGGCATATCCGGGATCCATACATGGCACACTGTACCGCCTCAACAGAGCCCAGGTTCACGATGAACACATGATTTTCATACAAGCTTAGCCCAGATGGATGCATTAAAGCATTCGACTTCTGCAGCATTATCTCCGGCCTACGTATTGGTCCCGATTTTAGCCTATAGCTAATCCTTTCCAGGGTTCGTGTGTGCAAATCCACGAAATATAACATCTGCTGATGCACATCAGTGGTCAGGGCTGTCATAAAGCTTTCGCTTTTCTGGAGCAGCATATCCTTGCGACTGCCATCCAGCCTGGCCATGTGAATCTCCGAACTCGTCTGCCCGAAACCCTCCGTGCGTATAGCTATGTAGAAGACCTTAGCATGATAGCCATCAACAGCCAGGTTTTTCAGGTGCTTGGGGCTCTTAACATACAGTATCCTTCCGCACATGCGTGCATCGAAATTGCATGCATGTATCTCTTGCGTACCACTCAGCACATAAACATTGCCAGTGACCCAATCCAGGGAGAGTTTCGTGGGTGTCGGAAGACCCAAAGCCCGCACTACCATCTTCTTTTGGAGGTCGAACTGGTAGAGTATGTCCTCATCTTCGGACGAGAAGTAGCCCATTTCATTGTACGTGTCTACATCAAAGCCACTGATACGCGAATCATTCGCCGACCAGGCGACGCTAAGCATAACGGGCTGTTGGCTTAGGTTTCGTACCTCGTTGAAACTGCTAAAGAGTAAAGTGGCACCGGATTCAAGGCTTTTGCAACTAACTCGATCCTGTCGCAGCATAAAGTCCGCATGGCACTGACACTGATAGCCACCCAGCGTATTCTCGCACAGCTGGGCACATGGTTGCTGCTCCTGGCACTCATCTATGTCCGAGCAACTCTTTTGATCCGCGTCTAGGCGATAGCCATCGAAGCAGGAGCACACGGCGCCTGCCGGCGTGGCCCTGCACTTGTGCTGGCACACTTGACGACCAGATGCGGATCGGCAGGCTGTGGCGCATTTGGGGCCCTCGTCGTGTCCGTTGGAACAGTCTGGAAAGTTGTTGCACACCCGGGACATGTCCACGCACTCGCCATCTTGACAGTCAAAGAGATGTGGTCGGCAAGCCCGACTTGAAGTACCCCAAGGCTGAATCTGGCTTTGGTTATGATTACCCTTCTCTAGTTCGCAGCTTAACTCGTCGCTTCCGTCGCCACAGTCCTTCTGACCATCGCAACGGAACTCCCGCCGTATGCACTGCCGTCCGGAGCGGCACTTGAATTCATAGATACTACACATATCGCCGCAATCAGCCTCATCCTCACCACGGGGACACTCAGTGGTGCCATTGCAACGCACAGCAGATGGCAGACAGATCTTCAAATTACTTGTACACTGGAACTGCTCCTCCGCACAGGATATATTCACCGTCGAAGGGTCTTGGTCGCAGTTTAGTTCATCAGATCTATCGCCACAGTCATTATGACCATCGCACACCAGACTTCTATCCAGGCACTGTCCCAGCAGACAGCGGTGCATGTTTGGCGGACAGCTACGATGGGCACACTTGTCATGCTCATCGGACCCATCGCTGCAGTCAATTCTTCCGTCGCACTCCCAGCTACCCGCAATGCATGATCCACTGCCGCACTGGAACATCCCCGGTTCGCACCTTGACGTTGCCTCGCACATCGTCTCATCAGAATTGTCACCGCAGTCATTACTTCCATCGCACACCAAGCTTGTATCCACGCATTTTCCATTGTCACAGGCATGCTGGTGGACATGGCATTTCCTTGTTTTGTCTGTAAAGGGAAAAATAGTGAGATTTTTAATGGTTATGTCTATGTCTATGTGGACACTTGATTTAGTTTTTCAAGGATAGCTTACCGAACTTCTCGCAGTGCTGCTCATCCGAATGATCATGGCAATCTATGCGTTCATCGCAGCGACGATCCCTGTCGATGCACTGCTCTCCGTTGTGGCACGCAAACTGTTTGGGCGAACACACAGCCTTCGGCTTTTTGCGGTGCTTTTCGTCGCAATCCATCTCATCTGAGTTGTCCACGCAGTCGCGACGCCCATTGCAGCGATGGGTCATCGTCAGACACTCACCACTATGGCACCGGAATTCGCAATCCAAGGCCTCCAAACAAGTGCGGTTGCCCGCATCACGGTAAACAAATCCTGCGGGGCACAAACAGATAGAGTGGTAGGGACCCTCGCCAACGCAAATGTGCGAACAGCCTCCATTTTGCTGCTGGCAGGGATGCGATTCTTTGCTGAAGGATGAACTGGCGGCCAAAGGAATTCTACTGGGTGGGGCAATGGGCACGTATGGCAAGATGGCGGCGGGATCACTTTTTTCCATTATATCAATCATCTTCCGCGGGCCCATATTACTCTTGTGCGTCCAGTAAATTCGCTGTGTGCCCATTTCGCTCCAGAACAGATCCTGATGTACCAAAGCCAGACTATAGGGTCGCCTCAGTTTACCTCGGAACGTTTGACTAAGCGGCATCTTGTAGTTTGAGTAACTAATCCTACCCAGATCGCTGTCTGACCAGAAGAGCGTTTGACTATGGTAATCAGCGGTTAACTTGATGTCATCATCTCCCAGATCGTCCTCGAAGACATGTACCTGCTCGCCTTTTCCGCTTAGCGGTATCCTGTCGATGTGGCTGTGCCGTCTTGCCTTTAGCACCACATACAGATAACCTTCCGAGGGCATAACACTCAGTCCAATGGGCCACTCTTGACCAGGGAAGAAGCGGATCAAGGCACGATGGCGCGTTTGCAGGGAGAGCAGCTCAATAACGCCCCGCTCCATATCCGCCCAGTATAGATTCTGGCTGAGATGATCAAAAGCCAGGGCACTTATGTTGCCCAGATTAGAGCGAACCAGGACGGTTGTCTCGTGGTGCTCCGGCTGATACTCAAGGATCAATCGTTGGTCATTGTCCGCTATTATGACGCTGCCATTGATGCGGTTGTAGACCATTTCGTTGATGTAGCATGGCAGAATGTACGACTTGCTCACCTGATGGCGTCCGAAGGCGGTGTGCTCAATTTCTAGGAGCACCTGGCCCAAACCCACAAACAACCGCTGGCGCTTCTCCATAAGCATACAGCGCTGGTGATCTGGCGCTAGTCGCATCCCATCCGGACAGGCACAGCTATGACCGCCAGCTTCGGGTTCCGCCAGTAGACAGAGGTGCGAGCATTTGGAATTTTCACAACCGTGTTCGGAAATCGGCTGTTTGGCCGGATGATAGATGTGCACAGCGTAAATGCTGCGGTCCTTGACAAGGATACGATGATCTTTGCCAGTGAACTTGTGGCAAGAATGTAAGCTCTTTGTAACCCAATCTGACCAATATAGGTGATCCTCAAAAATGGCCAGACCATAAGGATGCTTCAGCATTCCATCCATCATCGTACGTCGGCCAGTGCCGTCAGGTCTCACCGTTTGGATACTTCCAAACTTGGCATCCACCCAGTAGATCCTTTCCTGGTGCATATCCAAAGCAATTCCATTTGGCCAGTGAATATTGTCGCTCACAATGGGACGCGATCGACTGCCATCCATGGAGGCTCGACCTATCATGGGTTTTTCACCCCAATCCGTCCAAAACATTAGACCACGCTGGGGCCACACAGCCAGGGATCGCGGCTGATGTACATCCTGCGTCACCAGGACGGCACAATTTAGACCATCATTCGAGCAGACGGCTATATGGCGCATAATGTTGTCCGAGAAGTAGATATTTTGCGTTAGCCAATCCACTGCCAGGTCTTCCGGTGCATCCAAGCCGGAAGTCAATAGGATTTCCGCTTGCGAACCGTCGCTGTTTGCCTTCACAATGCTCTCTGCCTCGTTCTGGATGTTGGTCCAATAGATGTGACTGCCATCAAAGGCCACGCCAATGACCTTGCTTAAATTGCCGGCCACCTGGTAGATATGATTTCTTATATTGTCGTCACCCAAGTGCATTCCCATTATGGTCATCTGGGTGGTGTACAATAGAAGAGGCTTCTGTTCTGAGGAACCGTGAACTATGGCGCGGCATGTGCGATTATCTTTGTCCAGCAAATATCCCACATCACAAACGCATCGATATCCTCCCGAAGTGTTCTCGCATCCCTGACTGCACAGATCTTCTCGCTCTTGGCACTCGTCAATGTCCTCACATTTGTCTTCGAATTTGGCTTGACGGAAACCCGACGGACAGTAGCACTCGGCTCCTCCGGTGGGCATCATATGGCACGTGGCGCCAGGCGGACACTTTTTCGTTTCACAGTTCGGTTTGGAGTGACAGCTTTCAGACTCATCGCTACCGTCGGAACAGTCAGGGTGGCCATCGCACACTTCACTCAGGAGCATGCAAGTTTCGCTTTTCCGGCACAAGAATTTTCCCATCTGTGGCTGACAAAGGTTTACTAGAAGATAGGATAGGTTGTGATAAATACCCATACAAGTATTGGATTATATAAATGAAAAATGAACTTATTTCCACTTACATAATATAAATATAATTTATATTGAGACTCACCGCATCCTCTTTCATCGCTTCCATCTCCGCAATCGTCGACGCCGTCACAGACCCATTGCTTCTGTCGTAGACATCGTCCGTTGGCGCAGAGGTGGCCTTGAGTGGAGCAGGTGGCCTCTACCTGTTTACAACCGGCCACCTCGTCTGACTTGTCCGCGCAGTCTGTCCTGCCATCGCATATGAAGTCAATTGGAATGCAGGTGCGATCCTGCTGGCACGTGAACTCATGCTCGCTGCAGTTGCGCATGCGATGGGTAGTGTCCCCGAATCGGAAACCTGACCTGACCGGACAGTTGAGTTCATCCTCGCCGCCGGGACAGTTGTTGATGCCGTTGCACATTAGTTCTGCTGCCAGACAGGCTCCGTGTGGCTGAGCACACGGGAACCAATGTGGCGGTCGGCACAGTCGGTAGTCTGGATGTGCAATGAAGATATTTTTATGGGATTATTTATGGGGATCTGCTATGACTCTATAAGATTACCCAGCACTCTATGATAACTTTATCTTATATCAGCAGTGGGAGAAATGAATTAACCCGTGCTTACCGCAATCCAATTCATCCGAGCTGTCTTTGCAGTCTCCGTGTCCGTCGCACATCTTCGCCTGTAAGATGCAGCCGCCGTCTCTGCACTGGAATTGTCCCGCATCGCACCGCGTGTCCGCAGATCCCGGCGTGCCGGCAGCAGTAGCACCGCAAAGACCAAAAAGAATGAGCAGCGTGATGGCCATGTGGCGCACAAAAGCTCGACGGGATTTGAGTCCATCGTTTAAATCCTTTTGTTGGTACTTTCCGGATTTACTGAAAATGCCTCCACTGTAATGGCAAGCGCGTGTCTGCGAGGTTAGGTTGAATCCTCGCTGGCTGGCGGTCATCTTCGGGCTCTCTGCCCGCTTTCTTCTTACGCTGGGGGGCACCTGGTGCTCGACCTGGCACAATCAACACAAAACACAAATTTTTTTATAAACGATTAACACTAAAGACGGATATATATAATAAAATTGGAACAGGAACAAAGAAGTATGGCTTGCAGCTTGGAAAGCCGAAAGCGAATTGAACGAGAAAACCGTTTAATTCCAACGGATCAGGCCAATTGAGCGGGAGCTGGAAAACCTCCGTTACTTAAGAGTGACCAGAAGGACTTCGCAGAAAGATACCAATAAGCTCTGAATAGGAGAAAGTAAAAAATAATACAATTAAATATTTAATAAACTTATATAACGTATCATTAAAATAATCAAATAGGTAAATACATTTTTAAAGTTTATTCATTTAGCTAAGGCTAACAATTAGTTAAAACTAAGAGCTAAAATTGAACTAGAAGCAATAGAAGCCTTCAGCTCGGATAATATTAGATTATGGCTTGTATAGATATATCTTACATATGTATGTTAAGCATATGAATATATAGAAAATATTACAAGGGCTTACTATTAACATATTATTTACATAATATGCGGTGATTAAATTGAAGTTGGGAGATGTTTTGGGAGTTGTTCAGGAACTTAACGATGTTTAGGGAGCTTGTATTTGTGCTTATTGCGGTGATTGGAATGAATGAATTAATGAATAATAGGGATCTTTGCGTGGAGAGGGAGACCAGGTAGAAATAATATGATGGATGTCTACCGCAGTTATGATTGTTTACCCCCGTTTGGTACCAGGTTGAGTATTTCACCTGTCAACAACTACCCAGCCCCTCAAAAACTCTTCCCTAAATAGAAGTGAACAAATCACTATCACCTGACTGAGCCTAGGACACTCATACGTAACAAATTCCCACTACCTTGACAGATCATAAAACAGCTTGTGTCCATTGTGTAACAAATAGTTAGTACATAGTAGTAGTTTTGCCAAGTGTATAGCAAACACCGCAACATTGTGGCAACGCCGCGCACTATCAATTTAAATATTTGACCATCAAATATCGCAAAAGGATTGCACCAAATATAGAGTGATTAATTGGCTGGCCATGATGTCAGCGGTGTCTAAAAAATCTCCAACAAAATTACTGCAATGGGAAACGGCGGGCTCCGAAACAGAAACATCTACCCATTTGGATGACCCATTGCAACAATTAATAACGGTTATGCCGCAAGATTTATGAGCGACGACATATAAACAAGACCAAAGCGCTTTAGCCGTCTCAACCGCGAAATGTCATAAAAAATCAGAGACAAAACCCGAATTGCTTAGAAACCAGAAGAGCACTCACAAATTGTATAATTAAGGAAAAGAGCGAGTGCGAGTT
Source organism: Drosophila eugracilis (assembly GCF_018153835.1). NCBI lineage: Eukaryota > Metazoa > Arthropoda > Insecta > Diptera > Drosophilidae > Drosophila > Drosophila eugracilis. Next base: position 900,400 of record NW_024572029.1, on the reverse strand, counting down.
CGACTTCACACGCCGTAGGGGGCGTGCCGCACTCATAAAAACAAAACTAATGCAAAGCCAAACCCAAAACTGGGAATACACTGGCAGAAAAGTGATTGATTTTAAAATGTATGCATGCCAAACCGCGTTTACCGTAAGCTTAACCATCACTGTTACACCACCTGTAAAGATATTCAGATTTAATAATGATATGTTTTGTTTGAATTTTCTCCTTGTGTATATACCGCATATGGCGAACGTGGTTTTTCCACGGCCAGACAATTTGGTGGCTTCTCTGGCGGATGAGTCGTGGGATATCGAACGAGCCGCGATGACAAGCGAACATGACGAACATTGCGGAGCACCTGGGACTCTGTAGAGTCTACTCTTCTGTCCGGTTGCGGGTTGCCGGTTGCCTGCTGCCCGTTGAGTAATGGGCCCTGTCCGCCGACATGTCCGCACCAAGGCGTTAAAATCAGTTGTAAAGTATTTGGGGTGCACATCGTGCTTCGCGCTTAGAAGAGTATAAAAACTAGAGCCGGCCAATGGATCAGCAACAGTTGATCGTCGTCGTCCATTCGGTGCATACACAGCTATTCGAATCTCAATCCTTTCAAGGAACATACAGAACCTATTCCTCAAAATTCTGAAAATGGTAAGTGATCAAGGCAGGGCCAAGAAGTGTCATTGTCAACTGATCTTATGCTGATTTATCTGATTTAACCTTATGATTTTTATCCGCAGAACTCCATTACCGTGCTCGCAATCCTTGCCGCCTCATTGGCCATCTGTGCCGGTGATGTGTCCCACTTGTCACGCAGCTACCTGCCTCCCTTGAGTGGTGGCTATTCCGGCTACTCATCCGGTTACTCCTCGTATCCGTCGTACTCGAGTGGATCCGGATATTATGCCGGAGCCGGCAGCTATGCCTCGCCAATCGTCTCGTCCAGCTATAAGAGCTATGCGGTGCCGCAGTACACCACCTATTCCACTCCATCGCGTACCTATTTGCCAGCTGATACTGGCTACTCTGGTTACTCCGGATACTCTGGATACTCCGGTTACAATGGCCTGGACACCAAGTATGGCAGCAATGGTGGCTACGTCTACTAGGCGCACCCGGTCGCCGCGGCAATTCAATTTGGACGGCCAGCAACAATGGACAACTATATTCCTATAATTTTTTTTTTTGCCTTGGCTAAGCAATATTTTTGTACAATTTATGGCTACTAAAAATTTTCGAATGCTTTATACTGATTAACATACATTTTAGTGTATTTATTTTGGGTGAAACAAGGCTATAAAGGGGTATTTCATATATCTCGTTATAACATAAATTTTACGCAGCTATGATCTACAGATCATAAAAGACTTTTCCGGATCAGCCCTTCTATAGGCATTCAATGTTTTGAAACTTTTAAATTTCTAAAGAACTTAAGGTAGATCAAGATCGAATGTTGCTCTATATTTTACGGATGTCGAAAAGACCGTAGTATACTGCTCATTAATCTATTACCAATTTTAGATTGATTATTCGATTTACAGATTGCTCAAAGAATATATTGGTTTAGGCATTTCTAATATCTTTTAAAGTAGTTAATAAGGTTTATGTAATTCCTTAAACGATATGACGGATTTGGCTATTAAAGATCCATAAAAGTATTTGATCAAAACCTATTAATAAATCACAAATAGTTGTTGTTAGATGAAAGAAATTAATGAATTTAAATCCATAACCAATATTCTTTTTTTAGTAAAATCAGTAGCTGCGATTTATTTCGATTGAAAAAAAAAATGGAGCGCAATATAGTTCGTTATGCGTTGTTTCGAAGAGATCCTTTCCTAGTGCTTCAGGCGGTACTCGTAGCCTCCATTGGAAGCATATGAACCCGACTTATGTCCAAATGCGAAGCTGGAACCAAAGCCAGATCCATGGCCTGATCGTCCAGAGCCTTGCAGTGAGCCAGCTCCAAATCCATGGCTGGATCCCTGACTGCCAGCATAGCCAGATCCTTGGCTAGATCCCGAGTAACTCACATGCGAGACAGCTGGGGCAGCATAGGTCTTCCTAGCAACAGCTGGAGCAGCATAAGATCCATGGGATACTGCTGGAGCGGAATAGGATGATCCGACCGAGCTATAAGTGGACTGCGATGCAGCTGGAGCCAGATATTGCCTGGAAGGAGCAGCCACGGGGGCGGAGTAGCTCGTGTGGGTGGCAGCTGGGGCGGAGTAGGAGCTATACGAAGCAGCTGGTGCGGAATAGGAGCCATGAGAAGCACTGCCAGAGGAGTAAGATCCATGGGACACGGCTGGAGCGGCATAGCTCTTGTGGGAAACTGCTGGAGCGGAGTAACTGCTATGGGATACAGCAGCTGGAGCTATGTACTTTCTGGAAGGAGCGGCCACCGGAGCAGAGTAGCTGGTATGGGAGGCCGAGGAGTACGATCCACGAGATACGGCTGGGGCAGAGTACGATGAGCTGTGGGACACAGCTGGAGCGGAGTATGATACATGGGATACCGCTGGAGCCGAGTAAGATCCATGGGAAGCAGCTGGAGCAGAGTATGATACATGGGACACAGCTGGAGCCGAGTACGATGAACCTCCAGAGCTGTAGCTACTGTGGGATGTAGAAGCAGCCGGAGCCAGGTACTGCCTGGAAGGAGCAGCCACGGAGTGAGCCTTTCGGGCATAGGTAGCTGCAGGAGCTGCATAAGATCCTGAGGAACTAGAGGCCGCTGCACTATATCCACTCTGGGCACCCACTTTCGGTGGCAGATAGGAGTTGCTTAACGGGGTGACCAGGCCGACGAAGGCCAAGGCACAAATCACAATTGCAAAGGAACGCTGGAAATAATTAAACGCTGTGAATCCCAAAAACTAATCCGGAATATTTATAAACACTTACCATCTTAATTGGAGTCTTGGTTAGTTAGCTTTTCTAGCTGCTGTTCCAGCGTTGGGGCAAGTGGAACTGATGCCTCAGCAGCCGTGAGCCAACACTTTTATAGGAGATCTAAGACACCCAAACAATGGGTGTGCAGGTGAGTACAAATCTTCCAAATCCCCGAAAGACGCACACACAAAATAGCAAAGTAAAAAAGCACAAAAAACCTAAAAAAAAGAGAAGAACTGAAGCGCAAAAAATAAAGCAATGCTATTAGAACGCAATGGAATGGGCGGCAGTGGTGGCTGATGATGATCGTAGTTTTGGTATCTGCTGTTGGTCCAACAAACACTCGACTACAACACAATGGTTCCGAATAATACTCACTTAACTATTTAGTTTCCAACGCCTTTCTGCCTTTACGATTTACGCCAAATTTTTTATATTAATATGGGAAAAGCATTTACATATTTCCCACGATCTGCAAAGAGCAAATATTTACTAGTTGGTGTATTTATAAAAATTAACTTTAGGAATTTAAAGATTATAATTTTAGAATATACTTCCTAATTGCTTGTATAACTTAGTTGTCTTATTGGGTAATCGTTTAACTTGTTAAAACGATAAACTTGCCGGTACATTGAAACTTATTTGAATTTCATATACATAGGCTTTCTCTTACTAAGTCACTTAAGCTCAACGTATCTTGCAATTGTCAATCAGAAACAAATTGTATTCCCAAAAATCGTAACCCTGATGATCAGTGCCAGTAAAGATTGGCGCGATTGGAGGATGTCGTAGACTCTATTTATTGGACTCTGTTTATTTTTAGCCCTGTCCATTTCGGAAGTCGCCGAGAGTAATTAATGATTCGCTGTGCCGCGGGTGAGAAGTTCGCGGGTTAGTGAGCCGGGTAATCCAATCCAAGTTAATCCAAACTGAAAGAAAGAAAAAAAAAAAAGAACATTAGTTAGTTTCACAGTTCAGAGACTGGGTATCGAATCGGATTGGATTGGATTTGTATTTCGATTTCCGAATGGAAAGCCCCTATGCAATGACAGCCCGCGTCTTGAGGCAACCAACGATTACTCACCTCACACACATTAATTATAATCCACAGAAATCGAGGGCTTAATGGTCAGGCACCTTTTTGCATGTATACCCAAATGTTTATGTCTTTTGCGTGCGTTTATATAATTAAATCAAAATGCTAAGAGAAGAGGAATTAACAACAAACAAAAAATTGCTCAAAACAGAAAAACAAAAAATCAAAACAAGAGGATAAGATGATTGTGGATGTTAAAAATACCCTTGTAGGTCTATATGATCATGAAATTTGCATAAAAATTGTCAGAGTCATTTCGGGGGGAATTTATTGTTGAACAATTTATCGCCATAACTGTTAAAAAAAAACAAAGCTGTTATCATAAGCAATTGATTTACTACCTGTTTTTTTCCGACAACAAAAATTCTTTTTAATACGATTAGCAGAAAATAAGAGACAATGGGTCGATTTTTGAAAAGGTATTTGAATATACAAGAATATTACTTGTACTTTTTAGAACAAATAGGAATTTATGATAATTTAAAATCAAATTCATTATAAGTGCCTGTATTTATTAACTCTTACTAAAAGCCACCATACCCATTTAGAGTTTAGAGTAAAGCCATGATAATAAAAAACATAGTAATTAATTTTTGACATTGCGGTGCGTACTTGACTGAGGTGAATAGTCAATGGGGATTCTTTTTGAAGTTCATTTTTGTCTGAGCATTGCTTGGTTGTAGTCTTGTCGCAGAACAGTTTTTCGGAGACTTTAAAACTAATTTCAAATGTAGTTAAATGCTTTTTATATAATAAATTGTGGTTATTAGTTTATATTTTACTTTAAATAGGTTTGTGTTTAATATACATTTTTTAGTTTATTAAAAGTGGAATCTAACTGAAGTCCATGAAATCGAAACTTGATGTCTATTAATATACTATGTTGAAATGCTTAAATGGCAGATACTTTATAATATTCAAGAGACTTTTATATAGAAATTCTAATCACAATTATCTTTGTTTCGTGAAAATCTAAAAAATGAGAATTTAATGTAAATGAACTTCTAATACTTGGCACTGCTTAAATGTGTATTTAAGTCTATGAGAGATTTCATAAAAGAAATGAAATTATAAAAAAAATGGCAATTAGTGTTTCCATAATATATTATCACTTCCGAAGTCTGGATATTTGCTCCAAATCCTTAGCGTAGGCAACGAACAGAATATTGTGCTTCCTTTCCACGGGCTTGCCATCATCCTGGTCATGGCGCACCTGAAGTGTGTCCGAGTCCAGGTTTATGCTGCCGACTATTTGTCCGGGTTTCAGGTAATAGTTCTGACCCAGTGAAGTGGGCCGATGTTCGGTGACAAAGTTATACCTCATGGGTATCATCTCCTCAATGTCGAGATTGGGACTAATCGTAGTCACCATAGCTTCCCTTTCCATGTTGCTCACTGGTTGGGCACCAGTGGATGCTAGCAGCGTCATTGCAATGATGACAAGACTTGAGTTGATCGACATAACTGGCTTATGTAATTGAGCGATGAATATGAATCCGAATTCTGTTTCCTCCTGCGGACGATGGCTTAATGCGTTTCTGAGCTGCCTTGCGGCATTCTTTTATATCCTGAGCCTTCAGGAAGAGGGCTCTGCCCCAGAATAATGGCCTGATTCTTGGAGATTCTTTTCGCCTTTCAATTGTTTTGCTCGCTGGAAATGTATTTTGTTTTTTGCCCTGCTCGCTTTGGGCATAACAAGTTTTGGACATTAACCCGATTTCGAATGTATGCATGCTTATATATATATAATATATCGGATGTATATAATGCGCACACGACACTTTGGTCCATTCACAAGAGAAACGTCTGAGGCAGTGGAAAAGGCAAACAGAAATGCAAATTCGGACATACAATTCGCCATATAAACATATATATATATATATATATATATATATCCGTATAGGGTATAGAGTGGGATTCGCCTCGCCTGACGACAGACATAAATTCACGTAGCCAGTTGCACGATCTCAAATCTCGGTATGTTTTTGCTTTTCACCTCGATTGGAACCGTATAATTAATAAGCTCTGTTTTAAATGGCAAATAAATGCTTAGCTGGACGTGTTTATTTATCATTTTGCTCGATATTTGTATTTATGACTTCTTGATTTCCGATTTCTTCCGTTCAATGGTTTTCAAATTGCATAACATTTTGCTAGCACATTTTCATGGGTTTTGTTTTCTTTGGTTTTGAAATGACTGCATTGAGGTTTCTTTGAGATCGTTGACTGTTTAATTGACTGTGATGTTGCGGTTTTATGGCATTTTTATAGGATTTAAAGGAGGCAAGGTGATGTGAAAGCGGCTTTTGGTTAATGGTTATGTGTTTCTCCAATAAAGCCATATACAAGATAAAACTTTAACTGTGCAACATTTGGAAGCTGGGCAATAAACTTTTGAGGCTGAAAGATCACTGTAAATTGCTTGGCTAACAACTATCTATAAACATGTTTTAAGAAATAAACAAATTAATTGTCTTTAAAGATACCGGATCTATGCAAAAGCGATTACGCCTCTTGGGGAATCCCCTGATGACTACAGTTTAAGAACTGGCCAAACCAGAAAAATCTTTACCATTCATCATAAAGAACTTGAACTATGTAATCTCTATGTAAGCCTTTTTTTTTACCACAAAAGGACACAAAATTTGATCTATGCTGATATTATGCCCAAGAACCTCAGAATTCTGATCATAACTACGCCAAAAATTGTTCAAATATAGAATGCCATACCTCGTTAGGCTCGTAATTAAAACTCCAACAAAACTACATTCACACCTAAAAATGTTAATATTTATCTATTTTTTGCAACTGTACCCCTTATCGAAAATGCGAATTTTGTGTTCTCCAAACTCGAAAGCATTTTGTTCCTAACTTGGCCAATAATGATCCGAGTGTGGAATGTAATACCTCGTTGAGCTTGTTTTTCATTTCTTAACAGATCGGCATTCAAATCTGAAAAAGAAAATTTTTCGTTTATTTTCCGTAAATAAAGATGATGTTACTTACCCCTTTTTAATGAAGCAAACTTTGGCTAATGCCGATTTCCCCCTCAAAATGACAATATTTCGTCCATTACCAAGCCAATGATGGTATGTAATATAATACATTTTTAAAGTTGTAATCCAATTCATGATCTGCATTCAAATCTGAAAAAGGAAATTTATAATTATTTTTTTGAAAAAGAAAGATTTTATAGTAAAGCAAAATCTGGATAAAAATATATTTTTTAAGCTAAAGTTTTAAGAGGACTCACTGCAAGCATGCAATATACATTGTAGATAAAGTACGACAATCGTTAATATATATTTAAGAGATGCCCAGAAGCATGTTAAGGTTGCTATAGAAACCGAAAGGTACCGCATATAAATAAATAAATTAATAATGATTGTTTAAAATAATTTAATTTAAACTTAAAGGTCACAGCAGCCAGTGCTCTGTAATTATCTTTTAGGTTTGCCATTATGCCTGCGGCTAACTCCCTTTCTGTAGCTTAGTATTTAAACCTCAGTTCTGTTTTTGGTGCACAAATAAATAATTAATTAAAACTTGTTTATGTGGTTATGTGACTAATGCATTAAATTAAGCAAATAGCTTCTATCACTAATGAAGAAACCGCAGCGAAACTTAATATTCAACCACCAAGTTCCAGGTATTCTGATTATTAACATTTCTGACAGTCAGAACTTTTAAACTTTAAAAACTGCAAAAAAGGATTTTACCATTTGAGATCTTAAAAGATTCCATCGATTTAGCACATTAGATTCGATTTATTATAAGAAAAAAAAAGGTTTCGTCATATGATTAGTTTCGTTTTGGGATGCAGTCTTTAGTAGACGTATCCACCGTTGGAGCCGTACACGGTGCCAGAGGATCCGGAGTAGCTGCTGACCACAGCGGGTGCAGAGTAGCTGGACACAGCGGGAGCAACATAGGTCTTGGCCACCACGGGGGCGGTGTAGGTGGACACAGCTGGGGCGGAGTAGGTCTTCACCACAGCGGGAGCGGTGTAGGTCTTAGCAACCACGGGAGCGGTGTAAGTCTTAACCACTGGAGCGGTGTAGGTGGAGACAGCTGGAGCAACATAGGTCTTGGCCACCACGGGGGCGGTGTAAGCCTTAACCACGGGAGCGGTGTAGGTCTTGGCCACAACGGCGGGAGCGGTGTAGGTAGACACAGCAGGAGCAACATAGGTCTTGGCCACCACGGGGGCGGTGTAAGCCTTAACCACGGGAGCGGTGTAGGTGGAGACAGCTGGGGCAGAGTAGGTCTTGACCACGGCAGGGGCGGTGTAGGCCTGGGTGTAGCTGGACACAGCAGGAGCGGAGTAGGTCTTCACAACAGCTGGGGCGGTGTAGGCCTTGGTCACGACGGGAGCGGTGTAGGTGTTGCTGTAGCCGGACACAGCTGGTGCGGAGTAGGTGGACACAGCTGGGGCGGAGTAGGTCTTCACAACAGCGGGAGCGGAGTAAGAGGAGACAGCTGGGGCGGAGTAGGTGGTCTTGGTCACCACTGGGGCAACATAGCTGGCAGAGGGCTGCTCGTAGGTCTCCTCGGCGGCGGTCTCAGCGGCGTAAGAGGCAGTCTCAACGGCGGCAGCAGCAGGAGCGGCATAGGACTCGCTGTTGTAGGAAGCAGCAGGGGCGGAGTAGGACTCGCTCTCGTAGGTGGATGCGGCGGGTGCTTCGTAGGTCTGAGAAGCGGCAGCCTCAACGGGGGCAGCCTCGTAGGACTCGTAGCTGGAGGAGGCAGCTCCAGAGTGAGGTGGCAGGTAGGTGTTGGTCAAGTGGCTGACATCGGCGGAGGCCACAGCCAAAAGGGCAAGAGAAAGGATGGCGAAGAATTTCTGAAAAAGAAAGAAACAAAATGTTAAAATAATTTCTCTAGAAGATTTCTTGATAATCATCCGATTCCTTTAGAGATTGTCCAGTTGAGAAACAGGATATCTCTAGAGGCTTGGAGCTTACCATGTTGCTGGGACCGAAGTTGTGAGAACACTAGTACCTTCTCCACAAACAAGCCACTTATTTATAGTCGCCGAAAATGTCTGGCCAACTTGATACACGAATGTCAAAAGGCGCTACGAAAACAAAACCAGAACAAACGCCACACAACGAAAGCCACACAAACTATATCGCCTATATCGACTCCAAAAACCCGCCATTCGAAAATAAAAGAGCAATAATAATGAAGCATTTCGTCCGGCGAGCTCATTAGTCGCCCATAATATTCCACCTTTTCTCCCGTTCACTCCCCATGCGGATTTTGTGATTCTCATTCTGGAACTCAATCTAAGTCCATGCCTGAATCCAATTCTATTTTGCGAATTTTGATCATGATGTTGATAAAGGGGTAGAAATGCTTCATATACTCATACATGAGAAATGGCAAACACAAGCTCCATACGAAACTCGTTATTGAACACCATTCATAAGGCGGCGGTTCCGTCAGTTACTCATCCATCAAAGCGGAATCAGATTTCCAAATCGCTCTGGCCCACACAAAAGCCCTCGAAGAAGAGCAATACCGACCGACTTCTAAACAGTTAGTTCATTAATCATTAGTGGGGACTTACCTGGAAAACAATGGCTTACATGAAGCTGAACACATGTCCGCTTAATGGGAAACACCAGAAGTTGCCAACATCCTTGAGGTCTCTTTACAAAAATAAACGATTAATATCAATTGATTATATTTTAGAAAACGATTTAAATCATATCTTACTCTTTAAAAATGATCGAAAAAGGATGTATATGATGCGCTGCAACTTTCTGAAGACCAAGAGCTAGAAATATGATGGGAGATATTGTCATATACATTCAGCGTCCACGTCATTTCCGAAAAAATGAATTTCCGGAAAAATATATCCATGATGTGCTGCATCCTCCTGCAGTTCAAGTACCACCAATATGATAGGTGGTACCATGACTTCACATCCAAACTATCACAATGAAGTTACTTGACTGATTTATGGGGTATCCGCAAAGCATAGTCCTGACTTCTTAGCTAGAAGCAGTTGATAATTACTGATACCCTGGAATGCACAAAACTTCGATTAAAATTGATTTCATATATAATAGCCTTATTAACATTGCCGTTAGCATTTAAAAAAAATGACCATCTTCTTTATTTTCTTCTTTAAATTCTCTTTGGAGTCTGCTGAACCCAGTTAACACACTCTTAAGTAATTCTTTAACAAAAACATCAATAAATATCAGCAGTTTAGGAATTAAATTTAGCTATTAGATGATAATGTATCTACTTTATAATTTATTATAACGAAAAACCTAAAGCGGTTTAAAGTGATTTATAATTTGGGTTGACTTACCGTTTTGTGAATTTGCCATAACTCAAGTCGCAGATATGAGATGGAGTCTAGCGATAAGTACTGGAATTTTAAGAGTTGTAATAACTATATGTTAGATTTATATTTTAAAATATGTTTATGGATATACAAATGTTATTTAGATATTAACTTGGATTTAAGTAATATTACTTTGTAATCATTTAATGTAAGCATAAAATCAAGTAGACCCCTTGAATGATTTAAAAGTAAATTATTTTTATAAATTAAATGGTACTTTAATGGGCTATTGTTTTGTTAACCCTGAAACCCAAATGAAAGTAAATTAAGTTACCAGTTTGGGTTGCCCCATGTCCTGCTAAAAGTGTCAACTAATTTCAATGAATTTATAATGCTGTCATTTGAATGCCTCACGACTTCCTTCTCGATAAAATATTCAAATGAAGATTTATAACAAAAACGGTTTATTGATCAACAAAAGCATAACAAAAATTGTATAACGAAAAAAAAGGTGCTAGAAATTGGCTACGTAACACTAAGTTCAGATGAACCGATCAGCGATGAGCGTTCGATCCCCAACTCGATGCGAGTTCGGACCTCCGCTGGGGTCCGTTCACTGGCATTCTACTTGTACAGGTAACCACCGTTGGCGGCATAGCTGGTTCCGATCTCCACGGGCACTGGAGCGGGAGCGGACACGATCTCAGTTTTCTGGACAATGGGAATGGGTGCAGGAATTGAAACTGGAACTGGAGCTGGAGCTGGAGCAGGCTGGGTGTAGGTCACCTGCTGTTGCACAGCTGGTGGGGTGTACTGTACAATGGGTTGGGATGGCTGCTGGACTTGGATGGGAGCAGGTGGTGCTGGCACAAAGGATTGCTGCAGCTGGACAGGAGCTGGAGCAGGGATGGAAATCGGAACAGGAGCTGGAGCAGGGATCACTACTGGTGCTGGAGCTGGTGCTGGGATCACGACTGGTGCTGGAGCAGGAAGGGAGATCTGAACTGGAGCTGGAGCAGGAATGGACACCTGAACGGGAGCTGGAGCTGGTTGAGGAGCCTGGTAGGAGTAACCATTGTATTGTGGCTGCTGCACAATCTGCTGGATTGGTTCAGGGATCGAAACGGGAGCCGGAGCGGTGTAAGTCTGCTGCACGACGGGAGCGGGGGCCGAGTAGGTCTGCTGTACCACAGGTGCAGGAGCCGAGTAGGTCTGCTGCACTACAGGAGCCTGCTGAATAACCGGGGCTTGCTGGATGACCTCCTGCACCACGGGAGCTTGCTGGACCACAGGAGCAGGTGCGCTGTAAGTCTGTTGGATTACGGGAGCCTGCTGAACGACTTCCTGAACCACTGGAGCTTGCTGAATAACAGGAGCCTGCTGGATAACAGGAGCTTGCTGGACAACTGGTGCTGGGTAGGAGTAGGACTCCTGAGCAACTGGAGCGGGAGCAGGGGCAGAGTAAGACTGAACCACCTGAGTCTGTTCCTGAACGACTGGAGCTGGAGCCGGAGCAGAGTAGGTTTGCTGAGCCACTGGTGCAGGAGCAGGAGCAGGAGCAGAGTAGATCTGCTTAGCCACTGGGGCAGGAGCACTGTAGAATTGTTCTTGAGCCACTGGAGCAGGAGCAGGAGCGGAGTAGGTTTGCTGAGCCACTGGAGCGGGAGCTGGAGCTGGTGCAGAGTAAGTTTGCTGGGCCACTGGGGCAGGAGCACTGTAGAACTGTTCCTGGGCAACTGGAGCTGGAGCAGGAGCTGGTGCGGAGTAAGTCTGTTGGGCCACAGGAGCAGGAGCACTGTAGACTTGTTCCTGGACCACTGGAGCAGGTGCTGGAGCAGAGTAAGTCTGCTGAACTACTGGAGCTGGAGCGGGAGCGGTGTAAGTCTGTTCCTGAACAACCGGAGCTGGTGCGGAGTATGTCTGCTGAGCCACTGGGGCGGAGTATGTCTGGTGAATAACCTGGTGCTGTTCATGGATGGCAGGAACTGGAATTACGATTGGGAATGGAGCGGGAGCGGGAACGGGAGCGGGAGCTGGAGCCGGAGCTGGGGCGGTGTAAGTGGTGGTGATGGTCTCCTGCTTTGGTGCAACGGTCTCAACAACTGGCTCTGGAGCAGGCACAAATTGCTGGACAGGAGTGGGTGGTAGGTAGGCGTTCTTCACCGCCGTCTGGGTGGCCACAATGGGCTTGGGTGGTTCATAGATCACCTGGGGAGCTGGCTGTGGGATTTCCACGGGTGCAGGGGCGGGAGCTGGAGCTGGGATCACCACTGGAGCAGGGGCAGGTGCAGGAATGGACACTGGAACCGGGGCTGGGATCGAAACTGGAGCTGGTGCTGGGATGGATACTGGAGCCGGAGCTGGGATGGAAACTGGAGCTGGAGCTGGTGCACTCTGGTAATACTGTTGTCCGCCAGATTGGATGGTGAAGCTAGCCAAAGGGATTGAGGCCTTGATAGATTCTACTTTGGCCTGGATCTTGGGCTTAATCTGGATCTGAGACTGGATAAGCTGCTGGATATGTGGCTGTATCTCCTGCTGGAAGCTGGGTGCAGCGGACACCTCCTTAACCGGCAGAGGTGGTAGATACTGGGCACCCGGACGACCGTTGACCACGACCAAGCTGAGAGCAGCCAGAACGACAAAGGCGAAGGGTTTCTGGACGAGAAAGGAAATCATATCATATAATCACATATCACTGGGGTTATCACTTGAAAAAAATAAAAAATAAAAGTAGGCTGAGATGAGATGGTCACTTACCATCTTCACTGGGGGTCACAGAAACAGATAGAGCTAGAGGTGCACCGAGCGAACGTAACCGATTAACTGATGACCATCTTGGAGACCCCGTCTGCATTTATAGTTGTCAGCTCTCCCCTTAATTGGTGCGATACGCCAGATGCCAGATGTTAAAGAAAAAATATACAAAAAAAAAAAAAAAACACCATGGAGCTGGGGGAATGCTAATGCAGATGGCCAACAATGAAATCATGCAAAACACATCTCATTTCGGTGCGGATTATTAAATGGCCAAAAGCACGACTCACCCGAAGTCACCGTTTGATAACAAACAGCCCAAAATGGTCGAGGAGTTATGGTTACACATCTAAAATTTTAATGTGCATTTTTAATTTTACTTAGGACTCTATTTTCTTTACCATCTCAGCCTATATGTTGAATATGCATCTTGAAATTATATAAGTGTGAAACTATTGAAAGTCCATAAAAGTAGTATTAATTTGAATTGCAGCTAATAGTATATTAACCCATTCAAGTTTCTGATTTAAAAATGTTGGTTAAATAGTGTAGGCTTATCTTAAACTAACTGGTAAAAGAAAACAATTTATAGATTTATTTATAAATTTTAACTACCTTAACTATTTTTCGTTCAATGTTACTTAGCCATAAACAAAGCTTAAAACAATCATCAATGGGTGTGCAAAAATAGTTTAAATATTTAACAATCACTAGCTTGGCATGGATTGTGTCCATCTGGCCAATTGACACCTTGGCCACTTCAACTTGAGTGCATTGACTTTTGTTTCCAACAGGTGATATAAGATGCATTTACCTGTTAGGATTTGTAAATTCGAGTTAAATATTTAAGGATGATTATCTGTTCATATTTAAGAAATTCATTATATTAAAAAATGTAAGCAATGAAAATTAAGAAAAAATAATCTTACAAAGTTTACAGATTTAACACTACGCTTGAAACATTTTAAATTTTTTCTCTTTTACGGAGCTTTAATAAATATTTTTTGATTTAAAAATAAATTTAATGATTCATAGCAGCCAAAATATGCAAAAATTTCTTTTTATCAAACTAAAATTTAACATTTAATATTTTATTTAAATTTTAAAAAAAATTGTTGGGAAATGTGTTAGACCATATATAGACCAGTGCCTTAAAAATTCAAGATATTGATATTTCCCTATTTTAGATAAGATAAATTTTGAAATCTTTATGTAGATTTATTCAATAAAAAGTGCTTATAAAAAACACAATTCTGAAAAAATGCATGTTACAAAATCTACAAAAAAAACTTTAATATTAGCATAAAAGAAACCATTTGTTGGTTGTTAAACTTTTTTAGTATTAAACTCGAAGATTTGCATAACCCATGAGAAATTTTCAGTAAATTTAGCATGATTTATAACAAATGAAGAAATTTAATTTATTAAAAGATGTTAGCTAAGTAAAACCAACATTCTCCTAAACTTAAAGTCCGAGACTTTTCAATCTCGCCCATTGTTTTAAGTTGAAGTTGTCAGGTTTTGAATTTATGAAAAGATGCTAATCGGTCATAATCGGGCCCACCACTAGGCCGATTTCCCAACTCTTGGAGATCTCAGTCGGTGGCAGACATGTGTCCAACCTTCGGACGTTTTCAATGGGCCATAACTTATTGGTAATCAGGGGCCACCGATTGTTCAGACGATCTCGGGATCTCGATATGGATATATAGATATTTTACATATGCATCTCGTAGGCGTGTGTCGGAGATTATGATAAGCATGTTATGGGCTTAAAAGCCGGGCGTTTCAAGATAATATTGTTAATAATCGTATAATAATAATACTGCCACAATAATGCGGATCTTCGGAGGTCACAAATTATATTTTTTTTTGTATGCAAACTTCTTTTGCATTTGGCGCCCCCTTAAAAGAAACCACACACGCGCCTAACACAAAAAGAAGCCCAGAAAAGTGACAAATTGAAAACAAGGTTCAGGTCCACGGACCACAAAAGAAAATGTCAAGTTGAGGGCCCCTGACAACCGCGGGCACAGTCTGGCTTAATTATGACTAATTGCTGTGCGAACAGCCTCTATATCCCAAAGCCATAGCTCACGATCACGATGAATATTCAACTTGGAGTCCAGCGAAAATTGCAACAAGCTGCTGAATTGTTGAATTGGATATGTTAACTGGGGGGAACAGCTGAATGTCCAGTTCGATTTGCATAAAATCAACCAACGAATGGCTTAAGGTTAAAGGCTGCTGTTAAACGATCTGCGAAATATGAGATCAGAGATCATATTAATCTATAATATATATCATAGATAATAATGTTAACATATCTTTCATATCTTAACCTAATCATATTAGCAGCACTTTTTATCAAATAACTAGGATAAGTAATCTTAAGGTAGGTGTAGACTAATCAAGTATTCTTAAGATGTTATGCATCTTATATTACAGACACTTAAATGTATTTATATATATAAATAGCTTATAATTATCAGCACTCTTGTGGACAACTCTTTGACCAATTAATACCCCCCACTGATGTAAGATGATAAAACCGAGGCACAAAAGCTGACAAAAGATCTCCCACCTTCATCCCGGACAAAAGACCAAAAAATAATTGTCTTCTCTTTTTGCCAAACCCATAAAAAAGATGGCATAAAAGCTTTTTTTTTAATGTGTTTACCGAATCGCCAAACACAACAACACCGCCCAAAAGTCAAAAAATTATAAATAATTCAGTGGAAACATTAAGAAAAGATGAATAGAAATTCAATTCGGGCTAGCTTGGGCCGTATTTTTTGTTATAATTTCAAACGTCTTTTGAAATGAATGCCCAAACATAGGATACGTATTGAATAAGTCTTTAGTTTTTTTTTTATCGATGGAAAAATCCCCTCGTCGATTCCCATCTTAAGCTTGAGAATGAAATTAATTAACATAAATGTTCTTTAAGGAAAACTCTTTGACGTCAGTAACTAGTTTTGGTCAAACAAAAGATCGTTTGGCTAAAAATAAACCAGACGATTCTACGAATTTTGCAGACTTTACAGATATCATTAACTCAAATCGATTAGGTTCGCCCTTTAAGGGGTCAAGTTTGTATTTTTTTCTTCACTTCTTTTCTACGCTTTTCTGTGACGTCAATTTGTAATTAAGTTTTTAATGAAAATCGCGTGTGCCTGACCAGAAAAGTATTTGGTAATGAAAGATAGTTAAGAGATTTATAGATTGTAATTTTTGTGGCTTTCAAAAATGTTTGTACATTTATGTTATGTTTGAATCTCAGACATGGCATTATTTTGGGATTTGTTATTTATATTTTATAAGAAAAAAAAAGAAATAGTAAAAGTTAGTCCTAAGAAATTTATGATAACAGACTTCTGATGCTAACTATATACAAATTCCTGTAGGATTCTGCTAGAGTTTTGTGAATTATATAACATTTTGACCCATTTTTATGGCATCACATATGTGACTTAGTAGCTCTGGCTACTTATGGAAGAATGACTTCACCCTTGTCTTTTCGATAAAAAGATTACTTAATTCCTTCCAGAAAAACCCGAATCAAAGGTCAATAAACCCTTAGGGATGCAGTCTGTAGTATATCATAAATAACGTGTGCACAAATCGATATTATTCCACGCCCAAGCCACTCATCATTTTGTGTTTATATTTTTGTATATTTTTTTGTTTTAGACTCTTATCGCCTTGTCTCGACTCTTGAAGACATCATAATTTATGAAACAGATGTCTCTGGCCACTTGGACCATGCATAAAACATATGTATTATACATATATCTATATCAATCACGGCGATAGATTGTCTCGTTTATGGTTTGTCAGTCAGTTTGGCGAAGACTTTGATTAGCATAAAGACAAACGTTTTGTCTGTCCGCAGGTTTTATGGCCAACAACACCAAAAAATAAATAAAAACACGGACGGACGGAAAAATACAAAACATAAAAAACGATGGTTGATAATTTATAATGAACATATTGATGTTGCACTTCTCAGTCCCCCAAGAAAATTGGGGCTATAAAACCCTTGGAATTATTTCTTGGCCCTCTGGTAGACATAGCCGCCATTCGTGGCGTAGACAGTGTCCGCATTGCTCTTGGGATCGTCGGCCAATGGAGGTGCCACTACCGTCCTCTCGGCTTCCTTTTGCGGCTGCTCCTTTTCTGGCTCATCGGAGTAGCCTGGCGGGGCTGGTCCACCGAATCCGGGTCCAAATTGCTGATAAGGATTTTGTCCAGGCACAGGTCCACCAAATCCAACGGGTACATTGAATCCAGCGGGATTGGGTCCTTGGAAGGGACCTTGTGGATTAGTTAAGGGCAGACCTTGGTTTGTTAGAAACTCTGGTGGATACTGAGCTCCTGGTGGAGGGAAGGCTCCTCCCTGTGGTGGGAATGGTCCTTCTTGTGGTGGGAAGTTGCCTCCTGGGAAAGCATTTCCAGGTACTCCTTGTGGTGCAAAAGGCACTCCTTGTGGTGGGAAGGGCCCAGCCTGCGGTGGGAAGGGAGCTCCTTGGGGTATAAATCCATTTCCTGGACCCCCTTGTGGTTGGAAACCTGCTGCGGGTGGAAAAGCTCCTCCCTGGGGTGCGATAAATCCGCCAGCTCCACCCTGAGGTCCTCCAGGAAAGGGACCTCCAGGGAAAGTTCCAGGCGGAGGCTGTTGGTAAGCCGCATTTGGAGGACCTCCCGGGAAAGGTCCACCGTTGGGATAGGCCGAAGGCACTGGACCGATTCCTGGACCAATTCCCTGTTCTCCTGGTCCCCCACCGAAGCCAAAGAATGGCGGATAGATGGGCAGTGGGAAGTTTGGTGGCTGGACAGGCTGCGGTGGAATGTTACTGCCTGTGGGAATGGCATAACCCGGCGGTAAAGGTAATCCAGTCGATGGATAGAATCCAGATGGATCTTTCTGGATCTCCTTGGCATCATTAGATCGTGTGTGTACTGCATTCTGTGAATCCGCATTGGGCGGTAAATAATCCTTGGGTAAATGACTCACATCCCCGTTGATCAAGGGAAGTAGGCCCAGTAGGACCAGAACGATCCATGGCTGCATCATCATCTCTCGTGTCTGGCTTAATCTCTGTGAGCTACCACGGCGGCGATGGGAGCTATGCGGCCACGGGCCCCAAATCCGGCACTTATAAGACATCATATCAACATATTACATAAATCGTCGGCCCGGATCATTTCACTTTCCCATTTTGGCGAACGGAAATTGCTTTGCATCATCACATAAAGGTTCCATAAATAGTCACTAAATCTGTCGATCGAAGGTGCCAAAGGTGCGAGGGGAAGTGCCGAAAACTGAACTATAAAAATTAATTTGGCGGCCGGACTTTACATAAATAAACTAACACCGAAATCGAATGCCAAATTTAGCATCGAAACAAAAGAGATGATGGAGAAATATATTTATGAAAGAAAAGAAAGAATAATGATAAAGCTATAACTTGATTTATAGGTTTAAGGTAAGTTAACTAAGTTCAGAATTTAGTAAACGACTAGTTTAAAGAAAATCAGTGTTGATAAAGCACTAAAAAAGCATTTAAAAATATTTTAGAAAACAAAGAATAAAGACAAAGCTATAACTTGATTTATAGGTTTAAGGGAACGTAAGAAAGTTGTGAAACCTAAGCAAACTTAAAGGAAAAACAGTGTTGGTAAATCACTAAAAAAGCATTTAAAAATTCTAGAAAACAGAGATTAATAACAAAGCTATAACTTGATTTATAGGTTTAAGAAAACTTAAGGATGTTCTGAAACTTAGCCAAACTTAAAAGAAATACAGTGTTGGTAAATCAGTAAAAAAAACTATTAACAATATTTTTAAAATTATTTAACTTACATTACTGCTAAGATTATAATGATTGACTTGGTTAGCCATAATTTAGAGGACTCAATAATTTCTAGAAAATATTAATCACTAGTTGTAAAAAGTTTATAAACATTCCAGTGTTGTATAATTCACTTTAACAAAACGCTTTTAAAAGAAACTACTAAATTTTATGCTACGTTTAACTAAAAAGCTTTTTAAAAAGCCTTAAAATTAGCAATAAAGCTTCAACGGAAAGTTAGTAACAGCTTCCAAGTTTAATCAAAGCTGCAAAACAGCTCATAAAAAGCCCAATCAAAGCTTTATGGTACATTTTTTTTTAGCTCAATAGCAATAAATTTCAGTGTTGTTAGTGTCTGTCTAAGCCGACATTCGCTGAATTGCTAAAAAGAAATATGAATAAGCCTGAATGCAAGATGGAAAATTATGAAGTTGACAAAAAACAGTCGTAAATTGATATATTAGTCATTGTTGCGGTTCCAATTTGAGTCAATGTTCTTGTTTTACTGGTTTTTAGTTTTGCCAAAGAACTAAGCTATTTTAAGTCGTGACTTCAAAATTCTAAACTGATGTCACTTAGTAAGATGTTGATAGTTAATGCATACAAATCATTTAATAACATTTGAATTGGAAATTGATATCTGCATTTATGCACGAGTTTCCTTTTATTATTTTCGGTTATTGTAAAGGTCAAAAACTTGTTGTCTTTTTATGTTATTCAAACCACTTGCTTCTGTCAACATTTTACAATGCTATTAACATTAAATAATTTGCATTTCCTTATTTTCTTCAGTTTTAGGATTTGTATGCCACGTTTTGGAACCAGTTTAAGATAACATAACTTAAGGTTTTGTAATTAAAGTTTTGGTGATGCTTAAGTGCTTTAGCCTTGAATGCGTGAAAATACAAAATGTAAGACATTTTGTTAGTATTGAGAACAATATCGTTTCTTAAGCTATTTAGTGTTAGTAATATCCTTTTCTATAATATAACTATTTTTACATGCTTTCCTGTTAGGAAAGAAGAGCTTACTAAATAAATATCTGTATCGACTAAGCTAAAGTTTGGAGACTTACATCAAATTACATATTTTAGGCATTTACACAGATAAATGCTTTACATTTTGGTTATTAGAATAGCTAAAACTAAGGTTTTTGAAGCCCGATCCGCGAAGTCCGATTTCCAAAGTTTAAATCATCATCCAAATGCCAAAGTTAGATTTCTACACGCTTAACTCCATTAGAGGAATCCACAAAGATCTATGTATATGTTAGTATCTTACATAATTTTGTACTAACACAATATACTTTAAAAACAATATCGATTAATAAGGGATTGATTTAAAAACCATCACCATTACTATACAAATAATACTTCTAAATGTTTTAACCTTTTGTAGGTTAAGTTCAGTAAGTATTAAATACTCCTTAAAACCTTAAACTAAATTTAAAATACATTAATTTTTTGGATTATTGTTTTTGTTTGTTTAATTTTCGGCGTTAACAAAGTTTACAATACAAAAAAAAATAGATGGTGATTTGGGGCAGTAGTATGTATGTATTTACACTATTTCGTGTTCAGTTGCAGGCCTCTGGGTTCGAGTTCCTTACTTCCTGTAGACGTATCCACCGTTGGAGGCATACTGGGTACCGACATCGGCAGCGGGAGCAGAGTAGCTTACCGATGGGGCGGAGTAGCTGACGGCGGGAGCGGAGTACGACTGCTGGACAGCTGGGGCGGAGTAGCTGACCGAGGGAGCAGAGTAGCTGACAGAGGGGGCAGAGTACGACTGCTGGACAGCGGGAGCGGAGTAGCTGACGGCAGGAGCAGAGTACGACTGCTGGACAGCAGGGGCGGAGTAGCTCACAGAGGGAGCAGAGTAGCTCACGGAAGGAGCAGGAGCAGAGTAGCTGACCGAAGGAGCAGAGTAGCTCACGGAAGGAGCAGAGTAGCTGACCGATGGGGCGGAGTAGGTCCTCTGGACAGCTGGAGCGGAGTAAGTCCTCTGGACAGCTGGGGCAGAGTAGGACTGCACGGGTGGCAGGTACTCGTTGCTGGGGGCGGCATAGGTCTGCTGGATGGCAGGGGCGGAGTACGTCTGCTGGATGGCAGGAGCGGAGTAGCTCACTGAGGGGGCAGAGTAGGAGTTCTGGACCGGTGGCAGGTACTCGTTGCTCAGGTGGCTAACATCGGCGGCCACGCAGGCGAACAGGGCGAAGGCAATGAGGAATTTCTGCAAGTAGGATAACAACACATTTCACATTAACACATTTACAAAGCACTAGAAAAAAATTTGTAATTTAAAAAATATATTTATAATATATTTTTTTTTTCTTTTTATGTACAACTTGTAATCCTTCACTGACCATTTTGGGTTTTTGTGGATTGTTTTGAAGCGACTGTGCTGGATGAGCTAGAGGCTGCGACTGATGCCGGTCCCTAGAGCGGGCTTTCAATTTATAGCAGCCGGCCGGTCCGAAGAAAAGCCCCGGCTTTGGAGCGGTCTCAACTGCAGCGGCAACAGCCGTTGAGGAAGAAGCAGATGATGGCGGTGATGGTGGGGGCGAAGAGGAGGCAAAAGCGGCCAGCGGACTAAGAAGAAGCCAACACCATAACCAATCAAAGACAAACAGCAGCTGGCGGGCGGGTTTAGAGGTGACTAAAGTTCAGACACTATTTTACAGTTTCAGTTTTCCAAAACAAATTGTCAAGAGAGAATATTTTACAACCAATTTAAGGGATTTGGCAATACATTACATAAATTTTTATCGTTTATAGTATTCTAAACATAATTACAATTCTGACAAATAATAAAAAGATCATTTAACCTTTTACAATGGTACTACTAAAAGTTACTAAAAATGAAAATATCCATTTACCATCTTTTAAATTTGCAAGCCACAATAACTAATTAATACAACCAATCCAACTATAGCAATAAAATAGCTAAAATGGCAACACTATTTGGGGCGGGGGTTGAAAAAAGAAAAAAAAATATAAAACAATACTAGCAAACGGAAAATCACATTAAAATTAAATTTAACATAAAACCAAACGAAATCGCACACGCAAACGGGTTTGGCTCATTTACAATATTTCTTTATTTTTTCCATCGGGTCGCAACGGGTTTTTGGCGGCGGGTGAACTACTTTGGGACACCTTTCGTGGGGTCTTCAATCAAGCTTATTTAGCTGGAGGATTCCGTAGTATATCGGTGGTGGAGCTTTTAGGGAGCCACAGAAAACCAGCAACAACTGAACACTAAGGGGGTTCCACTAATTAACATTCAATTTAACACATTATACGCGCCACGCAATCTTTTTTTTCACGTTTTAGCCACTTTTAACCGCTGGTTAACCACAGACATGGGCCGGCCCAGAAAGAGATCCATTTCCAGATCTGGCCTCGTCTGAGACACTCGTCTAGATTGATGGCCCCCAGAATGTCGTGTTAATATTTCTTTTTTTTTGCTTTTTATTTGGGAAACAGATCCACACTCGCACTTTCTAAAAAGCCATAAACATAAAGCCATCAGAGAAGCCGGCAGGCAGAAGACGGCCTTGAGAACAGCCGCCTTTAGAGTTACGAGTTCCCGAGCAGGCTTTACATAATAAGCAACAACTTTTACTCGCTGCCACATCTTGTGTCTTTGCATTGTCCGTGAACTTGAAATGCAGCGGACATTAAGCCTCGTGCACTGTCAGAAATTTATGGCACCAGAATTGAGACAAGAAATTGAAATTAATTATTGTCTTACATTCATAAAATATGTCAATTCGTACTTAAAATGAATTTTAGAGTACAGAGTACTGTTCTTAAAATTAAATATAGCAAATATTTCTTTATAGAATAAATTATTCTTAAGATAAATTATTTTTCATAATCTTATAACAAGTAGTATATTACCTATATAAGATATCCTATCTTATCTATCCTTAATCCTTAAAATCTACATTATTTTTCAGTGTAGCAGTGATTGTCAGGCATGACGACAAGTTGTTGCAACTTTCCGAGTTCATGGACTGGAGTTGGGGCAACTTGAAATCAATATGACCATTCCGAGAACTATAATTGGGCAACTGCGAACGGGAACAACTGATCCCAAGGCAGGTATTTCGAAACAGTTATTTCCTATAACGAAGTTTAATTAATGTGGTTGTCGATACTTAAATGACTTTAAGAATAATAAAATAAACATTTATAAAAGTTTAAAAGGCTTATTGGTTGTATTTATAATAAATTTCAATAATCTAAATTGGCATAAGTTATTCCCATAGTAAAGAAAGACATATATCATATAAAATATTTAAAAAAAACGTATATTTAAGGTTAATAGACTCTGGGGCTCTTAGTGATTAGACTTAGTAAACGTAACCGCCATTGGACCCGTATTGGGTTTCCTGTTCAGACTTAGCGTAAGTAGCCTGCAGATGGGCGGGAGTAATGGTGTCGCCACCGATGGCAATGGGTACATGGGTTTCGGGATTGAACTCCTCAATGCCATTCGAAGATGGCTCCTCGTACAAATGAGCAGGTGTGATGGTGTTAGCTCCAATGATGGTGGGGGCCTGTCCCTGTACGTAGGCGGCGATTAGGTGGGCGGGCTTCGATGCGGGAACGATAGCCTTGGCTTGGCTGTGAACGTAACTGGTCTGGGCCACGGCGGGCTGATAGGAGCTAGAATATGAGCTAGAAGATGAGCTAGAAGATGAGCTAGAAGATGAGCTAGAAGCAACAGCACTAGCGGAGGAAGCTACAACAGAGCTCTTTAGGTAAGACGGTGTGTATTCAGCGGGCTGGTAAGAGCTTGAATCTCCTCCAGGGACAACTGCTTCTTGCTCCTGCTCCTGCTCCTGAACATACTTGTAGTGAGCCTCCTGGTCAGCCTGAGGAATGAACTTTTCAGGGGTGTAGGTATCAGCACCAATAGCAGCAGGAACTGGTGCATAAGAATCAGCACCAATTGGTGCTGGAACGGAGGTCTTAAGATGGACGGGAGTGTATTCGGCGGGTTGGTAAGAGCTTGAATCTCCTCCAGGGACCACAGCTTCCTGCTCCTGCTGCTGCTCCTGAACGTACTTATAGTGGGCCTCCTGATCAGCCTGGGGAATAAACTTCTCGGGGGTGTAGGTATCAGCACCAATGGGTGCGGGAACGGAGGTCTTAAGATGAACGGGAGTGTATTCAGCGGGTTGGTAAGAGCTCGAGTCGCCACCAGGAACAACTTCAGCAGCAACAGGAACAATCTCAGCTGTCTTAAGATGAACAGGAGTGTATTCAGCGGGCTGGTAAGAGCTTGAATCTCCTCCAGGGACAACTGCCTCCTGCTGCTGCTGTTCTTGAATGTATTTGTAGTGGGCCTCCTGATCAGCCTGGGGAATGAACTTCTCTGGGGTGTAGGTATCAGCACCAATAGCGGCAGGAACTGGAGCATAGGAATCAGCCCCAATAGCTTCTGGAACAGAAGTCCTAAGATGAGCTGGGGTGTATTCAGCGGGTTGGTAAGAGCTAGAATCGCCGCCAGGAACAACTTCAGCGGCAGCATCGGCCGAAGACGACTGCTTAAGATAAGAAGGAGTGTATTCAGCGGGCTGGTAGGAACTGGCATCACCTCCCGGAACAACCTCAGCGGATTTTAAATGCTCAGGAGTATATTCAGCGGGCTGGTAAGAGCTAGAATCGCTGCCAGGAACAACTTCAGCGGCAGCATTGGCCGAAGACGATTGCTTTAGATAAGCAGGAGTATATTCAGCGGGCTGGTAAGAGCTAGAGTCGGCACCAGGAACAACCTCAACCGACTTTAAGTGCTCGGGAGTATATTCAGCGGGTTGGTAGGAACTGGCATCACCTCCGGGAACAACCTCAGCCGACTTCAAGTGCTCGGGAGTGTATTCAGCGGGTTGGTAAGAGCTAGAATCGCCACCAGGAACAACTTCAGTGGCAGCACCGGCCAAAGACGACTGCTTAAGATAAGCTGGAGTGTATTCAGCTGGTTGGTAGGAACTAGCATCACCCCCGGGAACAACCTCAGCCGACTTCAAATGCTCGGGAGTGTATTCAGCAGGCTGGTAAGAGCTGGAATCACCACCTGGCACTACCTCCGAGGAGGAGGAAGAGGCAGAAGAAGAGGTGAATGAAGAGGACGAGGATGAGGAGGAGGAGAATCCATAGCCTCCATCGGCGGACAGGCCCAATTTGAGGTGGCTGACGTCGGCGGCAACGAATCCGACAAAGGCCAAAGCAATGACGTAGAACTTCTGCAATCGAAGCAAAGAAATTAGTTAGGGATAAGAGGGTGGTGAGGGATGACGGGAATGTCCACCGGTGAATCCCCCTAGGACCGAAACTTACCATGTTTGGGCCGAATCTGTTGATCTGAAGAGGGACGTTTCAGGTTTTTATACCCACAAAAGATTATGGGCCTATGCTAATTGGAGTTTTGTTTTGATCTTCGCACGATTTGGTTCCTACATTCTGTGTGTCTAGCCCATCTGCCTGTTTTTTTCCCCAAATATTTTTTTTTGTTTTTTGGGTTGCGAATTTGCATAGGTAACATAACAAAAGCGGCGATCTTATCAACTTGATTAGAACCTCTCCGGGTCCGACCGCCTTGGCCTTTCCGTCAATTAAATTGTCGTTTGGTTTATACACAGAGAGAATATTAACAGCAGGTTCAGAATCGCTGATAGAAATCAGGCAGGAGTGGCGTTAAACAGACTTCCCAATAAGAAAACTACTTAAAAATTACTTATTTAGACCAACATTTGTAAAGTAATACATCTATCTAGTTTAAGTTATATTAAAAATATTAATTTTTCTTACAAACTAACTATTTCTTTCCCTGTACAACTATTTTAACTTCATCCTACCGATAGTTCGCTAAATGGAGGCACTGATTAGCGCCTGGCAAGTTCAGCCGGGTGTCATAATCGGCTTGGAACAACACAACCAGTTCCTCGTCTTTTGGCCAAGAGTCTTAGATCTGCCAATGAGTCTGCTAATTGGGCTTTGGGAAATCAATCGATGGATGCTTAAACTTGAGTTGATACTGCTTATTAGGCGACGATCGATCGAAATAAAAACCGTATGCACAAGAACGGACTCGTTGCATACCCCGCAAAACTATAAAGTAATAAAGCCAAAAAAAAGGGGCAGCATTTAATTTAATTTTAATTGATTCAGTTTGCCAACAAAAAATATCCAGTTTCGAATTAGTTACGCCAACTTCGCCAACGATGCTGAATGAATTATAATAATAACCTTTATATAAAGTCTCAGCTTACATTTTATGGATGCATTTATAAGCGTAAAAGATAGTTCAGTCGATTTTATGGTTATCATTTGGTGAAATTAGCTTAACATAATAAATTTAATGGTTTAACATTGGAAGTCGTGCAAAACTGAAGAAACACACTGCAACCAAGATCATGAAAAGTACAGTGATTTTAAACCGATTTTTTTGGACACAGAAATAGGAATTTACCAATGTTTGGAGTCTAAGGATTATTAGCATTTATTTTAGTGAAAAATGGTAAAATCAACATTTTTTTATTTCAACGCACATTTGCAAGGAATTGAATTGCAAGTTAAACAGGCTATCCACTCCATATTTGGACCATTTTTGGTTTAGTTATGAGCAAAATACTGTCTTTTATACAGGAAAATAAGGATTAACCAAATTTTCCATTTCTAATATCATTTTTTTTTTGCGAAAAAGGACAACATTTTGACATTTCAAATGCACATTTGATAACAATTAGAAAACAAGCTCAACGAGGCATTACATTCCATATTTGGTTCATTATTGCTTTAGTTATAAGCAAAATACAGTCGTTTTGGGGGGAAAATTTGATGAAATCAAAATTGATTTTCTTTTATCATAATAAAAATTTCCAAAATCAGACAAAATTTGGCATTTCAAACTGAGAAAGCAGATCGACTAGAAATTATAAGACAAACTCAACGAGATATTACATTTCATATTAGGACCATTATCGGCTTAGTTATGGACATAATACTACTATAATTTCGAATTTTTAGTTTTTCATACAGTTGTTTTCTGACTAGACTGCCAGAATTAACGAACATTGAACTGGGAGGAACCATTCAAAACTCGTTTATGGCCAATCGGATTTCGGTTTATTGATTTGTTTTGTCAAAAAGATGAATATAGATGGTCCGTCAATAGAGCTTATAGCTTAATTGTATGAAAAATGACTAAATAAAGGAGTATTGAATAATAATTAATGGAGATCTGAGAGGTGGCGTTATAAAAAATGGCCATAATTGGGTATATTTAATTACTTAATACGTTAGAGTAGTAGATTTTAAGTTAAATAAACTAAAAAACACTAACACATAAGCTTATTGTGAATGGCTTAGGGCTGAAAGTATAATTAATTCATAAAGAAGATTTGCATTTCTTGATAGAGGCTTATTTATGTTAATATATCTATTAATGATATAAAGCTAAGTATAATGACGTCAATATGGTTTTTAATATGTCTATAGAATGTTAATGTTACATTTATTTATGTAACATAAAAATGTTTTGATTTCTTTCTGTAAGTTTTGAAAACTACAGGAAAGTTTCTTTCGCATAAAATTAATGCATACAATCCCATAATGGGCCATAAACTTATGAAATTGATGTTTTTTATTTAAATTAATATTTAATATGCAGAACTTTTGCAGTCTTGCTTTTGTTATTTTTGCAAATTTATTCAGCTAATTATGTAGATTTTTGTTTAGGTCAGTCTTATTTTTACACCGCTAACCCCTTTTTCGAACTATCCTCCCTCCCTATGACGCCCATCGGATTCTTAAATATCTGGAATTATATTTTTAGAGCATGCAAATTTGTAGGAATAACCACTTTTTGGCCAAGTTCACTGTCTGCTTGGGTCACATCACGAATGATTCATTCTCAGTTTCAGAGATTTTTGTTTTTGCCGATTCGGTTCGCAGCATCCAAACTCGTTTTGGTACATTAACTTTAGGCCTAAAACATATACAGACTTGAGATGTCTTGCCTTGTCTGGACAACAGTTTTATTTTTGTTTGCCTTTGCTTTGATTTTATTATGAAAATTTATGCTTTGAGTGGTGTAATTAAAAAACAAGAACACAATAAAAAATTTAGCCAAATATATTTATGGCCTTTATGTAAAACAAATGTCAGAGTCTGTCTTAAAATCAGGTTGAGCGACTAAAGATTTATAATTATGGTTAGATCTTAAATGTATGTTTCTAAATAATATATATATATACGATGATCTACAGATTTGTTTTCGTTCTTTCCCTTTTGTTGTCAAACAATAGATCAAGTTTAAAAAAGTGTCTATAATACTTTTATTGATATTGATTATGCATTTGCGAGGCAAACTTGTTGATGACTAAAAAAAAAGAGGTGTGGACTCCAAATGGGAACTGAGCCCTCAATCAATTTTCGATTGATCTTGGACTTACACTGTGAAAAATCATCTAACACTCGTCGTGAAAAGTGGTTTTAGGTTAGCTCAAAGGCTTTAGAAAATGAAAAAGTTTACTTTTTACAAAGCAAATATGCCTCTATAATATCTATTTACTAAATTCCCTTTCCTCGATCATGTTTTTCCATAATTTGGCTAATATTTTTTCTCAGTACAAAATATCTATATATACCTTACACTCTACGTTTTCGGTTGGCACTCTGATATAGTTGATTCTTCACTGGTAGCCGCTGGGGCTTTTTAAATATTTGTGCAGTTCGCTTGTTTAAGGATGGCAAATGTTTGCCCGGGGTCTCGGCCCTCGGCAGCGGCCATAAAACAATTGCGGAACCAGCGACAAAAGCGACAAATTGTTTGGCCCAACAGCAACTACCATATACCCCTTTTGGCACTATGAAACCTCCTTCCCCCCTCTTTTTCTTCTTGTTAGCCATGTCTTTTGGCCAAGTCTTTAGTTGGAGTGGCCGGCGATCGTTATGAGAGAAAAATGATGCTTAAATATGACAAGCACGGTGTTGAGCTCTTAAATAACGTTTGCCAAATTGCATTTATGTTTAACATTTTGCAAAAGCCCAACAAAGGCCGCTGTTTGCAAGTTGCAGTTGCTCTTGGGCAATTCGTGATCTTCGAAGAGATCTGTTGGTTGTGGGTGTCTGATGATATGTCTGGTTCAGAATCATCAATATGATAGATAAATTATAGGTTGGCATTGTCAGTTTATGAATGGGAAATCCCATCAATCAGTAACGGACTTTTTTTTTGGCACATATGATGTTAATTAAATAATTAGCCGACTTTTATGGTGTTTCTGTCAGCATTTAAGTGTGAAAAATGATTCATTTGATATATCATTTTGCATGTCTGGGTTGTTTTGAAATTTATTAAAGGTTTTTACTTATAATTATATTTTATTATATATTTTAATGAGGAAGATTTAAAGTATAATTTAGTTTTCTTATTAGGAACAGTTTTTTTTTCATCTTTCAAGTGACTGTAGCTTAGCATTCATAATTCTACTACCGACTGTTTGCCAAATTCCAGCATTATTTGAGGCATTGCAAATATATGTTGAAAACTCAATGCTAGATCGGCATGAATGCAAAAAACGCTTTGGATCTGGCATATTTGTTCCGTAAATTCTCGAATACTTGCCGAAAGGCAAACAGTTTCACGGCTTAATTCGTTAGCTAAACACAATGAGAAGCGCGTAGAACGCCCCTTGGAATTTTTGTTGTTGAGCATTTTCATTTGCGTTGACCGACTTTTAGACGTGGAAAATGTGTTGAAGCAACATAAAGCCCAAAAAACAAGGAAAATCAGTCACAGGTTAAGCTGATGCAGCCAAGTTAATTAAATTTTTGTTTTTGGGAAATAGTAATGGGTTAGGGGGGACTTTTTCATCATAACATGCGTTAATTCGTTAAAAACGACGATAATCAATAGATTTCGAAGGTTTATCTGGTTTTTCTCTAGCACTCAAAGATCTTATTACTTGTTTGATTACTCGACAGAAATAAGGTGTCTAAATTCGGATCGCAGACCCTGACCTTCTCCGTCAAGTGCGAAACGTGTCAGAGAGTCCAAGACGAAATGGTATTAAGTTTAATCATTGTTTTACGACCATAATCCGCGAAAGTGAAGGGCAATCGAAGGAAGTCCGTCGAGTCGTCTGCTGAGATCAGGCAATTTGCCGCTTTTTGGTAGTAGCTTTTACGATCCAAAAAATGCGCTAATTAAAATTGTATTGAAAGCGAACAAAAAAGCAAAAAAAAAAAATGAACCCACAATTGTGTGTTTTGCAATCCGAATACAAAGAAACTTCTTTCTTTGCCAAAGCCAAAGATCTATTTGCTTGGCCCGCATAATAAAGCCATCATCGTGACATCTTCCATAAACTTAAAGAGAAGGGCGGGCGGAGACTGGAAACTGGACCTCAATGGGAGATAAAGAAAATGAAAACAAAAACAACTCTTGCGATCGCGTAATTCGCCCGCAATTACAAAATCAAGTTTTTCGCGACACTTGAGCATCGAGATTGATGCCAGATCCCCACTGATTGGCATAATTAGTGGCATTTCTGCTGTCATCGTTGATTTTGCCGCAAAATGTCATTCAATTTGTCAAATGATTTTACGATCCCCCCTTTCGATATCTGCGCAATTGGGTGAGACCAATGGATGAAACTGATCGCCCACCTGTGGGAAACCGTAACAAAATGTTAAATATAGCTAATTCTGTCACTGATTCTTTAATGAATTCGCTTTAAATAAATTAGAGAAAAAAATAATAGGCTTATTGATTCTCTAACTTGGTAATTGCGGGGATTTTTTTTGTAGATGGTCGTCTTTTCTGAAAACCACAAAGAGCTTAATAACTCGAAGCTGAACTCTGGCACAATGCCTTGGAATTGTGAATTTTGTCATAGCTAACCATCCATATCAGTCTCAACAAAGCTGGTATTTGTCGGCTGTTTTCTATGACTAGTAAGATATTATATTTAATAATATTTTAATTTATATAACTTTTCTTAAAGATACACTTTAAGAGTTGATATAATGTATTAATAAGAGCGATAAAGATAAGATATGATGGATATGATATGAATATTTATCTAAAGAATATTTTACACTGCCTTCTACCTCTTATTTTTGTAAACAATCTTTTACTATATACTAATAAATAAACTTTTGTCAACAATATCCCATTAAAAGAGTATTTACTCCTCACTAATCTTAATTTTCATTTATTTTCCCTACCTTCCGCCGACACTTGTGTTAACACACTTGAAAATTCGCCAAGTATTTATCATTATGATTTATGAAGGCGTCTTGGTTTTCGTTGGTCACTTGTTTTGTGCGGGGAATCCCACTGAGGTAACCTCCATATAACCGTGTTCTTGTGCCAACAGTTATTAGCATAATTTTGCTTTAATTATATAATTTTTGACTAACACACGATGGTAATCAATTAGTGGGTTTCTGAAGAAATTCATGGAAAAACTATGTGGCGTAGCTAATGTCTAAATAATTTATGAATGTATTTTTTTTAATGGAATTTGATGACCAAATTTGATATGGATGTAGAGCGAATCCAATTTGAAGTCAAGTTGTTAAATGATGGTTAGAGGAAAAGGGATTTTTAGGTTTAAAACTTTAACTTTTTAATATTTAAATTTTGAAGTTATATTTCTTAAATAATTCGTTTAATTTGTTAAGTTGATATCAGTATCAGTATCAGTCAGTATACAGATTAAGTTTAATAGCTATGAGTTATGCTATTGGTTATATATATTTTTTGTATATATATTTAAGCCTTAAGTTATCAGAAAGCTTGCTTACTATCTCAAAAGCTATATACAAATGGAAAACCGGATTTGTACTCCACCAGACAGCCTATAAGTTGGCATAATTTCTGTTAGCCAATTCTCAAAGTCAGCCTAAAAGTAGGTAATTTATGTTTGAGCCTGCCTTTTCAGGATTTTCCCTTCTATTAGCCGTAAAATAAATTGGGGATCTTGCAAGGAAGCACCGCCTTTCAATTAAGCCAAGTGGCTGAGGTTGTAAAACAAAAATATGGCCGCCTACTTGCAGGCTGGTCCATTAAAAATTAAGCAAATATCAAAGGAAGTAAAAAGAGCGAAGGGAAGGGAAGGGAAAATAGTGCGGTTGTTGTGGGGTGGGTGCATAAGTAAAAGGACACTAAAATATTACGTGCACATGTGGCAGCCACCACCCTTTCACCAGCCCTCCACTCATTTCATCTTACCTCATCTGAGACTCATCCCATCTGGAGACAAGACAAGGACCTAAGATGATGATGGCTGGAAAACGGCGACAGGCAGAAATAAAAAATCAACTTGGCAAAAGCCTCGAGCCCAAAGCAATCAACTGAAATGAGGTGCAGTTGCCACGCCCACTTTGGCTAAGAGGGGAAATGCCGAAAATAATCACAAGGCGACAAAATGTTGCATATAATGCGGCTGCTTAGGAAGGACCATAAATAAATGCCTCAAGGCATGAGGGACCAGCCAGACTGGCAAGGACCATAAACAGTGCAGCCATAAGATGGCATAGAAATCAATGGATTATTAAAATCTTTTATAAATTAAAACAAATATATATTACTTATTTCATATTGTAAAATATTTAAATATTAAGTACTAATGATTAACTTTTCATTAAGTAACCTTAAATTAAAATTTCACTAAATCTACTAAAAACTAATTTAAATCTATCTTACATTACAAGCTAAACTACTTGATTAAATTTAAATTAAATAATTTTGAAGCTTGCTGTTACTATCTAATTTAGAAATCATAAACATAAGATACAAATAATAAAAAAAAGAAACTAAAAAGCCAACACAGACATCTCTAAATCGGACTAAGGACGAGGCCAGGATCACCAGACTCACTGACTGACTGATGGATGGATGGTTCGTGTTAATTATTTTGCTAAAATAATGCAAGAACAGCAACGAAAAATTTGACAAAATTTGATGCGCTCACTCACATCCTTACCATCCACCCACCATCACACTACCCATTTTCTATTTTCCCCGAAAATAATAATAAAAAAAAAAGGGAAAAACACTGAAATGAAAAATCGCAATTTCCTGGGCCCAGATAACCGCCGGCTACGAACATTTTCTATATAGGAATATAAACAACAATAAAGAGCGGACGACAGCGACGGCTTAATGAGTGACGGGCGGTCATATTAGATGAGATGCGATGCTATGTCCTTGTGTTGGTGATGTCCTGTCTGTGTGTGTGTGTGTTTGCCCCTGTTAGTGTCACAGTGGCAGTGTGTGGGTGTTGGTGAGTTATGGCACATTAAGCCCAGCTGCGACTACACTGAGAACAAAACTTTGACGAGAAAATGATTTAAAAAAAGTAACTTATAAACTTCGTTGTGCCATAAATTAAATTAGTGGAAGTTATTTTCTATAATATTTTCTATTATTTAACTAATAATAATAATGATGATGTAATTGAAAAATATTTATAAAACTAAATAGTTTAATTAAATAAACCATAAAAATACATAAATTAATTGAAAAATTTAAAAATTTAACAAATTAGTCCATATATTTCTCATATTTAACTTTTCACAATAATATAGTTTTATTTCATATATAGTCTGAGTTTCTTTCACTGCATATGTGTGTATGAAGGCTATATCTTCCATTTTTCGGGTGGATATCTGAACTCCTCTCGCATTCTCAGGCATTTGCATTATTCATGTGCTCCGCAGAGAAAGCTGAGGAGGATGACGTGGTGAAATGATGGGGAAGAGTCGAGAAAGTCGCGGTAGTTTTATTTTAAAGCCCAACCGTTCATAAAAACCAAGACCCAGACAAGTGCAGTTCGCTGTCATGGGAGGCGGCTGTATGCAAGGGTATATTGAGGGCGGGACATATAAGATATATATACCCTATAATGAAGCAGTAATCGGTTGATATCACTGGAGTTTATCAAAGGATATATACTGTTTATAAGACAGTTAAAGAAAGATCTTACTTATCAAAAAGATCTTGTTAATACTAAATAAATCAATTTTTTAAATATTTATGAGCTTGAAATTAAGCAGACAGCTGAACAAAAACCAGATATTATATCTGAATATATCCTTATCATGCCCAAAAAGCTGTGTATAAAAATATTAATTCAGATATTATCTTAGCTTTTCTTAACAAGCTGCAAATAATTATACGGCCCGAAAGTATAATAGAAAATTGTCAGATCTATTACCTGCTCGATTTCTGTAATTTGTTCAATAAACTACGCTGAAGTGTTCCAAATAAAGAGCATTCCCCAAGTTTATGGAGATTTCCCGAGTGAAAGCCTCTTTCTCCGACGTTGCACCTCCTCCACTCTGCTTGTTGCAATTTTAGATCCGCTGGCTGAACGCTTTTGATGGCTTTTTTTTCGGTGCCTGTCCTTCGTTTTTCGTGTCCATGAGAGACCACGAGTCCATCGTGTGTTGATGCTGATGACAGCATCCGAAGAACCGAGGAGCTATGGAGCAGCTGAGGAGACCACGTCGACCCCATGATGAAGTTGTCGTTCATCGTTCGCCGTTCATCGTTCATCGGGGGGCTGCTCGTTAAGTTGCCTTTAAGTCAAGTTGTTTGACAATCTTCGCAGGAAGAAGCAGCCAAGCCAAGCCAAGCTGGGCTAAAAAAAAAAGAAAATAGAGAGAAAAAAAAGTGTTATAAATTGCATTTAGTGTCGGGCCACGTCATTGCTGATTTGTTACGGCTGCCAACGGCTAACGGCGGAGGGGGCCAAAAGGTCAACCTCCAGGCCATAACAATAGCTTCTGTCCGTGGCTCTGGAATACCAGTTACCAGTTACCAGTTACCATATCCCCACATCGCACTGTCCAGATCTTTCAGTTCATACTGCATACTACATACATATATATGGATATATATACATATATATATATATGCAAATTGAGATGGCAATGATGCGTTCTGGAATTCCGAATTGTTTACAAATTTTCCAACAAAATGCTAGCGGGAGGAGCCTAGATATGCTAAAATAAAACTTCAAGTCATAAACTAAAGACTTTGTTTACAAATTAAATGCAGCATGCAAGCAACAAGCAACAAGCGACATCTTCATCGCGTCCAAAGGAGCCAAGGAACCAAGGTGCACCTCCTCATCCCATCCCCAGATATGCGACTTCAGATACAGGCCGTTTTGGTTTTGCTTATGAATTCGCTGGGTGGACCTGCCTGCACCCTCTTTTTACACCGTCCGCCCACCAAACTGATTCCTTCTGGCGCTTGGGTGTGATGTGTCCGTTTCACTGTCCTCCAGTCGGTCTGTCCATGCACTGAAAAAAAGAAAGATATTAGCTTGCGGGTTCTCATAGTTAAATATCTGCTTTTAAAGTAAGTTTGCCTTTTTCGATACTGATTTTCATATTAAAACTTCTGATTAAGTTCTGAAAGAGAATAATATATAGAATTATTAATAAACTAACAAAAGCATTTTCCTTTACAATTTCTAATACCAGTTAAGTAATTTCTTCCCCTGTACCTGTCTGTTTGTCCGTTTTGTCCGCCGGCTCGTACTTTATGCCCACCGTATGCAAAGCAGCCCGCAAGCCCAGCTACATGTGTTTTACATGAATTTTAAATGATATGTTAAATAAAAATGCGCAGCTAAACAGCCCAAGGCACCGCACCACAGTAAAGACAACGCAACGGCAACCAGAACACAGTGAGTGCAAAGAGTGCGTGGACAACGACTCCCAGAACACGCAGTCATAAAAAAAAACAGTGGTTGCAAATGCAAGTTCCGCTAAATGCTTAATTTTTGCTTTGTTTAAAAACGAAATTACATATTGTTAAAGTTTATTATCCAATTAAGTAGTGCTAAAAATAATAGAAAAAAAAACGGTGAAAAAATTGGAAATTAGTTTGAGAATTAAATGAAAAAGAATAATAATGATGATAGCGGGATGATTTCCTTATTGAGACTGGCTATATGCTAATCTTTATTTATTTTATTAAATTGCTGTTAGAGATGTTGTTAAGAAAATTAAGGGTACTGTGGAAGATTATAGTATTTTTTAACTCACTGTAAGGGGTTTTATTTTAACTAAAATGAATTCTTATTAAGAGTCAGAAATATATGTTATGAAGTTTGGTAATAACGTTTGTTTTTAACCATAAAAAGATTTTAAATTCGACATTATAATCAAAAAACCACACTTTCCCTGATCAACCCACTGTGCAGGTGTATAGGAAATCAGAGAAATGAAGCCGGGGAGTGGGGTCAAAAACTATGCAAAGTTTATGCGAATCTAAAATATTTGCACTGGGCAAGCGCATGTGCAGCACACTCAATTGTTCAAATACATTTATATATATCTTAAAGGCAGGCGAAAAGGAAGGAAAACTCTATAGAGCTGGGAGAGGGAAAACTGGGCAGCAGCAGCAGCCGGCGATGGCCGGAGTTGGTTTGCTTGGATGTTGAATGTTGGATGTTGGTTGCTGCCTGATGCTATCAATTCAAAGTCAAATGGGGGGACAACAAAACAAATCGGCGCTGCATCTATAATGAGCCCAACCAACGTGGACCGGACCTCAGATCCCTGGCTAAGCTTAAGAAACAGGCCGGGCCAAGGCCCCAAGTCGGAATTGATGAGAGCGGGCAACCATATGGCCAGCGGGCTCGGGTCCAAGCCCAGTCTCCAAACCCTGGTCCAGACTGGGTTCGGGATGTTTTGACTTGCATGCGCCTCATTGAGTTGTTTTGTGCGGATTTCCCCCTCTGTTCCTCTTTAGTCCCGATCTCGGCCAGCACGATCGGCCATAGGGACACCCACCCAACGCACACACTTCGGCCTACAGGTGGGGTCAAAAAAATAACATAGACCCCTGGGCTGTACTAGAATGTATATATTATTTTTAATCTTTTTTGGATATTTTTAACATTGACTTTGAAATATTTAACAAATTTTCATTATGGAAAATGATAATCTGTTACAAATACCAAATAATTTAAGGATTAAGTATATGATATTTCATAAGTCTATCAAATTATTGTGGTAAATGCAACGTAGGCAAGCCAATTGAAATATCATTCAACCTTTCTAAAAGACTATAAAGAATGATCTTATTATGTTGACCCCAACTGTACACACAGATGCGCTTAGTGGCCTGAAGGCATCGCATTATTCCCGTTCGTAGTCCGATTCGCATTGATTGCAAAAATTGTTGAATGCCGCACAATTGAATCCGGTCGCGGGTCTATAAATGTCTTCATTATGATCTTGAGTAGTTTGGCCAATTTGCTGGGGACTGGAACTGACCAACTGGTATTCGAAGGTATAAAAAGGGACTTTTGGTCTCAAAATTTCGAAAATAAATTAATTTTTAAAAATATAATTAAACTATATAGAAGATTATTAATAGTTTAATTAACTAGAATCTAAAATCAACAAGGAAGACAAATGAGTTTGTTTTAATTATTTGTTGGTTTGATTTAATACGAATTACTACTGGAAGTAAGGCGGAATCTTCAGCTTGATCAGTAAACGTGTTATTTGTTTTTCAAATTTAGTTGCCAATTTGTAATCTCTGGCAGCTAATCTGATGAAATGATCAATTACAGTTAATAAAACAATTAACTCCTTT
This sequence comes from Drosophila eugracilis, assembly GCF_018153835.1. Taxonomy (NCBI): domain Eukaryota; kingdom Metazoa; phylum Arthropoda; class Insecta; order Diptera; family Drosophilidae; genus Drosophila; species Drosophila eugracilis. The sequence goes on along the minus strand of NW_024572029.1, from coordinate 862,868 downwards.
GGTCAGTTTTCGAAAATTCCCGCCCCTCTTGTTCAGAAATTAGCAAGTGAAAAACTGTGCCAACACCCAGAAAAACTACGAATCCACAGAAAACTGCAACCCAAGCAAAGGCCAAGAACGAAGTTTCCTATAGAAAATTTGAGTTGCAGTTAAAATCACACCAAGGAAAAGCCAAAGCCAAAGCCAAAAGCAAAGGCAAAGGCAAATCAGGCATTAAATTGCTCATGAGGCCGACAATTTCTTTAAACACAGAGCGCAGAGCAGCGGCTGAGTTGGTAATAGAAAAGGATTTGACTCGATTGAACACCCGAATTTGCAATTTTCGAGTTAAGCTCCGTTGCGCCCCCAACGCCTCGGAAAAAATGGTGGGCGGTGAGCTAAAAATTATAGCCTAAGCCCAGGCAAGTGGAAGAGCAGACGGAGTTTCAGCCGTCTTTTTTTCCTTTTCCAATTGCTGCCTTTATTTTTTTTTTCTTTTTCGGGGCCATCTCTTGGCCAAAGCACTTAACACGTCAACACGGTCGCCGGCGCTGTTTTCCCAAGCAGTCGGCGGGATTGGGAGTAGGATTTCGGTGGGAGTTGCCAGTTGGGCGGACCAACGAAGTGGAGATACGCTTCTCCACACGAAAAGAAATAGTATTTCCCAGGATAACCCAGTTTTTGTTTAGCAGGACAAACCTTTTTCTTAAATGATAATTTTAGGAAATGTTAATAAAAATCGAAGACTTATTAACTATCAATAAAACCGTTTCCTAAGTTCGTTGACATTTCACTACCCTTACCCACAGTACATACCTTACAAATGCAAGAAAACTCCATCACTCCCGCTGACTTTTCCGCCTTTTATCCAGGGTTTGGGCCATATCGATAAAAACAATGTTGCGGTATTCTGCCTTATGCTGACATGATTACCCAGCTAACCAGCTGCCGAGCCACAAACTGAGCCAAATCCAAAGTCGAGGCTAAGCCCGAATGGTTGATTGTAGGTGCAAGTTAAGATGCACTGAAAAAAGGTACAAAAAAGTGTATATTAGATTATTACATTAATATATATATTATATTAATATTTATTTACCCTTATTATACTTTACTTTAATAAACAGTTGTCAAGGCATCGAATTCAAGGGCATATGCTACTTTTTCTCAGTGCTGTAACTAACTAGGATTGGAAATGGGATTGGAACTCGCATGTTGCATGCCCATATAGATCGATAAGATGGCCGAAGATTGAGCCAGAGAGGAGTGTGTGTATCGATTATTATCTATTTTGGTAGAAATCGATCGTGATCGATTTATGCTGAGATGGTTGAACAAGGTTAAGTGGCTGCAGAGCCTCAAAGGGGAATTATAATGCCACTTTTCGCCATCTGAGCTGTTAATGTGGCAACAGGAGTTTACGTAGATATGGGCTAAGAAGACCTTAAACATGAGGGAAGTTACAAGATAGTTACCAGTTGATAGAACACATCTTTGTAGCCCTTGCATTTCCATTTACATATGGAAAATTATTCACAATCCAAGTATCCTCTGATATTTACGTACTCGTTTGCTTTTCGCCCTTTTTCGATTTGGCCTTTTGTCGTAATATCTGGCAAATAAAAAAGAAAATTTATAAATTACCTATAACCAACAGGCATTAACGAGTGGACCATGTCGGTACCTCCCGAAGATCGTTTGCGGGACAATCTTAACCGCTGTCTATCGGACTCCTTGGTTAAGGGATTTGGAGGTCTGGTGATTGGATCCGTGGTCACCATACTCTTCTTCCGTAGGCGCATTTGGCCCGTCTGGCTGGGAACTGGTTTTGGCATGGGCGTGGCATATCGTGGATGTGAAAAGGAACTCAATGCACTGAAGTTTAACCAACGGAAGTGATATATCGAACGAGTTGAAGAATGAATTTTACGGATGTTTTGTTTATTTGGAATTTGGAATGATTAGAGCAAGAGAACTTATTAAACATATATGTTTTTTACTGGAGCTATTGGTGCTGGATTAGGAAAATAAATTGTTCTTAAGCTCACTATTTTTCATGAATATTCTTTAAGATTACATAAAATCGGAATAACAAAAGCTTTTGCTCAAAAAATTATAGACATGTTATAAGAAACAATGATCAAAATATCTACCTAAACGTTCTTATTGTCTTGATCTAGAGCTAGTGATATCTGCCAATAGGTGATGGCATTCGCCACCTATTTACCTGTTTTATATATCCTTTTATGTTAACCGACCTTCCTCCACATAAATCGCCCGAAATCCCGTTGCAAACTGGTGCTAATGCGACAAGTCCAACGGAATACCCTCTTCCCTCCAATCAACTTCTGCTCTTACAGATCTTGTCCACTTCTAGGAAAGATCGCTATTCGCGATTCATTTGCCAAGATATAGTCGAGGGCAGTGCTTCGCATTCAGTCAGAGCTTCCGAGGCAATCGGTTGATCACCAGTGGAGTCGAAAGAAACGAGAAGAGATTGTGTAGCACGGTCGGCAATTATAATATATACAAAATCCATTACGGTTCACAGGTCAAATGTAGAAATTGAGATAGATCCGCAGCAGCAGCCTAGAGGCTGGATTTGGTTCATTGGCAGCTTTGCACATTGTCCCCCCCTCTCGAAACACATCTTAAAGCTGCTTTTAGTGTTGCCAAGAAGGAGCTGAAAAATAATTAAGAAAAGATTTGACATGAGTATTGAGTTCGCCTGAAAGTTAATCATAGAAATGGAATTTATAAATATTTTTAAATTTGAATTTAGACTAACAAAGATCTGAAAAGCTTTGGACAGTAACCTAAACTTAAATAAATATTTAACATTTAGTATTCAGATCTTAACAAATGGTTTGTTTATAAAAATATTCTTAGTCTTAATTTATATTCTTAATAAATATTTTTAATATTTGTGCGTATATGTGTGTTCAGTTCATTGTAAATTTTCCAGTTAATGCTCAATTTAAATGGCTAAATTGTCAGCACTGATCCTGTCGACATCGTCATCGTCGATCAATGCTCAATTCAGCTCAGTTGAGCCTGTAGCGCCGCATCGCATCGCATCCCATGCCCATCAAGATAGTCGAAAGACCCATTGCCTCCATCGGATCCCTCCATTCCCGATCCTCGATCCTCGATTCGAGTGGCGGCTAAGGCAATCGTGATCGACTCGAACTCTTCTGTATTCTGGTATACTGGATTGTGGATTCTGTCTGTGGCTTCCACTCGCCGCATCTCAGAATTCGGCAGCAATTTTTCTTGGCCGCTCCTTTTTCACCTTTTCCACTGACTACCTTGGCCATATAGTATACGATATACACGATATCCGATGCGGCGACAGATTCGTTTTGGCAGCTACGCAGTCTTCTATGGAGATGATCAGTTTGGTTCACTCGTCCTCTGGTTCCTCTTATGAGAGCTTCTTAATTCTTAATTAGAATAAAAGTCTTAATAAAGATCTTATCTTTCTTATTTTTATAATAATGTAGTATTATTTAGCAAGCTATTTTATGGGCTATAACCATTTGTGTAATAATCTTTGTTTGTTAAAAAAGTTTATAAAAATATATTTGAATTTAGTACAAGTTCTAAGAATATTTTATATATTTCTAAGTTTTTAAGATTTCCATTTCATTACGAAAAATATCCCGAAAATATTTGTTTTTTCCCCTGAGAAATTCCCTACGAACTAGTTCACAGATTGCTTTTGGCCAGATCTAAGGCCACAGCCAATCTTTGGTTACACACCAATCCCCAAAAAAAAAAAAAAACTGAAGCCTAGACCAAGTGGCCAAAACCATTCCTCTGGACTCGAAGCTCTCGCGCTCTCCACGTTTAATAAGCAATTTTGATTTGGAGCAGATTATGTGACGACCAAACGAGCTGGAAGTTCAGGTTGCATGCCACACTGATGCACTGCACACTATTGCTGCCTGGCTACTGATGCACTGGAAGAAAGTTACTTTTGAAGGAGAAGTTGTTAAGGTAATAAAACTATTTTCAGAAAACTTGTTGATCATGAAATGGAATTTTCACTTTTTATAAGTACGAGGTGTGTTCAAAAAGTAAGGTGACTCTTCAAATTTCGCGAATTTCAAATTTTTCGATTATCGATTTTTTTGTTTTGTTATATTGGTACACTCTTCCCTAACATCTGTACCAAGTTTCAATGGAACATCCTCTTTTGTTTGGTTGTGAGAGGCGTAAAGTTACAAGTTGTTTTGCGAGCTCGGCGATTTTTTGCTATCGAAAAATATGGATCAAAGGATTTGGATTTTTTGGCCAAAAACAACACCACAATAATGCCTCAGCCACCATATTCACCGGATTTGGCCCCATGTGACTTTTTCTTGTTCCCAAAACTGAAGATAATCGAAAAATTTGAAAAATTTGAAATTTGAAAAGTCACCTTACTTTTTGAACACACCTCGTATAACTTCTAAAAGGTTTCGATAATCGAAAAATTTGAAATTCGCGAAATTTGAAGAGTCACCTTACTTTTTGAACACACCTCGTATTTTCTGTTCCAAAGACTAAAAATTAATAAATTGAGGAAAGTAAAAATGATTTTCTAAAAGTGAAATGGAAATGATATCATCAACCTTTTCAGATTGTAGAGACATAAACTTCTTACTTTTGAATGCAGTTCATAAAGAACAACTGGCTTTATACTTTTTCGGCAAGTGTAGCCGAGCCGAAGGAGCCGCCAGCTTGGAGCTTTTAACTGCGACTTGCACTTGACTTTGTCGCTGACCCGGCAAAGATTTTTAACTGGGACTTGTTGCCAGTTCCTCGGCTCCCTGATGCCGATACTGTTTACATGGAACTTGTACTGATTGCTCCTAGTCATGCCCCCGATTTGGAGATTCGCAATTTTATGATAAGACTACTGAACCGAGCAGCAGCTTGCCAAGTTCATTTTCGCAGGAATTGCTTGAATTTTTATTGAATTTTAATTGGTCAAAATGGTGATGAGGACCAGGACCAGCAGCAATAGCAGCAGCAGCAGTCTGGCAGAATTTTCCTTCAGATCGAGAAACATATGCCTGATGACCGACCCTTTTGTGACTACGATCCGGAATGGCAAAGGTTCCCAAGAAAATTTAGATCAATTTTCCTAATTTACCCGGGCCTCGGCGATTGCGTGTCGTGGCGTGAAAAACGGCACTTGAGGAAAACCCACAGAACGCGAGGAGTCAGAAGAGGTGGAGGAGGCAGAAGATGAGGAGGTGGCATTCCAAAGAGCGGAGGAGGCTGAGGCAGCGGAAAATAAATCACGACTCAAGTTTCGAAAGCGCGAAACTGTTACCAAAGCACTTAAACTTAAATTGGCCAAAGCGAGCTGCGAGCTAATCCAGCCACAAAGATCCCACAAAGCCCCGGCTTTTTTTTTCTGTTTTCTGTTTTTTTTTTCCTGGCCGGGCGGGGAGTCCCAAATTAGAAATAGTGTAGATAGATACGCCAATAGAATTTATAGTGAGCCTCTCGGACTGCGTTCCTTTTTTTGCTTTCCAACTGCCGCTGCCGCTGCTGATGCTGATGCCGCTGCTCCTCATGATCATGCCCTGGTCAGGTTAATTTTGGGCACGACCATGGCCATGCGGCCATGTGGATGACGATGACGATGATGATGGCAACGCACGAAGGAAGCCGCACTAAGTGCACTGAGAGAAATTGGGTACTTCGGTGAAAGAAATGGGAATTATAGAAAGATTTTTGATAGGGTTGTGTGGCATACCTTGAGTCAAATATGATGTACTATTTCTTAACTGCAATATTTACTCAATAATACATTAATATCCCAAGCTAACCCATAACTTTTTCCTGGTGTAACCAAAGTGGATAAGCGGGGGGTTAGGTGGCGGTCATGGAGTTAAGGCAGAAACGTGCTCAGGGATCGCAGCTTAAGTTTAATGGAACCAATTGAAGATATTTTGTGGGCAAGTGATAAAGTTGTATGCCCAGTTGGTGGGTGCCTTCTTCTTCTTCTTCTTCTTCTTCTACTGATGCCTCTCCATTGGCTTTCGTCTTCTTGGTAACTTCTAAAGGTAACTTGGCATTTCCATCAACAACTCGATGCTGCAAGTTCACTACTTCACGAACCCATTAAATGATGCGTAAGCCCAACGTGATCATGCGTCTCCGAAGGGGCCCAGATCACACGATCCTGATACGCAGAGAGTGGAAAAACCTGGGGAGAAATCAGCGTGAAAATTGCCAACCTCCCCGCCCCCACATTGAGTTATGTGAAAATTGCGGAAGAATTTCGTGAGGCGGCTTGTTAGTAGATGGAAGGAAAGCAAAACCAAACCAAACCAAAAACCAAACTAAACTAAAGTAAACCAACATTGAGCCAGGTCCAAAGGCAATTGGCCTGCAATCAGTGAGGGTAGAGGAAGTGGGTGAAAGGTGCTGCAAAAAGGGGTTGGGAAGTAGGTTAAGGTAATTCCCCGATACACAAACATATGCCCAAACAAATTTTTAGCCAAGGATTGTAGTGAGAAAATCACAGCACTTAAGTTTTTCTATCATAAGTTGATATCGAATGTGGTCTTTGTTATTGAAACTACAGTGAGGTTTCTTGGATTTAGATAATAAATATTTTAAATATGCCATTTTCTCAGCTTACTAATCTTACTACTTTTAAGATCTTATAATAATTCTAGAATCTTATCTCCTTCCTTTGTATTTTCTTAAGAATTTCCTTTTCAACCGGATAGTGAAAAATCTATGGGATCGTTTGCAGTTTCTATGCTATGCTCTTTGTTACGTCACACTTCCGGTGCCAACCAATCAATCAAAGGGCTGCCAACTCCACAGTCTCCGTTTCTTTTCACTCTTCACCCCCTTTGCCAGCTTTTTCTGCGAAAAAGTTCTTCGACTTCTTTTGCGGCTCTTTTTGCGGCTCTCTTATTTATTTTGGCTCATTTTTACGCTTTATGCACTGCCCGTTTCCCGCACACCTACCTACCGCCCGCCTGCCCGCTTTTCGTACTTTCCAGATGGTTCTACTATACCTTTAGTTCCCCCCAAAAACCTCAATCCCTTCCTTTGTTTCCGTGTGCTGTTGTCCATTAAATTTGATACCCACTTATTTGGCCAATAAAATTAACCTACCTCAACTTGTTTGGCCTTCGTCATAAAGGTGGGCGAAACTCAGCAAAGAGAGTGAAGGAGATGGCAGGCGACAGTGCGAAAGAAAAGGCAAGAAGGTGGCGGGAAAGAGACGCACATTCCTTTGCTCTTTGCTTTAATGTCAGACATGCGAGTGTTTATTGTGACCTTCAGTTTGGTCTGAAAATGGTTGCTGTTTCAGAATGAGTCCCAGTGAAAGATTCCTTTTCTGGGAGGAATTAAGAATAATGTTCATTTAGGGGAACCCCTATATTAATTACCACATCTAATTAGAAACGAAAATGACAAACTTGGGGAGATAAAGCACTTTGAAATCGGTCTAAGATTGTCCAAGTTATTCCAGTTAGAAGTGAAGTTCGGGGTCACCGATCAGTAGGTCTACAGAAATAATTGTAATTGAAATCAAAAGAATTTCTCTAGTAGAACAATCACCAATGTCATTCGCAAACCTAATGGGTGATCCACCTCCTGTGCCTGCTGGGAAAACACCTCATGTGGTGAACGCATCGGGCGCGCAAATAAATTAGCGGCCACCAAGTGTTGACATTTATTGTCAAGCCAAGCCCCAAAAAAAGCGACTTCGAAACCGAAACCAAATTCCCGACAGCAGAAAAAAACAAAAAACGAAATAAACGAAACGAGCGACACTTGCAGCGAAGTTGCAACAAGATACGCGTCGCACGTTGCACGTTAGCGAGTTGCAAGTTGCACACAGGCACACTGAACACTGCACATTGCCGCACGCTTTTGGTCAATTTCAATTTATTGCATCAAGTGACAATCGGGTTAAATGGACGGGGAATGTGAATGGGAATTGGAAATGACAGTGGCAAGGACCCAAGTATCCTATTTAATTGGTGACCCCGACAACGTCTAAATTGTCGCACCTTTTTCAGACGCAATTTGCTGCGTTTTCTGACTTTGGATATGGAACGTCTTTTTGTTTTTGGATATTCTGGGTAGTAGAATTAACATTTGAGAGTTTGTTACGAATGGAAATAAATTGTTTTTTTTATATTTATTAAGAAAAGGTATATTATTTTTTAATTAATTTTTGGGCTTTTTTAATAAGTAAGATACGAATCTTTTATTGATCATTTCTTTAATCTTGTCTTAATAACATTTTTATTGTTATTAAAGCCATTTTTTAAAGTAAATATATATTTTCTTATCCTTATTTGCCTTTTTTCTTTTTATTTATTTTCCATTTCTTTCGCTGACCAACGAAGCGCAGCGGCAAAACGCTTAAAACAAGCCGCTTTTTCGTTGCAAAAACAAAAAAAACGTAAAAAGAAAAGAGGTAACCAAATTTAGCCTGAGCGCGTTGCAAGTTGCCAGTTTTGCAGTTGCCAGTTGCAAGGCAATTAAAATTTTGCTCCAAACAAAAAACCGAACAGGGGTCCTCCTCCTACTTCTTCCTCTTCTTCACTTCACCAACAGCCGTCTCTTTCTCGACGGCGTGTCGCCATCTCTTTCTTAGTGTTTCGGCGTTTCGGTGCCTAAATAAGTCAAGTGTTGCACAGACAGCAAAGCGAGCGAACCTCAAAGTGGCAGCCAAATGGGCGTATGAAATGCAATTAAATTAAATTTGCAGTTTTCAAGAAGTCCAGTGGCGTGCCGTCCAAGAAGGGGAAGCAAAGAATGGGGTTATCAAAAACTAACCGCAACCTGTCATAATGGTCAATGTCAATTTCGCATAATTAACATTTAATTGAAAAGTTTTAGCCAAATGATAGTGCATCAATGTGGAAATTAGCAATGGTGAGCAAAGAGCAAATTTTAAGTAGGGGCTGGGTTTTAATTTCCCTGTTTTTTTCTTCTTTTTTTTTATTAGGGTGCGTGACAGTGCGTATCCTTTGATCTAAAAGACGACTATTAATTTTACTGCAAACAGAGTTTAGGCCAAGTGTGAACAGGAGATAGGTTGGATAGGTTTCATTGGGAATATTTAAAGTGCTGACCCTAATAATACTAATATTATATCTGAAGGATATAATTACTTCCACAAAAGCGATTTTACACCTTTAAGTGTTTTTCATTATAAAAATATATGTATATAATTTTCTTAAAGATACTTTCTTCTAAAGAGATCTTTCTTTGAAAACAGCTATTTTCCTGTATTAAGCAAGCTCTTTTCCACCTTCCCATTTCACAGATCGCATCATTTTTGGTCTCGTCCGTTGGCTTTTAAGCCAGTTCTTCAGTCTATTGAAATGTCAGTCAACGGCCCTCCAAAATGTTTTATAGCCAATTATAGTTGTCAAAGTGTGTGTGTGTGTGTGCCTACACCGTATGTGTACATATACATATATAAATATATATATATTCAGCCTGTGAATGCTTGTGGCTGAAGGAAGGCTTTTGGCCCCAACTTCTGGCCAAAAACTTACTTCCTGGCTCAGTTTCGGCGGCGGAGGATTTGGTTTCAGTTGCTGGCGCTCACCAGGCCTATCGATAACAGTTGATAAGAGCCTCAGCCACCCACTGACAGGCCATGTGTGCGTGCACTGAAAGAAAATTAACTAACTAAGATGGTCAAGAGTCCACTTTTTATAGCAGAAATATGTTTTAAACTATTTAAGGTCCCCTAAAAATCAATTTAACTTCAATATTTTATAACTCTTTGATATTTTCATATATCCTCGATCATTCATAAACATTTTCCAGTGTTCTTCCCTATCGAAAAGCCATCCCCACCTCCGAAAGTTCTCCTCCTTTCTCGCAGTGTGTGTGATTTTAAAAGGTTTTCCATGTTGAAGCGATAAAATGGCAAAAATTGAATAACTGACAGAGTGAAGGGAGAGGGCCTCGTGGATTTTCACTAACTGAAAGGCAAAAGGGGGCTTAGCTGATTTGGTAAATCGATAGCGACACTGAACAGGAGGGGAACAGAAAACAGGGGTAAATCAGACCAAGGAGAAGTATTCAAGTGGCTAACAAATCCAAACCAGCGAAGCTTAAACAAAGCCAAAAGTCAGGCTGTGGATTAATTCGCATTTTCGCGCGTTTCTTGGCAGCTTAAGGTGATCTCTTCACCTCCCCTCAAAAGAAAACTCCCTTAAAACCTCATCTTTCAACCCCCCAACCCCTTTGTTTTTCTTCTGCTTTTCAGTCTTGAGCCGCCACTTTGTTTACAAAAATTATGCAAAGCATGCAATTGTTTTAATTCCTCCTCGTGAGGGTCGGTCTGGCTTTTTATTTTCGTTTTTTTTTGGGGCCCCCTCTTATTTTTGTGTAATAAATTTAACGCCAGGTTTTTGGAAATCGGGAGGGGAAGTCAGTCCAGCAGACTAACTGCTGGCCCCCAGGCAATTGGAAATGCATCACTGACCTAGCTCAGCCGAAAAAGAAATCATTTCGAGTTGAGGAGACCTTGTCTTTGGTGGTTTATATTTCCCATTGGAATTGAAAGTCTAAGAAAGGTTAAGAAAAACATAAATAAAAAAGTAAGTAATGTAAAGTAAGTAAGTACTATTTACCAGGAAATTCTTCTGTGATAAAGAAATTGCAGGAATTATCAAAAATGTAACCTAGAGACCTCAGAATCCTCCAACATAATGCATGAAAATGTCATGGAAAATACCATTTTAATTTCTATTGTCTGATTTTAGTTCTTTTAAGTTACTAAAACCTTTTCACTATAGCGAAAAGCTAAAGAAAGATGAAGATGAAGAAAGATTCTCAGATTGCAATTATTTTTAAATACAAGCATTCTAAACAACATCAGCTCGGCTTAAAGGATTATATTCCAATTAAAGTTACTTGGCAATCAGGACTTGGCACACAAGTGCGTATTGTGGTAGTTGTGGTGTGAAAGGAGGTTTTCTGATCCTGATTGAAAGCCCCAAACACAAAGTGCGGCATATTTTAGCGCGACTGTGTGCCACTTGACTCGATTGCACAGGAACAACAAAAGTTATGCTACAATTCATGCATGAAACATGACTTCTGGTCCAATCTCTCCAGCACCTCAACCTCAACCTTCTTCCTTCAAACCCAAAAAACCCACCTTTTGGGCCAAAAACCACAGGCGGGGAAAATGAGGGCTTCTAAACGCTTGATGGTGTTTAACTGAAGACTAAGCAGTGCGAAGTGATGCACAGAAAGAAAAGGTTTATAAATAATTGTATATATTAAATACTACTAAGAACATCAAATGTAAGTTATTGTAAGTTAAGGGTTAAATATGCATAAATTAATATACAATATTAACTGAATTTCTTTAATCTATTGCTTAAACATTTTTCTCTGTTAAAAACTCATTTATAAAAGGACTTTTAGTCCTTATTTTTGGAAGTGTTTTGGGAAGCTTTGTCGTTGAACGTCTGCGGTTCAAATCAAACGCACGCAGGCGAAAGCTTTTCAAGCTTTTCTAATGAGCAACGCTCCTGCGTTAACTCTTCACACCGCACAATGCATAACCTTAACACCCGCTTAACCCCCCTTGCGCCAAACTAAACCCACCTAACTCTATAGCGCCGATGGTGGTGCCGACCAAAACTCCTTCGCCACTGGCGCAATTATTGCAACTTCAATAAATTTTCGACTTGATTACGCACAGAGCGAAATTAATCGCCGGCATACGTCATACGCCACCCGGGCAATACCAATTCCAATTAAGACCTGTGCGCGCCTGCCTATCGCCTATCGACAATCGAGTGGCACAGGAAATTCTAGGAAATTACTCACACTCATTAACATATTTACACCTAAAAACGAACGCTGACAAATGACAAAGAGGCGTAGCCGGCAGCCTGGTGTTTATCCAGTTCGCAATTAGACAAGGTGCCTCCAACCATGCCCCTCATTTCTTTTCCTACTTTTTTCTTTTTGTCAACTGAAAGATGCAAAAATAGCAGGCTTAAGCTTATACTAGTCAGTTAACACCCCATTCTGAAGTACACTTTCGAATGTTTAGGATTATGTATCACAAAAACTTATCTTTAAGGTCTCATTTAAATAGACATTCTTTCAATATTATCTTTTACATTATTAAAATTGTTAAATTTAAATTACAAAAATTACTAGAGAAACTATTGAAATTGAACGGAATTGATATAGCCAATTTATGCGTTTTCAAGAACATGACATGATGGGAACCCGGAGCGGCAGCAGTCAAAGGAGCTGGAAGCTGGAAGAGCTCCAAGCAGAGACACAAGCTCTATAGAAAAAGAACAAGCAGTAGAAGGGGTCAGGGCCTCAGACGATTACGATTAATGAGAAGGCACTTAAAAAATTTTACACGGCACGCGCTCTACGCAGCTTCTTCGAAGGCCAACACCACCACCACCACCTCCTGCCACTCATCTCCATCCTTGCTAGCCATTTCGCATTAAGTTGTCCAACACCTGCCCAGTGGGCAAAGCGATGGAAAGCGCGGCCTGATTGCCAATTTGTTGTTGGCCAAGTTTAGCATTCGCATTTGTCTCTGTAAATCCAGCACAGAGAAAAATATGCTCTAGAATATGTTTTAATGGGGTAATATATAAGTTAGAAAAGATCATTTTTATAAGAAATGGTTCTTAGGTTGTAGAATTTAATAGGATTCTGTCTTGCTTGTACAAGTTAAGTTTCTAATATGAAAGTCAAAAACTGTTTTTCTCTCTTCGCTTTAATCTTTAGTACCCAAAATTAATTTTAATATTCGCCATAAACATAAATATCTGACTGTATTAACTTCAAGAAACTCTCAATCCAAACTTCAAACCAATTTTTTCTGTGCAGAAACTCAAAATATTTAGGAGTAAGGCAAATGCAGTGCACCTTGCACCAATTAAGATGCACTCTCGGGATACGTAACTAATACGGTCTACCTTGGTTAAGCCCCCGTCCAATTCCGTTGCTGTTGTGACAGATTTTCCCATTGACAGGGCCTTAATGGATTAACATTTGTCAGTGTCGTGTTAGGCAAAAGGAAAATATAAAAAAAAAAATGAAAAAAAGCAACCACAACAATGCCCGCCAGGTGAAAAAAAGTATGTTGGAGGATGGGAAGGTAAGCTGTGGACAGTTGCTGATTTGCATAACCGACGATGATCGCTTTATTTGGCTTGAAATATGACAAGGAGTCAAGGGGAACTAGTAAATCTTAAAAAATATATAAATTAAGATATATATTTTATGAAATTAAAAAAAAAAAAACTTTTAGTCTGGAACCTAAATTATTAAAACCCTTCGCATTTGAAACTACGAATTAAAATTATTCCGAATTCAAATGAAAATTCCATAATTTAATGGCTCTTAATGAAAGCACCTAAAAGAAATATTAAGTGCTAATATATTTCGACTGTGACTGCCTTTTTGTGGGCTCCTTCTTTTTTTCTAGAATCACCCATTTCAATTTCGGTTTGAATAATTGGCGTGTTAATCCGATCGTTGTCTGGTGCAATCAGCGATTTGGCCACAGTCACTGCCATTAGTTAAGCGACACGCAGTGGTGAAAAAATGGTGTTCCCGCAGCCAGTAGTCGTCGTTGAATAAAAAAAAAAAACTGCAAAGATGGCAATGGGAATGGCCCAATGGATCGCATTGGTAGACGCACTTTGACAGCGGGCCCAAAGTGAATAACTTGCGGCACGCTAAACTCGTATTAATTTTAATGATATAATATGAAGAGACACGCTAAATTGTTTACAGCGGCCTGGAGAAGAGGGGTAGGTAAGATGGGATGGGATGGTTCCCCGAAGACTCTAACTGGAGATTGAAGCGAACGATGCGTTCGGAGATCCAAAGAGTTTTACCTTTACCCATGATTATAGAGTGAGGTGTGGCTGTGCTCTCCTTCTGGAGTTGCCTCTTTTTCTTGTTTTTTTTTGTTTTGTTTCTGTTCTGCCAGCTGAGCCGAAGCTCATTAACATTTTTAATTTTATTTTATTTAATTATACAGAAGTTTATTGCTTCCGTCGTGCCGATGCGTTATTTTTCCCCCCCATTTTCTTTTTCGCGTTAAACTGCGAACTAACCCGATGGTAGTAGTGAAGGGGGATTGGCCAAGGGGGGCAGCATTGGCGGGTGCAAGAAATGCAGTTTTATAAATTATAGTTAAGAGCTGATTACACGCACTATAAACGTTTTACTCTTCGCACCACGCGAACCTCGAGGGGCAGTCGGGTGTTTAGGTCCTCTAATTGATTGGCCAAAACACTGAAAACAAATCTGATGTCTTTTTTATATGAGTAAACTTAAGAACTTTACATTTTAAGGTTTGGATTTATACACCTTTTTGGTAATATGGAAGCCCTTTATGACATGTTTTTATGCCTAATGAATGTGGTTTCTTTACTGAATCAGTTTTTTTCTTTCTGTGCACCTCTTGAAAAGGTATGAGTGGCGTCAAGAGGAGTGGTTAGAAAGGGGGATATGGACATACATATATGCCTTCGTATGTTTACGGGCACTTATCAGTAGTCGTCTCTCAGTCAGCAGCACATTATACAAATTAATTAGCGCTGCCTCATTACAAGCAAAAAAAAAATACAAAAAAAACCTCCACCTAGAACATTGGATGCCAGCGAACGTGCAACTTCCTCCACTAATTTAGCAACTTTACCCATCTGGTCAGAACATATATATAATTCACAATCAGGTTGGCAACAATTTGCCGAATGCCGTTGTTTAACAAGACAATGTCTCATAAATCCATCAGAAAAGAGGAAAAAGAATGTGGAAAGTGTGAAAAATGGGTTGGTGCTTCTCGGCGACGAAGACTGCAACTGCAATTAAAACAGGCATTAATGCAAGTTCATAAATCAAAACAAATTAATAGCTTTTAAATGCTTATTTTGTATGATGTTAAACCAACTAATCCAAATTACTAATTACATTTGATTTTTGATTAACTTTCCAATTTCCTTTTCTAAAAATTCAATAACTGAATACATAATTGAAAACCTGACATGTCTCGACTTTAAATAGTTGCCATACTCTTCACAAAATTCATTTGGAAATTGCTTTAAGCCTCGAAATTTGACCAAAACGAGAAACAAGGAGTTGGACACAAAGGCGTAGGTATCGTCGAATGTGGGGATAGTATTTCGTAGACCCAATGTCTCATACCATCCAGCCACTTGACTCCAGACAGACAGAGACTCGTATGTATATATCCATATCCCATATATACATATATCTGTATATGGTTTCGTACAGGTCGGTTAGATGAGGGAGGATGGCGGATGGCGGACGGTGAAGCGAATATCTATCAATGTGCTTTCGGTTATTCATCAACGAAAATGTCTAAATTATTCAAATGGAAATGTGGAAATGTCGTCCGCCCTCCATTTCTACATCTCTCCATCTTTCCATCTCTTCAATCTCCGATCCTTTGGGCCACTCCTGTTTTGTTTCTGTTGGTCGGACATGGACTGAATTGATGAAGCGGCAGCAGACCGACAAACCGTTAGACGTAATGTGGACAGATGAGTGGGTGGATAGGTGGTATGGTGTATATATGGTGGGAGGCAACCGCTAACAATGGCCTCGTTCTCCTACTCTTTGATTTCCATCTGGCAAGTGCCCGAAATGGTTTCGTTATTTGGTCCTGTCTGCCGGTTGCTCTCTCTCTCTATATATATATGCATTTTATACTAATATATATATGTGTATATATGTTGGCTGGATTTTATGTCTAGTCAGGGATTTCTATAAACACACAGTTTTAAAGAAAATAACCTCCATTCTCTAGCTACTAAATGTTCTATGGAAAGTACACATAGGCTATTGTATGTAATTACTACTTTTTTTAATCTTAAATTTGTCTTGGTAGTTACTTCGGGAAGTATCTTTGATAGGGCTATCTACCTCTTAGAATTCGGTGGTTTCATTAAATTTGTTTCATAATTATTGGCATTATTAATGATTACCTAATAACATGTCTTAAATTTTTTTACCTAAACTGGTCCTTCAGAATCGCCTCGATTGGAATATCGCATTCTCACTCTTAATATAACCTTATAAAACAATCGAGAAAAGGCACGATTTCCTCAGTTTGTTTAGAATGGAATTACCCAGTTGCCACAACGCACTCCTCCGCATCTTCAATGATCCCTTTGCTAATTTACTGTTATGACGTCAGAAGAGAGCCTTTGTTGTTTTTTGTTGTTGTTGTTTTTATGGTCGAGGTTAAGTCGAAGGTTAAGGTGGAACTTGAATTGCTTGTAATTGTTTTTGTTCCTGGCCGCAGCAGCGCCTGTTTAAATGTTTGTCAAAGGAAAAAGACGTGTCAACTGGCGCCGTTGTGTTGCTGTCTACCCCTCTCGCTTCTCATTCATACCCCCTGTCTTTCCATCTGTTTGGACAGGTCCAGGCTCAGGACAAAGAAAAATGGTCCACGTTTCATTGGAGCTTTGTTCATCTTGTTGTTGCACACATAACACACAACAGCAGAGGTTAAGGATTTAAGTCCACAGATTAAAGAATATATAATATATGTTTTTAAGATATTAAATAAGATGTTTCCCATAAGTTTATAAAAGAAATGAAGAAAAGATCTTAAAATTACAACCTATACAAGCCAGTCTTGTCCAGTTATAAGAAAATAATCAGAAATCAATAATTATTTCACATATTTCTGTAATCCAAGAGCTACCCCTTGAGGTTTGTTTAACTAAAATTGATACCTCGTTATATTTATTAGAACTAGCCTATCAAGATGACCTCTGCTGTATACAAAAGTGTTGTTATTGGGGCTGCTGGTGTTGGCAAAGCAGCGAACAGGATAAAATTCGCTGTTTACATTCTCTAATTTCGCTTGTTCATTGTCCAGCGAAGCGTTTCGCGTGCATCGCCCAAGCCTCCCCCGACCACACCCCTTTTTTTCCAGCCGCCCCTTGACCACCAAGCACCCCTCCTCACTTGAAGGCCAGAAAAATAAAATACAAAAACAAAAAAAAAGCGAAGGCAAACTTTGTTTGGCCAGTTGACCAACAGAGCGCTGGTGAAATTAAGCCGAGTATCCATATCCGTTGTCTCAACTGCAGTCACACCCCCTGGAAAAGTCCCATTCGAAGCCCCCTATCTTAACCCATTAGGCAACGATGGTCGAAAATCTGATAAGATATACTGGGAAATTGCTAAAATAATCAACTTGAACTATCTTTGAAATATATATAGAAATCTGTAGCTTGATTATATTCATAATAATCATTTAATTTTAATATTTTCTATAATATTATCTTTAAAAAAGGAGCATTAGATTTATTTTTTAGTAAACTCAACTTGTATTAAATTTGTTTGTTTTTATTTTCTGCCTAAATAGTTGTTATGAAAAACTTTAAAACTTAAATTGCCATTCTGATAAAGAATAATTCGAAAGACCAAAATCAAAAACCTCAAAAAACGACTTCTGAGTTAATTAAGAACTCTTTGGCTAGAAAACCGCACTTAGTGGGTTAATCGCTTGGGAGCTCCCCCCTTGTTAGCCGATCTGGGCTTTTGCTTCTTTTGGGCTGCGGCGAACATCTTCTCTTTGCTTTTCATTTGGCTGCCTGGCAAAAGATTTCAAAGTAATGTTACATCAAGTGGAAAACACTTGCACATACAGTGGAGCCTCGCCATTGCTACCATCATACCCCCCCTGCCCACTGAAACACCACCAATTTCGGCACCTGCCGACATCTCCTGGCAGAAATCCGCTTTGTTCTTCTGCCTCAGTCAGCATTTTTGCAGACAGGATACAGGCGCAAGGTTTCTAATTTTTTGTATCTTGTTTCTCAACCCGCCCCACTGGCCACTGTACAGTGTTCACATATCGATGTACTGGCACAAAACCCATTGAAATCGGTTGTGGAGGAGGTGGGCTCAGAAAATATTGTTTGGCCCCCCAAATCGGAAAGGAAAATTTACCAGGAACTGAGGGTGAGCATGTTTTTTGTTGGAAAATATTTCTTCTTTATATACAGAAGTGTCATATGAAGCTCTTTGAATGGAAAATGGTATCAGAATTAAGTGAACGTGTCTTGAAGTATATTAAGAGTTATTTCATTTCAAAATCATTCTAAAACTCGAGAAATTCAGTGAATCTTCAATTGCCAATTTGAATTTTGAAATACTCAAAAGAAGCGTTTAGTTTGTATGGTCACATTCATTGAGTCAAACATATGTATGGCCACACTAACTTCAAAAGTACTCAAAATACTTTAAAGTATTTAAAAAGGTAATGAAAAAAAGTTCTAATACTTTTTAATCAATAGCAATTTCAATAGTTCAACCTTAGTTATTCTAATTAAAAGTTTCCTTTGCAAGGTCCCACTACATTAATGGCCACACTGGAAAATCAAGAAAAAAGATAATCTTGGGCAACCAAAAATTCCGTTGACAAGCCCAAGTTGTTGGGGTCGTTGGTGTTGTTGCCACTGTTATTTCCCAGTTAGTTGGCTGTAATAAAAAGTGCAGAAGCACTGTTGCCTTGTCGCCCTGTCTCTAATTCGCACAAATGGCAAAAATGTAAACGAATTTCTTATGTTCATTAACTCTGCCGACGACGACGACGTCGACTGTGCTGCTTCTTGGCACTTGTATCGTCGTGTCAAGTTGTTGCTGTGGCAGCTGCAGCAGCAGCAGCAGAGTAGCAGCAACAACATCCATTGCAACTGCAACATGATGCTATTTTTATTAGCCCGACTGAATTCGGGACTGTGGGTTCTCTGTGTCAGCGAAAGGTTAAAGCCACTGGTCAAGTTCAAGGCGTGAGAAATAAAACAAAGTGGAAAACAAAGTTGCAGAGGATTAAGTTTGTCTAAGATGCTTTGCATTCCAAAAAGATAGCAAATATCGGAAGTTTGATACTTAAACTCATTATGAAACTATTTAAAAGATTTCCTAAAACATTTTATTTCCTTGATTCTTGGACGTGTGCCAGGTTGGTGACCCGAATACCTCAACAGTTCAAACTACAGAACCAATTTGGTGGCTCTCGTTTTTGCTATTTCTGGCCTTTAAACTGTCAAAAGGCCCAAAAGGTGCCAGTCCATCGAAGGAGTGTGAATCGGCGGGTATATACCGGGGATATATGGAAGTTAGGGGTTTCTGGGGGGAATCGGACCTGGACCTGGACCTGAACCTCAAGCTGGAGCTAAAACTAAAGCTAAGGCTGGGCAAACGGGTCGCAGCTGCATGGGCCAACTAAAGGACCCAAGTCGAGTGCTGATCATGCTCTCAGCTCACGCAAAATAGTCGTGCACGATCCGCTTCGTGATTTTGTGTAACGAAGCGCCCAAAAAAATCTTTCTATATATTTACTATATATATATATAAAGATATATATATATATATATATCTAGCTGGGTCCCATGACCGAAATGAAACCAAAAAGTAACAAAGCGAAATACGCTGGAAATTCATCTTGTCGCTGGCCATTCCAAATCGCAAATCGCAGCCGGTGCCAGTGCCCTTGACTGTGGATATTCTCCACCCAAGATTCCCCCACTCTCACTCCCAGTCGCAGGCCAAGTCCCATTCCCATAGTGTTCTGCCCTCGATCTTTTACTGGGTTCTGGGGCGACACTTGTGCATCATTTTGGTGACTTTTGCTCTTTCACATGGCAAAGGGTCTATGAAATATCACACGAGCTTTGGGTTGGGTTATGCAAATCAGCTTGGTGCTTCTAGAGGAAAAAATGTATCAGATATTACAAAACTCGTAATATTAACATCTGATAATAAACAGATCGAGTATATCAATTCTTTGTCAATCCAATTCAGAAATCTCTCTTAAAGCTATCAAAATTTCTTTTCTTAGAAAAATAGATAGCTCTCCAGAATCTAGAGTTCCAAACAACCCACAAGATGCCCAAGTGTATACAGAGTTCGTGATATTCGATTGATCGGACTCCCCATTGCCGTTTTAGCCATGTCAATTCCCTAACCCCGCGCCTGAGTGTTTGTCTTACCTTGAAAATCGCTGACTACTCGGAGCAACTGTTGCTGCTTCGGTGGTCGGTGGTCGATGGATGTTGCTCCTCCGCTTCGTGTTTCATCGCTGGGAGACTCATCTGGAGACCATCTATGTCCATGTCTATGTCTATGTCTACGTCTATGTTGTCTTCTTTGCCAGCATTGGATGCCAACTTGGATCGCGAGTGCAACTGCGACTTGCGACTGCGAAATGCCTGCCAGTTATTTGCTCCCATTGTTCGCAGTTCGTGGCTCAATATTGCGTTGCACATGCCCCTCCTTCGCAACCCTTTGTCATCTTTCCTCAGGGAGATGCACTGAAAAAATTTTTATTAAATTACAAATTTCATAAGAAGTTTTTCTATAAATACAAATCTCATGTTGTCCTTTGGCTATGGTAGTTTTTTTCTATCCTCTTTCATTAATCCTTAAGAAATGGAAAATTTTCTTATTAAAGTTCTTATTTTTTTAAAGATTTTTTTCTCAGTGCAGTGGTTTGAGGGGAGGGGCAGCTAGCGACGCACGCCAGCTTTCGTTTTTCGTGTCCTGCGTTCGCCTCGAGTCTTTTGTCTTATTTGATTTATGAGTTTTATTGTTGGCTCTCCGCGAAACTCCACTCTTCACGGATCTTCTCTTTTCTTCTCGTTGGAGTCTTCTGTCTTCCCCGTTCCCGATTTCCCTGTTCATTTTGGCCAAAAAGTAGCGTGCTTTGATTTCTCCAGCAATTGGCTCGATGTTAATGTCTTCTCTCCTTTTTCTTCTTAGCTGCCAAATTTGGTCCGACCATGTCCTATATCCATCTCTGTCTATTGCCCATCTCTTTCGCACCGCATCTGAACTTCCCTTTCTAGCCATAGATCAGATTGCGATTTGTGGGAGACAAGTGCCTCAGTGCAGTTCGAGTTGCGTGGGCGTGGGAAAAATGTTGCCAACTAATTAGGCAATTGACAGGAAGGATGGCGATTTGGATGAAAAGATGTTTAAGTGAGCAGGAAAACGGAGATGAAGAAGAACTTGGCCAATGAAGGATCCAAAATAGCTAATACTGTCTTTTTGAGGACTGTAATCTAGCTGGTTTATCGCCAGAGTGTTTAAGTGGTCGTGCAATCATCGTGCTAAAGATGACGATGACTTCTGCTGCAATGCCTAAAATTGGAAAGGAATGGGAAATAAGTAACAGATTTTATATTGTTTTATTGTTATGATTATTTTTGATATGATGTATTTTTCAAGAAATTATCAATAATTAGTTTAAAAAATATTAATTTATTCGATGAGATTAAATATTTTGATTTCACATATTAAATTTGTATTTGAAAAGCAAAAATTTCGTTTTCATTATTAAATTTATATAAATTCCACCTTCATTGATAGTAAGATGACTTGAAACGAATATTTTCCAATATAATTAAAGAAATTTTCAGCTCAATTTCTTTGAGATGAAACTTTCAAGACTTTCTAAGCCAACTTGTCATTGTCCAACTGACTGGACTGTCACCTTAAAAAAAAAAATCCTCCATGTAGTCCATGTCCCTGTCTCACTATTTCTCCATTTCTCCAGAGAAAAAAAGGAGGATGAGATTTGGGGATGAGACTTGAGGTGTCACCTTGAGGAGCCAAGCATAATAAATAATTGTGTGCGTTTTGGGGCTGGCAATTCGGATTTGTTTTGGTTCTTTGGATTTGAGATTGGGATCGGACAACGGGGCGACAACGACGCGTTTTCCAAACAACCCTCCCATCCCATCCTAGTACATATATATATATATACGATATATATATAGAATGGACAAAGCCCATTCTCATTGCCATTCCGATCCCGACTTTTCTCTCGTCTCGCTGCGAATTAAGCTGTTGACACATAACATCATGTCGCACTTGTCTGCTGGCACAAATCTCGCCAGGTGAGTGGAAACGCGCGCGCAACATGAGCCCCATGATCGCAGGTTGCCGGTTGTGTTGCTGGAGTTGCTGCTTTGTCCCCGGAGCAACACGATGGCACCATGGCGAGTCCAGCAACAACACTGGACGACGAACAACGGGCGGGCTCTCGAGTGGGAAATCGGACCAGCGAGTTTGCCCAAAAAAAAAAAAAAGAAACAAAAAGCTTTTGGCACATCTTGCCGCATGTTGTCGCTGCACAGCGATGTTGCTGTTTTGCTGCGATGTTGCTGTTGCTGTTGCTATTGCCCATGACCACGACAACAACATTGAACGACGCTGGCAATTTGTGATTGGATTTTGTGGCCGGGCAAAGTCTTGCTGTTCAGTTTTGTGGCAGTCCAGGCGATCGTCAAATTGTTTTCCTGGCCATAAAGTTTTTGGCGAAGATGCGGAGGTTGTTCGGATTTTGCTTGCATGAGATGACCCGGGCTTGTCAACCTCTTCTGACAGATTCTCAGCTCCATTCATACGTTTGAAATTCGATTTTAAAGGGCACTTGTCAAGCTTTCTAATGCATTAACTAGCGTTTGGTAGTAAAAGTAGAAAAATGTAAACATTTCTAATAGTTTAATAGTCAATTAAAGTTCAAAAATTACCCGAAACCAATACTTGGGAGCCTTCTTAAGTTTCTACTATAGAATAATTTAAGTTTTAAACTATATAAACTTTAAATTATAAGCTTTATAAATGTCCAACAATCGATTTGGTATTTTAAAACTCCTACGATTAATTGAAATCCCTTCAAATTTGGGTTGTGAAAGTTTTGCTTTTCATTTTCGCCCCAGCTCTTTCGGCTGTGGGTGACATCGTGGCCAGGAGGATTGGGATTGGATGCTAGAGCTGCATCACTCATACGCCTCGTGGCCGCCGAACCAAAAGGAAGGATGCGGAGTAGGGAGTACTCCTGCAGGAAGCCGCCATTTTTGTTTTCTGCCCAGCCCCAGCATCATCAATTCCCACTGACACGTCATCCATCTTGGGCGGAGGACGAAGGACGAACTAGAGAGCCACGCACACACATACTCACAACGAGAATTGGAGGAAGAGAAGAGGAGTTAAGGCATAAGGGGGAGAGGTGGTTGGCGGGAGCAGAAGGCCTGCGGCAAAAGTCCTTTAAACGACCTCTGGCGCCAAAATGCTGCGACCCCCGAACCAAGAGCAACAAACAAGAGGAGCCACAAGGAGCTGCAGCAGGAGCAGGAACAGGACGAGGCAGCAACTGGGGAGCCGTAGTCCGCACAAGATTAGAAAATTCGACGTTGTGCAGCAGGCAAAATTAAAATGGCGACGAGGAGCCAACACGCAGAGAAATTTCCAAAAATATATGTAATATTAAGAAATTTCATAAACGATTAAAAAACATATTATTTATAAGAAATATATTTAACCAGAGAATATGTATCTTAAATGCAAAATAAATACTTGCCAACATGTCGTATACACAATGTTTACGAATTTATAAGCTACCCATTAAAAAATGAGTAAATTTGTGGACATAATTATTAAAAAATAGAACTTGGTTGGATTTCTCAGACTTTACTCTTAGTTAACCAAATTTTTTTTGATATCCCAACTTCCCAACTTAGAAGAAGATACTATTTCTTTCCATGTATTTAAGGAGATGTGGGACAAAGGGCACGAGATGGCGGTGGGCAAAGCCGGCCGCATCACGAATGCAAGGATGTGGATGCACTGCACACTGCGGGGACTCCCCGAGGGCTGCTGCAGCCATTAAAATCCACAGGCTAGCGGGTTCAGAGAGCGGAGGGATTGGAGGGTTAGGTACTGGCAGCACTAAAAGGGGAGGTCAGAGGAGCACAGGAGCAGAAGCCGTGGCACGTAAAATGGTCGTCGGCGTTTGCAACGCACGCAAGGACATTTGAAGGATAAAGTCGCGTGCAACAACAGCTGCACTGAGCTGCCGTTACTTGGCATACGAAATAAACTTGGGCCGCACACCACCCACCTTGCACCGCCCACCAACCAGGCCACTGCCTCTGCCAACCCTCTGCTGCTTTCCCCCCAAAGAGCAACGCGACTAAAGTAAATAAATGATAAACGAAAATAAAATGCAAGGACTCCAGCTCGCTTTTTTAGAGAGCAAATGGGTGGTGGACTTGGTGAGGCGGTACGGAGGTGATGGGGGCGGGTGTGAAAAGGGACACACACGTGCTCTGACAGGATTACAAGAATGCTCGAAGGACCAACAATGCCTGAACACTAGAAAAAAGAAAATATCATTTAAATACTTGTTAAAAATTATTCCCAAGTTTAAATTTTTAAGTAAGTTTAAGTTTTTAAATAGTATTTATATTATTATAAAGATAATAAATAAACATTTATAGTTAATAAATTAAAAAGACTTAGACTTAGATACAACATTTTTTTTGTGTTTTTAAAAATGTGAGGGAAGCGGAAAAGCTGTGCGAAGTAAAGGCAAGCGGATGACTGCAATGACGTTGTCCTGTTCGGAGTCCTCCTACCATCCTACCATCCACCTCCCACTTCCCCTACGCTACCCCCCTGGGCTGCCCTTTCAACCAGCTTATTGCAGTTTTGGTGGCAACTAAATTCACATTTGCTGTACTGTCGTATAGCCCCCAGATACCGGCATTGAAACGGCCCATCCACACACACATCCCACCCACTTTCTTTTCACACACTTAGAGCACCTGTCGCCCACCGAAAAGAGATCCTAAACCTTCTTAGTTACTCTGCTCGTAGGAGGTATATATTTGTTGAAGTGGCTTGGAGGCTAAAACTAAAATTTTGACCATGAAAATATAACAAATTTTGCCAAAAAATGTGTCGACTATATTTATATTTATATTTATTCTTTATCAAAAGAAGCTTGTTGAGTCTTTCATTGGTGCTGATGCTTGTTCAACCTGATTTTGAATAGGTCTAATCATTCTTTTTTACGAATAAGACATTAACTTAATAATATTAATGGCATATAATCACAGTTACAAGATATTTATTAAATAATTTGATATCTAGAACTCAGATTAACATAAGAGCATTGTTCTGTTGGTTCTTCGATTAGTTTTCTAGCAATTCCTTTGGCTATACTTTTGTGCTGCTGTCGAATATCGAATTTGTTAGAATAACCAGCAAATGTTACAAGGACCTGCCCCAAAAAAAGTAACCTCCTTTTGCACCATCACTACCACTCACACAATGTGGTCACCAGGGAGTTGAAAAAATAAAACTAAAAACTAGTGAGTGACCGACACCAACATAGTTTTTGCATTACAAAACAAGAAAATAAAAACTTAGTAGAAAATCGTAGAAAATACGGGCAAATGAGATGCAAACGGCTATAAGCATTTTGGTTAATTAAAGTACGTCGATTCTGGCTGACTAGCTGACTGGCTAGCATCATCATCATCATAATCATTGTGCTGCCAGCGTCGACTGCGAAATAAATTAAATTCAATTTTCGAAGCGTTCGAAGCGATGCCCAGGAAACATTTTCATGGCCCAAACTGCGCTTTGGCTGACCTTTTGCTCGCGAAACAGCCAACGGTAATCAGTGCCACATAACGCACATGGCCGGGGCGGGGGACTGTTTTTTTCTCTTCTTTTTTTTTTTTTGTTCCTGGCCGGCCGAAACGATTCAAACTGCAACTGAGAACCAGGCCCATTGCCGCGGTGAAACGCGCCACGCAAAAATCACAAAAATCGTGCGTGCCCTTAAGACGCTCATAAAAAACGGAAAAACAGCAAATCGCAGAGGGGGTGGCTGGGGCACTAGCGGGGTTTTAGGAGGGAGCCATGGCCACTAAAAATGTTTTGCTTAGGCAACCGAAAAAAAAAACTCCAACAGCAAAGAGTGCATCATAGAAGAAATTATAAAAGGAAAAGAACGAATATGGAATACCTACTATTAACAGAAGAAACTAAAACATATCTAAGGATTTAAGGATATACAGAAGGGATTTATGAAATCCATCTAAGCAGCACCTTATATAGAGTGGACACTGTAATTGAATGTAGATAAAAAGTTGTAACTAGTAAATAGTAACTGTAAAAAGTAAACCTTTACAAAATGCATTAAAATGAGAATACCCCAAATACCCTAAGTAGCGACTGCTTTCAGGTCGCAGTGGGTGGAAGAAGGGGATGCCTGGGCATTTGGGGAGGAGTGGAAGAGGGGTTATTGCTGGCGAAGGGGGGTTTCCAACTGCTGCACGTAAGGCACGACTTTTTATTATGTTTTACGTTCTTGGCTCTCGCGATGGGGCCAACGGCGCCCACCCGCCTGCGCTTTTTGTACCGCCCCCCGCCGCCGACGCCGCCGCCACCGCCCGCACTACCACTACGCCCCCTGACCAACCTTCCTTTCTTACCGCACCATCTTAAAGAGCTCCTCTTCTAGAACGAAAATCTGCGCATATTTCGACGATCCCCAGTGCCATTGGAATGCATAACAACAACGCAAAGAAGAGCACAGCGCAGTGGGCAAGGGAGGGGGTGTTTTTCGAAAATATAGTGCAACGAATGTCATTCGCATTGCACGCCGATACCAAGCGATCCTCAAGTTTATGACCCCCGCAACTTGCTGGATAGCAAAAAATATAGAAATGATACAAAAAAAGGAAGACTATTTTAATCTCTGAAGATAGATATTAAAACACAATTCGGAGTTTTAACTAGTTTTAACTTTCCCAATAAACAACATCAAAATCCTTAATTAAGCCAAGTTAGCTCCTATTACTATTTGGAATGAAAAACAAGGAAAAATATCCTGGCAACCTGACAATCTATTCAGTAACATCTATTTAGATACTCGTACATAGGTTATATTCTGACAGGGACAATCTCTGCAATCTTTGACCTGGCAAAATCAAACAACGAAAGCAGCGAAATATGTAATTGGAATTAGCGTTAATTAAAAAGAACTCGCCATGGACAAGAAACATGGTAAATCCGTGGAAAATCCCAAAAAGAAAAACCCAGATTTCACCAGCATGCGGGCGGCAGCAGCGTTCAATCAATATGCCAGGTAGCTTGTCAAAGTCCGCCGTTTGTCCCCTTCCTACGTTTCCTTTCTTTAGTTTTCCACCTATGTAAATGTTCCCAGTACATCGTCGCACATCGGTTACCATTTTCCTATGTGGCCAAAAGACCCCATCGAGTGGGACCAACATCTGCGGCACCTATAGCTTCGATATCGGCCCTCCATTGCCACGCCCTCGCATGCGGCCGCCGCCTCCACCGATCTGATTGGCCGGCCAACAAGGATGCCCGCACACACACTTACACACATTTGAAAAACAGAACACCAAAAAAAAAAAGGACAAAGAATAGATGAAAATGGAGGGAAAAAATTTTGCATTGCGAAAAAAGTGCAATTTGTATACCCTATATAGGGGCAGATGTGCAGGGTATGAGAATCGAGGGTACATTGGCTTCATTGGTAAGAAAATTACATATGTAACTATCTGATTCTTTCGGCTTTTTATGCATATATATATATTATATATATATATAATGCTGTGAAGTATATAAATACAACAATATATTATCAAAATATAAAACAGATAGAAAGGTTTTATATTAATGTTCTGGAAAATAGTTCCTATATTTACTATAATATTTTATAGTATTAGAAAATATTAATAAATTCGATTTAAGATATTAAGATTAAATATGTAAGCTTACTGTAGGATGATTCCATTAACTATCTACCAACATTTTCTTCTTTAACCTTATATTCTTACTATTGTGGGAAAATAATACCTTCCTAAAGAGCATTTCCCAATCGACTGATCTTAAAATTCTGCATATTTTTTACACCGAGGCACTTCGCACACACACCCGCACACACACATGTCCTGGGAAAATTTTAATTTTGCTTTCTTCTCGTTCTTCATCTGCTCGGGGTTCTTCTATTTCTTGTGCCATTTTTTCCTTCTTCTTCTGTTCGCTGCTAATCAAAAAGCATAACAAGAAAAAGCAGCTAAACCGCCCGGCCACCACCCACAGTCACTCCCCTGGTCAGCTTTTCCCGCCCCCAGAAACGGCTGCACATGCTGGTTATGTTTGCAGTCGAATAAACAGCACCAATTCATCACATGCTGCTGCTGCAACAACAGCAACAACAACAACAGCGGCGGCGGCAGGCTACAAAATGGCGCCACCAGGCTCAGCCGCCCACACTGAGCCACCCTAAGCTACCCTAAAAATAAAAAGAGACAAGGAGGTGCAACCTCCATTGGTGGCTGCCTCTTTTTGCCCATTTTTGCAATGTTCTGTCCTGTATTTTCCTTTTTTTTTTTTGGTGGCATCAGCTCGGGGCACTAAATCAACATTTCACTTTGATGAATGATGACCAATGTCCAGGCGCGGGTGTCCTCGCTTCGATAGAGTCCTGCAGCGCAGCATGCAACATCCTTGTTGCCTTGCCATTGCCGTTGCCGTTGCCTTTGCCTCTGCTTCGGCAACAAAGGCATACAAAACAAACAAGAACGCTGGCAAAATATGGGTGGAAAAATGGCAAAACAAGCAGAAAGCTGGAAAAACTGTTGGGCGCAGCAAGCAGCTCACATATAACAACAACAGCAACAGCAAATATATAGAGGGAAAACTGTGGGCTGAGGATAAAAAATGGACAGCAGAAGAGGCTGAAAATAGACACTAGCACTAATCGAATTATTGCCACTGCATAGGAGCAGAAACCACCCAAAAACTAGCAGTAACCTCCCAAAAAAAAAAGGAAAACTAACTAACCTCCCACCGGAAAATATATATAAAAAGAGAGAGCGAGAAGGAATCGGCGGAAAACAGAGAGCTGCATCCTTCTTGTTTCCTTTTGTAATTAAAAAGGAAAATACGACAAAAATCAGCAGAAAACAGTGATGGTAGTGGTGGGTCAACGGGGCGTATGTGTATTCCCACTGCATATGCATATGGATATGGATATAGATGCGTGTCGATACGCTGACCAACCAAAATCGAACATGGCGACTATATGTACTTGTATAACTATATGGATATAGACCGACAAAAAATCGAATCAAGGGCCGGGGGGAAGTTGTATGTGTACCGCAATAAACAAAGAAATAGAAATGGAAAAAAAAAAAAAGAAAAACGCCAGCATAAATTAAATGTCTCCGACAGAATCCCGAAACTCAGCGAAAAACCCGAATTGAACCCACACCCTACACCCCATTCTTTCTGTAAGTTTTCATCTGCATTGAATTGCTAATCAATGCAGCAACTCGATGAAGGTGAGCGGAAAAGTCTTTATGGTCCTCTGCTCACAGTTTTGAGCCAACTTTATCTCCTCTTTACCTCTGATTTAAACCTCTTTCATTTCAACTTGTATTTTGATATTTCCACTAATAACAGATCAAAGGAAAATGTGTTTCTGCTTTTGCTATCAGTTAATCCTCTAGTTTTGGTTCAATAGCTGGCTTTGGGACCACAAGTTTCATGTCTGTGACATGAAGATTGTTTGGTTTTAAGTTTGAACATTTTAAAGACTAAATATGAGTTTTCTGCGATCTACGAAACCCACTTTTCTGAAGACTTAAGAAGCTATTACTTTTAGTAGTTAACATTTTTGATTAATATTTTTTAAACATTAATGTTTAAATCTGCTAAACTGCTACTAAAAAACATAAAGAAAATTCCTGGAACTTCGGAAAATAAAGACATCTCTTAAGACTTAATCTGTTGTAAGAAACCCCACAACGATCTGCCTTTCTTCAATTATTTTCTGCTGAATCTCCATTGAAAATGAGATGGAAAGTACTGACAATTGTCTTTTGTTAACTTAATTCGAGAATAGGAGGAGAATAGCTTAAGCAGAATGCAAAATCCCAATCCAAAAAGAATACCAAAGAAACATGTGCACATGAATGGTTGTTGTTACTGAAAATGCCAACGTTGTTGTTGTTGCTAGTGCTGTTGCTGTTGCTGCTGCTGCTGGTGGTGGTGCTGTTGTTGCAGTCAATTGCATTGCAACATTTCATTTTCTGATATGAAAGATTTAAAGTTTGCAACATAAAAATGTCACGTTTTTCATGGTCGCCACAAAGACCGACAAGCCATGTTGAACTTTTCTCGTTGACGTTGCTGTTTCTGTTGTTGCAGTTGCCCGTTGCCAGTTGCTGTTGTTGCCGTTGCGCATGTGCAGCAGCATTTGTAGGAGAGACCCTTGCCACCACCACAAATCCCCTTCACCTTATGAAGATAGCCCCCTTTTGCAACACCCGCGCACACTTCCCTGATAGTGAGTACTTGTGCACTGAGGGAAATACATAAAATATTAAGGTAATTATTAAAATACATATTTTTATAACTTATAGAATTGTAAACTTACTATACTTCAATACGCTTCTAATATTTATTTTATTAATATTAAAAATATATAAAAGTATTTAAATCTGAGTCCTATTTTCAATAAGCTATACTAAAAAATATTTTAAAAATGCTAAATATATTAAATCTTAAATCCTTGAAATGAAAACTAAAACCTCTTCTTTTCTCTGAGTGCACTACAACTGCACTAACTAACTTTTGCCAGTCTATTTATGTTACAATTTGGTGGCTGCCAAGCGAAAAAATGTTGCCAACTTTGCGTTTGTTTTTCAGCTTTTTTTATGTGTGTGTGATGGTGTATTTGTGTGTGTGTTTTTGAGGTTCTTTTACTTTTTTTTTTTTTTGTATTTTTGGAGTCTGTTTGCTTTTGTTGTTCTGTGCCTGTGGCTTGGATTTTTTTTCGGGCTTGTTTGACAATGCGCGTCGTGACATCTGCCAAGGCTCAGTCGAATCAGGCTCAAACCAGGGGCGCCGAAGCCAAAATCAGGGGGGATGTGGGGTATGGCGGGGGTGTTGTATCGCAGCCTAGTTGAGAAACGAGTTCCCAATGCATGCGCCCGATTCTTATTAATTTAACAGCATCACAACTTGACGCAGTTGTACGCACCATCGAGGAAGATTCAATACAACACCCCCTTCCAAAGGCTTAACCCATTAGGTATTGGCTTTGACAACTTATTTTATTTTTGAACTTAAAAAAATCTCAGTAAGGTCGAAAAAATCCGGAAATCTTAAAGAAAGTACGATTTCTTCTTGCAAAGTTAGAGCTAATAGAAATATTTATCAGATTTTATCCATAGAAAAATCTAAAAAAAATTAAAAGCAAAGAAAAATACACAAATTGTAAGATTAATTTAAGCATTTTAAGTTGATTAAAATATTTTTTAAACACTAAATAATAAAATAAAAATAACCAACCAAAGTAATTAATAGGCTGCTAATAAAACTACTTCTCTTAGCAGTAACTTTCTTTTTGTGCCTGTTAGCCTGTTTAATACAATCATTAGCCTTTAATAGGTTAAGCTTGAACCCTGTCCTCTCTCCTTAACTGCCTTCATAAATTTTTATTGCCCGACCGTGGATAAAACCATCCAGCTCGAGGAGGATGATGCTCCAGCCGAGGTTGAGTCGAAGATGCCACCGATACTGATATGAGTCAGTAGCCCCACAGGCCAAAGCGTTGTCGAAAGATTTCGTTTCGTTTTGTCACAAATTAAACACGTTTTTCCCCAGAACCTAATGAATAAACAAGCTCGCGAACTTCTACTTATTCTTTTTTTCTTGTTGAGTAGGTTGGTAGAGCGCCACCTAACGGCGATGAGTTGAACTAGGATAGAATTAAAAGTCTGGGGGCCAGATTATTCGTACAGAAATATGCATATATAATGGAAATGCATCACATAAAAAGTACTTCATTTTAAAATCTTATCAACTCTTTATCGCAAGTATATTGAAATTCGAAAACTATTATTTTAAGCACAGTTAATCCATAAATCGTAACAATTTTCCCATTCGACATTATTCATAAGACCTTGTAAACACCGCACTACACTTCCGTTTACATGGAAATTGCCAACGAATGAATGTGGCAGTAGTAGTTAGCTGACTGCTGAAAACGCATTCCGCTACGGACATGGGCCACGCCCCCTTAACGCAATTATCAGGGGCAGTAAAGTAAGGCTAAAAATCGCACTTTCAAAACGATCCGCAACAAGCCATTCCTGATGACATAAGTGTTAATTGGACAAGCAACTCGATGTAGTCAGGGTCCATTTTCTCATATGGTTTTCTATATATATATATTTTTTTTTTTCGATTTTCCCCTGCAAGTGAATGTTGCCGGGCAATTACGCACATCTAATGCAATTTCAATAATTGCGCATCAAATTTATGGGGCGACACAGGCACAAATTACGAAGTGCGAACATCTCGACGCGATCCTCGCAAAATACAAGTACGTGGAGGCCAGTACTGGCACAGGTGCGAATCTTGGCCACTTTCCATGTGCACTCACTCACTCACTCTCTTGCTGGCAATTATTTCGATTAAAAAATATGTTGCCTGCTGCCCCATCGCTCGAAAAATGTGTATGAAAATGTTAAATTGTTCTTCATAAAAATATTTCCTATTCGGCCGCTGCCGCTGCCGCTTCGAATAATTGTTCGCAATTTGCATGCGAGTCGAGGCGAGTTGAGTCGAGTCGAGGCGATGCACACACATGGGATTCTATTAGGCAAAACATTTCGCAATTGCGTGCTGATTGCCGGTTGCAACCTGCAAGCAAGTTGCACTACTGCAGCAACAAGTCGGAAGAATTCGCCACCAGAGCAATTCTCTGGCACAATAAGAGGTTGAATTTGAAGACTACAAAAGGAAAGGCTTGAAGTTGGAATCTGTGGGTCGAAAAAGGGTTAGGAGTAACCTTAAGCAATATGAATTAAAGTTATTTAAAACCCTTAAGTCGGTGCATTAATCATAATACAGTTTATAATTATTATGATTATGTTCTTTTGTGGCTTAATTAAGGGTTTCATCAATTTTAAAAATTTTAAAAAAGATAATCTTTGCTTAATGGTAGAAGTTTAATTATACAAAATTTACATAATTTGAAGTGTGACCATCGCTAGCACAACATCGCCTCACGCTTGAACTTATCCTAATTTTAGTTTCTATTAATTTGCTTTTTCAGATCAAAGAAATGTGATATTTTTAGTTCCCAAGATTATTGTTTTTATAAAAAACTATAAAAAAAGTGAAGATTTTTCATCTGTCTCATCTCTAGCCCTTCTTCGCCACAGGCTGTCATCACCAACTTGAATAACCCAAGGAATATGACCAAAGGGAATTGGCAGTGGCCGTTTTGCATGCACAGCATTATTAGTTCCGGCCGCCTGAACGCATTTTCTGCGCACCTCCATGGTCAACCCCTTTTCCCCCATCACCTCACCCAAGCCCTCTTTGGACCCGCAACTGGTATTAATAGTTTTAATTAAGTCTAGAATTGAGCTTTGCGCGTAATTATGCGAAACGCGACAACAAAGTAGTCAAAAGGCAAAGGCCTCGACGTGTATGTGTTTGTGTGTATGCAAAGTATATTACCCAGCGAAGAGGCAATTATGCCATGCACCTGACCACGCCCACTTTCCTTTTCAAAGCAGCCGCCTCTTGGATCGAAATCGGAATCCGCGTCTTTGCTTAGGCAAGCATAACTAATCTAATCGCAGGGTAATTCAAGAGTTATGTATACGAACATCTCGTACATAGCTGAGGAAAAATTACCAGCCATGTAATCACACATTGGAATTGGACTTAATGGATATGTCTTTGAAATCGACAATAATTAAAGTCTATGGGTAGTAATGGGTTGATCTCTTAGTTCAAAGCTACTAGAGTTTGTCTATTAAAAAGAAGGATTTCTAAAAAAAAAATAAAGAAAATCAACATTTTCTGCACTTCCTCCCTCAACAATGGTTTTTTTTTTTTCTTAATTTCATTAATATTTTAAAGATCTAAACTTATACCATAATGATATAATATTAAGCTTTCACCTGTGCGACCAAGAACCTAAAATGTATTGACAGTGTAATTACTTTTTCAGCAATCGTTTGCCATCGATGAAGTGTGGCCCAGAAACCGTTTTAATTGCAGTTAAAAACAGCTGGTGAAGAAATCTTCTGAAGAATTGCAATTGCTAGAAAATAGAATGTTGCCAACTGTGAGAGATGTTGCCGCCCACGTTGCCAGTTGGCAGCAGTTGGTAATTCCAATCCTCTAACTTCCCCCTTTCCTTCTGGCTGCGCCCCCGCATATGGTGAAAAGTGCGTAGAGCTGGCTAAGGAATGGTAAGAGCAACAATCCAGTTAACAGTAATTGCTGGCGCGTCGTGTTTTTGGACCACCAATGGATTGATTAACTACGTGTTCGATATTTCAGCTATAGCCCCCCATCTCAACGGCCCAGGCGGCGCTCCTGCTGTCCCCCTTTTGCCACACCAGCTGTGTCACTTGGCTATTGATGATGTGGCCCAGGCTGAACTACACTGAGGGAAATATAATCCATAGGCATTGTTAAAAAATTTTATATATAAGAAGGAAAAGCAGTTTAAGAACTTTCAAATTCCATAACTAATTTTTTTTTGGGGAATTTATAATTTAAGATTCTTAAATGAAATATAATAAATATTTTAGATATTTTTCCCTATGCAGTTCCAGCCGGGCCAAGTGTTCCAGCTTGAGCAAGGCAGCCAAGTCCAAATCAAATTTACTATAATGAGCACTCAAATGGACAGCGTAATGGGCCATGCAACGCGTGAAAGAGACGGCAGATGGGGACAGTGAAAAGGATAGCAACAAACAAGAGAAGAGAAAGAGAAAGGCCGAATGAAGTTGGCCAGCAGAAAGTGGGCGAAACTTGGTTAGAAGCTAATGGCATTTGGCTGGTGTTGCGTGCATTTGACATTCTGGCAGTCGATGCGCCTCTAATAAATAGTTTGTCGATGAAAAATCGGAGACGGGGCCCAAGGGAATTAGGCTTTTGGAAAATTGAGAGGAAAAACACTCTAAAAGCAGCGAATGTGGGCGAAGAAAGAATCTTGAAAAAAAGAAAATGATTTGCTAGGCCAGCATGATGATAAAATGGAGCACAAATTTAGCCAAAGATTAGATAAGCAAATGCAAATTAGATAAGACAAGCTGGTTGCAAAATTTTGCGAAAGTTGGGCAAGTGGAAAGAGAAAGGATCTACAGATCTAAAATATATCTAATAATGAATATAATATATAAATATCCATATAAAACCTTTTTTAAAAAGAATAGAAAGCTGTAAACTAAAATTGGAAATAATCAGATAAACATGATTATCCTTAGTTATCGAAAATGCCAACTGGCATCCATATACGAGGTGTGTTCAAAAAGTAAGGTGACTCTTCAAATTTCGCGAATTTCAAATTTTTCGATTATCGAAACCTTTTAGAAGTTATACGAGGTGTGTTCAAAAAGTAAGGTGACTTTTCAAATTTCAAATTTTTCAAATTTTTCGATTATCTTCAGTTTTGGGAACAAGAAAAAGTCACATGGGGCCAAATCCGGTGAATATGGTGGCTGAGGCATTATTGTGGTGTTGTTTTTGGCCAAAAAATCCAAATCCTTTGATCCATATTTTTCGATAGCAAAAAATCGCCGAGCTCGCAAAATAACTTGTAACTTTACGCCTCTCACAACCAAACAAAAGAGGATGTTCCATTGAAACTTGGTACAGATGTTAGGGAAGAGTGTACCAATATAACAAAACAAAAAAATCGATAATCGAAAAATTTGAAATTCGCGAAATTTGAAGAGTCACCTTACTTTTTGAACACACCTCGTATTTAATATACCTAATATACTTTTATTCGTGAGTTATAAAAAATCCACCATATCAGCATCATAAATGTAGTTAACACACATAAGTGAAATGACTTAACGCAAATTAATGCTGAAAAGTCAACAATTTAGAGGGTCAGAGAGAGAAGTAGCAGTGAGCCCCATAAATCGATTTATGCTGACAAAAAACTGATGTAATAACAAGGGGAATGACCTGGCATGTGCCGCCGCGGATGATATCGGTTGTTAATGTTTAAGAGCCCATCGATGGATGGGATGGATAGTGCCGAAGTTCAAGGGGACGCATGTCCCTCTCCGACCTAATCGCATCCATAAATTGCGTGCCCCTTGGGGCGATATGCCAGAGTAATACGACTACCTCAGTGGCAAAGGGGCAGCTGCTGCCAGTTTTACAGTCCTGGATTTCAAGGGGGATTCTACCGCCAATGCCCCTCTCCTTCTCGATTTATGTATGTACCGGTATATAGTAGTATGGATATGGTTGAGTAACGGATACCAATGCCGCAAAAACCGAGTGTTTGGCATTTTTGGGCTGCCGTGCGCCGTGGATTTCGCACCTCCTCCGAGGGCAAAAAAAAAAAATGGGATTAGGGTTACATCTTGCACCTGCAGCAACGGCAACAACTTAATTGAATGTTGAAGGGGCACCTGCTTATCGCCGGGCAATTAATTCCAGCGATTTGCTTAGCTGTAAAACTTGTAAAAGGGGTTCCCGTATATATATCACCCCCTCCTCCCCACTATTCCTCCTTATTCCATATCCCACAATCCACATCCATATCCACATCCAAATCCAGATCAAGGGGAGCCGCTGTCTCCGTTTCGTTGCCTCAAGACTTTTGGTGTTTCTGGTGTTTTCGGGGTTCGCGTTGCCTGTCAACTGGCCACCACAAAACGTAAATCAAGAAATTTGCTTAACCCACGCGCCACCAACTTGACTCCCCGCTCTCTCTATACAATCCCTAATACACTGGGAAGAAATTTTGTGAAAGTCTTAAAGTGAATTAGAGAATTAAACAGCTTAATCTTGAGAAAACTATAAAGATAACTTAAGATTTTTTCTTAATATTGCTTTGAAAAGATTTATATATAAGATAAATAAAAGTTACGGAATATAACTTTTGTTACTGTACCAATCCCTATAGCTTAATCCCCCTGAAAACCCCGCAACAGGTGCTCCTCTCTCTCTTTGCATATCCCAATTGGGGATACAATTCGAGGGAAACGGGCAGCGGTCAAAAAATAAAAAAATAAAAAAACAGGAACGGGGCGCATGCGCCGTGGTCTCCTTTCTGTCTTTGGGTCTGCCAAAGATCTGCCAGAGTTGCCATAAGGCACAATGGGTGGTAAATTGAAGCTTTCAACTTGCGCCAGTTTGCTGAGGTTTGTTGTTGTTACTGCTCTTGTTGTTGTTGTTTGTGGAGCCCCGTCTTGATTTCAATTCGTTGGCGGCTGTTTTGACAATGTGCGCCGCTTTAATTGGAGCCGTGTCATTAAGAGCACGCAATAAGAAAATCTGACAAAGCACCAGACATCGAAAGACAGCTGAAGGCAGGGGCAAGATGCATGAAAAGGGGGGCGGCACAGGGTTTACGATCTCATTTCAATGGGAAAATGTATAAATTAGAAATAAATTTGCTTAAGTAGCAGTCTGAGTATGTAAAGAAAGTCTGAAGTCAAGACGAAAATAAATAAGATCTAGTTACCATATAAGGGAATCTCAACATACTTAAAAAAAAAATAAAACAAATCTCTAGAAGGAGATATAAATATCTTATTAATAATTAGAAACTAAAGCGAATTATTAAACAGTTTTATAAATAGTTAATGCACTAGCTAAGAGTTTATACACCAAACAAAGATAAACAAATAAACTGCCGACATAAAAATAACTGCAAAGGCTGAATAAATAATATGAATATATTAAAATAACTTAGCCAAGTTTTTATCAGATATTTTATATATTAGATTGGTGGGTGTTTCACACCTTTTAAAGATTTATTGACAACACCCTCCCATCAGGCAGTCGTGGCCGAGCGGTTAAGGCGTCTGACTAGAAATCAGATTCCCTCTGGGAGCGTAGGTTCGAATCCTACCGACTGCGATTAGTAGAAATTCTTTTTTGAAGATATTTCTACAAACGGTTCAATTATTAAATTACATGTGAAAAAAATTAATAATTACAATTTTAATAAATCATAAAATGACACCAAAAAGTATTCTTAACCACTTTTCTTTTCCTTATAAATCAATCTATTTTTAAATCAGCGATCTTTAAGTTTGACCTACCATTTAAAGGTTTCCTACGGTATAGCGTAGACTAGTGGTTTGGCTGTTTGCTCACAGAACCGCAGTTCCAAGTTCACAACTAGGCAGGGTGATAATGTGGATTTTATGGAATATTAGTAGTTCCGTAATTTTTATTTACAGATCACGTAAACCTTTCTCTTTCTAATTCGCGACAATTTAGAAGACTTTTAAAACGAATCAATAGATATTAGAAAACTATCTCTTTCTAATTCCTTAATGCAGTAGTAATTTCTCAGGGTAAACCCAACCCATCCTAGCTGTTTCCTCTTGTTGCTGTTGCCCCTACATCAAATCCTTTGATATTCAATACACTAAATGAGAATAAAATAAAAAAGTTTCGAGAGAAAAAAAAGGAAGAAAAAATCCCTGCCAGTTGTCGATAAGCGAACGAAGAACAAACTCTTACCTTGGCTGGCACCCTCTCACAATTTTCCGGCAAGTCGATGAAAAACTTTTCGACAGGTCTCGGCATTTTAGGCCGCCGAATGCCACAAAAACAGAGTGAAATGAGCAAGGCAAGAAAAACTTGGAGTTTGATTTCAAAACTTCAAGCGAATACCCTTAGGATTGACTTTTCGCATAAGGAATATTTGAAATATTAATTTTCAATTCCATTTAAATGTTATGGAAAAACAAAGGAAGAAAATAAGATTCGAATATTATAGCCTACTTTATGTAGAGCTTAAAAGTTTGACTTCATATAAAAGTTGAGCTAAGTTCAGAGGACATTTTTAACCATTCTTTGGAAAACTAATACTGAATGAATTCTTGAAAATAATTCTTAATTAATTCTTTACTTAAAATATTATGTTTATTTTCATTATGTCCTAATATATAGAAATTAATAGATACCCATTAAGAAAAGTACATGAAAAGTCGTGGAAATTGTCGCCACAAAAGTTCTCGAGGGTTTTCCTTCCCAATATTTTTTTTTCCTTGTTCCGAACCCGCCCCCTTATTTTGCCGCCCACAACTGTGGCTTTCGGCCTTCTGTTATTGTTGTTTCTGTTGGACTGTGTCTGTTTCCTTTTTTTGGCAGACGCCGTTATGTCTCGCAAAGTTTCAAGAAACTGGTTCTATCCCGCTCTTGTCCTGGCCACTTTACCCTATCCCTTCCTCACTACCGATAACTTTCTGTGTCATATTTGTGTGGCTGTGGGTGTGCGCGACTCGTTTTGATATAATTTATTGTAAAATTATTTCCGTTTTGCTGTTACTTTGTGGTGCCTCAATTCCGGTTCCCTCCCAAAGAAAAAATAATACAAAAAACTGTTTTTTAACTGTTGTTGTAACTCAAAAACAGATTTTCTTTCAAGTCTCACAAAACTTGGAAAAACTAAATTGTTGAAATGATCAATTCAACGGTCTCTTTGCCTAGGTATTATACCATATCCCTACCAAAACTTTGTGCCAGGTTTTCCCCAAGTGTAAGGAGGAAAGGAAAAAAAAAGGCCCATCAAGGGTCCATTTAATTGGCGTCTATTTATGTCATCGCAGATAGTGCAGATCGCACCGATCGAGAACAGATCGTGAGTGACAAAGCCAGTGGCGAGGGAAATCGGGTTCCACAGCCCAGGGTCCACGAAACAATGAAAATTGATATTGTGGAAAATCTTAAAGGCCGCAATCACCGCTATCGATACCGGAGGAGCTCCTCTCATTACGCATATCGGTCCGGTGTGGCCAACTTCAAGCGCCGACTTCCAGCTTACCAAGTTCCCAACTCTCTTAGCTTCCCAGTTTTGGGTCTAAGGACAGGGACAGGTTCAGTCTGAATCCAGCGGCCAGATCAAGCAACGCAGCCGGCGATCAGGTCTGTCCATCATTATGTCAACGCTCTCAATGCGCATGTCAATCAAGATGAAGTGCCGCTGATATGTTCGTCTCAGGACTTCAGAGTTTGGCTAACCGACTAGTTGATTGCCCCACCCTGACTCCCAGATGGGCCCCTCAGAGTTATTGAGGAAGCATGTGTCCATTGGGTGGGAAAGAATTTCTGAATCAACAGCAGTAGTTTTTGGATTTTAAAATATAATTTCCTAATTTATCAAAGATATTATCCATGAAAAGCTATTATGTATCCCTATACTACAGTCCAGACATTTATGTTTTTTACAGCACATATCGTGGATTTATAACCTTTTCGTCATGAGCTCGGAATTGCCGGCATCCTATGACGATGGCTCTCACTCATTTCAATTTATGAGAAGCGCCGAGAAGAGCTCTCCCTTTTGGTCGGGGCTTGCCCTGCTATTTTATTATTTTGTGCAATCATTTTTTATTGTTTTGCTGGTTGGTGAGCTGATCCTGGCAGCAGCAGGACGACACCAGGATTCCCTCTCATCCGTTTCGTTTTTCGTCCACTTTCAATTGTTTGGCAGCCCCGTGTTGCAGCCCCGCTGAACGCTTGATATTTATTTGTTGTGTGCCGGCTATAAACGTGAAATTTACTGCGGAATGTCATTTAAAGTACAAGCATTCGAGCTACCCTCGCCCCGCCTGCCGGTTGCCTGCCTTTATTTTCTGTTTTCATTTTTTTGGGATATATTTACTTGTATTTTGTCGGGGGCCGGACTAACGGTTTCTATGCACGCCAAATGACGCCGCTGTCGATGGTTCTGGGCATCGCCCCGAGTCAACATTTTTCTTTTTATTATTTGGCTTATACTCTTACTGAGGGCAATTTAAAATTTACTTTCGGAAATACTTGTTTAAGGTTTTCAGAAATGAGAAAATATTGTGATCAAATCAACTAGCACGGAGGGTGTAAAAATTATTGTTGGCAGCAACTATCCCAAACTAAATCACTTAATTTGAGAGATTTAGTTTCAAGGAGACTTGGACATGTTCATAAAATACAGAAAAGTCAACTGTATATGAACGAAGCTTGCCCCATCGTATATCAAAAATCATTTCAAGAACAGAGGAAAAGCGGAGTTTAAATACAAGTTCTGTTTATCTTTCTTAAGGTAATATTTAGATAGTTCATCATTTCGAAAGTCTAGATCCCTTTCTAATATTTCATTAAAAGATAAAGTATTTTTTCAACTCTATAATACCCAAAAATTTCCCTTTTACAAACCCAAAAGAGTATTCGAATCTTCGGTGAGAAAAGCTTATGTTACCTTTTTACTTTTTTTTGTCGTATTTTATAATCCTTTTCCTCTTTTCGGCTCGAGCTGGAACAAGGCATTTTGTCTGTCTCGTCCTGGATCTCCAAGCCACTCTACTTCACCATCCCTAACTTTCTCACTTGCCCACTAGCCTCTGCTGTCTCGCTTGCACACGGCGTTTGTCATTATGTGGCTGCTTCCGGATTATATTTTCGGTAGGAATTTCTGTTTATTTTGCACGTCTTAGCAGCTGTCGCCGTTACACACGACCGCCCGAGGACCTCTCTAGCAGGACAACCACGACGAGGAGGCGGACAACGACGACGACGACGACGCTGAGGACGACGACAACTGGAGTATCCCTTTAATTTCGTCAAGTGGCCTAATGCCGTTCCACTAAGTGCGGCTAATCAGCTACCAACAAAAACCAATGGCAAAAACCAAAGGCCCCAGCGGACTTTGAGTGGAGAGTGGCATGGAGATCCAAATCTGAAACGGATGTCGCCGGTTGTGCTCAACACAAGGCCTGCCCTGCTCCTATCCCAGCTCCAGCGAAAAGGACACGGAGCCAGAGGCTCGCCAAAAATTAATTATTAAGCCCGAATATATTCCCCGAGATATGAAATAAACTCTGTCTGCCTGTTATGGGCGAAGGAGGAGGCTATCTGTTGTCTGGCTGCTTGCTTTACACCTGTCCCATAACCACCTGACCTCACTTTTGATTTAGATGTTGTGGGGGCTGTGTTTTTGTGGTAATCTAGATTTGGCAAGAGGCCTAAGGACAACACTGAGCCGTGGGATATTGGTTTTTTAACATGGTAATGGTGCCCTGAGATAGCACGTACATTTTATACAATTTATTGGTTATTAACTATCAAAAAAGAACTTATTTTAAGGCGGATGAAACTATTTTTCTCACTCATTGAATATCTATACAATTTTCAATTTCATATTTATAATATTAAAACGAAAAACTTTCAGGATATAAAAAGTTAAATCTTTAACCGCAGCCGGTAGGATTCGAACCTACGCTCCCAGAGGGAATCTGATTTCTAGTCAGACGCCTTAACCGCTCGGCCACGACTGCTTGGCGAAGAAAGTTGCCACCTAAGTCCATAAATTCTTCAGGGTTCCCAAGCACAAGTCTATTTGAAGGTCAAAATCACTGGATAAATCACAAACATGTGAAAGTCGTGACTTTTTCGTATATTAACAAGCTTTTTCTAATTTGTTTTTCCGTTTAACCGTTCAAGTTCAATGGCAAAATGATTTGCTTGATTAGCTTTGTTGTTATACAACACTTTCCCCTCTATCTACCTACTGAACTATCTTTCTCCCTCTATACCCCACACTTTCTAGCCCTATCTCCCTCTTTTTCAAATTTCTACTTATTACGCATGTATTATAGGCGTATTAATATATGTGAAGAAAAATACAAATAAAAAGGCAAACAAATCGAAAGTCACTTTGAGATATTCAACCGAATCATTTTTTTTTTCATGTTATGTAATTTAAAAAATCCGATTAATCCACTAAGATGAATAGTATTTTGAAATAAAACAAAGGTCATAATAATTATTCAATTATTTCAATAATTAATTGCCAATTTAATGACTACAACTTCAAATAATTAAATCACGTTACAGTCACAGTTTTATTTTGTAAAACCTATTCAAAAAGTTTAAACGACAACGATTGGATTTCTTAAAAATGTTAAACATAATCCCAGTACATTTTCCCACTTCTCACAATTTACAGCATTATGTCACCACTTGAATGACTTTAATTTAAAGAGTATCGCCCTCTCGCTCGATTTCGTGATTTAACACAATACGTGCGAATGAGTAACGCATGATAATGCGTAGCTTGTCTAATACCGTAATATAATTAATTGTAAAAAAGAAAATTAGGAATCAATTTGCAATTTAATTGCTGAGTCATGTTTGTGGTTTATCTTTTCTTCCTAATACATCCTTTCAAGTTGAAGTTGAATACTTAGCTGGCTGCTTTTGTTGGCAACTTAAGCCACGTTGAAACAACTGACCGTGTGGCCTAATGGATAAGGCGTCGGACTTCGGATCCGAAGATTGCAGGTTCGAGTCCTGTCACGGTCGAAAGTTACACTTTTTTTTGTAAAATGTTCATTATTTATTACATAATTTTGTATATATAAGAATTAAGTCACTTTTTAAGCAGATAAAATTTGAAAAAGTAAGCGTTTTCTGTGAACTAAATGCCATGATAGGCACTTATATTTTGTATTATTTGTAAATTCCTTTACATTTACTGCCAGGAAATTTAGTATCTCAGAAATGTTCAGTAAAGTTCAAATGGAATAATAAGTAGACAATTTGACACCAGCAAGAACAAGAAGCAGTCGTGGCCGAGTGGTTAAGGCGTCTGACTCGAAATCAGATTCCCTCTGGGAGCGTAGGTTCGAATCCTACCGGCTGCGAATTACGTTATTTTTTGCATTACTTTATGAATGATAGTTAATTTTTTAGCTGTTTAGAAAAATAGGCTTATGTTTGATGAAGTTTGTATTATTTAACCGAAGTGAATGACGTATTCTTTTTGAGTTTAGGTAAGCATATGCAATTTATTTTGCATATCCTTATTCTAAGGGCAAGAAAATGTCATGTTACTTTAACGAAAACTTGTACTAGTTTTAACGCTGCACTTGAAGAATAGCAAGCTTAAAACCTTTGATGATACTAAATAAATATTAAGAAATATAAAGATCGGTTAATAGAATTACCCA
Source organism: Drosophila eugracilis (assembly GCF_018153835.1). Lineage (NCBI taxonomy): Eukaryota > Metazoa > Arthropoda > Insecta > Diptera > Drosophilidae > Drosophila > Drosophila eugracilis. The sequence goes on along the minus strand of NW_024572029.1, from coordinate 819,015 downwards.
AAGGACTTTAACTGTTATGCAGTTTTATCCTCAGGTTGTGTTCTCTATAGATCATCTTAGCAAATTTGCAAGCAGTCGTGGCCGAGTGGTTAAGGCGTCTGACTCGAAATCAGATTCCCTCTGGGAGCGTAGGTTCGAATCCTACCGGCTGCGAATCGAAATTTCTTTTTCCCCCCATCAATTCCCATATATTATTTTCCTTTGTGCGCTTCATTTAGTCTTGATGACAAATTAAAGTCTGTCAGTACGGGTTTTGTTACTAGAGCTGCCCCAGCGGTTTCCCAATTAGGAGACAACAAGTTTATTCAGCCATCACATCCAGCCACACTCGCCCACTCATAGATGGCCTGGACGACGGCTTGGACCTTTACCAACATCATATCCTGTTTAATTACAATTTTCCTGTGGTCGCGTAGCGTTAAACCAACCAACAGACCCCGCCAAAACCCTACTACTCCCCATCGCCACCTCTTTGGTTCTTTTTCCAATTCAATTATTATGGATGGAAATGGTTGATGGTGGACGGATGGCGGATTTTCTGGGTGGTGATCGGGCCTGGCTATATGTGAATACGATGAACATAGTTCGGGGAGGTGCAAAAACCAAAAATAAAAAAAAACGAAGGCGAAAAAAACTAGTAAATGCCCAGGACATTGGTGCATGTGAAACATATTGTTGGTGGGTCGCCGACTGTCGCCCTCTCTCACTCACTCCTTGTTACTGCTCTATTTTTAGTTTCTGACTAGGCTGACCAGCGGGTATATATACTATATAGGGGTTCGATCTGAGATTGGGAGACGTTGTCCTCTATGTGGAAGATTTTTCTTAAAAGGGTATAAGATACCCTTAATACGAATTTAGCTTAGTTTTCTTCCAAAAAACTCTTAATATACTTAGTGAATTTCTTAGCTAAGTATGTTAATCATAATATTTAAGGTTAAAGACAATAAGACTGGCCTATGTGGATTCGCTTTTCCCCTTATGGGTAATAATAATAATATTCTTATTTCTTTAAGGATAATAACAATAATATTTGTAATAAAATAAGACGTCCTATATTTTGATTTCTTCTGCATTTTTTGAATCTTTAGATTCCAAAATTCTAAAATTCATAGAATTTGTTGAGTATCGAAAGGGTATTTCCAGGTTCTAATGACTGTCATTGTAGATTTTTTAGCTGCTGCTTTTGCCACTGATTGAGACTTCACTTTTTGCAATCGATGGCAAATTGATGAACACAACACATCCGCACACACACACACACACCCAAGTTTATATGTATTTGCAGAGATAGAGCGAGATAGCTAAGGGGAAAAAAGGAAAGAGAAGGAGAACAAGAACACTGCGGAGTAATTAACGTGCACACGCGGCGACGGCGGCGGCGGCAAAGGCACATAAGCAACCCCCTTGCACCGGCGAAGGGTTAAAAGGGGGATGGATGACTGGGCGACGCATGCAAATCGCAGGCGGGCACATGGGCGTAGCCTTTTGGTCAGCACTGTAGCTGCGTTTTTTTGCATTTGCTGCATTCGCGCTGCGATTGGTTGCGGCCACCAGCGCGCCTCATATCGATGAGCCGTTCTTTAACACCCACCCAACCAAACCAAATGGCACCCCAACCACCCGAAAAAAAAAGGAACCCAACCACACACATATACGGGATCAGAACCAAAACGTCCAACGACCAAGGACCAAGGACCGAGGACTAAAACATCCATCAAGCATTCTGGGCCTTTGTTATTTCCGTGCGTTGCAATGGGGTTGCAGTTTGCACCCAACAACGTGATGGGGTTATAAACACCCACCCATTAACCCTTCTGAAGTACTGACTACAATCCAATGGGATTTCAGAGCAATCCGTGATAGGCCTAGGAATTGAATCTTGATAGATTTCCTTGAACTTTAGCCAGTTCTGCAATTAAAGTGAAACAGTAACGATGTCATTCCAACTCCTTCTTAACAAATCATTCGAAAGGGAGGCGGCGGCGGCCAGACATCAGACATGCAAAATTCAAAATACAAAACAGAAATCCCAGAAAGAGGCACACTCCATAGGCAAGCACACACACGCCCACGTTCATGGGCGGAATTTAATTTTGATAAAGGTACAAAATATTGACGATACATCAGAGAGGTAATGGCCAATTGGGTGTGAGTTAAGAGGCTGCCTCTGGGGGAGATGTCTGAGTCTCCGAAACGGACTAACGAAAGCCAAATGTGCGGAACTACTAAAGGAGGAGAGGTAACTGGGCCAAAACCATTATGGTAATACCCTAACAGAACAGAAATCAAAGTTACTTATAAATTGTTCTTCTAGGTATATTATATCCTTTTAATATTATATTAATATTGAGGGTTTTATAATATATAAACAGATTGCTTGATTGCTTGACAAAGAGATATTCACAGTTAATGGCCAACTCACATTTATCTTTAATAGTTAGATAGAGATCATAACCCAATCGAACCTTTTCAATGTAGGGAACGTTACATTTTATCCACAGATTGAGAACAACAAAAGAGCAAGTACATGGCCAGCATATTTTTATGGAATACCAAGAAAAAAGCAACCCACCTACCTACCAAAACCACCCACAACATTCTCACCTTCTACCATTTACGAAAAAAAAACAAGAACAAAGACTTTTTTACGTTAACAAAATTTTTTTAGTAAAGTTTTCTTCTATTTTTTTCCGTGTTATCCTCTATATTTTCGAGGAGGAGCCGCATATAGCAGCCAAAATAAAAAATAACAAAAAAAAAATAGAGGAAACGCAAATACGGGAATACATAAAACGAGGCACAAACCGGACGGAGAATGGACTGGGTAATCGGGGTCCAAAACCAAAGTCCGTATTCGCGAACTACGACACCCCCAAAACCCCCGCCATTAGATCGCTCCCTATGTGAGTAATCGGCTGTCCATGTACATATATCCGTAAATGTCAGACGACATCACGCTCCACTGGACACACTGACGACGACGACGATGGCACTGGCGAACGATGGAAGGCGCCTCCACACGCTGACCAGGCCAGACCATCGAAATACCTACCACCCTCATCTTCCGCTTCCACTGGTTAGCCACCTACTCGATAAGCAACCTCCCATCCCGTCCCAGTAACCACCTGCCCGCAAAATATTGGCGCAAACATTAACCGAGGCGGAGAGTGAGCCAATTCTGCACTAAACAAAAATATTTGTATGGGTCTTCAAAAGAAAATTTACACTAACTTCAAATTGTTTCTAAAATTGTAGTTTTTTTCCTAACTAATTTCATTAATAATAAATAATTGGTAGTTTAAAATAAAAATAAAGGAGACTCTACATCAAAAAAACTCAAAGAAACTTCTTATCTTTTCTGGAGGATTTTCTACACATTTTCCTTCATTTGCTTGTATTGACTTTAATATGCATCAATAAATATGAATATGATTATTAAATGTATTTTTACTGTTAATGAATATTCTTTTTCTCCTAGTGTCTTTACAGTTTGAATTATTTGAAACAATATCCTTAAAAAAAATGCGATACGATTTCAAACGATGATGGTAAAAAATCAGAACAGAACAGGCTAGGCCGCCAGAGTCATGAACAAGAACAGAAACAGGATGAGGATAAGGATAAGGATGAGTATGAGGATCAGGCTAACGCGAGAACGTGGACGACCTGGACCAGACAGGTGTTTGTCAGGTGCACGGAATGGGCAGCGTCTGTCGCTCTTATCAAGCCCGGCTAACGAAAAAAACGAATCGAGCCGAAATAAGAATGGCAGAAGAAAAAGTGGCCCATGGATTATGTGGGCATGTACGCGAGGGCTCGTTGTAATAACAAAAGCAATAACCAAACAAAAGCTTTTGGCCAAGTCAATGACCCACGATTTGCCGTGTTACAAAAATAAAAAAACAGGAAAGCGGAAGTTGGAGGTGATTTTAAAGAGTCGTTCGATATGGGAATATTATATACGAAAGCGGAAATCCTGTCTTTTTTCAATAAAGATTGGCTTCAATCAATGACTGACTCATATTCACATGTAGTTTCCAATAATGGTTTACGTTAAGGGGGGATTGATAACGTAGAAAGGACGTACTACCAGCAGTAATAACATTAACTCTATGGGTATTATATAAATAGATAAATAGGTAACTGAACTGCAAATATTTACAGATTATGCCACTTTCTGATAGGTCTGAGGTTTTTATAGAAATCGGTCAAAATAGTATAGAAAAGAATATATAGAAGACATTGATTCCCCGATAACTTAATCGATGACCAAAGACAGTGATAATGGCTCGCCTGGGGGACCGGCTCTACTCAACGACTGACCGCAGGACGTGGCTCCCGCCAGGCGCGGTTCTTGGTTTTAGGTTCTTGGCTTTTGGTACTTGGAACTTGCAACTTCTTGGTACTTGCTCTTGGCCAACTATAATGGCGCTCCATTTGTCTTGGCCAAACTCCCCGGCAGCTGTGCAATCTGTGTGCGGACGGTTGACAAACGACAGAGGTCCCCTCAAAGAAAGTTGACGGCGGGGCATGGATGCCCCGTCTTTTCAAGACGCAAAGTTTTCGGGCCAGCAAGTGAAATGGCTCAATCAATTAGGCGGCTGTCATAATGTCTCCCTCCGGAGATCTCTCTCTCTTGGGGATCTCTGTCTCTGCTAAGGAAAACAGCTGCCATAACCGACCGCTCTGCATGTTGCTGCAACATCAATAAAATAAAAAAGTAAAGAAAAAAAAGAAAAAATACCAACTGCGTGCCCCTTTCAACTGCATCTCGTATCTTGTGTGATGAAATTTATGCTTAATTAAAAGCGACACAAGGCGTCACAAGCAACGCACAACGCGTTCGCCCAGATAAGGCCATGGCTAACCAACCAGGAGGGGCTATTGGCGGGTTAAGGGGCTCAGAATCGCCCGGCAATCGCGATGCGAGTTCGGGAACTCGCGCACAATTAATGCGATTTTGAAACGCACAGATCGCTGAGAGCTGAGGACCATCTTACACATAGAGAAAATGTGGCGCTAATGGATATTTTACAATTTTAAAAGATTTCCCTTGAAGTACTTTCAAGTTTAAACTTAATAAAATCTTTAAAAATGGTTAAAAACTTCAAGACAGTTTTGACCAAAGAATATCCCCATACAATTTTTTAATAAGTATGTTCATTCCTAACAACTTCTGTCAGTGCTCGAGGGATTGGCTGACTGGTCCCACTAATTCAATTAAAGACGCAGCTTCCACAAGATATTCGAGAACTACGGCACTCAAAACAGCAGAACGCACGCATGTTGAAGTGGCACGATGGATGAACGTCCAATGGAACGTTCCAACAAATCCTAACTTAAAACCCAAAAAAAAAAAAAAGAAGAATAAGAAGATGTGGAACAACCCAACCCACATACAAAATGAGAGGGGCTGTCTGAGGCTGTGCTTGAGATTGAGAGAAAGGCCTCACGTTTGTTTTCGCTGGATATTCTTCCACTTCCACTTCCTCGACGGTTTGGACTCATTAGTCTCCCACAACGTGAATTAAGATAATCTGTGCCTGCCAGTTGGACTTGGTTGGGGTACTCGAGAGGATACTGGATACTGTGCAGAGGAGGATACTTGTATCCAGAGTAACTGGGGTCCCTGCTCCTCGAATTCTGAAAATGGAACTGAACTAAACTGAACTGAGAGGCTGGCTGGGCGCTTGTTGTGCAAATGAATTGTTGCTGATTTCGTTTGAACGATTAGCGCCAGTTTGCCTGCGCTGGCTCTTCGATCTGTCTTGGCCAGATTTGGACGGGAATGCAAATGGAAATAGCCAGGCCTGGCATGCTTAGCAATTAGACTAATTGCATGGCCCCAGCCCCCTAGTTTTAGCTCCACAGACACACAACAACTACTAGCTTTCAATATCAGCTTTCAATGCTGGACTTCACAAAGGAAAAATAGCATTAAGAACTGGTCAAGTGAATTATATGTTACTTAAGTTTTATAGGAATATCTTAGTTTAGTAGATGGAAAATGTGGACTCAAATATAAAGTGTGCATATCTATAGAAGAACCTTTTTGTTTTGTAATAATTGACATAAGTTTGTCTTTATATTAGAATATATTCCAAAGATTATCTCAAGGAGAATAATAAATATCTTTGTAAAAAGTGTAAAATCTTAAAACGACATATTAAAGAATCTGGCTATAGTAGAGAATAGTTAACATATTGAAGCCTATACTATCAAAAACGTAAGTAAATAATGTTTCGAACACTACATATTCGAGAAAATAGAAATGGTTTTCTATTTCTATTAATATTACCAAACTCTAAAACTAATAAAATATTTTTATGAATCGCATGTTTGAATAAAACCTAATAATTGTTAATATTTTGTTTTTAATTTTATATCCCCTTATTTTGCCCAATTGCTTCCCAACTACAATTTCAACTTTTTGTGTTCCTCTTCTACCTGACTAACAGGCATTGCGCATACGCACTGTGAGCCCTGCACCCTGCAGCTTGCGCCTATTGCAATATATGCCTGCAGATTGGTCAGTTCAAACACTGACATCCGGCTTGGCTCCCCATCCCCCTAGAAACCCCCCCCACAGTTGCACACACATGCCACACTCGAATGATGGCTCTGTGCATGCGTCGTGTATGGTTTGAATCCGGATGGGTTGGTGTTGGCGGCATCACCAGTGGAGTCAGTGGTGTTTAGGCCAAGCCAGGGACAGGCCACCCAGTGGTGCAGCAGATGCAGTGGGGCATGGGTCGCTTGGGGAGTGGTGCTGCGTCAGTAGCAACGCCTTCGCATCAACCAGGACACCCACAAGAACTCGAAAAGGGAATCCAATGCAGCAAAAGGGGTATAAGCAATTGGTCATTAAGTTGGCTCAAGTGGAATGTTAGGTACCCAAATTTTCTTTAAAAAGTAACCATAAAAGGGGGTTCATGATCAGAAACACTTCATAAATAAGCTTAATATCTGATCTATTATAAAATCCTACTTAATATACACTAATTTCTGCAGTAAACTATTTTTAAATAACTAAAATATATTCATTTGAAAGTTTTAAATTGAAAAATTCAAACTTAGGTATTTTTTTTATAAAGTTAAGATCTTTTTAAATAAGAAACTTAATTTCAAATATTAATAGTTGTACACTTTCCGTAGTGAGGGTATTTTCCGTGTTACATCGATGCGTCTTCCTGTGTCTCTGATTGCTGTCCACCCAAAATGCCTTCCTCTGTTTTTTTCCGAAACTCCCTTCATTTTTTTCAGCTTGTCGAGAATCGGAAAATGGAATGGGAGGTAACCCCATCGTTCAGTGGGTGGTTGGGTGTTATAGTCAGTCATCAACAGCAGCGGCGGCAGCAGCAGCAACAACAACAACAATTGCCGTTCAGCTGCAATGGGTTGCAAGTATCTGTGAGTATCTCTGTGTGGGTCTTGGGTCCTTTCCATTTAGTTTTTTCCCTATTTTTTTTTTATTTTTTGTGTTGTTGTCTGGCTGGCAGGACCTGGCAGGATGCCTTTTGCCTGCTGCTGCTTCTGATGTTGCTGCTGCTGCCTTTTGGCCTGATGATTAATCGAATTAGTTTCTTTCTTTTTGTTTCGTGTGTTTCACTCTGTTCTATCCCCTCTTCTCTCCTATTTCCCTCCGCAACACACGCTCTTTTCATTTACATTTTCTTTTGCACTTTTCCAGCGTGCATATTTGGCTGTGTGTGTGAGGGGGAGTGGGATTTTAGCTGACCAACTGCGTCCGGTTGGAGATTTTTTGGCAAAAGCATAGCAAGAAAAATATAAAAAAAAAAACGACGAAATACCAAAAACGAATTCACATTTCCATCCTGACGAAATGAAAGCCTCTGCCAAAGAAGGGGGTCCTTTTTTTCTGGGGGCTTTTTTGGGGGCGATTTTTTTTATTTTTGTTGTATTTTTTGTGCGCTGCGATGCTTTGGGGCAATAACTGCAAATTGCATGGGCGGCACTCAATTTCTTCCCGCACTTTCCCGCTTTTCCTCGAAATTTCCCTTGTCTGTGTTTTTCCTGGTGTTTCATTTGATTTGCTCTGTGTGTATGGGTGTGTGGGTGTATGGGTATGGGTATGGCAAACGCAATAAGAGCATCAAAGTGCACACACAGAAAGCATCCACTTGCAGCTCTTGGTAGGTTTTCATTTTCATGCCATTTCCAGAGCGACTTTTTTTTGCACTCCTTCTCCTCCTCCTTTGCCTTTCCTTCCTGGCATTTTTTTCTTTCCTAGTTTCTACCACTCTCCCCCCACCCACAAATACACTCTTTGTTGTTTTCTCCCTGGCCTGCCATTTTCAGCGAATGACTGTTGCATAAACGTCGTCTTTGTGTTGTCCTTGTTGCATGTTGCTGTGCTTGTGTGTGTGTGCAGCTAGTGCAGCCTCTCATCGATTGCCATTGGCGTCCCCGGGTTCACATGTGGTATGAGTGATATTCTTTTGAGGTCCTTGCAAAATACAACAAGAAAAGCAAGTAGAACAAATGGATGGACAGCGGGCACCGGAAGTCATAATGGAACTAATTGCTGGCCGAGAGAGAAGCTAGAGGACAGCGCCATCTAGAGGACTAAATGTGTTTTCCTTGGGCATATCAAAATTGTTAATGTGATTTTTAGGAAATTAGGAAGTATACTTTCTAAGTACTATATTAATATATTTTTAGTTTTGTCTTATTCTTTATATTATATTTACGCATACTTTATAGACTCTCATTGTTTTATTCTTAAACTTTTACTTAGATTTATTTGTAGTTTCTTATACAACCTAAATCAAAACTAAACCTTGCTTGTCCAAAGATAAAGTTAAAATATTAGAAATTAATTTAAGTTAAATTAAAATTCCTCAAGTTTCTAATTTAATTTATTTATCCTAATACAAACAAATAAATGGTCACCGGGCACCGGAAGTCATAATGGAACTAATTGCTGGCCGAAAGAGGAGCTAGCGGATAGCGCCATCTAGCGAACCAAATGTGTTTTACTTGGGCACTAACTGCGTAAAATGTGCATATACTACATTAATATATTTTTTTTTTTTATACATATACTTTATAGACTCATCATTAATTTAGTTTTTTTTTTTAATCAATACTAAATCTCGCTTGAAATTAACTTAAATTACAAGAAATATCCTCAAGTTTCTAATTTAACTTATTTTTCACAATTAATTACCCATAAAACTTAAGTTATGGATTCATATAATAACCAATATAATAGTTAATAAACCCCAATTAAATTCCAATTAAATATAGTTTCTTACGTAGTTTCAAAATCTTTTTTAAGTAATTTCAAATCTTGCAACCTCTTTGAATAGCTTTAATAAATCCAAGGCCTTTTCGCTTCGCCCCCTTTTTGGTAATCGAGAACAAAAAACGAACAAGGAAAGTCCTGCAGCTTCTTGGGACCCCTATACAAAATGATGCGAAACCTTAAACCCCCCTTTTTGACATCTCCTCCGCCCTCCTCTTTTACCTATTCAAGTGACAGGGAAGGAAAATGTTTTGGGGAGGCGATGGAAAGTGTGGAAACGTGCTAAGCACATTTCATGCAGCTAAGTAAGGATATTAATATGCGTCCTTGCATTGCACACGCACCGAAGGACACAAGGGGTGGCAAAAAGGGGGCAGACAAATAAGAAGAGGTTGGGGGGGAATGATGGGTGTCATGGCATAACTGCGAAGGGTCCTGGCCACTTTGCGTTGCGTTTCGTGCGGCAACCAAATGAAATTGCAATGAAAATGAAAATCTAACGACGACACCGAAGACGCAAAATGTGGGGTAAAAAATGAAACGATATCCTTGAAACATAAAGCAGCGGCGGGGAGGGGAGTGTTGGCGTGGCAGCTCAAGGAATGCAGGCCGCTGACACCAAAAACAACAACAACAACAACTATGAAGACGACGACGACGACGAGGGTCGCGGATCTTCATCTCCATTTCGCCTCCCGCAGAACATCATTCATTTCGCCCCTCGTGCTGGGGATTAAGGTTATTTCAAGGATGCCGCTGCTGCAGCTACAAAACTCCTTTTAAAAAAAATGCAAGTATATATATAATATATATCTATATCTATATAGGGGAGTTGGTGGGTCAGAGAAAGCGAGGAGGATGAGTGCAAAGGAAGACCTACAAATGCAGCTGAAGAAAAATTCTCCTTTTGCGCGTAAACATCATCAAAATTCATCAATCTCTGCCAAAACTTGGGAAAAACTTTACGTCCTCCCACATAAAAATAAGGGAATAAAAGCCAAGCTTCTCTAAAAATAAATGAACAACTAACCGATTCCTTTTGCTAACTTATATATCATCTATTAACTAAGATTTAAAGGAAACTTTTACATTTAAAATAGGTAATTAAAGTGTTGTTTGATTTAATAAATCTTATTTCAAAATGTTTAATTTCGTAGTTTTAACCTAGACATTACTTAAAAAAATGTTTCAAAATGAGAAAAGACAGCTCAAAAACCATATTACGGAAAATTCCCTTTGGAAATTTTCACAACCCCCTGATAAGAAAGTCAAACCCACTACAAAAAGCTTATACCCAAACCATACCATTGGAAAATGTCACTCGTTTTGCGTTGTAAGATGTGTGTATGGAGGAGAGCTTGGGGTTTTCATTTCAGGATGGAGTGGGCATGCCTGGAAAAACGGCAATCAGTGGGTTTTTTCGGGGGCGCCGCCAGAAATAAGGAAAAATTGCAATGGCAAAAGGGGGGAACTGCATTTTGGCATTTAAGCGCAACGACGCGTGCAGCACGCAGGACTCTCTTGGTGTGTTGGTATGATGGTTTGGTATACAGACGAGAACGACGACGACGACGACGAGAATCCCGCTGAAGCTGCAGCTGCCTCCGTCCGTCCGTCGGTCTGTCCGTCTTTCCGTCTTCATGTCCTGATGAGCCTGATGAAGGACATGCCGACCCACGCGCCTTGGCATTTTTGTCCCGCATGCAGCAGGAAGGCAGGTCTATACCTCCTTTGGGTGACGCTTCCTGAGGCACAGCCAAAATATATATAAGGTTTTCTTTTTAAAGAAATAAACTTTTTATAGTTTTATCCAATTTAGTAGAAATTGTATATAAATTGAATGTATTTTTTATTCCAAAACTTCTATAAGAATTACGTTCCAAATCTATATTTTGGAAAATAGAGGAAAACTCACCCAAAAGAAATCCCCCCCTAAGTTTATATAACTTCACAATACATCAACTAACTATTTCACACCCAATTTCTCTTAGTGAACGTCTTTTTCTCGTCCTTAACGTCCTGCCGTTGCTCAGCGATAACCTCAATTTTTGGCACCCTGGCCAACAAAACATCCTGCCCGGCAACCCGCCTTCTTGGCCCCTAGATCCTACAGAGATTTTATGCCAGCTCCTTGCAGTTTTCCTTATATTTTCTTTTCTTATTTTTCTCCGTCGCCTTTTCGGTTTTTTTCTACTTTTTTTTTGCTGGCTGTTTTCCTTTTATTTTGCCTGATAAAACTCTTTTCATTTTGTTGTTTGTTGGGTTCGCTTCGTCCTTTGCCTTAACGCTTTTAACAGTAATGACGAAAAAGTGTCAGCGTCCTCGACTCGAAGGATAATAACAAGTATGGACAGGCATAGACGCCATTTTCCAACACCCATCTACGGTGCCACTTCCCCGGCCCTCTCCTTACCCATTTCTGGTCTTATTTCTTGGCTTGTTTTTCGACTCTTTGTTCTGGTTCGATGCTGCACATTTTCCCTCGCCGCTTTTCCCAGCGACTCGTTGATGTTCTTAATTGATGAAGAAATTTGGGTTGTGATAAAAAAAGACAGTAAAAAAATAGAGAAACGAAAGCCGAAATAAAAGAATGCCAGAACGAAATGAACAAGAAGTAAGCATCGGGAAAATATGCACTAAAGATTGGAGGGCCAAATGGAAAGAATTAGAGGAACTGATAGGACGACTTGAGTAGTTGCAACAGCGAAAAATGGTACAAAAATATATACGTACGAGTGTCTATCAAGAAAATTGGGAAGGAATATATAAAAATGAATAATTAAAAACTATTTAATAAGTTCATAAATATATAAACATAATGGAATACTATTGGAATAAAATATGTAACGATAAATTATTTAACATGATGAGAACTATGTAAGTTAAATATAGGAAACATGTCAAGATTAAACTTAAACTTAAGATGGTTTTCATACCTATATGTTATACATGAAATAATCGACCAATGCACTATTATTATTTTTTAAATTTTTTCCTTATTTTATATAACATTTTTTACCCCTTATAATCCTGAATCACAATTTAGCTACTCCTTCTACCCCAGAAATTACCTGGTTTTCTGTAATCTTCGCACTTTGCACGCCTTTTATTTATTTATTTCTTTCGCTTCTTCACTTTTTCTCTTTTATTTTATTTTATTTTTTTATTTTATTATTTTTTTAGCATTCGCTCAGTTTCAATTTCACACAAATTCTGCCTAATCTATGTAAATGCGATTAAACGCTTTCCGAAAAGCACTGGAGCCGGGTGACTGACGAACAGCAGGACGAGATGGGTGGTGGTGGTGGTGGAGGGCAGCAGGACTGGTGACTCTGTTGGGATAAAAAGGAGGACACCGGAGGAGGGGTCAGGAGAACCAGTCCTCAAGTTTAATGGGCAAAGCGTTAATGAACACGAAGTTGAACGCGACGATGACGACGGCTCAGTGAGCAGCGAACATCCAGCAAGGTGGCCCAAGATGTCCCCCTCTGCTGAGCGCTAACTTCTCCTGACCCCCCTTTTACCCTTGGACAGGGTCACCCTCCACTGGACACTGAGAAAAAACAACTTTAAGTCCTGACTATAATCCTAAACTAAGGCCTTTGTAGTAGAAGGCAATAACTTAACCTTAAACATGTTAAAACCTTGAAAAACGACTCTATTTTTTAGATTTTGGAATGGATTGATTAACTATAACTTTAAGCACTAACCCCTTCTTTTCCACCTTTTCTCTCAGTGCCTCAACAGGACTTGCGTGGCTGCGGTGTTGCCGTGGTGCAGATGGCAGTGGACAATGCGCATGCGCAACGCATGTGTCTTGTTTGATTTGAAGATTTCACGGAAATTGTGGCCAAAACCAGGCTTCAGACGGCTAAAAGAAAAAAAGCAAAATAAGAAAAAAAAAAATACGACTGGCAGTTTGCATTTCTGCGAGATCTGCGAGCTGGAGAACTGCATTCAATTTATGAACTGGCACACAACTTAATTACACATTCATCCAATTAAAGTGTGCAAAATGCAATTCATCATCATCGGTTGGGATACTGGGTAGAGGAGGGGGGAGATGAGACGAGAGGTATACCATGGAATCGGGTTCCGGAAGGGGGTAGATCAGCCGTTATGGCCAAGTTCTGTGGCCAAGTTCTAACAGCAATTAAATGCATTGCAGGTGCAGCTGGAGGTCCCAAGCAGCAACTTGTTCGTTTCACATGCAAGCGGCGCGTTAAATGCTCATCTACATACGGATATATATACACATAAACATCAAGTTATATATATGTATTCATATCGTTATATATATGGAGCTATTGGAAGTGCATTTCTTTCTCTAAAAGTGCCACTGGTTGCGGCATTTAAGTTTTTGGCTGATATAATTTCTGGCAACAGTATCAATCGAGGGAATTCCAATTGGCGACAGCTGCTGTCATGCCACATCTCACTTGATGTTTATGGGGCAATGCTTTTTTAAGACATTAAAAAGTGAAATTTAATAATTTATAATAATTTCTATAATAGTATTTGGTTCTTGGAGGGTTTCCATTCCCCTATAGCTTCCATACTCCCCTAAAGTAAACCATAACTATACACCAGTAAATTCTTTAATTTCATCACTTTAACTCCCCATAACAACCCTTCATTCGTGCGTTTTTTCTATTCATATTTAGCCTACGGCTAGATCCATTATAAAACCATCCATCGGCCGTTTATCATGATCAGCCCCCGCCAAACGTACCCACTTAAGATCCCAATAATCTGCACTATCTTTAGGGGATCTTGGCCCGGTTAATTGCCAAGGCAAACAGAGCAGTTTGGAAGCACTGTGATTATGGCCAGCCGCTTATGATTGAACAATCAAACACGCCTATCAGAAAACGCCCACGGCCCTAAGGCGCTTGCCAGCGAGTGCTCACTGTACTTACTATACAAATCCCTCCTCCGTTAGACGCACTCGGTGTCTACCAGTATGTCTCCCAGTGCTAATTACAGTCCCAGCCCAAAAGGGGATTTCTCTATCTGTTTTGTTTTTAGCAAAGATGTGTGTAGTAGGGCCTGGTAAGAAGGGTATGCCAGGTCTTAGCTGGATTTTATAATCACAGGTTGAGACCGCAATGAGTGTGCGTCAAGAGCGCAGCAACGCTTCCGCCTTTTTCAAGCTGTCTTGCCGCATTTAATTGCCACCTCGGCGTGTGCGTGGGTCTAGTATCCATTATCTCGTGACCGCTCACGAGGATTACAGGTCTGAGCGGAGGTCTATTGCAACCATACCCCCCTCCCAACCCTAACGCCCAGTCGATCACGCACTTCATAAACGCAGAGTGCGAACAACAACAGAATTTAGCCATGAAACACACACTATACACTGCGATTTAAGTATATAGGTTATTTTAGGTGGGAAAAGTTAAGATTTCTTTTAGATTTTAGAAGATTTAAGTAGAAATATGAGAAGGAAACAACCCAAAGACTATCTTTTAGGAACAATAATAACAGAAGATGTTCTTAGAAAAAATAGCTGAAGTGTAAGTTAGTCTTAGCCTAACAAACTTCGACCCTAACGACTCAGTAAACGAAATACTATCTTATGAAATTATTTTCTTCTCCTTAAAACATGAAAAGTAGTTGTTAAAAAGTTATATCCTAAAGTAAGATTACATTGAATATGATATCAAGATTAAAACACAATGAAGACATAAAAAAATTAAATCAAAATTAAAATATCTAACTTTACCTTCTTCTCATCTAATTACTTTTCATAGCGTATATAAAATATAATCGTTATATCCTAAAATATTATTAGGTATCCCATTTCTAATATCACAGAAATTCCCATAATAATTTTTCTCAGTACTAAGCCTAGAGAATCAAGTGCAACTCAAACTCCACTGAGCTGAACTAAACTGCACTGAATGCCTGTCTTAGGGTTTCCGCTTGGATTGAGTTATTAATTATGTTCCGCACCTTCCCACATCAGTACTTCACCACCCTCCCATCTTGCATTCCCCTCGCTTTTTTGAAGAACGCCCCCTCCGACTTTACTGCCATTCCGTTGTATTCACTCCTATTTTGTTTTCATTCCGTGTCCAAAGTTGCTGCGAGTTGAAATGAATGTGGTAAGCAAAACATTAACTTGGCCGTCATTATTGTTGGCTCGAAGCGAATTACGTTCTTTAAGTGAGAAAAATTGCAATTTAATCGCGATTATGATGATGATGATGGGTCTGCAGATGAACATGGCATTGGAGATGGGGATGATGAAGGGTTTTTCCTTCTTTCTTTTTTTTTCCAGCGGGAGGTGAAGTTGGTTGGTTTTAAGTTAGAGGAGTAGATTGAAGAATGCACTCGATGACGTAATGAGTGACGCAACAAATGCAGTTGGACAGTGGAAAGAAATTAGGATAAAGGATGGGTATAAGATCTGAAGGGAGAACCACAGTCTAATGGGGTTAAGTATTTACTATTTAACTATCCCCAAAATAGTTTTTAGTAAAGTTAGCCAATGGCAACCAAATGGTTTGAGAAAAAAACCAAAAATTTAATTGGTTTGTCAGAACACTGACGCACTTCCCAGAAGAATCCCCATTGTCTCAAAAGCATTCCAAAACCCAAACCTCAAGTCCTAAATCCATTCTGTCCGTCACAATCCTAAAAGCCACAAAAATAGGAATGTAGTAATACTTAGATGAGATAGTAGATGGGTCTAAAAAATAAATATTTATTTAGTTAATTATCTTAACTTCATTTAATAAATAGTACCAACTAATCTATAACTATTAAATACCCCATTTCGATTTAGATAAGAAAACCCATGTCAGTGCGTCTAATTTAACTTTTTCTATTACATTGCCCATTGGCCCCATGCATTTGTCACGCCAAAGTCAGAACCAGAAAAAGGGGAGATATTCCCCAGGATGGACGAAGTAGCGCTGGATCAAGGGGGGGTATTACGAATCCTTGAAAGACACTGACATTCTTTCAACCACCACCACCACCACCTCACCAATCCCTCCCCGCCGCCACCGACTCCTTTCGCATTTACTGCGACTGCCATTTAGCGCTGCGTCATTGTGTGACATTTTGCGTGGGGTCAGAAAAGGACGAAGGATGCAGAGACGGTTAAGTTTGCCTTACTTAACTTAACCCCAGCAGTCAGCCAGCCCCAAAGCTACAAGAACACACACACAGAGATGGAAAGGATGTGAGGGGGGAAAAAGTTTTAACCCATTTTGCGCAAACAAACGGACAGACAAACAAACGTCAGAGGGTTAAAAAATTAGGTCAACATGGCTGCATTGGAGATGGCTAAAATGGAGATGGAGCTGGCCAGTGGGAAGGATATGGATTCAAATGCGGGGGCGTTCTCGGCCATATCTACCACTTTTATTTATCTTATTTTATTTCATTTCATTTCATTCTAGTTTGTTTTATTCTTCCACTTCATCTGCTCGACCTTGAAGTGATGAACTTCGACAACGTCGTCTAAAGTGGCCAAAAATGAGCTAAGAAATCTGGTCAAGTTGGAGGAAAGTAGATAAGTAGAAAGAAAAGTAAAAATGCTTGAAAGAATAAAGCGAAAATTGAGACGAAATTGTAAGACAAATTATGCTTTAATCAAGGAAAATCAATCAAAAGAATCGAAGTTTGAATATATGTAATAAATAAAGTAAAATATTAAGACAATTTTCTTTCTGTGCATAAACAGAATCAAAAAAGTAATTACAAAAACCAAAACAGCATGCCAAAAAATATGATTTGTATCTTCCGCCATGAAAAAAAAGAAACATAGAAAAACACCAACAAAATAAAGTCAAGTTCGACTAACAGCCATGAATTAAATCTTTTTAGTTTGGGCCATATTTTGCTCTATTACTCTATTACCACACACATATTCCCTCTTTTTGGCCAACACAGACTTGAGGCCACGCTAAGATGCGAAGATGTTGGCGTTGGCCTGGCCCGAATCGAGTAAATGGAGTTACAGCTTGGCTCCCATCAAGTTGGTTTAGATTGCTTGGCCCAAGGGCGCTAAAGTTGGTAACTTCCTCCCATGTCATTTGCACACTGACAAGTTATTAATACAAAGTAACCTCCCCGTCACCCCACCTGTCGTTTAGTTTTAGCTGCAGTTTTTATTGCCAAACAAAATCAATGGTTTTTTTTTAGTCGAGCGAGTTACTGCCCGTAATGGGTATCGATTGGGATCGATTATAGAGGAAGATGATCCTAAATTTAGTTGAGGGAAAATATCTAGAGTTTTCTCAGCTGCTTTCAAAAAGGGGATTCAAGCATAATGGAGTTAACCAAAGCTTCAAACCCATTCAAAATAAACTGAACACCCGCATGGCGCAGTCTCAAATAAAATAAAATCTCATTTACCTGCTTCATATGGCCACATTTTTCTAATTCTCTGCCCCTATATATACACTGTAATAAATAACTAAAAGAAAGTAATATAATACCTAACCAATAATTATTTCTTTTCTACATATATTTACTGATAGAGGAGCATAGGCTTTTAAAAATATAAAAATCCTTGAAAAGGTTTAAACTTTTAGATGAATTTTAATCTATTTTTTAGGTTGTTAAGTAATATTTTCAAGCTAACGCCTTTTAGGTATGCTACAAATATTGGGATTAATGAGTTTAAAAAATGTTTTCAATTATCTAAATAAATAGCTAATAAATGAAAACCTAATGGACTATTTGCTTCATAGCAATTAAAAATTCACAGAAATCAGAAAAGAAAATATCTAAGGCTAGTACCTAAACTTACTTTGATATCTCACTCAATTACTGACAACTAACTAACCAACTGACTAACTTTAGTCAGACTTTCTAAATTCTATACAATTTTTATTTTCTGTGTGTGGTATTTTCGTGCTCATCCTGGCGTGTCCTGGCCAAAGTTCAAATACGACAACGGTGCGGTCTCGGAGGGCTCTCGCAAAACAAACGAAACTTAATTAACAAAAGGGAAAAAAAACTGGAGGGGCAGCAGAAGGCCGCTCGATTCCACACACCTTTTTGGGTTCGTTTTCGGACTCGTGAACTCGGACTCGAGGATTCGAATACGGATTCGATTCCTCGGCAGCCTCAGTAGACACACGGGTTGGCCAGGTTTTCCTCCCGTTGGCCACACTCTCCAGCCCAGTCCCGATCTGTCTGGGATTCCCCGTTTACGGAACTATATCAATGCGTATATCTATTGGCCATGCGTGTGTGTGCTCTGGAGTGCGGGACCACACACACACACATTCAAAGGACGATCCGACTATGGGAAAAGCCCGGCTTTTTGCTCCTTTGTCCGTCTGCGAATGCGATTTTTGGGCCCATAATCGATAGACCTCATACCTGAATTGGCATTTCAGAATTTATTGCATTTTGTGTTTGTTTAGAGCGATTGCCATGTCGCGACGAGTGCGCCAAAGGATTCGATACAGACGTGCCCGGTACAGTTGTGCTCGGGACCAGGTAAGTTCACATAGCCGGGCTAAAATTGATTCGTCCTGCCAATGAATGCGGACGATGGACTCGAGGCCAAGGGGTGGAGAAATGGAAATCGAGACTCTAGCCATGTTTATTTTCATTTACTTTGCTTAAATTACATTTCACACTCCAAATCGTTAAAGATATAACTTATTGAAGAACTGGTTGATCTTTCTTTGATTAAAGATAAGGAAATTGCCGTTAGGCTTATATTTTAAATCGTTACTGATCGAAGATTGGATAATATAGGTATAAAATGAATAAGATATATATATCTTCTATATTCCTTAAAAATAAAAAAAGAATTAAAATAAATAACTCTTTTTAGCATCCAAATACTTTTGTTAACTGACCCTTTGAAACTATCTAAATAACTTTCACTTTGATAAATTCCCCATGTTTACCCATGCCCGCATTATGGTCCACCCTAAATAAGGAATACCATTCACCGAAAATTCGGTGTAATTAACCCGTAAAATATGTGAAAAGGGAAATGGTCGCGAAAAATTGCATATTAACTTTGGTGAGGTCATCATACCCTCTCTATCCTACTCTCTCTTTCACTGTCCCCTCTAGCTGCCTCGCTTCCACACACGATTAGTTTTCGTAACTTATACTAAAAACTTTTCGACTGCGGCGTTGGCAGAGCTGCCGCGTTGGCTGTTAACAAGCTTAAAGCCTCATTTATGCCGTTATGTCCACCCGCACACACACACACACACACACACACACGCATGCATGCCGTCTCTCGCTGGGTCTAACTGGCCCTCTCTTTCTGGCCGAGTCATTTGCCTCTCTTTCGAATGTGCTTCATCAATAGTTTTTAATATTTTTCATTTGCTTTTTGCGCTTGCCCATGGACAAAGAGGAGAGAAGACAAAAAAAAAATAGGAGAAGGAGAAGAGAGGGGACAAAGCGAAACGAAAAATAACAGTAGTTTTGCACCCCCAGTTGCTTTCTCCCCGCATTCTGCTTTTTATCCTCCCCCTTTGGGAGTGCCTCCTCTTCAACCTCCAGCCCATTTTGCTCACATTTTTACCGTTACCCTCTCTTTCTTCAACCCTCACTTTCTTCTTTATGTCTTCTACCCACCCGTTACTTTGCACCCTTTCATTCGTCTACCCTCGGCCCAAAACTAATAACCCTCTTCCCCCCTTCTTCTAACTCTCTGATTTGCCTTCCTAACCCCTTTCTTCCCACTTCCAAGTCCCTTTCTCTTCTATCCCAACTCTCTTTGAATTCCCTTTCTCCCCCTAAAAACTCTCTCCAACACCTCTCTCTAACCCTATTTTCACCCCCCTCCTACTACTACACTACTACTCCCAAGCTTCTTCTTTTCGGTGTGCCTCGCATCAATAATCCCCAAAAATTTTTTAGGGAAAGGTCGACGCCAACGTCGACGGCAGCAGCCCTTTTACGCGCCATGTCCGAAAAAAAGCCCGAGAAAGAAGAAGAGGAGGAGAAGAACAACAAGAAGAAGAGGCAAGCAGAGGGGTGCTGAAGAATTCGTGGGTTGAAAGGGAGCGGCGGGGGGTTATATTTCTGTGGCAGTGTCCAGTTCGGCGCACCAATCCCCACCAGCACCGCCTCCGGCTGGCGTAGGCGTGGCCAGTGGGCTCAACTGCGGCTGCGAATGCGTGCGGAGGGGAGAAGTGGGGTTGGGCATTGCCGGGGGTAGAAAAGGAGAGGCGGGTGGTGTTGGGTGGCCTAACACCCATTGCAACGTCGAACGTTGTCGAAGTTTCATGGCCACGTGCGCCGGCTCAATGCCTCTGCCACTCTTGCCGGCATCGCTGCCAACGTCGCTGCCAAAATCGCACACTCAACAACTTTACAACCCCCAACCCCTCAAAACCAAAACAACCCACGCCTCCGCCCTCTGTTCTAACACCCACAAACACAAACAGCTGGTCAGTCATGCACTCAAAACCAAGAAACTCTCTTCCAACCCGGAGTGCACTCAGTTTAAAAATTGCACTCATGCTCTCTTACTTTCCAAAAGGAACTCATTTCTATATGGACTTCAGTTCACGTACTAACTTTTTCACTCAATTCTTCAAATGAATATTTCTCACAATCCTTAGGTTTAACTTTCTCTTGTGGTCAAAAAATTATACTACTGGTCTAGCTTATTATCAAAGAATCTTATATTTCTTGAACTTCCTTTGGGTTCATTTTGTAATTTCTTATTAAAAACCAACTCTTCTCCCAGTCTTAAATTCTTCCCTTTACTCTCTTCTTCTTGCCATATCGAACTTTTAATTTATCTTATAGATAACATAAGTAAGCATTTTTTCTGTTCTTTTTTTTTTTTATTGACTATAACTTTATGATTACTATTTTCTTAGGCTTTTTTTTCTTTTAATCAATTCTTCGGACGATTGCTCTCATATGACATAATCTTACTTTTCTTCTAAATTGATCCTAACGATTGATTATAAAGTGTCTCCCTTTTCAACAAAAGTTCTTCATTAATAATCCTAAAATATATTCTTAATACGATAATATTTAAGTAATAAACTACAGTTTACACATAAAAATAGATTTATTTTTCTTCTTACTTTCTTCTTTAGCTCCTTACTTATCTTTTAACTAGTTTCTAGCCGTTCTTTTTCTAAATTTTTCCAACATCTTTCTATTTAACTCACATTCTCTAACAGTTTCTACTCACATTTTCCTTGCAACATGCACTCACTTCCTCTTTCATATTGCACTCGATATTTAGATTCTGCACATTTTTCTCTGACACTTGCTTTTCCAACTTGCACTCACTGTTCTTTCCTCTCGCTCTGGTCTCTTTCTCAGATTCACCCTGTTTCTCTTTGAGCTGCAACGTCAACTGCGCTGCCTGCTGCGACGCTTGAGTGGAACTTCGATTGCAGTCAAGCTCTTGCTCTCGTAGATTCCCACTTTTCACTCTCATTTCGAGCTCAAGCCCGCAAACACTCTTTGTGGGCCGCTCTTGAGTTGCATTTTGGGGGAGCTCTTTGATTTGTTGACGCAACACGGAATGTTGCAAGCAAATCTTTGTTCAAAGGGAAAACAAGTGCATTAATGAATTAAGTATCGTAATTAAGTGAAAGTGTTTAAAATGCTTTTAAATTAGCTACAAACAAAAAATCAAAATCTAATTCTAAGTTGGAAATTAATTTTAAAAATAATTCAGAATTACAAAAAAACTCCTTTCAAAAAAATTTTAAAATTTATAATTTTTTTGGTTCCTAAAAAGTAGATATATTTTAAAATATGTTGCATACCCAAAAGGCGCTATCGATGGATTTTACTAATAATACTATTAGGTTTATTATAAAGATTACTAGTCGTTTTCTTTAACTACTGTTAAGAAGGTAGAAGATAAAAATGACTAGAAATATTTAAGAATTTTATTATTTATCCTTTTTAAATTACATAAATCAAATTTAAAGAAACCTTTCAACATTTTTATAAATTCTTGGTTAGACTCTTGTAATTGTTTCTCAAAAGGTATTTCTCTCTATTGTCTCATCCTCTTGAAGTCAAAGTCAACCCTTCGCCAGTCAAATTACATGCACGTAACTGCACTTGGAATCAATTTGGCGCCTCATCGATAATGCAACCAAACAAAATGGCGCCCATCGTCAAAACAAAAGTCTATCTTTCCCCCAAAGAAAAAAAAAATTATCTTTAATTCATTTTTAATGGCACAACAACGGTTGGGCATATTCTTGTTTGCTTTCAAGTGGTTTTTCGATTCGATTTGGATCGTCCTATGCCTGCTGCACTCCATGAAAAACAAAAAACAATCGGGAAAACAAAAAATACATAAGTATGAAAAAAAAACATTCGGACTGCCAAACTCACCTGCCATGTTAAATGTCAAATTATTTTGATGGCAGGCAGCGAGCAAACAAAAAATAAATAGACAATTAATTTGCCCTAATAGACATGAAGAGTCGGCAAATAAACAGGCAGGCCGTTGGAAAATTGAGAAAATCGCCTGCCACTGCGAAATTGTATAACTGGCCAGGAATTCACATTGCATCCATCGCGAAAGGGGAAAATATGCATGAAAACGACTTAAATAAATAAATTATGGATAAATCGAACATTGATTGCCCGGGAAAACGACAGGAAAAACGTCGAAAATGAAGTAGTTTGTATTTCGGTTTTTCTTTGTTTCTTTTATAACACTGTGCTAAAAAGGTGACCAAGGTTCTTTTTAAGATTTAAAACCAACACGGCGGATAAGTAATATTATGTGACATATTAATTTTCATATTTTTTTTGTTTTTATGGAAACTAAAAAAATTAGTTACAGAAACAAACGTAAATTCATATTTCTTATACAGTCTTATTGATAGACGTACCTTAGTTTTAAATCACTTTTGATCTACAAAATATTTATGTTAAATATTATTTTTAAAACTTCTTTCTAATCATATTAATTACTTAATCTTATCTGTAAGCATACCTAACTACGAAACTCATCAAGAATATTGTTTCTGTCATATCTAAATCAGATTTATATATAAATAGATTAGACATTAATGTGGCCATAATGTCACAGCCAAATTGTGAATTGGCTTTAACATCGAGCAGTCGTGGCCGAGCGGTTAAGGCGTCTGACTAGAAATCAGATTCCCTCTGGGAGCGTAGGTTCGAATCCTACCGACTGCGAATGGTATACATTTATTTTTCTATTATTTAAGTTAATTAATTTATCTACTTAATGAGTATCTAGTATTATTTATATCTGTTTTTATGTTCTAATAAAAAGTATTGATAATTATTATCATAAGAAATGCTTTCAATTTTCCCTCATAATTCGCTTTCATCTTTGATTTTTTCCTTTGAAATAATATTGCGATTTTCCAAGTCTAAGTTTCTTTTTCTTTTAATTCCCATTTGTTCCCTATTTCCTTTTCCCTATTTTTTTATTATTATTTTTGTATCTCTGCTGGCTTTGTTCGGGCAACTAATTAAATGGAATTACACAGTCGTAATGCATTTTTCGTGTATTGACCAAACAGCTGGACAAGTGTACACTGAAAACCACTCGATGGTGAGGTGCATTGCGGCGGGGGTGGAGTCAGGGGTCATGCAAAAGAGCATTTCATACCTGCCAAGTGGTGATGAAGGGGTGGATGGTGATGTCAAGGGGCATAGGAAAATCGGAGTGATTTTTCGGGGGTGGAATAAAAAAACTAAAACCGAGTCTCCGAAGGCAGCAACTTAACGCTTCAATAAATTTTCGCAGCCATGTCGCTGCTGCCATCAATAAGGCCCTTGAGCACGCCCCGCTCCCGCTCACTGCCCGCCCACCTTCTGGTGGGTGGTTGAGTGGTTTTGGGGTGGCCAATGGGTGGCCCATTGGGTGTGCGGATGCTGCAGCAGCTTCTTGGGCACGGAAATGCGTTTAAGTTTGCGCTGCAGCACGTGACGCTGCTAAGCCAAAGCTGCAGCACAGCGGCACGCAGGGAACCCTGAAAACGAAAGATTGCAGTGGGCGGAAAATAGTGAAAAGCGTGGAAAATCAGTGGTAGCGGGCAGACGACCCTCAAAAAAAAAAGAACACCCACCCACCATCGACGACCCACTGAGCCACCAAGCGATAAGAAGGACAAAAATTAATGGAATTTCTGCCTGTTTTTCTGTGTGTGTGTGTGGGTGTACCCTACCCTAACAGTCACGCAGGCCATAAAGGGTTAATACGGCTACTAAAGAAGCTGGGCTAGAAAACTAAGGTAAATCAACTAAATCAACTAAAAAACTCTTCTAAATGTTCTCTAAAAACATTTAAATATCTACAAAACAAATTTTGAAGATTTTTTTTAACATTTACCTTTGATTTTCTTTTTATTTTATTTCAATTTTCTTAACTGTTTCTTATAATTGCTTGAATATTGATAAATATGCTTAAACTTCTGTAGATTCCTTTAGGTTTTTTCAATTTACTGGCCCTCAAAAACTAATCGATCGCCATAGGAAAGCAAGAGCATGCCGAAAGTCTTGCAAGGAAACCCCTTAATTCCGTTGCTTCTTTGGCCTTTTGCTGGAGCTCCTTGGGCCTCAACCTGCACCCCAAACCCCTTCTGAATTTCCCAGGAGATGCAACTGCAGGGTTTGGGGTAGTGGGTGCCTGCTTTCCTTTTGGCTGCTTCCTTGGGCTGCTTTTCAGTTCAGTTTGTTTTTACGACGGGCTTGGCGCAAAAACAACACACACAAAAAAAAAAAAGGAAGTAAAAACGCAGTCAGGTGGAGGGATGACAAGGAGTACGAGGGAAGCTAGTAGTTCGGTCTAAAAAAAGAGGCAGCAGAAGCGGCGGTGGTGGCGGCGGCCAAATAGGGGGCGAAAAGGGGATGGGACAAACATCGTTTTTGGCTCCTGACTCCATCAGCGTCAGACTTCTCCAACGCTTGTTGGATGTACGTGTCCTGGCAGCTGCTGGCTGCAGTTTTCCTTCGCCTTTTTTCTACCTACCCTTCATTTTACCCCTCCCTGCATCCTAGTTTCCTTGGTCCTTGCCAGTTTCGATTTTCCACCCTTCCCCGACGTCCCCCACGACGATATAAAATTTTTTTGTACTTTTTCTTTTTTTGGCCATCGTTTACGTCGGCAATTTTGCAGTTGATTGCAATTTTTCGGGGCTGCGCCATTTCTTTTCCTCTTCTTTATTTTTTGTGTTCACCACCCTGGTTTTTCCAACCTCCCTGCAACCCCAACTTCGTCTAGATGGCTGTCTCTTTTCTGGCCCGCCCACCGCCTACGTGACATTGCGTATACGTCCAGTGCGCCTACAGCTCCTTTCGGCTTCTGCCAAGCCAAAAGTTTTCTCAATCACACGGGTGGAAAATCAAAATTGTTTAAAAAACAGAAGGAATTAAGGGTTTAAGAATATTAAAAAATAAATAATATTCATTATTTATAGGCATTTGGTGACCTAATTTTATGATTTATGCAATAAATCTGCCCCAAAACTTAAATATTACTAAAAATATTTAACTTTTCACAATACACCACCTGTTTCTGCATAGTCCTTAATTTTTTAAGTGCATTTTTCGGGGGGAAGTGGCAAAAAAAGAGGCTGGCTGATGGTTGGGCGGTGGGCAAACTAACATTATTTTCAATTAGGACGCCGCGGCAAACATAGTTTATCATCAAGTTGACGCGACGCTGTCAGTGCTTATAAATAATCGACTTGGAGCGGCCATTTTGGCCAAGTCCCCGGCACCGCTCAACCACCCACAGCAAGCCTCTAACCCTGCTCCTCATTTTCCAACCACCCCCCCACACACAACATAAATTTTGGATGCAATCTACAAAAAGAAAAGCAAAGAAGAAAAGGAACGAGGCGAAAGACAAACTCAGACTAAGGCGCATAAAAATAACAGACCAGAAAAGAGTGAAGAACACAAAAAAAATGGGTAAAATATAAAAAAAAACAATGCACTGTGTGTGTGTGCCACGCCCCCTGCCGTACGCCCACTGCGTGTTGCTGGCGAACCAAAAGTTTTTCGCCATGTCACGTCATTCGCTGGGCTTGGCTTTGGCTTTTGGCCGCCTGCCACTCCCACAAACGCCCACTGCACTGAAAACAAATTCATAAATGCAATCTTGCAAATAGATCTTAATTAAGATAATTTTCCTAAAATTTTCCCCTTAACATTCATTGATAAACTTTATAAAATCTGAAACTAATTCTGAAAATTTCTATAGATTTCCTCTCTCTGTAAACAACGATCCTGGCACTGCTCCTTTTTTTCGGCACTATTACGCCCGAAGCAGAAGAAGAAAATGCAGGGGAAAAGAAGAGGAAGCGGCAGAGGGACATTTGTCACGTGATGGATTGCAATGGGAGTGACATTTTTATTTCACTGATGGACGACAGCGCACGAAATGAAGCGCAGGATGAGTGGGTGATGGGCGGATGGTTGGTGCAGCGGGTGCAGAAGGGCGCTTTCTTGCCAAAGGGGGCGTGGCAGGGGTCACAGGGAGTTGGCCAAGTCAAGCTTAAAACGAGACGCACGCAACTGGAAGCTGAAAAGTCAGGGATATAAAAAAACAAAGAACTTTCCTTAAAAAAATTTAAAAAGCTTACAGCAAGCTAAAATAGGAGAATTTTCAACAGTTCATTATCAAGAAGAATTGGGACATAACCTAAGAAGTCACTGAAAATAAGATCTATTTTTAAGCAAACTTCCCCGAAATCAAACAAAGACCACAATCCTTTCTCATTCGTTTTTTAAAATTAAAAATCGGTTAAAAATGCCATAAACGTGTTCATTTCAAGCAGAAAACCATACACAAATGAGACAGGCAGTTGGGATGGTTAAAAATAAAACGGGGTCTGAAGGTGGGGCAACTGTAGCGGTTGCACTGCAATTGTCATTGTGTCGCATCCAAAAAATGATGGCAAAGATACGGGGAAGCAGGAGGGGAAAACCCACCAGCGGGAAAAGCAATGAAAAACTGAGGCAGCTGCCAGCGGCTGTTTGCCAAAATGAGCAGCATCAGCAGGAGCGGCAGGACGAGTGCCCCCCTCCATCTATCTACTTTCTTTTTGTTTTTTACTAATTTTCAGTTTGGCAATTGGAATGGGCAAATTGTTAGAAAATATTTAAATTGCTGTGAAAAGAAGGACAAGGATTGGATTGGACAGAAGGCGATTCAGATACAGATGCAGATTCAAATTCAGATTCGAAATGAACCAAAATGAGAAGCTTTTGTATTTTTGAGCTCAATTGAAGTCATTCAGCAAGGACAAGCGACGAGGAAATCTGTTTTCACATGTAGGGAAAAATAAGTATACGACCGGAGGGCCAGCGGCTGTTGTATTCCGAAAAACAAAGAGTTCTGTTTCTTCGTTTTTTGTTAATCATTAAGGTAAGGGTGGCATGTATTGCTGCTTTAAGATTTATCTTTAAATTTCATTCTTTAATGGAAAATTGGGAAATACCAAACGAGAATCTTGACAACTCTTAAGAGAACTTTAAATATTTATATTTTCCGAAAGTATAACAAGTTAAAATATAAACCTACTCCCTTTCATATATATTTATCCTAAGATTAAACCTGCATTAACTCCTCCACTTAAGCTGATGACACCTCAAGAAGTATCTGTATCTTTATCCGCATTCACCACTTTATCGGTATTTGTATCTGTAGCCAGCGACTGCATTATTTTCCGCTGCTCTGGCGGAAAGCGAAAGTGTTCCACAGAATAAGCAGCTAAAACCGCAGACAACTGGAATATATATTTTGTTATTCCCCCGACTCACTACAAGTTTTATATATATATAAATGGGATATATATATATGTTTGTATGGGGTGTCTTTGGCTGCATCAGCTTTCTACCTACATTTTATTTGATTTCATTATGTTAAAAAGTTGTTCAAGAGTGAATCATGCGGCGAAAAGGGGGGCGTCTGCCGGTGGGCAATGGGCGTTGGTGGGAGTGGCGGCAATGGCAAGGTTGCTCTGGAAAAGTCCTTGTTCTTCTTTCTCTGGCTCTAGTGTTGTTGTTGCTGCTGCTGCTACTGTTGTTGTTGCTTCGCAGGAAGAGCAGACAGCGAGCAGACAAACCCAAGGACGTTGGCTTAGGGGGTGGCAATGGTGAGTGAGGGGGGTGCTGGGGCGTTGGGTACCTAAGCGAACAAATGAGACATCCAAACACACACACCCATAGACACACTCATACACACACACACACACACATAGACAGAGAGTCACAGGAAGCTGCTGCAGTCGACAGCATTTTATTATCCTTATTTAAGTTTGAAACTTATTGCAAAGTGGGAAACTGGAAAACTCTATCTGTCTGTCTCGCTCTCATGCTTCCTCTCGCTTTTACTCTTATTCGCTGGCACTAAAAATATGGAAAACTTTTCAGACAACGCCAGACAAGCCAACAACAACAACAGTAGTAGCAGCAGGAAAAAGAGGAAAAGTTGGGCGGTGGGCGATGGCAAATCGGGAGATCTGTGGGACGGCGTAGAGAAAGGCTTAAGTGCAAGCAGGAGAATGGCCAAGGACGTTGCTCAAGTTGCTCGCGAAAACAGCTGCGACGTCGCAGTGCAGAACAGTGGCTACGAAATTTTTGATATTTGATAAGAAAAGTGTATAAGAAATTGGGTAAAATTATATAAAAATTCTATATAAATTGACATAGTTTAAAATTGTTAAAGTTTAATAAGAGCTTTTGTGTGTAATTTTCTATTAATATTCTTGAAACAAAATTCGTTAAACTATTACCTTTATTTTAAAGGATTTTTCAAATATTCAATTATCTGATTTTTTTTTTAAGGATCTCACGGCTTTTGTCCTTAATATGCACTATCAGAATTACATTAATAATTACAATATTAAATATAACAAATTCCATATTATTCACTGCCTTAACCACCTCCTATTAGACCAATGTGCAATGTCTGGCAATGCGCTGGCATTCAAATAAAAAAGAGTTATATACACACTCAGACTCCAGACCGAGGAGTGCATGATGCTTTATACTATATATATATATATAGTACATACTACATACATCCGTGGCAATGCAGCACATAGAGGTATCTATATGTTTTGCAATAGAGATCTGAGAAGGAGGAATGCATTGTGGCCGCCGCATTTGGGGCAAATAGTTTTTGCTCCAGTTTGAACTTTAAGACAAAGTTTTTCCCACCCACACAGACACTGGGTACGGTACAGTGCCCCTCTTCCCCCACCTAGCCACACTCGGTTGGGTGGCAGGAAGAGATGCAGTGAAGGTTGTTGGATTTTCCGCAACTTTAACCGAAGGTCGTTGTGCTGGTTAAAAAGTTTCGTCGGGGCAAGTTCAGCGAGCGAGAGATGTTGTCTCTTATATATATGATATCTATATATAAAGTTTTATATAAATATTTTTCAGCACATTCAAGGTTACTTTAAGTGAGCTTCACAGTTCTCTGCGTATTTGTCAATCGATACAAAGAAACCAAAGAAAACCAGAATATAACCCATCGAATGTGACCGCAGTTGAGTTTCCTGACCGACTCATAACTTTGCGACAATTTAACAAGCCACGCAACGCCGCAAAAGACCAAAAACAGGCCTCGACTTCTAAATGGTCAGTGGTCTAGGCCGGAATACACTTTAAGAAACTTCTTCCACCCAAAAAATTACTGAAGAATCAAGCTATTAAGATCTGTATTAAGATCCTAGCTATAAAATCTTCTTTAACTTGTATCTTCATAGATAACTTTAGGATATTCCTTTGTTAAATTTATTTTTTAGAAAGTATTTAATTTCTTCCCGTGTCAACTTGCCCCAAAGATTGGCCCTGTAGAATTGTGACATTTTGCGGCAGGTTAGTGCAGCTCAGCAATTCTGCAAGCTCGCATCGCCGTCACCTCCATCTGAGGAGTTCCAAGACTAATGCCAACCGATGTCGCTATACCAAACCGCAAAGCAATTGCCGCTGCAGCAGCAACTGCAGCAGATAAAATTGCTAAAGGAGCAGCAGCAGTAGTCAAAGCAGCAACAGTAAAAGAAACAGCCACTGAGCCTGCAAAATAAGCTGGCCCATGAAGTACAGTAGTAATTGAGAAAAGTATATTATTTGGGATATATATTTTCGAAAATTCATTGAAATAAAATAGTATTTTAGATATTATGCTTTTATATTACTTATTAATAAGGTCTAAGGTTTGTTATCAAGCAAATTGATACTTTCTTACAGAATTTATTTGCTAATAATGATAGCTAGAAAAGCATTTGAGAATCATAATGAAACCTAACAAAATAAAGAAATATATTCTAATTATAAGTCTACATTCATATATTTCCTATGGAAATAATTTATAGTTAAGAAGGAAATCAGTTAGACTTTAAGCCAAAAAGAAAATATATTAACCATTCAAATTTCTCTTCCCATCTATCCAGAGATCACTGTAATTACAACAGCAGCACCAGCAACAGTTGAGTGAAATGCCTTGACATTGCGTGTGGATATTGTTGTTGTTTATACTTTTGTTGTTGTTGTTGTTGCTTTGTGGGTAATTGGTGTGTGGTGGCCAAAGAAGAAGTGGAATCAGAAGACGAAGAAGCTCCAACAGATGATGTCGTGTAGCAGTGGAAAAGAGAAGGAGGCGCAGGGCAAGAGAGAGAAGGCAGTTGCAACAAACGCGTTAGCAATGCAATTTATGTGCGTTTAGACGCATATTTTGCCAATTAAATATTGCGATAAAGCATGCAGCCTATACAGAAAACACACGCACACAGCAATGCACTGGAAACAATTTTCAAAGCTTCATATTATTATTCAAAATTGAGTTAAGAACTGCCTTTAAAGAAAACTCATTTTGAATATGAGTTTAGAGGATTTGTGTTATAGAAATCAAAGGAAAATGTTCCAAAAGTATTCCCTAAATCGTTTTCCAAAGGTAATAGGTCTTTAATTATAATATTAAAACAACAAAAGAAATGCAATGCTTAAACACATTTTCTTCAAGTGCATTTAAGCTCATCTGTGTACTTGAGAGTTTAAAGCCAACTGATAAATGCCGCTGATAGCGTCGCTGACGTTGGCAATTTGGCTGAAATTTATTTGGAGCCCGCAGATCGCCTCGTTTGTTGTTTTTTTTTCCCCAGATCGTTGTTTGTGGCAGCGCAAAGCAATTGTTATGTGCAGTTGTTGTTGTTGTAGCTGCTGCATTTGTTTTTGTTACTGCTGTTGCGCATCGCACTTTGTGCGTTTGCAAATTGACATCTTTCAATTAAAGCGAGCTGCAGAATCGAGAGGAGAGTATTTTTTCTTTTACTTTTTGGCCAGGCACGCACATCGATGTCCGCATTGCAGTTGCAGCAATTGATGTTGCTGCCGCTGCTGCTGTTGCTGTTGCTGCTGCGTTGACATCGTCTCCATTGTTCGAATTCTCAACTTTTTTGTCTGCCTGTCAAATGGCGCAATTGGAAATTGTCGTGTGCATACACTAAGCGTAATAATAATTATCAAGCAATTTGGCAAATACAATTTATTGCATATTTTAGATATCGAATTTATGAAATTATTTAAGAAAAAGCCAGAAACTTTTATTCCATTTCGTTAAAGCATTAAAAAGGATTTATTCTTTGACTTATTTTCACATTTTTCTAATATTTTATATAGTTTACTAAGATTAAGACCACTTTCTTAACTATAAAAAACCAGATTTCATTTAAGAAGTTACCAAAAATACTTCCAAACTATTGCTTAGTGTATGTTACTTTTTAGACACTCAATCAATTCAACTTTTTTATTGCCATTGATTTTTTGTTTATCATTTCAAAGTTTTTCGCCAAACGATCGCCGGCAACATGTTGCGGCAACATTTTGGGGGCCCCTCTCAAAAAATAAAGGAAAACTCAAAGCCAAAAGTAAAAAAAAAAAACGCATTTCATATGCTTTGACACAAATGTTGCGATATTCAAATCTTTGACACAACTTTGCAGTCGAAGTGGAAGTCGCAGAGTTGAAGTTGAAGTCGCATTTAAAGACGTTGAAATGTTGCACATTTTGATGTTTGATGTTTGATATGCGCATTTGGGCAACAACACGTCAGGCTGACCAAATACATAAAGCTTTTCTTAACGGCCAATTGTGGTTTTTCCTCAACAGGTACAAAAAAAGAAAAACGTTCGAGTTCATAAATGGCTATAACAATTTCACGGCATATGCAAACAAGCCGCGCGACTTTGACAACTCTCAAAAAGTGGAAATTCCTTCAAATGGATAGCAAGAAAAAAATTAAACGTATTTGAAAATTACGTAATTAACTGAAAATGATATTGTCTACATAATTGGGCTTAAATGGGTATCAGAGTGCGTCATGGAATGTATAGGCATTTAAAATAGAAAAATACCAATGGAATGATGTCTTGAAGTAGCAAAAATCGCAGTAAATTTTTAGTTTTCGTATATTAACTAAGAAAATGTAAGGATCTGCTATCAATATTATAGTAATTTTTTAAACAAAAGCCAAGTCAAGTCTATAAAATTACTGTTTATAGCTTGATATTAGTTTAGTTTTTAGTAATTTAATTGCCATTTAAACCAAATATTCTTCCATCATCCTATCCTAAAAGTATGCTTTAAAATCATTTGATTAGGTTCATAATATATTTGGGATATATGATTATTTTGGATTTGTTGATATTTTTCTTAAGTAAAACTTTGAAAGTAAAATGGCTGTGGGAATATAAAAGCTAATAAAGATCCTCACCAGTGTTGCCAACAGCTTTGTTGAAATTAACCGCTGCTCAACACTTTTGATGTCGATTACACAAAGATTGGCAACACTGATCCTCATATATACGAGGGTGGTCTGAAGAGTTGCCGCCCTGAACCCAAAGATGGTGCCACTCGTCAATGAATTAGAAAATTAAATATCTGAACATCTCAAATATAAATATATTTATCAACTAAAATCATATTAGTGTTCACAGTTACCTAATGTATTTTGAGATTCACTAACATTAAATATTCCAGAGAATATAATATTCGAATCACAATTCCCAGTTTTCCCACCTGTCTGAGGCTTTTCTTTTTGCCGTCTGAAAGTTCCTCTTGTTCATTCCGCCTTGTATCATTTGGTTATTAAGAATTTTTCATAATTAGAATGTAATCGCAGTCAGTTAAAAGACTCCGCCGTCTCTCCCAACTGCAAATCCAATTAAATGCATGAAAACGAAACAAAAACACATAAAAAAAAAAAAAGAAAAACCGAAAAGGGGAAAAAATATGAAAATTAGCTTAAGGGCCAACAATGACGATTTGCGTATAATCCGCGGCGGCGGCGAAAAAACATAAACAAAAAAAAGAAAGAAAAATATTATGCAAAAAACTAGGAGTTGGGTTTTCTTCGCCAAGAGCAACTTCTATTTATCATAATTGAGGTGGGCAATTAAAATGGAATGGGGAGGTATATATAGGGTCTTGGGACCCATCCACTTGCACTTAATCCAAATCGAAAGCCGCTACTACGGCCATATTGAAACTTATTTTAATGGATTCGTTGCCGCGATCTTGTCTTCTGTTCTTCTCATTCTTTGTTATTTTTTTTGTATATATATAATTTTATTTTAATTTGTTTTTTGCCTGTTTTTTGTCCAAGGCAGAGTAAATAATTCAATTTATTTTTTGCCTTTCCCTCATGAAATTAAATTAAAAATGCATTTTGGGCGATCCGGGCGAGCAAATGAATTAAGCCATCATTTTGGTCGTCGTTGCAGTCGTCACGCAGAAGTTGCAACAGCAACAGCAGCACCAGCAACAACAGCCAATGGCCAAAAACGTGTTGAAAGCCATGTGTTGGAACCCCTTCTTAAAAAAAAAATGAGTTTTTTCTTTTTGGATCCCCCCCTTAACCCCTTAACACACACACACAACTTGGCGTGTCAGTTTCACGTGCAGTGGCAAAAGGTAATTCATCTTGTTCTCATAGCCATATCCCATATCCCATATACCATATTCAACTTATCCCCCCTCCTACCCTCTGTTTTTTTGGGATGTTCAATTTGGCTCATTCAGGCTTTGGGCCTGGTTAATTAAATGGCCAGGCGAGGCGCTCTTAATGCCTTTGGATATGCCATACAATTATACGCAAAGAGGTACAAATAATGAACATCAATTTGGCAAATGTTATGCTTATTATAAGAAGGATTTTCAAGTAACATTTAAATTTTGAAATTATGATAGTTGAGGTGTAATTGTATTGGGTTTGGTAAATATTATTATAATATAAAATATTAACATCAAAAGAAAGATGCCTTAACTTTTTGGTTTTCGCCAATGAAGTTTTTGTATTTAATAATATAGAAATTATAAAATATAAAATATATTTGCACAAACGCAGTCGGTAGGATTCGAACCTACGCTCCCAGAGGGAATCTGATTTCTAGTCAGACGCCTTAACCGCTCGGCCACGACTGCCTTGATCTATATATTAATATTTTATAATAAATTGATTATTCAAAAGTAAAATATATACTAAAATATAAACTATATAAATAAGCCAATTGATATCTTAAGCAAACGATAAGCTGATTAATAGATTAAGTCATGGAAGTCTTAGATTAACGTACTCGTAGATATATGTGCTATTTATAACTCAAATTTCTACCTAGATATATTCTTTCTTTAATGTACATATTATCTTAAATATATCATTTATACATAAACATAAATATTAATATTAAATATTAAATATTTCATACCATACCATTTTTATTAAAAATCCTATAAACCATGCTACTTAAACCCCAAAATAAATCATTTTAAAACCTCACTAGACTAGATACACCCTAAACCGATTAGAGTTCCTAAACAATCGGACTCCATTGATCATCACACCATTCTTCAGATTTAATGATTAATCTCCCAGCGATATCCTTTAACCCGTCCTTGGCAATTTCCATGTCCGTCCAATCGATTTCGATTTGCGATCTGCGATTTCCATTCAAGATCGCAGCGTAATCAATTACATGACCACGCACATTGGCTTTGATCATTTTGCGGGGAGCCTCGATAGCGACGGTAAGGGTTACCCCTTAACACTTTTAAACCACCGACTGGTGACAATGCGTTCCCCATTCCTTAACCCTCCAACTGCTCCTCCTCTTCCTGCTGCTCTGCCATGATCAATGCAATCTCGATATCGAAAAACAGTTTTTAATGTGCACCTTTTGTTCTGTGGCAATTGCAGTTCGAATTGCTGTCAAGGCAGGGTTGTTAAGAGGATAGGAGGGGGTAACCAGTGGATTTTATATATACGTATATATATATATACACACAACGGACTTACTGGCTGCCGAAATGTCAAATGCCAGGCCATATTTCTTAAACGCCAAATACTTTTTGACATAATAGTCCAATTACCTTATCGCGCGATCTGAGATGCGGTCGCCGTTGCAGTTGCTCGTTGTTCATGTTGTTTTTGTTGTTATTGTTGTTGTTACTGTTCCTGCCGCTGCTTCTGCTGCTGCAACAGTTGTTGCTGCGACACCGCCACCATTGATGCTGCCTGGTTGAAGTCCAAAGTTGAGGCAGGAACTGAAGCTGCGGCCACTGCGCGATTATTTATGGCGATCAACGTTCGTGGGCCCAGTAGCAGAAATTCCATTTAAATTGCGTACCAACAACAGCAACAGCAGCAGCAACAACAACAGCAATTGTTTTTATGGTAGCAGCGTTGGCGGCGGTTTCCTCTGAAGCGGCAGCAAACATAGCCAACAAACAAAAACAAAAAAAAAACTCAGTAAACAAAAAAACAACAACAAAAAATACGATCCCAAGACACAGAGTTTACATTTTAAGGAAGAACCGATCTTTTGGCGTTTTTCAAGCTAGATTTTATAATGTAATATAAATATAAACTATTCTATTAGTAGAGCTATGATTTCTAAGAGTGGAATTTTGGGTCACCTTTCTTTGTGAAATCTATAATCACTAAAGTGATATTATTTAGAATTAAGTTTGAAACTTTTGGAGGTAAACCTCTTTAAAAATGGAACAGAATGAAAAAAGCTGAGTTTTCAAATTTGAGTTCTGGGTCACCTTTCTGTAGAAGTATTGCACTTCGAAAACGGAAAAGAAATAGAAAAGTTACGAACTTTAAGTTTCGTTCTCGATCACCTTTCGGCAATGCAACTCAAATTTTGAACAGTAATACTTCTTTCCAAAAAAGCAAAAGTAAAACTTTTTTTTGCGGATTAAACCTTAAACTTTGTACAATCAATGCACATTATCAAAGAATTGCACTTTAGCTTTCTTAATATCGAAATTGTATAAGTCTTAAAAAAAAGGTTCTGAGTCAGCTTTTTTTTATAAAAATTTATAAAAAATCTTTGTAGTCCCATTTCAGCCAAAAAAAAAAAAAGCCTGCAACATCACTGAAAACTGGGCGGAAGGAACACCTTTAGAAGATCCCATGCTCAACATCTGTTCAAGGCAGGACAATCGATTTGGCGCAAAGTGTTGGACACACACACACACACTCTAAGATAGATACTTAGATACTTCGATACTCAGATACTACTATACTTGGATACTGCGATACTTGAACGCTTTCATTCGGTCAGTTGTAAATGAGTCTCGAGGGTCGATGTCTGGGCCAAGTTCTCTGCCCGCGCCCGTAATATGTCTTGTTGCTTGTTTGACAGTTGTTGCTGCTGCTGCTGCTGCCGTTGGTGTTGCTGTTGCAAGTTGCTGCTCCAAGTTGCTGGTGGCAGGAACAATCGTAGTTATATTTTTAAACGCAACTACGCGCTGCTCACTGCGATATTGATCTTATTTCAATATGCCAGCCCATCGCCCCGCGCTACGCTTTTAATTTGCTGCTGCTGCCGAACGTTGCTAGTTGCAAGTTACCAGTTGCAATTTCCTTGTGGCAGTTGACGTGGCCACTAGTTTGGGCGATCGCACCTTGAAACATAGTACCACTCTGTCGGCATTTGGTCCATTGATCTTTGGCTTCTGTATATCTTTTATTTTTTTTTAGTTATTTTCGATTGTCAACTCGATTGGTGGAGGGGTATCACTTTGATTTAGTAAAGTGTAATTACAGTTGAGCTGCCAGGGCAAAAAGGAATAACCCCTTTCAATGGGTTAGGAGAGTGGGATGGAGTTGGTGGTGCCACCAAAAGGTTTCTTCTTTTTAGACAGTCATTTATATTAAAACTGCTTTGATGGGCTTGAATAGGATTTTCTGATTAATTGCTGTATTTGCATTTTGCTAGGTTTTCATTTGAATTTTTTGACAGTTTAATTAATTTTTTAGTTTGTAATATAAATATTCATGATCATTAATATGATTAGATAAGATATGGTTTCTTTTTAGTAGGTGTTCTTAATATTTCTGTATTACATTTCACAGATATTTCGTAGGAAACCTCTTTTATATATTAAATATAAAAAAAGTTAAGGAAATGACTAGTTAAGCTTTTTTCCTAGCTTACAGCTATAAATTCTTGCTTTTAACATTAAAATAACAAAAATGTTTAAGGACAGACAGGAGTAACCTTTGTCTGAAATTCTTTTCCAGCTAGGACACTCTCTAAATTCAACAGAAAACAAAAAAAAAAAACAGTTTGCATTTGGAATCCCGAAAAGACTTTTGCCTTTTGACTCCGACAAACTAGTTACACCAATAACCATAACAATAACAAATTAGCATCGCATGCTCCTCGGCGATTAATTTGGCCCATACACCGGCTCTTTTGGGCTCGACGTTTTTTACGAGCATTGTTTGTAGCTCATTAAGAAAATTTTGCGCGCTTCAACGACGACAAACGCCATGCCGACAAAGGGAAAAATAAAAACTAAAAAAAAAACAGGCAGAAGGTAGGCATAATTTGAGACCAAAATCGCACAGTTTATGCAAATCGCGAAAATTACGAATCGGAAAAAGGCATTTTGGCATGCGAGTGTAATTTTCAATTGGCAACAAGTGGCTGCCTTACCCCTTATTTTTTGTATATATCTTTATATATATATATTGCAAGCCCTGTCTCATGACGTCATTGGTCTGCAATTGGAGCAGCAGTTTTCAATTTTCGCATTGTTTTTTTGTTTAGTTTTTACCACTTCTTGTTTCGTTTTTCCCACTCAGCTGACACGTTGCACATTTCGCTGGAAAATTGGTCTTCGACTCGAGCTCTCGACTCGGATTCTGTTTGGCTTTTGTGAGTTCTCAGCAATCTTTTGTGTAATTGGAAGCGGAATCTTGGCCGTGCACAAAACGCTTTGAACTCGCCCATTTGGCAGTTGGCGTGGGAAATGCGAACGCCTCGAATGGTGAACGGTGGTCAAGGTTTGGGGAAGAAGTAAACCAAAAAATAGTATTTATGGGTAAAATAATTACTTGAAAGGAAGTATAAGCTTATTTTAAAGCTTAAAAATATTTAAGGTAGTTTTGGTAAGAGAAAGTTCTTAGAAAAACCCATAAACTATATAAAGAAATTGGCTTATTTGTTTATTGCATCTTTTATATTTCAATTTATGAATTTATCAAAGAAGTTTATCAATCTTATATATCTTAATGTGCAAGTTCATCCTCAAAACTTTTTATTTCTCATATCAAAGAAGTAAAAATAGCCCACCTTATAGTAACAACTTTTAAGTTTATCTCTCAAAAATCAACAAATTAACCCACTGTACCTACTGTGTGCTAAGCATGTTGAATGAAATGAAATAAATTTTAGCCGAATTGCCGCTTTGGGCTCTCTCCTCTACCACTTTTTGGACCCATTCCCGACCTCCCCCTTCAATCACAAGACCTCTTAAACACCCGCAATGCAACTGGCATTCTGCTTCTGGACCGAACAAATAACAAAAACAACAACAACAGAAACAGAAACTGAACTCAACGAACTGAGTTGAGCATGTGGCAGCTGCGCATTTGCATCAACTGCCCTCCACTTCCCCGCTATCTTCATTGGTTAGCTGCCCCCTCTTCTTCTCACCAGGCTAATCTCCCCCAGGATTAAGGCCAGCAGCCGGCCCAGCTGCGTTTTATATATGTATACTCTATGAGAAGGTAGTTTGGAGTTTATGTAAGTTTTAAATTCTAAATCTAAGTCATTTGTTTTATGTTTTTCAAAAACGTTGCATCTAACAGAAATGAAAGCTATAAGGTAGGTCATTTGATGAAATTTTACTTTTAAGAGTAGATTTATTCCTTAGAAAGTTAAAAATATTGAAAACCCTTTTAGCCTTTCAAATAAATTTAAATATTTTGAAGGAAATACTTATAATAGCAGTAGGCTTACTAACTTATAATGCATCTTTCCTATCTAGTTTTCATAAACTTAAAAGATGTATCCATACTTTAACTATTATCTTAGCTCTTAAAATGTTTTTAAATCACAAACTAACTAATCCTTTAACAATTTTGCCACAAGTACTATATAATTTATAGATTTTAAAATAAAATTCCATAATTTTTAGAGTATTTTAAAGATCGATTTAGCCAGCTTTTCCTTGGCTTTTTGGTTAGTGCCTCATGCAACGTGAGCCTGTGCCACACACTCCATAATTTGCCTGCTGTTTGGCTGTGTTGTTGCAGTTTCAAGAAGTGTTGTTGTTGTTGTTGTTGTTGGTGTCTTAGTGTCTGGTTGTTGTGACTGGCGTTCGCATTTCATTCGCGCTTATCTCGGCACTCGGCTCGTTTTCATGTCTTTATTTATAATTTTATTGATAAAATTGACATTAATCGCGCGTTTAAGATGATTTTTATCGCCTCGCGTGCAAATTGCTTACAATTTTTGTTTCTCTTTTTTTTTTTTTGCCAACAAACCAAGTTGAAACATTTCTTGTAACTCCTTTTCCGGTTTTAACTGTTTTATTGCCATCGGTGTTGAGGTGCGAGCTATTATTCGATATGACAAGCGGCGGTCAGCAGAAGCGGTAAGAAAAAGGAGAGCTGTCAATTGGTAATGAGAAGGGATGCGGTTTGCTAAGGCATTCTCAAAAAGGGGGACACTAATCGATCTATAAAAAGTGGCAAAAATGGCAAAATGTGAAACTTATAAGATATTTGTATCTATATATATATTTACTTTTATAATACATTTTAAGTATAAGAACTTAATATTATCATTTTTCTATTATAATAATCTTATGGTACTCTATACTTGCCAAGAAAGCTTACGTATGTTAGCTATGTTTTATTAAGAAAACCTTACCCAAAACCTATCTATAATTTTTGATTTTTATATTTTGTAATTCTGTTCATTTTACTAATAAATTTAAATTAAATTTGAAAAACCAATGGTCAGAAGTTTTCCATCGAAACTAACCAAGGAATTTCTCGATTGAAAAATATTCTTCCTGTTATTTCTCGTTACCATTTCCGCATTCAAGCTGCGAATGTGAAAATAACTCAGCCATAAATATGAGCCCAGCAAAAAGAGAAAAAAAAAGGAAAATTGGAGGAAAAAGGCAGAATTTATGATTTTATTTGGCTTCCTTTCGGCAAATTTCAATAAAAGAAATAGCTCAGTGGAAAATCAATGCCAGAAATAAATTCCCCACTGCCGTTTTCCGCTTTTCCTTCTTTTTTTTTTTTGGGTTGTGATATATGAAATGCGTTTGTTGCCTCGTTCGCTTCACTTTGGGGCACAGCATTTTCCCACATTAATTTTCCTAATTTCGAAAGCCAACCCACACACACACACAGAGAGAGATGTTGGTGGGGAAAATTCTAAAGGGGGAAAGCTGTGGAGCTGACTGCATCCCCGCAGGACAGCGCAAAACTATTTATCAATGCTGAAACATTTCAAATACATTCTGCGTTTTTAGAGCAGTGGCCAGGAGCGTGGCAAGGGGGGCCAAGATTATGATGGAGATCCCATTGCACTCCCTTTGCTGATTCCCCTTTTCCCTTTGCCCCCGTTCCCTCCTCAAAAATATCCTGTCAAATGAAGCGGCAAAAAAGGTGCTGGAAAATGAAATATGCCAGCGACGTCTCCGGCTCCCCTTACTGTCATCCCGCACAGCCGCCGCCGCCGCCTCTGGACGAAAGAAGCTGCTCCCCCTTTTCTCCTTACTCTTAACCCACTGAAGCCGGCTGCTAAGACAACTGGCGGCGCATTAAATGACGCTCCAGCGACATCTTACGCAATGGTCGAATAACCGATAGTTCAGAAGGATAAAGACAATAGAGATGGCATATTGTTAGGCATAAAGATGACTTCATTTACATTAAGAAAATCTTTGTTGCAGTATAGTTACCGCTATTTAACCAAAGATTTTTTAATATTGTAATGAAAATTATATAATCAAACTTTTTAGAATAAACAAATTGTTCCATTCGAAATACTAATATTTGCATTCTGCGTAAAGTTGGTAAATCAAAAATTATTTCATATTCTATATCTTCCGCGTGTCACGCCTCGCAGTTTCCATTTTCCACTACCCCTAAATGTGTATGTGTTAGTGTGAGGTTACGTACTAGAGTACGAAGTTCTGCCCACACAACACATAGAAAATTGCATTTCGCCTGCTGCAAAATATTTCACTTTAGAGGACAAAAAGGTCACAGGCTGACTTTTGCGCACACACGCACATGGCAACCCTGGCTGTCGAAATGCGAGGGCATTGCAGGCAGAGTTGCCAACGTCAACCATTTCGTATGCAGCTGGCGTTCGGGTAAAGCGACCAAAAAGGAGGGGGGAAAACTTTTTGGCGCGTCTCGGCCAACAAACGCATGCATTTATCCGCCCCCAAAGAGCTTGGCT
Source organism: Drosophila eugracilis (assembly GCF_018153835.1). NCBI lineage: Eukaryota > Metazoa > Arthropoda > Insecta > Diptera > Drosophilidae > Drosophila > Drosophila eugracilis. Next base: position 777,036 of record NW_024572029.1, on the reverse strand, counting down.
GGGAGATACCAAGGACCGAGGGGGGTGGCTGAAACTCCCCGAAGCACGTAAATAAATCTTAAAATTGTAAAACCCGCAAAAGACGAAGGCGGCGAGGGCGGGAATGGAGTGGGCAGACTCCCTTTTTCGGATCTGTCGCCATTTTGCGATGTGTTTTGCCGCCATTGCCGCAGCAAATTACGCAAGGCGCCTTCTTTCCCCTTCTACCCCGCTTTTCCGCCTTGCTCTACGCCCTCCTCGCCGGTTCAACTAACGTTTGTCCTTGGCATGTCCTTTGGCGCGCTTTTGTGCATTTAAACCGACAACATCGTACTCAAGGGGGTGGTGGTGGGCAGGCTAAAGCGAAATGGTGGGAAAAGCTGAGACGACGGCAAAATGCAGTCATTACTGAAAATTGGTTTTGGGGCTAACGCACTTGCACATTTCATGGCTATGATGAGCATCAAACCCCTCGTAGAAAACGCAAGGGGCAAAGCGAAGGAGCGAAGGGGGCATGGTTGGGTAGTCGGAAAAGCTGGAAAAATGCGTCGTTTCAAAAGTTTACTTCTCGCATATTTTTCTTCAAATTGCATGCGATTTTTACTTGTTTGCCCGCCGCCATTTTTATTTTTTTTAGGGGCGCCTTGTGCCAAGCTTTTTTTCAAGAGGGAATATCATACATATAGATAGTATATATGCGATATTTATAGTGGATATTATTGTATATAATCCTTGTAAAGAAAATTTGGGGAAAAGCTTAATATATATTTTCAAATATTTTACATCTCGTATATCAGATGATGAACTCTAATTTCTAGTTTTTTCTTTACATTTTTGGTCATTTTTACACTTTTTTTGAAATCTAAAACTAAAGACATTTCGAAACCCTTTAAAACTTATTAATATATATCCTTTTTTTAATGTTCAAATTTAATTATTTTTCTCCCATGAAAGTTTAATGATTTCCCCTATCAGACAATGCCCACTGTACTATTTTCGGGTATGCATTACCTTGGCGCTTGTTGCAGTTTCCAGCTTCATTTTGCACAACCAACGACACACGCATCGCATATTTTCAACGATTTGTTAGCCACCCCCGCACCAGCCACCCACCCACCCAGCTGCCCACCTCGTCAGGGTAATCGCATGTGGTTTGTCAACTAACCCACTACACCCCCTCCTACCACCCGCTCGCTTGGCTCGTGAAGGTAATTTGCTAAGACCAAAAAAAAAAAAAACCGAAAAAATATCCAGTCAAAATAAAAGGAAGGGACAACCGCGAGGAGAGAGTATAAGATTCCCAGGAAAGATGGTAAACAGGGGCAAAGGAGAAGAAAAGGAGGGAAAGGGGATACTAATGTGGGGATTACAAGGATTTACTAGTGCAATTGCATTTTGCTGTGGGCACCCTGTGCGCCGCAAATGCCCAGCCATAAATACAAATTAATTGTTATTAATGGTGTTTAAAGGAAAAGCAAAAGGCAGAGAAAAAGGAAGAAGAACACCTCAAGCCAGTAAATAATAATATTGGAAAAACAAGAACACAGCTTAAATTTTTAAACATCTTTTTGAAGGTTTTTAAAGTTTTTTCGTTACAAAACTAACTTTGAAAACTCTTAAAAAGTGAAATTATTCAACATTTAAGATGAAATCCCCCACCTCATATTATTAAATAAACATTTTCCCTGTGACCTTGCTACCTAATACCCCGACAAGCTAACTACGTCTAATAATGTCGATGGATATGGCGAAATAACATTTCATATCGCTAATTAAATCAGTTTCAATTTGGCCAACATCAAGTCATTATGAGCCACTGCATCTCTACCTCTACCTACTGCTGACAGCCACGCAACACCAAAAGGTTTTCCTTTGTTTTCTTAATTTTTCCTGACCATTTTCCTTCTCTATAACTGCTTTGGTCAGGTTCGGTTTCTTGGAGTCTCGTTCTTGGTAGCTGGTTAAATTTCACACTTAAGGGGTTAAAGGGTAAGGCGAAGAAGTAGAAGAAAATAAAGGAAAAAACGCTGACCATGCCAGCTATTAAAATGCGATTTGATAAGGAACTATAGCCAGCCACTTGAACTCTCAGCAATTTATGCCCTTTCTTTGCCTTAGGTAGTTCAGATTTGTATAGGTTTTTGGCTAAAAAATATCTATCGATGAACTTTATAAATATTTAGTAATTTATATTTACATAAATAAATATCTTAATAGATAAAAAAAATATATATTATATATAAAGTTAATAAAATTGTTCGATATTTCGGAAAATATGCACAAATTTAGACTAAAAATTCTTCAACATAAAACTGAATTCCTGATTGGCCTTCCTTTTTGTATTGAAATTCAAATAATATCTTGAAAATAAATACATAAATTGCGTTATTTTATAAACTTTAGATTATATACTATTTTTAAAGAGTAATAAGAAACTTCAAATTTCAGAACTTAGTTTGTTTTCCTTTGTTTTTTAGCTAATTTCCAACCTACCAGATTGATTTCGCGCGTAAATTTATGCGCACTTTATTGCCTTTTTTTCTGCCAGCCAGAACGTTTCCTTTAAGAGACTGAAAATCCAAGGGAAAACCTGACTAAACCTAAGGGGGCAGCCCGCGGGCTTAAAGGGGCCAATACATTTTCCCAGCCCGAAAAGATTTTCCCCGGCACGTCGGCAGCCGGCTAAGAAGATAAGCCTCCTGGACTTCGAATGAGGACTTGGGACTTGGTACTTGGGACTGGCGACTTGCAACTTGCAACATGCGACTTGCAACTAGGGGCCTTTGGGCCAAAACGTATTTTATTTGGAGCACTTGGCATCCCCGATGAAAGGCGGTAAAGAAAAACTTAGGGAGGGGGGTTAGGTACCGAGGAGGCGTGGCAAGGGGCACGACTGGGCAATGCGAAAGGTCAATTGATGGTGCCGGCCGATAGGCAGTTTGCTGTAGTTGTTAACTTAAAACGTGTAAACTGCAAAAGCAGTAACAGCAACTGTGGCAGCTCAAAGCACTTAAAGAAAAATATAAAAAAAAAGCTACACATTCTATGAGCATTAATTTTAATAAATGCTAAATAGCTTAAATTTAAAACCTTAAAAAATCTAGTTTCTAATCTGCTATTTTTCCGCTGAAAGATCTGCATCATTTTTTATTATAAATCTTTATAACTTTGAATTTTTATTTAAATGGAACTAAATATGTATCTACTTTTTCTTTTTTAATATGATAAAGTTTGGAAAATATTTATAAAATATATACAGTGCATTTTGCCTTTTGAAGTGTCGAAATTTTTGCGTTGCATTTTCTCATCGAGTTCAACGCGCGCCTTCAATTAAGATCATCTGCAAATTGCAGCTAGTTGGAAGTAATTAACTTTTGCTTATGGTTAAGTCAGCTCATTTAAAAGAAAATAAATGGCTACCAAAGCATTAGATATTTTCTGTTATTATTTAAATAACATTTTCAGAATTTATCAGGATTTTAAAAAGAGAACTTTTTAATATTTAAGACGAAAAGAAACTTTTTGACAACTCTTTGTTTGTAAAATTTTAGGAACTATGAAAATTCCCTCTTAATTAGCTTTAAGACTTCCTATAATATATATTTCTTTAATATATATATATACGAGGTGTGTTCAAAAAGTAAGGTGACTCTTCAAATTTCGCGAATTTCAAATTTTTCGATTTTCGAAACCTTTTAGAAGTTATACGAGGTGTGTTCAAAAAGTAAGGAGACTTTTCAAATTTCAAATTTTTCAAATTTTTCGATTATCTTCAGTTTTGGGAACAAGAAAAAGTCACATGGGGCCAAATCCGGTGAATATGGTGGCTGAGGCATTATTGTGGTGTTGTTTTTGGCCAAAAAATCCAAATCCTTTGATCCATATTTTTCGATAGCAAAAAATCGCCGAGCTCGCAAAACAACTTGTAACTTTACGCCTCTCACAACCAAACAAAAGAGGATGTTCCATTGAAACTTGGTACAGATGTTAGGGAAGAGTGTACCAATATAACAAAACAAAAAAATCGATAATCGAAAAATTTGAAATTCGCGAAATTTGAAGAGTCACCTTACTTTTTGAACACACCTCGTATTATATTTTATAAGATCTAGCCGTAGCACTTTACTTTTTATTATCCAACCATGAAAGCACTCACATCTCGTGTATTCATCCACATCTGCTTGCCACCATTTGCAGCATATTTTCGCACCTGCAATAGGCAAATGCCACCTATACCTTCTTCTTTACCAACACCACCCCCCCCACCCTTTTAGGAGGGGAAAATGCCAGTCCTTCATCGGGACAACATGGATAAAATAAATATTAAACGGCCTTCCTGTGCACCTCGTTCTCGTTTTGTTCTATTCACGCGCTAGGGTATGAGTGTGTGTGTTTGGATATTTGCACATATACTCGTACATACATATACGTATATATATCCCCGTATATCCTGCACATCCTGTGTACCCAAATTGCAACCACAACAACAACAAACAAACAAACAAGGACGCCGAATGGGCAAAGAGGGAGGTTCGTCCAGGGGGGCGCCTTAAAAGTCAAAAGTAAAAACAAGTCAATTTACGTCAAGCACTTTTGCTATAAAGGATATTAGAGCAGAAATACAACAACGACATGCCAACATTTCCGACATGTAGGCGTCGACTGCCGGCGCCGTTAGAAGCACGTGGTGCGACTAAAGGGGGGTGGAGGGGTTTTGAGTGGGTGATGGGTGGCGGGTTGGCTTTTTCCTACGTTGATTCCGAATGCAACTGCCATTTGCGAGGCGACCATTTTGGGCGCGGGGCTATGGGAATGCGAATGGGAATGAGCATTGCATGCATGTCATTTGTACCCCCGACATTGGCGAGGGGTAAAGGGGTGTGGAGTACATATACATATATATATATATATATATTGGGGGTGGGTGGTGTTTGGCGTTTGGTGGGCGGCTAAAGGGTCGAAGGGAGTTTTTGTGCGCCGTGCATCTTGCAACTTGTCGGGGCTGCAGTGCCAGAAACAAAATGGCGACGAATGCACTGGGCAGAAAAATATGATCTTAAATATTTTAAAGATAGATTAATTAATTGATTAAAAACTTGAAGAATGAGAGCCTCATATAAACAGAATAGCAACAGAAATGACTTGTTCTTATGAAATCTTTTATTAAGACGTCTGAAAGTATGTTGTAAAAAGTGGAATGCATTAGTTTACTTCATCTATACACCTCACAATATTGCATACTTTCAGACACTTTAATATTATAATTTCCCTTGCGCTTCATATAGATTTGGGACTTTTTTCAAACTTATAGACAGAAATATATCTTGTAATTATAATGACTTATTTGAAATGCCTTAAAAAACCTTAAAATACAATTCCTATTCTACCAAAACTTCTTACTTCCTAAACTACCCACCCAAACTCCCTCTTAAAAATACCCCTGGAGTTTCTCTCAGTGCTTAACGCTACGTGTTCGTAGGCGTAGTAGAGTTTTTAAACAGTTTCGGGCGGAAATTGCGTTGCCATTAGGCGAACGGTAAAAGGCGAAGGGCTAAAAGCGATGGCCACCCCAAGCCACGCGACCTACCCCAAAAAAAAAAAAATAATAAAAATACAAAAAATAACATAAAACGTACATAAAAATCGTGGCGAAAAGAAAATGGAAAATAAGGTAAAGTAAGAGCACGAAAATGAGAAATAACGGCAAAGGAGCCAACGCCACATTTTTCCCGACTTTCCCTGACCTACCGCAACGCATTTTGGCCTGGCTAAGGGTAGTTCTTCCCTTATTTTTTTCCCCTATGTATATATGTGTCTGTGTGTTTGCCTTTTGGCCACCCACCCATCTCATATTTATGCTTTGGTTTCAGCCAAAACAATTTAATACATTACATTTTACTGGCATTTCCTTTTACTTTTTCCCCGAAAACCAGCACGCACCCTTAAGACGTTGAAAAAGGGGGAGCATCGAGAAGGGGGCGTCTTGGAAAAACACAGAAAGAAAATAGAAAAAAAAAAACACAAGTAAGAGGTACGGACGGACGGGTGGCAAGTGGGTGACTGCCGCATCCGGACTGTGGCGCAGTTTTCGCCATAAATAATACCATAATGCCCTCGTTTCGTCTTTATTTCTCTGCACCACGCAAAAATCCAAGGCAAGCAAAGAGAGAGGTCGTCTCAATGGCTCTGGGGTCTTACGAGGGTTAAGATGATGGTGGGGAGGATAGCGTGGACGAACGGACGGACGTCTCTTAACCGCTCATCCCGATTATGGGACAGATCATTGAGGTGAACACATGAATCGCTTTGTACGAGGGCATTAAATGAATTAAACACGACCTGCTCAAGGTCAAATCGGGCAAAGAAAGAAGCTGGCAAGGAAAATGGCACACACACACAAAGGTCCACCAATAACAGATTCAGAAAGTTTTAAGCACAAGAAAATCAAGAATTCAAAAGGATATTTTCATGAATAGAATGTTTTTTTTTAGCAAAAGAGGAAAGTTTTGAGGAAAATGGAAATTCATAAAGGTGTCATTACTTCTTTAATTCTTAAACTTTCTTATTAAGATTAAAGAAGGTAAAGAAAGCTGTTTCTTAAATGAACAACTATATCTATTTACTTAATAATTTTTAATTTATTGATTTCAAAGAACTCTATACTAAGAATTACCTTAGTACTTTTCCCAAAGAGGCCCAGTTTCCTAGGATATCGACTAAAACTTTTCCGCGCTGAAAACTATTAATTAATTTAAACAAATGGAAATCATTTGGCAAGCAAACAAATAAATTTCCCTTGTTTGCACACAAGCACGCAACACTGAAAAAGGTTTTCAGGAGGGGAAAAGTCAGAGCCGGCAATCAATGATGGGAAAAGCGCATGGTTTGGATGGCTTTTGGGGGGGGGTCTAGATGGGTTTTGGGTGGTTTGTTGCCGGCGGAGTCGACTCTTCAAAATGAATGCCGTGTGCAGATGTCCTGCCAATCAATGGCTACGCTTCAATAAACACATACATCGCATCCAAGGGGACAGAGGAGAGGCGGTGGCAACTATACGGGGGGTTTTTTCTAGGAGGGCTGAGTTGGTGTATTGCAGGGGATTGGCCTGCACAAACCAACACATATGCAAAAACTTTGGAGGGAAGAGAATCGGTCTAGAGCCTGAGGACCCCGCAAAAAATTTGCAGCACGAACAAATCGTAAAAATTATTGAAAAAAAAATAGACAAAAAAAAACTAGAAATAGTAAAAAAAAAAAAAATGAAACAGCAGCACCAGCTGAAACTATCCAAATAAAAAAAAGAAAGTATGAGCGAGATGGATGGCATGTTCCGTAAAGAAAGAGAGGCGACCAGTCCAAAAGAAAGAGAGAAAAACAAATTAAAAATTGCTGAAAGAGGCAGCAAAGCAGTGTAGAAACTAAAAAATGGTAGTGGGAGTCCGAGAACTTGACTCCTTCATTTATTGATGTGTAGAGCTAGTATCCCTATGATTGCCTCTTCAGAAACTATAAGCCCCACCCCCCATGAAAAAACTCCCTCCCATCCTCATATGCTCCTGCACTGATTGCTTCATTTTTTATACTTCGTCCTTTTTACAAGCACTCAACATTTTGTTTCGCTTATTTACACACACACACACACACACACACACAGTCAAAAAAGATACTGAAAAAGCAAAAAACAAAAAGAGTTAGAAGCTGGAAAAGGCAAAGATATAGGAGCCATTTCTCCATAGATTTCACCTATCTCCTAGTTTCTTTTTTTTTTATTTTTTACAGCTGAATATTTTTGCAATTTTTAATTAGAAACGTTCACACATGAGTTGGTCCCTTAATGAATGCAAAAAACCAAACGATGTTCAGCAAAAAAAATTCGATGAAAAATATGGTCAACGTTCAATGGAAAATGGAATCCAACATGTTTACTGGACATATATGTCCTTCGAATCCAATTATTAAAGATAAAAGCTAAAACGTTCTCCACCGAAATTTGGTATTTACGTAAATCAAAGACTCCTTAATCGATCTCCTATTTTCCCAGGATTAAATGTTATTAAACCCCTTCTATATGAAAACCTAACACCAGTGAATATATATATTTTGTTATTCACAAAACTATGTCAAATAAAACTTGATAAAATGTGATCAAAGTCCTTAAAAGTATACCCATGTAAATCGAGTTTTATATCTCGGTTTTTGTCCGAGTCTGCAGTTTTATTTTACTTTTCCTACCAAATAAAAACCCAACTGATGGTTGGGGAGTTGCTATCATAACAAATCGTATATATATATATATATATATATATATACATATATATAGACAAATCTGTGGGGCAGAGTGTGCGTCTGTGTAGACAAAAGGCAGCCAACTAAACTGACGCACCAAAAAGTCATTTGAAAGTCGCACAAACTTCGGGGAAAAAGCTTTCCTTTTGTGGGTGGCAATTCAGGATAGGTTGAGATGAGAAATGAAGAAAATGCATTGCAAGAAAACGCACTTGTCAAGGGGAATGGGCTAAAAACAAAGGGGGCTTAGTGAATTGTCGGTATTACATTTTCCTGTCAAATCTACCCAGTTGGGTGATTTCTAATGGATATAGGTTTAAGATGGGTTATAAAAACTCCATCTATGCTATATTATTAACATGTGAAAAACTTTATAAGTTTCTATATTAATTTTTAAGGCTACGTTGAGAAGATTAACCAAATGGTTTCATTTCATTATAAATAGCTATCAGTTATTACCTCTTTTAATTTTTTAGAAATAAATTGCAAAGGAAAAATATATAAAAGTATCACTTGCCAAAATTGACCATGTTTTGGAGGTTTCTTGCTGGGATTTCTGATTGTTGAGATGTTCTATTTTCCTTGTATAGATATCGCTGTAGTCGTCCCACGAAGTGACACCTGCATTTGGCATTGCAAATAAACAAATTTATCGTTATTAGAATTTACACTTGCCAGAAAAACTATGCGTACAAACATATTCGCTCACTTTGGCTAAAAAAAAGTGTTAATAAGATAAACAGAAAATTAATTTTTTTTTTAATGTAAAGAGTAGTACATATTCTTAGCTTTAATGGTATGTTACACCTTAGTTCCTATATCTTAAACTTTATATAATATAGAAAAAGTTAACAAAATACTCAGATTTTCAGTCAAAAAAAGTAGATGTACAATATCTTTTCGTTTAATAACTTCAGCCATCCAATTTGGCATTGAGTGGACCAACTCAGCAGTATCCTCTGCCGTTATTTGACTCCATTCTTTCTGAATGACCCTTTTGAGCATATCTTTGGATGTTATGGAGTGTTGGCGAATCCTGCGCTCCAATAGGTCCCATAGATGGTCAACAGGACGGAGATCAGAGGATTACGAATGCGAATTTAATTGATTTTTGACATTAGAAAGCTACCACAGCTTGGTATTGTGGGCATAATGTTTTGAATCATTTCCCTGTTCAAACCGAAAGTCACTTTCCTGCACTAAGTTTTCAGCGCTTTGAAATAAATTTGGTTTTAAAATGTCGATATACTTCTTGCAATCCATTGTAGGTTGTGTATTTAATAAATTCAGGGTTACCGACTCCACAAGCGGCCAAACATCCGCAAACCATTACACCACCACCACCGTGTTTTACGGTTGGGGCAAGGTTTTGGATATCTAGGGCTGTACCCTTTTTTCGCCAAACCAGCTTACGCCCTCTTATCCCAAATATACAAAATTTTGCTTTCATCACTGAAAATTACATTTTTCTAGAACTCAGTGGGCTTATTTTAAAATTTTGTTGGAAATTCCATTCGCTTGGTGGTATTAACAGTGAATACTAATGGTTTGGGTATGAATGGCTGCTAGTGGAATTGGTAACCTTGAATTCATTGAATCTACAATGGATCACAAGAAGTATATCGACATTTTAAAACCAAATTTATTTCAAAGCGCTGAAAAATTAGGACAGGAAAATGACTTTCGGTTTCAACAGGACAATGATACTAAACATTGTGCCCACAATACAAAGCTGTGGTTGCTTTATAATGTCAAAAATCAATTAAATTCGCAACCCTAAGCCTCTGATCTCAATCCTATTGAACATCTGTGGGACTTATTGGAGCGCAGGATTCGCCAACACTCCATAAGATCCAAAGATATGCTCAAAAGGGTCATTCAGGAAGAATGGAGTCAAATAACGGCAGAGGATAAGGCTAAATTGGTCCACTCAATGCCAAATAGGTTGGCTGAAGTTATTAAACGAAAGGGGTATCCAACTTCGTACTAATAAATAAAAAACAAACTTTTTTTTACATTTTAAGTGATGTACGCATACGTTTTCTGACTGAAAATCTGAGTATTTTGTTAACATTTTCTATATTATCTAAAGTTTAAGAGATAAGAACTAAGGTGTTACATACCATTAAAGCTAAAAAATGTACTACTTTTTTACAAAAAAAAAAATTAATTTTCTGTGTATATTATGAACACTATTTTTTAAGCCAAAGTGAGCGAACATGTTTGTGCACATAGTTTTTCTGGCAAGTGTATATAAAAAAAATATTTCATGGTTACATACAATACCTTGATTTCCCATAATATAATGTATAAAGTTATTATAATAATTATTTAATTATTAGCTAGTGTACTTGCTTTTACAGAAGAAAACGATGCCTTTATGTATTCCATTTCATTTTTCGTTGTTTATAAATCTCACATGCATGTGAGTGTAAGTCCATCATGATGATCTCCAACTGCATTTAGCATAGTAAATAAACAAATTTATCATTATTAGAATTTATATAGAAACAAATATTTCATGGCTACATACAATACCCTGAGTTCCTATAATATTAAAAGTTATAGAAATTGGTTGAATCTTAAGCTAGATTACCTTGCTTTTACAGAGGAAAACTTGCATGTAAGTATAAGTCCATCATGATGATCTCCAACTGCATTTAGCATAACAAATAAACAAATTTATCATTATTAAAATTTATATAAACAAATATTTCATGGCTACATACAATACCTTGATTTCCTATAATATTTAAAGTTATAGAAATTGGTTGATTATTAAGCTAGGTTACCTTGCTTTTACAGAAGAAAACGTCGCATTTACGTTTTCCATTTTAACTTTCATTGTGTATTAACTTCATAAGCATATGTGTGTGAGTCCATCATGATGATCGCCAATAAGTAAACAAATTTATCATTGTTAGATTTTATATGACAACAAATATATCATGGCCACATACTATACCTTGATTTCGTATAATATTAAAAGATATTAAAGGAAGTGGTTGATTATTAAGTTAGTATACCTTGCTTTTACAAAAGGCAACGTCGCACTTACGTTTTCCATTTCAATTTTCTTTGAGTATAAGTCTTAGCAAAAGGTGATGATCGCCGATAAGTAGACAAATTTATCATTATTAGAATTTATATAGAAACAAAAATGTAATGATCACATACAATACCTCGATTTGCCATAATATTAAAAGTTATTAAAGAAATTGTTTAATTATTAAGCTAGTGTACCTTACTTTTAAAGAAGAAAGCGTCGCCTTTCTCGCCTTCTTACTTGCATAAGTCCATTATGATGATCGCCAACAAGAAAACAAATTTATCATTATTAGAATTTATATAGAATCAGCTATTTAATGGTCACATACTATACCGTGATTTCGCATAATATTAAAAGATATTAAAGGAATTGGTTGATTTTTAAGCCAGTTTACCTTGCTTTTACAGAAGAAAACGTTGCATTTACCTTGTCCATTTCAATTTTCTTTGTGTAATAATCTCAACAGAAGGTCCGTCATGAGGATCGCCGATAAGTAGACAAATTTATTATTATTAGAATTTATTTAGAAACAAATGTTTAATGATCACTTACAATACCTCGATTTCCCAGAATACTAAAAGGTATTATAGGTATTATACATATATCTCAGACTGTCCCACGGTGCGCCATTTTCATTTAAGTATGGAAAATAGCGAAATTAATATATTAATAAAATACATATAAAACTTAATTCAAAAAGTTTAGCAACCCAAGCATTAAAAGCCTCGCTGGGCACTATGAATGATGATATTGGAACCAATTTTATACGAACAGATATACAGGCATGGTTCACCCGTCTCGACTGCTTATCCAGACCATCACCTTACAAGGTCGTTAACGCTTTCTTCTAACTGACTTTCTCATAAAATGCAGTATGGATCCTGTGAATTTATTTAAGGAAAGATAAGTTTGAATAATGAAATATTTCAAGTAATAATAAATTATTTTCTTAGCATTTTTGGTATATTCCTAAATATTCTGTATAAGTAACTATGTTTTCGAATCCGCATCATGATGATATCTTCTGTGAAAATTCCTCGTACCTAATATTGACATTTTACCCATACTGTCAACCCCCCAATAATATTCAGCAGCTTGTACAGTTATGGAAATTTTCCCTGGCACATTCTCCAAGCTAATCACTTGCACAGGGTCACATTGCCCGGAAAAATGCAGCCGGGAAAACTTCGTGTCAATAATGAAAGCAGGCCGTTGGGGTGACATCACACACACACACACACATACACTCAGCAAAAAATGCTGGAAAAGCGCAACTAAAGTGGCAACAAAGGACATGCATACAGACACACACATTCCAACATACTCACAGGTCTAAAGAACACACAAACTGGCGTGAAAAAATAAAATGTCAAAAGTGTTTACGTTGTCTCCTACTCTATAGCCATCCCACTTGCACTACCACTGTCTGCTATCTGTGGGAGAAATAAAAACAAAAATACAAAATAAAAAAAAAGAAAAAAATTACTTCAGTGGGCGGCAAGTTGGGCCAAAAGCACAGCATTCATTATAGGCAACAACATCAACTGCTGTCGACGTGGCAAAAGACGCAATGCAACGCGATGCGAGGCGAAGGCAATAATACTAAAAAAAAGAAAAGAAAAAACTAACAACAACAAAAGCTACAAAGGCCCCCAACAACTATCGGTAAAAATCCAACAACTTTCCAGGACTCGGTGCCAAAAAAAAAAATGTGTTACACAGTAAGAAAGTGGCAGAAATTGAGCCAAACTATTAACTCTATGGAATATCGTAGAATGGGATGTAATGGTTAAAAAATGTCAAAGAGCACATTTTCTGATAGAGTTTAAAGGTTTTTTTTAATACCTTTATGGGTAAAAAGTTATACCTTGGATCTTTATACTTATTTGATTATTTTCTATAATTTTTCTCCCTGCACCAACGTCATTGACGACAACAACAAACGATGCCGACACACCAACAGCAATACCCCAGCAACAACAACAAAGAGCACCAACAACTGCAACAAACAGAGCTTGATATACACCAACGGCAACATAAAACACACCAACAATGACTACAAAAATCGAGCGTATTCTTTTTTTTTTTTTTGGCAGGCAAACAAAAATATTTTTCCACGAGATGGAAAAATATACCCGCTGAATAAAACTAAATAAGTAACAAAAAATAAGAGAAAAGCGAAGTGAAAAGGAGATAGCCGCGTAAAAGGAGCTAAAAATCTGTCAGAAAAGAAAATCACAACGGATATTAAGATACCCTGAGCAGAAAATGTATTCAAAGAATGAAAATTGTTTATGGAAAATGCACGGTTGGGCTATCTCGATTTGGCCATTGAAATTACAAAATTTTATCCACAACTAACTCATTAATATATCCGAATATGGAATGCAATATCTCGTTGATCTTATTTTTTAATTCTTAACACATCTGTATTCAAAGTGGAAAAAGTTAAATTTTTGGGATTTTTCTCAATATTTAATTTCCCCCCTAAAATTATAGTTCCATAACTAAGCCAAAAATGGTCCGAATCTAAAATGCCATACCTCGTTGAATTTGTTATTAAAATTCTAACAAAACTTCATTCACGCCTAAAAATCTTTTGACAAAAAAATGGGAAATTAGGTTTATCCCGATTTGTGCCTCAAAATGATAGTACTTTTGTACACAACTAGCCAATATGGAATGTAATATCTTGTTAAGCTTGTTTTTTTATATCTTAACAGAACTGCATTCTAAGTTGAAAATATACATTTTTAAGTATATTAAGGGTTAATAACAACATACGCAATAATGCGAGAAACAATAACCCTTGAGCACCAACAAGTGACAGAGAAATGTTCTGTTGTAGGCGGCAATACACAGTGAGAAAATCGCAATGACTTACGATTTTAACAGTGCCTTCGAATGTGACTGCGACACGTGACCGAAAATAAGGACCATCGCAGTGGTTAAGGGGGGACGAAGGCGTTTTGCAAAGGGACGCACAAAACGCAGCAAAACGAAACGCAAGGGACGCCGACTGCGCTGTCCGCAGCGCTGCCCAAAATGCCCAATACGCTCTCTTTCTCTGTTGTGCTCTCTCTCGCTGCCGCGCTTGCTCTCTCTCACCCACTCCCTCTTTCTCTGTCTTTCACACTCGTTCGCTTGCTGTTGCACTCGTCGAATATTTGTTGTTGCTATTGCCTGTCTTTGTGTGTGTTTGTTTTTGTTTCTCTGTGTGTTTTTCTTTCTTCGTTTTTTTTTTTTTGTATTTTTTGTTGTTGCCATTTCCTTTGCTGCGTTTTTTGCCAAAAGGGGCGATTTTTGCTCCGGTGGTGACGTCGTTGTTGCTTTTGTTTTGTTTGTCTCGCTGCCGAACGCAGCTCAAAACAACAACAGCAACAACAACAGATGTTGGGGGAATTTTTTTCCGTTTTTCGCCCAATGTTTGTTGTTGTATTTTTGCAGCTGACTGCCAATTGTTTTTGGGCCAATCACAACGGAGTGCAAGCGTCGCATTTCGCATGTGGGTGTGGCCTAAAAATGCAACCCCCTGCAGGTGGACGCGGGCAGCGCAGTGGCAGCGCTGCCGGTAATCGCACATTTTTGTTGTTTTTCTTCCATCGCTTCGAGCACCAGCAACAACACAAAAAATATGTGTGTTTTAGACCCACGGCAGCAAAAACAATAAAAACAACAACACAACGGACAATTGACCAAAAGTCCGCACACACACATAAATACTGTAATACTGTGTGTGTACACACAAACACAATGCGCGAGGGAGGAGTATAACGTAATCGAAGATTAGGCTCACAAAAGAAAGAAAATAGGTAACGGTTCCATTACTACGTTGCAATTATAAGTCCTTCATCTTGTGCATTAAGAACACGAAAATTACTTTGCATTTGCAAACACACAAATCAAATACGCAAAAACACAATCGATCTAATAAGAAATTTACCTTGGCGGCAATTCAGCAAGTGCTCCTACCTTTTCACAATTTACCAGCTTTCTTCCTTTTGCTCCTTCTATATTTCACTTCTGATTGTCTTCTTCACTTCTTCACTTTTCAAACAAAAAAAATTTGCTTATTGATCTCTATTATAACAAATCACAACTTGCGTGCTCTACTTTATGACCAGCTGCATTGAATAAGTACAAGAGAATGACTGATCTACGCGATGAGCGACAAATCGTAGGCGTCAAATGAGAGAAAAAGTCCACACACACGCATAAATACTTAAAGGAACACGGACACGCATAAGTATGTACTTAAAAAAAACATACACATACACAAACAGTGGGAGGAAGAGAAGTAAAGCGAAATCGAAGCTTAGGTTGTCAAAAGGAATAGATAACTGTACCTCCTTTTGCTTGAGCATCAGGAATATGAAAAATAGGAAAAAAGAAAAACTAAACAGTTTAAATTAGAAATACTATATGCACATCATAGATCAAGTTGGAAGTTAATATTATTCAATAAAATATGTGTACTTTGTGTGCGGAGTAACGGTCTTAATAATATGCAGGTGCTCCTACCTTATTTGTTGAATATCGTAATTCCCCAGTATTGTAGTTCCTTAGTCCTCTTCCGTATTCCTCTTCCGGCTGTATTCTTGCCAGATAATCCATCAGTTTAATTAGAAATACATAATAAAATAAATTAAATCTTGCGTGAACCATTTTCTGACCGGCTGCATTAAACAATGACAACAGAATGGCAGATCTCCACTCTACAATCACAAAGGCGACAAATAAGCAAAAGTCTACACACTTAAAGGAACCAAGCACTCCCACAAGAGTGGGAGTGGGAAAGAGCGAGATCAAAGCAAAATCGAAGATCGGGCTTGCAAAAATAGGAAGAAAAAAAGTAACGGCAACGCTTAGCGTGTGCATTCAGAATTTGGAAGTTAACTTACAAACATGTGCTCTGAAGAGAAAGAAATCAAAAAGTGGAATAAATCCTAGATTAAATTCGAATTTTAAATAATAACGTAAGAAAATATGTGTAAAGTGGTGTGGTTTGTGTTAGCTATAGCAGTATTAATTAAAAACCAGTATTCTCACCTTTTCAGTGGCATTTTATATTTGCCCAGTATTTTTCTTACATATTCCTCTTCCTTTGATTTTTGCTCTTGCTATTTCTGTTCCACGCACTTTCCAACAACAAGAACAACGGAAGATTTAACCCAATGTTAAAGTTTGTTTCCTTTGTTTTATTTGCATTTTCCTGTTTTCACTGGTTTTAAATTTTATCCGCGACTTTTTCGCCAGCGAAAAGTTTTCACTTTCCTTTCGAGGAGTGGGCGGGGTGGGTGCTGGAAAAAACAACAAGAAAACACACAATAAATACTTGACGCCATATTGTATGAGTGTGAGTGTTTGACTTGCAAGTTTAAAGTCAAAGAAAAGCGCCAACAACAACAACAATGGCAACAATCTGTGAAAAGTGAGGAAAATCGTCTGCAGGAAAACACTTTCAACTTTTCCGCCAACCATGGAAAAAGTCAAGTCAATTGAGGAATCCAGATTATGAGTAAGAAACTAATTTGTTAACAGGCGAGTAAGTTACTTAATTTTTGTGGTTACAATTTTGGGTAATTACATTTTGTATTTAACAGGTAAAGAGGCAATGATTAAGACTATTAATTAGGGTAAGAAATTATGTTTGAAAATTAAACAAAAAACCGTAAAAACCTTAAATTATGAAATATTATTATTATAAATATTAATTTAGGGAACTCGAATATATGGTTGATATTTAAGGTTTCTTAATTTAAGTTCCTACTAAAAAGAAATATTAGAATTATAAATATATATAGTAAAGATAGCATTAATGCTTTTTCCATGAGCAGATCAACAGTTTCCTTAACTTTTCAAGATATTAATATCTATAATGAAGAATGTTTAACATTTAATCATCATAAAACCCCAAACCAGCTTACATATAGAACCAAAAACTAAGAAATTTATATTTGTTAAATATAAATATGCAAATATACCACCGATTGCCCAGGATTATCCATTCAAGCGAGCAATGCAGTCAGACAGTTGAAGATATCATACATATACAGAGGATATCCTATACCCCAAACATAGATATAGAAGTAGTTATGCCAACATCTAATGCCACATATTGCATACATTTGTGCGCCGGTCGTGGAGCAACGTAAAAAGTCGAAGTAAAATTTTATTTGCAGCTATTTTGCGCACAATTTAATGCCATTTTTATGCACTTAATGTTTGTGCAGATGGCTATATAAACATATATATATATATATATATATATAGTATATATACATATATGCATACAAACATATAAGAAGACAGCGCAAGTTTTGCAGCCAGCGAGTGGAGAGTGAAAGTTGCTCCTTTCTTTCATTCGGTGCCATTTGTTGTATGTATCCGCCAGATACATTATATATATAGAAAAGAATATATATATATATTCTTAGATATAGCTATGTGTGTGTGTTACTGCATATATCGGTGGCAAAGTTTTCAATTTCGCTTTCAGCATAAATATGCCAGAGAGAAGTTTGCTGGCGCTCTTTCTCCTTTTTGGCCCGCTGGCTGTTTGTCTGCATTATGACCCACTTAAGTGGCTTTATGGCGAAGGTTACGAAACTTTGACTAGACTACCCAACTAACACCCCAACCAACCCCCTTCCCCCCTCCGACATGATATCAGTCGAAAAAGTTTTTAACTTGATTTAATGGGTTTTAATTGCCGGCGCTTGGCAACTTCTCAAGTGTGTTAATTAATTTGCCTGTTTCCGGACACTTCCGCAAATACTACCCCGTACCGCTAGCCCCTTTTTTGAAAGACAGAACCCCCTCTTAGAGAGGGGAAAACCCCCTTTAGTAGCACATGTATCTGGCAGATACATCAACTATCTTTGCATGCCATGTCATCACCAGCAGCAGTAGAAGCCTGTCAGTCATACCCACACAAATTGTTATTTTTGTCTATACAGCAGGTAAATATTAAATATATATATATATATATACATATATATAATGGATCGGTAGTGTATATACACATATATAGACTTAATAAAACTGTCAATCAAGCGGCATAGCAAAACCGACCAGGCCGAAATGCCAACTAGAACGACATTTAGATAGAGCCAACAAGACTGTCAAAGGTTTTTCCTTTTTTTTATGTCCTTCTAACTGACACCGAAACCAGCGCGAACTATTCCGCGCCCAATTTCCCAAAAAAAAAAAATATATATATAAAGGCTGCCAAACTTAAAAGCTCCACAAATTATGTCAATAAACAAAAAAATTATGGAAAATGAAAATATTTTGAAAACTGCCAGAGAGGTAAAACAAATCATTTGATTTGATTGTCACTTTGATTTGTTTTTTTAAACGAATTTAAAATATTTTTATTGAGTTTTTAGAAGAAATTTGTATTAGATATGATTTTTATGTAGATATAGGCTGTTAATTCCCATTTAATACTACATTTTTATTGCATTTATTTAATTATTTGTATAATATATCTACGATTTCTCTGGCTCAGAAGAGTTTTTCTCAGAAATCAGCTTTAATCTATATTTTGAATAGTATTATTATTAATATATATAATAAGAAATAAATTTCTTATCTTTTAAATTTAAAAGCGAATATATTTAGTCATTGTTATATAAACAGTTTCAGCTTAAGCAGTTTGAATATTTTATATTAACTTTTTTAAGCTCTTTAATTAATATGATTATAGCCATAAAGTTTCTTTATCGGTTTACTTTCATGCTTAAAAATTGAACACCTAAAATTCTTGATCTTTTATGTATTATTTATATCTTCTTTGATATCATAATTTATTAATATATATAAAGAATTTCCTAAAAACTCCTAAAAAATACTTTCCCGATCAATAGCTGTAAACAAAAATCAACCTGTCACAAGGTTTAAGTCTAGAAGTTCGATTTTGGGGGCCATTCCCTGCCCCTTTCCCTTTCCCTTTCCCTTTCCCTTCACCTCCCTTTGATTTGTTGTTTATGTCATTTGGCAAATTGATTTCATTTGAGGACACCTGACAGGAATGCACACGCCTCCCCGTTTCTTGATGTTTGTTTAGCGTCAAGTGAAAGTTTTCTTTGTATTTTTTTTTCCCATTCAATTTTGCAAAGAGGACGGATGGGATTTTTTTTTTGGGGGATTGAGGCTTGGAGGAGGGGGTAAATGGGTTTTATTCAAATCTTTTCTTTGCCATTCTTTCAGTCTTGCAGTTGTCAGCAACATGTTGGTAGCAGCCAAAATGACGCTAATTAGACACCCAGGATGTGTGTGTGAGTCCAACGATTCTACTAGCTTATTGATGGCTGAGGTTAGGGATGACAAAGGTGATCGATAAATATCGGTAGTTTGTTATTTTATGCATGTTTTATATTAAATAAATGAATCTTAATGAATATAGGTTTGAAATAGTTCATTAACATCGATAAAATTATCGATACTATATCAATTTTTTAATCACTGACTATAATTGTTTATAGCTATTAAATATAAAACGTTATTAACTGACAATATTACCGATATCTCAATTAGCGCATTACTTTCGATATATTTGATAACGATATTTTCGATATCTTTTCCATCTTCAAGCCAATAAGCATCACTAGTTTCTTGAGAGCAATAGAGAAGGGTGAGGTGGGTTAATTCACTTGGCAGACGTCGGCAAATAACAAAAGGCTAAATTTTTGTACACCGGCAACATGTTGCAGGCAGGTTGTTGCTGCCTCTGCTGCTGCTCCTTTTTGTCGTCTTCATCTGGTTTTGTTGCCCTGCAGCGGCGGCATGTGAACAACACAATGTGTCATGTTGTTATTGTCGTTGTTGTTGCTGCTGCTTCTGTTGCTGTTGCTGCCGCTGTTCATTTTGTTGTTGTTCGCGCAATCGATTTGTTGTTGGTGTTCAATTAATTGTACTCAAGCTCAATGCCAATGTTGCCGGCTACTGTTGCTGTAGGATGTTGCATGTTGCATGTTGAGCATGTTGCTGGCGCCAATCGCGAGGATCGTTCAAGCGAATTGAAAGCGACGGCGGCATTTTAGATAGAAAGAGGGATCACCGATTCCCTCCTTCTGCTGCCTCGCTGCCTCGATACCATTCAGATTAGCATCGGGCCAGCAGCAACAACAAATTGCAATTTATATAGAAAAATAAATTTGTACTATTGCCCGATTATTGGCCATTGTTGCCGGGTGGTCCTCAAAATGTTTGCTTAATTCCACGCTGTCTTGTCATTGTCTTTTGAGTTTTATTTGTTATATCGGTCCTATCGGTTGTTTATCGGTCGATTATCGTTTTTGTTTTTATATAGAAAATGCAATTTGATGATAACTCTACTATTAAATGCTTATTATACCCGTTACTCGTAGAGTAAAAGGGTATACTAGATTCGTTGAAAAGTATGTAACAGATAGAAGGAAGCTTTTGCGACCCTATAAAGTATATATATTCTTGATCAGGATCAATAGCGAAGTCGATTGAGCCATGTCCGTCTGTCCGTCCGTCCGTCCGTCCGTCCGTCCGTCCGTCCGTCCGTCCGTCCGTCCGTCCGTCCGTCCGTATGAACGCTGAGATCTCAGAAACTATAGCATATACAAAGTTGAGATTAAGCATGAAGATTCTTGAGGTCCCGGGACAGCGCAAGTTTATTACAGCATCCCGCCACGCCCACTCTAACGCCCACAAATCGACAAAAACTAAAATTGCTGAAATCTCAGGAACTATTGCAGTTAGAAAGTTGATATAATGTTATATCAATGTTTAAATGGCAGCGCATCTTATAGTGGTACTACTATCCGGCCACACCCACCCATACGCCCACAAGGCTCAAAAGACAGTTTTCGGATTTTCTAGAAAAGCTGATATCTCGGTAATTATAAGAGATAGAAAGTTCGGATTAAGCATGTAGGTTTCTATTATGCTCCCAATGCGAATTGTTTTTTCGATCAAGCCACGCCCACTCTAACGCCCACAAAACCTGAACAACCAAAAATGCAAAAATCTCAAAAACTATAAGAGCTACATAATTTTGTTTAAGATCACGTATTTAGGAGATGCCTTTGCAACTTTCCACGAAGTTGCATCCGGCCACGCCTACTCTGACGCCCACAAACCGCGGAAAACTGTGGCGTCTATAATATTATTATGAATGCCTTCGTTTGACCTTGTGTAACTTATTTCTGTTAATACCTATCGATTTAACAAAGATTTTTCAAATCGGAACATTATTTCGCTATTTATAAAGAAATTAAGTTATAAGGCCTCACATGGGCAGTGACGTCACTATAAGCATACTCAACATACTTCCTCTGACAATAGGTGGCGCCTTGTAAATTTCCACTAGCAAAATAATATTTTAAAATTTTGTAAAACAGTAACGGGTATCTTATGGTCGCGGCACTCGACTATAGCGTTTCCTCTTGTTTTTATTTGTAATTCAGAAAGTTTTAAATTGAAAAAGATAATTTATTGCTGTGATAATGATCAGAGATCATAAATTTAAGCCCTATCCTTACTATAAACATGCATTATCTATATTTCCCTCTAAGTATACCACAAATTCCCCACTAAATGTTGATTAACCATTGATCACAGCTATCCGGAACCCAAGAAATCTTGAAATAATCTTGTAAGGACCCCCGTCTCAAAGACCAACTCCGAACCGAAGGCAGCCCGCAAATGGAAGATGCTTTTTAATTAGCCAGCAACAAGAGGCGCCAGACAAAGGAAATCCCAAAAAGGATGTCCAAAATCAAACAACAACAAACATAAATGTTAAGGGGAAGCGGCTGGTGTTGGTGCCCCAAAATGCTAGCGGCAAAATGAGGCGACGAAACACGAACCAAGACAAAATGCGCGGATTTCTGGACGAACAAGAAAAAAAAACAAGCGAAGAAAACCTCAGACTTCAGAGGCAAAAGACAACTTCATTTTTTGTTGTTGTTGCCGCCGCAAGCCGGGGCGTCAGAGGGTTAAGGGCTGCTTTTCCAAAAATGGTGGGAAGGGTGCTTTGGCAGAGGGGGGGTCATGCAAAAGTGTTAATGGCGGCTAATAAGGCGAGGCAAAAAGGACGAAAGGCTGGCGGCACAAGGACAGAAAGGCGGAATGTCGCCGAATGACATTAACAAGCGTGATAACAAAAAACAAAACCAAAAAAGAAGGAAAACAACAGATGAAGACGTTGCAAGAAGGGCGTTAAAAAAATCATAAGAAAGAAAGCTTCAAAGAGGGGGTGGCAAAAAAGGGTTAAGAAGTAGGTGTCAAACAACGAAATCTAGACACAACTTTGGGAAACCAAAAAAGAAAACAAAGAGGTTAGTTTTTGGATCTTTGGAAACCCACACAAAATGTAACCGATTCTGATTTTTAAGTTAAGGTTCTGTCAATAATAGATTGATAATTAAGATACTTCCCATTTACTTTTATTTACTTATTTTTTTTTAAACATTTTAAACTTTCACTTTATTGAGTTTAAGTTAAGTATCTTCTAATATTCATTAATTTAAGTAACTAAGCTATAAAAATGCAAGACTTAAAAATCACAAAACTAAAAACAAATTATAAACTCAAAGACACCCCCACTAAATTTAAAGTTTCCCTTAATTTAAGACTCCTCTCAACTTAATTTAAGCCATAAAATGAGCGAAATATTTCCACCAGCTAACTGTCCGAGGCCGAGAATCCTTCCTGAAGGAATTAAACAGAAGATAAGATCCTAAAGGCAAGGCAGTTTGTTGGCATCCAAAAGGGAGAAGTTCCAGGAGGGGGCCAAATGAGTGAAGTGTGGCAGCTTTAGACAGCTTCGGCTGCATAGTTTCAGTTGCCTCTAATTTAACGGCAGAGTAAGCTGGCATCAAAAAAGCGAAAACGTAGAAAAAAAAAAAAAAGGAAGACGGGAAAGGCAGACAAAACATTTGGCAGCTGCCAGGACATCCTCAACAGCCAGCCAGCCAGCCAGCCATCCAAGGAGACCCGACAAGCCGACAAGCAGCGATTAAGAAGATAAATGATTATTTTTGAGCAATGCCAAAATAATAGACACCAAAAGCAGCAAGCCAGGCTTGGGAGGCCTTAAATTTCTAATTAGATGTGAAATGTTCCTTGCCACTTGCTCGTCGTTCCTGCTGCCACTTGCTGCTAACTTATTGATTATTTTCCCTTGTATTTTCATTCATTTTCAAGGCATCCAAAGTGTTTTTGAACCCGAAAAAGAGCGACGCACTCCAGGAGTCAAAAGACAAAAACAGAGGCCGTAGACCTGAAACCGGCTGCCCTTTTTATTGGTATCTGTATATATATATATCTTATATATCTTGTATTATATATATTTTGTATTTTCATTGTCAAGGCTAAACGCAGGAGTGACGCCCTCAATACGCATTTCTGCGGATACAAACGAAAAACTTTGAGATACTTTTGTTGGAAACTGAATGCCCTACTAAGCTTGTTAAATATAGGTAAGTTTACAAAAAAGTTAAGTTTAAAAAATGTTTAACATAAAATAGGAAACCAAAGATTTCTGTAGATCTAACATAAAACTTTTAAACCATATTTAATTTTTATCTAACTTAAAAAGTCATTTCATCTTTCCAATGAAATAGATAAAGATTGTTAAAATTTTTAAGCTCAATATTAAGTATTACTTTAAGGCTATTTCAAATTTGCTTAAATTTATTATTATTTAGGAATTAAGAGAAAAATTGAAACCATAAAATGTGAAGGTTTTGCTAAGTTAATATTTAAATAATATTTATTGAAATGCAATATATTTTTTTAGCTTCTTAAAAATACATTTTTATTTCCATAATAAGACTTCAGCTATATTCCCATTTCTCATAAAGAATATAATAAAGTTCTTTACAAATTCTTAATGCATATCCAACTCACTTTAAAAAATCTATTAAAATAGTTTTTAAAAACCATTAAAAAACAGCATATACCCCACTTAAAGGTTTGTTCCTTTAGGGTATTATCAAACACACATAAGAGTGCGTAGAGCATTGAACTTGTGCAAAAGTTGAGTCAACTTTTGTGCGTGTATCCAGCGGATACATTGAACCTGCGCAGCCCCCCTAAGCCAACCCCTCTCCATATCAGGCACCCCCCTAAACCTCTCTGGGAGGCCAAAAATAGTTAGATACTCGCCGCTAACGGCGCTTTCTTTTATGATTTTTAATTAATTTTTATGTGCCAACAAAAAAAAAACTACAACAACAAACTCACTCGCCCAAAAAACGTATATTAAAATAAAATAAAACCAAAAAGAAAAATCTT
Source organism: Drosophila eugracilis (assembly GCF_018153835.1). Lineage (NCBI taxonomy): Eukaryota > Metazoa > Arthropoda > Insecta > Diptera > Drosophilidae > Drosophila > Drosophila eugracilis. The sequence goes on along the minus strand of NW_024572029.1, from coordinate 752,444 downwards.
GTTAGCCCAAAAAATTAAAATTTAAGCGAATTTGATAGATAGTTAGATGGATAGATAGATAGGTTTTTATAGAGACAAGCACACAGCTGGCAAAAGTTTTGCAAAAAAAAAAAATGAAAGAAGAGTAGAGCAAGCCAAGTCAATGAACCAAAAAAGGTCAAGAAGATGTTTGCGAAAAATCTTTTTTGCCCATCGCCAGGTTAATTTGTATTTGGCAGGTTTTTAATTTCGGCTTGTCTTGCTTTCTATTCCCCTTGCATGGCATATTAGATCTAATGTTTCTACTCCCCGATATCTAACTTTAAATTGTGCTAACAAAAAAATCCAAAAAACTCTTGTGATAAATTATGGACAAAATATTTCAACATTCAGTTCGTATCAATGAAGATCTAAATACCAGTGACCAAACCCAAAGTTTCCTTGTAATCAACATCGGTTGATATATATATATACACATATGTCTAAATTTTTTGGTCAACCCTGAGGTGATTGTGAAAGTCTCTGCTGATCGCGCGATAATTGCACAAATATGGTTGTTTAACTTTTGTGCAAATTGTCGGAGCTAACATCAAAAAAATATCATTAAGAAAAAAAATAAGAAACATTCACAAAAATGGGAGCAATCTTTTCAGTTTTCCATCTTGATTCATTAGTTTACTTCGCAAAGTAATTTGATAGTTTTTTAGCTTATTAAATACATAAAAGTTTACTGAACATAACATAATATCTGATTTATTTAAGTTATATATATTTTATCTGGGAATATATAACCTTTAAACCCTAAAAACAAATTATGTTAAGGTGTCTTGTAAAAAATGTACCAATTATTTGTATCTTATCATAACTGTAGTAAATTATTAATATTATCAAGAGCTGAATATAGCTTAATAATATGTTATAGTTTATTAACAGCCAATGTAAAAGGCAATTTACTTGATAGCCCTCTATTATCATCAACACTGTATTTGCTCAGCTTTTTTGTCAGAAACTTAAAAATAGTAATCCCATTCCCTGCAGAGATCCAAACTTGGTCTGCTGATAGTTTAGCGATCGGCTGTTATTAAGCAGTCGTGGCCGAGCGGTTAAGGCGTCTGACTAGAAATCAGATTCCCTCTGGGAGCGTAGGTTCGAATCCTACCGACTGCGGTGATAACATGTTTTTTTGCTTTTGTAAATTTACAAAACTAATAGTGATCAACCAATTATTTAAAACTTGTATATATGTAGGTTTCGAAGAACATAAAGTTTTATAGCTATTTTGATCATAAAATATTTTTGATAGTTTGATAAAAAATAGGGATTCAACTTTATAGAATCGATAATTAGTTTTGACTAACTAAAACCTTAACAACAACGTATTAACTTTTTTACACAGACTTTTGCAGAATCCAAATTAATGTTTGCGATTCTTGTATTACAAAAATATTGTTACGAAGCCAAGTCTTTTATTAATATTAATAGATCAATTAATATGACCTATGTTGGCCATTAAACCTGGGTGATTGGGCCAGGTTTATTAGCCAAGCAGTCGTGGCCGAGCGGTTAAGGCGTCTGACTAGAAATCAGATTCCCTCTGGGAGCGTAGGTTCGAATCCTACCGACTGCGGTTTGGAAATATCCTTTTTGTTTTGATTAATAATTAATTCATAACCTGATTTTTTAGTTATTAAAGATTTCAAATATTAAAATTTCTTTTAAGCCAAGTAAATGCTGTTTCTTACAGTTTTTGTCCTACAGTTCTTGAGAATGTATATTTCTTATATATTATATAGCCTAAAAAAGCTTTCATTTTTTATATAATTTTGAGAGTAGATTTAATTTTCTTGCATTTTTTTTTTTTACAAAATTTCTATTTTTAACCCAACAAAACTAAAACAGACAATAGAGAGCATGGAATTGGCAATGTAATTAACCCCATATTGATTGAATTTTAAAGGCTTTTAAGCTAGTGCCACCCGCTGTTTTTTGAACCCAACTAAAATCGCAAAAAAAAAAAAAAAAACTAAAGGTAGAATTGAAGCTACAAGATTGACTTCAGCTTGAAGAGGGGCAAGGAACTCTTGAGACCATTGAACCCGCCCCAAGAGGCAGTTGGGCAAAATAAAATAAAATAAAAACTAAAAAAAAAAAAGAAGAAAAAGGCCCCAGAAAACGCGCCGAGCATTTGCCAGATGCTAAGTGAGTGATAGACAAGCAACAAGCGACGACAACTTGCGCAAATCGACGACAGAAATCAGAGCAACGCATGAAGCCCCGAACAAAAAAATTTGCAGAAAAAATTTAAATACTAGAAAGAATATAGGTTTTTAATGCCCTAACTGTTGCTTAAGAAATATATTTTTTAAATTAAACATAAATAGATAGACTTAAGGATAAAGATAGTTAGTTCTTAGAGGAGATTTCACATTTTTCCCATTTAGTTTTCAAAAAGAAACCTTGGATAGTAATAGGAAAAATATTTTAAAAATTCTTTCAATGATTTTTAGCATTTAATACTCTCTAGTATTAACTTTTTCTATTAAGTTTTCATTAATGTAATTTCATAATCAACTAATATCAATTTAAGCTTAATATTTAAAAGATTAAAAGCATTTATCAACTTAATTTGATTTTTCCAATATATGTCTATAGTAATTACTAACTAAATTATATTTTAACATATATTTTAAGCATGTTAGTAGTTTGCAATCTACTTTCTAAAAAAAATCTAAATAATTCCCTTAATACTATTTACAAATTTTATAACAAAACCTTTTCTTCTCTCCCCCATTTTAATCCCTCGTTAAATATTTATTACCCCTATCCAAGAGTATTAAAATAGAGCTTGAAAAAAAAAAATCAAAAACTTCAGATACGCGTATCTCTTGGGCTGATTTCGGTTTTTCGCCATTTCGAGTGAGATAAACGACCGCACAAACGAGAGACTTTGACCCAAATTCGGCCAAAAGCCTGCGTTGATTAATCGACTTTTTAGCTCTGCTCATCGCACAGATACAAAAAACGCGAAAATAAACCCAAAAAAAAAAAAAAAAAAAACGAAGAATTTGCACAGCTGCTCCTGAGCCGGCTAATTGAGGAAATCGAATGTAAAATTATGTGAGCGAGGCAAGCGAAAAAAAAAAATTCGCAAACGGCCGCATGACGCATGCATCTAATTTATGTATCTTATAGATATACACAGCGCGCCATACTTCACACGAACTCCCCGAAGTTTTGTTGACCTTCTTCTTCGGATCGAACTCTTTTTTTTTGGCCACAGATTTTCACTTTTGGCCACGCCATTAATTTCTTTTGGCTTGGGCGCCCACCAACAAAGCTGTTAATATGTCGAAATTATTTCAACTTTTGAGCTCTGTTTTTCCATTAATTCGATTGTATTTCAGCAACTCAACGATTCATCTTTCGATGTTAAATTTTTGGCCAAAAGATACCTGGAAATTGTCACAATTCGAGCGGAGTTTTTCTGTAATTATGTATGCCGCAATCGCCAGTTGACAAATGTGGAGCAACGTCTTGTGGGTAACACTGGTGGTAAGCTCAGATATCGGTGTATGTACATCTATCTATATATATATAGGAATATATTTGAACTCGCTGGGAGAGTTCAAAACTTAATGAACTTTGGCTTGGCTTGTATTATTTTTGGCAGGCTTAATGTAGCTTATTTTACTTTCTATTGAAAAGGATCAAGTAAGGTATCATATTAATGATATAAGTTTAAAAATATTTATGAATTGGATCCGTTTTTATAAATTTCTATCTTTTATCTTCAAATCTTAAGCTTTTTTCGATTATTTTAAGCTAATTAATCATATTTAAGTGCCTTATAATCATATGCCTATATTAATCTTATAAAATTCAATCCAATAACCACTTAAAAACCAACATTTAATTCATTTAACAACCTTTGTAAATATAATATGTAATACAGACAGCCAGCAATGCCCTCTTCAATGGAGTCGGATATTACCCTATTTGACCACGCTCCGTGGGTAAAGAATTAAACGCCTGCCCTCTGGCCACGCCTCCAAATGGCAGACTACAAAACTGACAAGTCGCCGGGTTATGGGAATTATAGGGGGGAAAAAGGGTATATAGTAAGGGATCGGGATCGGGGGAGGATATATGGCTATATATGGTTAGCTGACTCAACTCGGCAAGTGAAAACGTTGAGAAATCATTTGCATAAAATAATTTTGCGTGTTTTGAGTAAATAAATTACCGAACAAGGAGGAAAGAAAGAGAACAACAGTGCAGAAGAAACCGATATGGCAACAGAATATATATATATCTATATATATATACGAGTATATATATAGATACACTAGCTGACAGATACTTTTACACACACACTTCTCGATGCAGTTGCAAAACTTTTTTTCAAGCTGTCTGAATGAAGTTGTGCAGACAAAAGATACAAATATATTTGCAGAGAAAGAAAATATCTAGAAAATTGAGATTAAATTAAATATAATATCATATATTTAAGGGATTTTTTAAGGAAGATATAAGTTTTTAACTTAAAAACTAAATTTATAGCTTTAAAAGCTGGAAAATGTACTTAAATCTTATATTTTCTTGGTATTAAGAATAAGTCATCAATTCCTTAGTAAACTTAGCTCAAAATTATTATTATTTGTTGCTATTTTTAACCTTTTTAAGTATTTAATAAAATTTATAAAGTTTATATTAGGTTAGACCTTAAAAAATGGAAAAAAAATTAGAAGAATTATTATTGTATCAAAAATATAACCAATCCTTCGATCTTTTCTCCCTGTTCACTGGGTTTATCTATCGAGTGGCCAAGCCCCAGGATAACTTACCCATTTCCCCCTGTTTTTGGCCCTGGTAACATGTCGTTGGGCAATTAATAACGGATTATGAGGCGACGACTCCCAAAGCGTTGACAATGCGGAAAAAATAAAATAAACACAAAGAGCTAAAAAAAAAAAAATCCGAACTTGGGGAAATGGAAAATTGTGTGGAAAACAGAGGGTGGCAGCGGCATCTTTGAGATGCACATTCAGTAAAGGAATATATATATATATAGACGACAAAAATAAAAGTAACGCGTATCTGTACGCTACAAATGTATCTTTCATCATCATTGGATCCTCAACCACCTCCTTCTCGGTTTTTACTCTATTTTCCTCTTATAATTCTCCTTTGGCCCCGGCTTTGTCACGCCCACCACCGCCCATTGCCAGGCTTTTAAGCTGATGAAAAGGAAAATTCCCGAGCATTCAAAGTCCAAAGTTTTCTTTCTTTTGAGACACACCACATTTCCCCCCCCTTCCCGCCTTTGCTGTCGCCGATTTTCGTCGTTTATTTTTTTTTTTTTTGCATTATTTTCTTTTTTTTTTGCGGATTTCTCAGTGAAAAGCGTAAAAATTGCTGTAGATTAGCCAGGCGACGACATTGTTGGCTCTGTTTGAGTTTATAGACATCTCATATGATGAGAGTCCCGGGCATTATTCGGTCAGGCCCTTGAAGGGGTCGTCTTCTAGTCTTCTTCTTATTTTTTTTATAGGAATTTAATGTGGCGCGAAGGGATCACAGATGGCTAAGGAAGTTTTTGGTAGCAGCTTTGGTAGGGAAAACCAGCTTAAAGAGTGATTGAGCATTAGGTTTATCAATTACTAAAAGGAAAATTCAATTTAAGTGACTTTATGGATCTCAGAAGTTAATACTAAGACCTACAAAATAGTAATCCTATATAGAGGAAGATTTTTAAAACTATTTCTGTGTATATTTCTCTGATAGTAAGGCTATAATATATAATTTAATTATATATAATTTATATTCCATTAATACAAAAACAAAATAATCTCATAAAAGAAAAACCCCCTAAAGTTGCCACCAAAATATTATTTGAACTCCTGGCGGAGTTTTTGCAGAGACAACCTGTGATATGCTGCCAAAAAAACCTTTTGCATAATTCTATAAATTATAAAATACAACAACAAAACAGATGACAACAACAACAGCAGTAGAGGGAAATGCCTCAGCTTGGGGCTTCCAATTTTTTCCCCTTTTCCCCTCGGAAAATTGTATTACACTTTTCGTTTCTTTTCTATTTTTTTTGTTCTTTTGCCCATCTTGCCAGGTCCCTCATTTTTTTCACTCACATTTTTATGTGCGTCTTGTGATTTTTTCACAATTTTCCGTTGTTACTCTTATATATATTTTTTTATATTTCATTTTTGTTTTTTGTTATTTTGCTGTTGTTGCTGCTGTTTGGGCTCTCAAGTGCAATATGCAGGCCTCCCTTGGTCGAAAGCGCCCCGCACCCCCGCCCCGTCTTTGGCCCATCTGTTTTTTAGTATCCTTTTGGCTTGGCTTTGGCTCCTTCATGTATTTTTTATCTAAATGCCCCAAAGGCATTCTTCTGCAGCATAGACAAAGTCGCCTGCTACTTCTCAAAAAAAAAAAATAATAATAAAAATGCACAAAAAAACAAAATAATAATAATAAAAAAAAATAGAGAGAGAATAAGGAGAAAATAACGCAGTATTTTTTCTTGGTTTTTGTTTTGTATTTTTGTGACTTGCAACAGAAGTTGGCAACAGAAGAAGAAGGCAAAAGTCATGCGCCAGAGAGCTCCTGAAGGACGCATCAAGGAGACAGTTGCCACAGTTGTTGCAGAACAAAACCCCCACACACACTCCTCCCCTTTTCCCGCCCGCCCCTGGCCGCTTCATCATCATTAGCGCCCTCCCAAAAAAAAAAAATAAAAAATATAACAAAAAAATTACATACATAAGAATAAAAAATGTAAAAAAGCGCACACAAAAGAAAAGAAGCGCCGAAAATGTGCTTAGGGTTAAGTGTTCCCGTTAGAGGAAGAGCCAGCTGCCTTCGACCCTGATCCCTTAACCCTTAACTTTGCTCGCCCTCGCAATTGTCAAGGCCCTAATCCAAAAGAGGTCCTGGTTAACGGTGCATCGGGATATATACATATATCGGGGATATGACCGCGGCAAGTCATTGTTTGACCGAAAAATTGCCTCGCACACAAAAATCTTTGACAGGTCAGCAGACGAATTGGGGTTACCCTTTGAGTATTTTAGATCTTAAGTTAGTTATATTAAAAGCGTTAAATTTCAATTAAATGATAGTTTTTATAAATTACCAAGTAACTTATATATTTATTTTATTTTTAAATTTAAGAATTCTAAAGGTTTTTGAAAGTAAATAAGGAATTTTAAGGGAGAAGGTCAAAATTCTCATATTGTATGAAGTTGTAGGTCCAATTTTAAATTTTAATATATAAACAAGATAACATCATATGTCCTATTAAAGTCCACTTAATTCCCCAACCAACAGATAGAGTATATTACAAATTACTTTCCCTCGAATTGAAATCGTCAGATGAAGCGTCAAGGAGGCGGCCTGCAGTTCAATGCACCTACAACATCTAAACCCAAAAATAAGAAGCAAAAAAAAGGACACAAATAACAGGCAGCCGAAGAAAACAAAAATAAGCGGGGAAGGCCCACACAAACACTCAAGCACACACACACACACACACAGCGATGTGTGTGTGTAATTTATTGCGACACAAAGGACTCGCGCAGGGAGACAGACGTTCAATGTCCTGCAGCCTGCAAACGGGCTAATAAAATGTGACGAGCGTAACGCAGAACGCAGCGCGGAATCGAGGACTTTTTCTTTTCTCCGCTGCAGGACACATGCCACACACAAACACACACACACAGAGATACATACATACATAAGCAAAGGACGCAGGACATTGACACCCGAAAATGGAATGGCATAAAATAAAAGGCGGCGAGCCGAAAAGTCCGAAGCCCTACGAAGACGCCAAAACTGCCGACGCGCCGGCGAAGCCCAAAAAGCCAATGGCCCTCCACAGGATGCGCCCAGGATCCGGGATCCTGCACAGAAAACAATTTCTATAAATTAAATAATTCAATTACTCAAATTAATTGAACGAAAAAAAGATGTTAGAAGATCAGAAAAGTGCAACCTTATAAGATGTTTAAGATATTTGAAAAAAACACTAAACAATATCAAATTACAGCCCAATTTTCCATACTGTACAGGCACGTGTGCGTGTCCATACACACTGACTAACGCACACACACACACAGCCAAGACAAGTCCTGGAGTCCTGGGGTCCTGCTGGATTATCCCTAACGTCATCGGAGTGCATTGAACTCCTTTCAACCTTTTGCCGCTCGTCTTTGGTTCGGTTCTTCGGCTTCTTTTGCCATTGGGCGTAAATCAAAATGCGCCGAGTCCTGCGTCTTCAAGTTTTTGGGCTCCTTCGTCCTGCAGCGCCAAAATAAAAAAGAACAGCTGATGTCCTGACATCCCGGGCATTGCGTATACGCAATGGTGTCGCCCAGTCCACTCTTCTTTTCCGCCTGCGGCCAAAGTTCGTTGAACGTTTTCCTGTGTCGCCTTTCGTGGCGTTGTTTTTTTTCTTGTTAAGTTTCCTCTTTCTTGACATTTGCGGCGTCTTGAGTTTGGAATTTTGTTTCATTTCATGGGCAACATGTTGCTGGCAACACTTAAGGATCAAGGATGTGGCAAGCTGAATTAGTTGTGGAATTTTATTTAGATTTTACTTCGTGGTTTATTCAATATGTGATTTTCATAATCATTTTCCAATAATTTGATTTTCAGTTCTCTAAACACTCTTTTCCCATTAATTTGTGGTATGTTTTGTGGTCATAAAAGCCGCCCCGTGTCAGCCAATCAATGATGGGCGATCGGCGGCATCGAGACCCAAAGACGAAATCGGAATTGGAATCGTAGTTGGAGTTGCCAGTTGGGAGTTGGACACCGAGTTGGAGTCTTAAGTTGAGATGGAGCTGGAGTTGGACAAACGACCACCAGAACGGAGACATGCAAATAATCTTCATATGTGTGCTGTGTGTCGCTTGGTTGAGCATTGTTAAGATCAGTATCGGGTTAAGGAAGACCAAAAAAAAAAAAAAAAAACAAAGTTTAGAGGCGGGGGAAGAGGGTACCATTCATGGCAGAAGTCGGCTGAATAAAGCAGTCAGCTACGAGTTGGCAATACATTTTCCGCCAAAACACCGCCCACCGCCGCCTCGCCGGCAATCTAGTTTGGCTGCACTTAATTTCAGCGCTTAACAGACAATTAAAATCCAATTAATTCTGACGTTTATTATGCTAAGCCGACTGTGGGCCCTCGGATCTCACTCTTGGACCGCGGACCACGTTACCGACGGACCAACGGACCTCCACATAAATTGCAGCCTCGTCCTCCACTTTGTAGACCAGCTTGTTCCTCCGCGTGTCGTTCTCGTTGCTGAAAAACTTGCTCCTCAGTCTGTTCGCTGACACAAAAAAAAAATGTATATATATATATATAAAGCTATTGCAACTAGCAACAACAGCAGCAACAATTGCAGCAACGACACCAGCAGATGCACAGTAAAAAACCGTAGAATTTAGTCTATCTATAACATCCCTTGTTAACTATATAACCAAATGTGGTAAGTAAATTAAAATTCCTATTACAAATTTCAATTAAAAATCTATAAATCTATATAGTGAAATCATTTTGACTAAAACTATTGATGAAAATATTATTCGCAGTGCAACGACTAGCAACAAGAGCCAGCGGACAAAGTTGGTATTCTCTTGGTGGCAGCAGCCACATGTTGATTCGTCCATGGACGACCCATGTAAAAGTCCAATAAATCTTTCAATTGGGTATGCCAATTGGCCAGGATAGCTTATGGCTGCTTACTACTATACCAAGGTTATACAAAACGAGTAATGCAGGGAGGGATTTCCCTTAGAATTATTTTAAAGATCTTCAACAAAAATATGCATAAAATTGACCGTAGCAGGACTCGAACCTGCAATCTTCGGATCCGAAGTCCGACGCCTTATCCATTGGGCCATACGGCCACTTGCGCAACCAGGATTCCGATTTGTCAAGATAAATGTATTATGTAAGTAAAAAGTCATTATTCTACTAACACGTACAGTACAACATAAGTTACACAATACATAGTTCTAAGCTAAATATCTTCAAACTGTAAACCCAATCCTTGTCTTATTTAATATTTAAAGTTTAAAATAATCCTAATCACATATTGTTAGTTTGTAAGTTCGTACATGTGTTTAATTTTCAAAAATTTTGTACACCATCATCGGATGACGGAGCATGAGGCTTGAATGTCTGAAAACAAGTCCAAAGGGACACCCTGGGACACCAACCGCAATGATAAGCAAAAACATCAGCGACAACAACAACACAAATGTTGCGAAAGGACCGAGGACCAACGACACCAGACAGGACACATTTTGAGGCTTTCTTTTTTATAGAGGGGAAGGGAGCTTGCGGAGGTCGATATACGCACACAGAGCAGCGCCAGACGGAAGGGCAAACGAAAGTAAAGGAAAGCCAGCCGAAAAAAAAATGTATATTATACAAAAATAAATGCCGAGGAACAGACCGAAAAAGGTTGCCAAAGGTTCAACGAACTCGTCAGCGGCAAATGTAAATAATTTTGTGCGTGTCTGATGGTGTTGGTGTGTATCTAAGTGAGGTCTACGCAACGGCAGACAAATAAGTTAAACAAAAAAGGTACAAAAATAAGGTTTTGGTTGTTTGAATACCAAATAAGATTAAATTGCCGAATTTCATAGAAATTTATATGAGGAAAATTAGAAGAATTAAGGCACAGGAAGAAAAATTTAAATTAATATTTTTCCTAGAAAAATGTATTATAAATAATAGAAGCTTAAAGTTATAAAAAATGAATCCTTCCGCAGCCGGTAGGATTCGAACCTACGCTCCCAGAGGGAATCTGATTTCGAGTCAGACGCCTTAACCACTCGGCCACGACTGCTTGTTGCCGATCAGATCCCAATTATCTTACGCAGTTTTTGCGAATTACAAGTTCAAAGGTTATCATTCCTTCATAACTATTATTGGCTCGTTAAATAACAAACAGAAAAATATAGTTTACCTAAATGGTAAACAGTATGTCAAAAAAAGTAAACTTAAAATAGAGCATATGTAAAAATGTTCAAAGCTTTAAAGTAATTTTATAACAATGTTGGTTAAAAATATTAGTTAAGTTAAAAATATAATAACTTGTAATATATATATATACATATATATAAAAACATAGATATAAGGCATTTCGATTAAGCTTAGTTAAAGATGAACACAAAAACCAAAACGCAATAAACAAAAGTAGTTACAAATAAGTTAGAATAGTGATGAATAAGATAAAGATAAGAAGGATAAATAATAAGAAACGACAAAAAGATATTTCCAACGCAGCCGGTAGGATTCGAACCTACGCTCCCAGAGGGAATCTGATTTCGAGTCAGACGCCTTAACCACTCGGCCACGACTGCTACATGTTCTGCAGCGAGCTCAATACGGTTCTTAAGATTCTGCCTGCTCTAAGCTGCTCTAAACTATGTTCTTTCGATTCCGAACCAATTTGTGGCGAAAACTATAAACACCTGTTATTTTAAGAGCTAAAAAAAATACGAATTTGCAAAAAAAAAAAAGGAACAAAAAACCTAATCCAACGACCGTGACAGGACTCGAACCTGCAATCTTCGGATCCGAAGTCCGACGCCTTATCCATTAGGCCACACGGTCAGTTGGAATACGGCAAACTATCAATAAACATTAAGGGTGGGCGCAGCGAGAATCTGGAGTGAGAACTTTTGCGAGAATGAAAACTATTTTTAGCATGTGAGAGAGGGTAAAGAAAGTGTGGCAAGGGTGGTTTTGAAAACAAACTTACGGTCGTGAGTTCAAATACAAGTAAAGGTGATAATGTTTCTTTATTTTTGACTTAGAAACTTAAATCTTATTTAATCCCATTTGTAATGTTAAATTTTCAATATATATTCGAATATCTGTACAAAAACCTATCTGTTTATGACATCCAAAGAGCAATGCCCTTATTTTCGCTACAGAGGCAGCTTATTTACGTTCATATTGTGTTAGGTCATGAATGTTTTATCAAGAACAACTTGAAGGAGAAGTTGCTCCAATAAAAATTCCTTTGCCACCTTCTCAACTTCCACCTTTTTTTTGGGGGGCGGCAGCGGTTGGGGGTATACTCAAGTGTTTTACTTTTTGGGACTGCTTAATTTTGTCGGTGTGCGTGTTTGTATAAAGCTTGGATCGATAATTTGTGTCTGCGGTAAACGCATTTTTGGTTTTTTGTTTGCCTAGGTTTTTCCTTCTGTCTGCGTTTCCATGAGTAATCACAGAAAATTTTGGGGAAAGTTTTACATATGTAAAGGTTGGAAATTTTGATTTTTCTTCTAAGCTTAAAATGTTGTCTGTTTTGATTTGTGAGTGATTGATATTTAAGGTATTAATTACAAACTCCTTTCAATGTAATTAAATTCTGTTATACAAAAACTAACTAAAGTTACTAACAGAGTGCTAGGATTCAACACATATATACTTTCCCATTATATATATATTTTTTAATAGTTAAAAACTCTGGCGTTCAAGTTTATATATGTGCAACGTAATGATGATAATGCCATTGCTAATTTTCTGTGGGCTTGGGAAAGGTCGAAAGTATTTATTCCGTTTTTTCATTTTCTTTTCTTTTTTTTTTTTGTGTTGTGTTTCTATTTCGTTTTCGTTTCGGTGTGGATCTTGGCGAGTGTGGAAGCGAAGCCGGTTACAATTAAAATTAATTACAAACTATCTAATTACATGGTAATATGCTAATCAGCCTCGCCTCTCTCGCGCCCTTTCCCCACACTCCCTCGCACTCGGCGAACCTCTCGCTCTTACTTGCCACGCACTTAGCAACCGGAGTTTGGCCCCGAGGGGGGATGGTTGGGGGGTAGTCCCCTGCTCTGCTTCAAATGCAGTTTGCATGTCGGTTGTTCGTTGCATGTAAAACTTAATGAGATTTCTGCCATGGCCATGACAAACCCAAAAAAAAATATGGACACACTAAGAAGAATTTATTTCGATAATTTCTATATACTAACATGTATGAAAAAGTTTATATTATTTAAGAAAAATGACTACTAAAAACGTTTTCAAAAGGGGCTTCTTAATTTTCTTTAAGGAAAACTTCTAAAGTTTTTATTATAAAGGCAAATTTAGCAGCCTATATCGATATTATATTGTATAATTTTGTAAATTATAGTAAACATGGAAGATGGTTCAGAAAGATTCTGCTTTTTCCAAAGAAGATATGTAAAAAAGATCCTTCAGCTTTTAAAAACTTGTAAACCCGAGCAGAATGTCGTAAATATTACAAAAAATTAGTTTTAAGCAATCGAGTTCGATTAGAAATTGTACACAAAAAATGTAAATTATAAAAATAATAATATTTTGTTTTTAAATTTAAAAAATAAAAATAAAAAAAAACCAAAAACCCAAAACAGAATTTTCTCTTAGCGCATGGTAGCTAAAAATGCAGCCAATGTTGAAAATAAACTTTGGGATGGAGACAAAAGTTCTTGCTGCCGCTTCTTTGCCCAATTATTGGCAGCACTAACGGGGCGCCATAAATCAGCACAGGTGAGTGGTAGAGGGGCTGGAAGAGGTGGGGTAAACGGGGGAGTACGGAGGGCGGCGATCGGTCAGGTAACAATGGCTGGCCAACAAAGAGTCATAAATAAATTTTTGCAACTAATTCTGTCAGCTCCCGGTGCCTTGCCCATTGCCACATTGCGTTATTATTGATGGTTGAGGTAACAATGCCGCTCGTTTTCGGCCTGGTCAAAATCCTCTTGCCAACTGCGGTAGGTGGACAGCCTCACTACCAACACTACCCTCCTCCTCACTAATTCCTCCGAATCCATGATTAATGTTTTGCTTGCATTTTACACCACCTCAAAGTTAGTTTGAAAAGTAGAAAAGAAAATAGTAATGAAGGCAGAAATTTTGATAATTTCGAGAGGCTTTACAGTCCCAATATACAAACTTTTTCTGCCTTCCAAAAAAAAAAACAATTATTAGTCTATTTTCTGGGGGCCTCAAAACTTAGTAAATTATGTAAGAAACTGAAGCATATTCCGCTTCAATTGATCTCTGAATATTTGATGGAAACAGTCGAGTAAACAATATGGTAAATGTTGTTTGTATGTAGCTGGCAACTTTTCGAGGGTGGCAACCCTGGTTACGTACTGGGCTTTGTCCTTAGTATTCCCAATGTTCCCAATGCTCCATTGCACCATCACCCCAAACCAACATATCCACCCACTCCTCTATGTGTGTCCAGTGGCACAAAACCGAAATAAATAATTGATGAAACAGCAAAGCGCACGTAGGGATTTCCAACTACCAGAAACCTTACCCATCACCTCACAACTCTCAACCTCCCTCTACCATGACCATTTTTCCAGCTGCACTATGGCTCCTCCTTCACTCTTTTCCGACACCCCCTTTCACTACTTTCCCCGCCGAACCGCTCTCTTTCGACTGTTTCTCATCCATTTGCAGTTGGGGAAAACTGAAAACCATCTCTGGCCTACGACGCATGATGTTGTGTTGCCCACACACTCGCACACACATGGTGTACATGCCATGTGCAATGGAATATACTATATATATATATATATATATAGATATATAGATATATATATATATGTGTGCGGGTATATATGCTATATATGTTCCTGTACGTGCGCACTTATCGATTTTCTGCTTGAAAAACGTTAAGCGAAATGCGCCCAAAGCGTCGTTGTCGGTTAAGTTGGGTCCGGCCGGGGCCAAAAAACCAGGGTACCCATTCCCATTCAAATACCACAACCCTACACGGATAAAATGTCTAAGGAACTATTGGCAAATGACGGCAAATAGTCTTTTTTGTGGAATGAAATTAATAAGTAAATATGGATTTTTAAATTCAGAACTTAAACTATATTGGTCATAGAAGTACCTATAATTCCTTAATTTAATCAGTGATTATTTTGAAATCTTGATACTAAAATGTATTAATGTAACATTAATATCATCATTAATCATTAATGTCTAATAAGATCAAATGATCATCTAAGATTTCTTTATTTTTTACTGTGTGAAGACACACACAATCCCACATGGAAGAATCCCTTTTTTAAAAGGGTTGCCAGGGCCACATGCGAAGCAAATGTTCGAGTGTTTTTCGTCTACACCAAATATGTGTATGTGTAGTAGGTGGCAACAATAGGCGTGCTTCGTAGGCGGTCGTTCTCGTCCACTTTTTTGGTCGTCGTCATCGTCAACGTCAAGCAATCCCCATAAGTGTAAAAAACAAGAAAGGGGCGTAGAGTAAAATACCAACAGAATGATAATGCTTATACTAAAAAAAAACCATATAGAAAATAGCAAACAGAAAATGGCAAGTATCAGACAACATACATATGTATATCCAAACCAGGAAGATAAAGAAAGTAGTACGTAAGTTTTAAAACCCTGACTGGTAATGCTCTTCAGCTTAATAAGTCTAATCTATTTAAACCCGAGCTAAGGTAATTACTTAAAATTGTAATTAATATAAGGTTAACGGTAAACAAAACACAAACATCACGAAATCCAAGTGCAGATGGATATTTGCATATATATTCACGTGTGTTTTGTTAACTTAATTCCCGGAAAACTTTCCATAGGCTGCCATCTGGGTAAAAACGAACATGAGAAGATGGACAGGACCGAGCACTGCGGCTATTCATTGACTATGTGCGCACATATCCGTAAATACAAACTCGTGTACATGCGTACAGTGCGAGACATTTGTGACATTTCATTATGAAAGCTAAATATCTACATGAGCAGATCATTTCTAAGGCTTTTTTGGGTCATCAACAGAACTATGAACTGAGGAAAGCTCGACAAGCTTAAACATGTTTGATTTCCACAGTTTTTTTAAGGAATTTTCAGTTTTTTTCTTCTATTACTGTCATTATTAAAGAAACCCAAAGAATAAACCCAACATTTTATATCAAATAATCTAGTAATATCCATCTTTTAAGTAATACTAACTAAACTAATCAAGCAGTACGCACTGTACAACTATCTATCTGTCCATACTTGTATGTATTAGAAGTGTGTGTGTTTGTGCGGGCAGACATGCAACGCACCAAAACACCCACCCGAAACACACACAAACCCAGACACAAACTCATAGACAGACATCCCTAGACCTAAGTTGCATGAACTTCAGTTTCGCCTCACATTTCGGGGCATGGAAGGGGTTTTCCAAAGGGGCGAGGGAGTGCCTACCAAAGCGAGCCAAAACAAAAGGGCGGATAGTGGGATGACTGGTGGTGGGTGTGGCACATGTGGGTGGCAAAAATGGCAAAATGGAAACGCATACAGACACAAAGACATGGATGCGAGGAGGGGGGCTTCTAGGGGTTCTAGACACGCACACACACATGGACTTTGGCCAAGCCCAAAGGCCTGGGATGCCGCCATTTTACTGCGTCCTGCACACAACCCTCAGAATTTTCCACCCAAGCTTCCCGTGCCATACACCACACTTGCAGCCCCCCTTGCACATTCGTGTTGCAGGTGCGCCGCCACGAAAAGGGAAGGGGTGGAAGAGTGGTGGTGCTGTTGTGTGGATGGGGATATATCTCCTAGTCCTAGTCCAAAGAGTTGATTGCGAGCTCGGCAGAAAATTTCCGACCTATCGCATGCAGTATCCTCGTTGCGTTTGCAATGCCACCCAAATGCCCCCAAAAAAACACCCATACCATTCTCCCCCGTCCATCGCATGCGTGTGTGTTTAAGCCCGTTCTGCACTCCTGGCTAAAAACCCAAAGAGATAGATATAGCCAGTGTTGAGAAAGGTAGCCATTCTTTGACCTTCGCAAAGGTACAAGTTAAATTAAATTATAAGAAGATTTTAGGAAAAAGTTTGTTTTGATCTATAAACACTTTCATTATTTAAGTTTTTATGCACTTTCATATTAATATTACTTAAAAATAAATGTCTCATCTTAAGAATATTCAAAATATATAATTCTGTAACTTTAAACTGTCATTTAAATATTTTTTAAACTGCTTTCTGTTTTACGATTTGATTTTACCAGGAAACAAGTTTATTCATGATCAAACATGTTTAGTTTTAAATCAAGTTTACTTTTTAATCTTTGTTTTATTTAAATATTTTTGAACTAATTTCCCATTTTATATCCTTAGAGGTACCTATATGCCCCGTACCCACTGTACATCTAACTAGATACTTCCCATCACTGGACATAGCGAACGGAGCTCATCCTGTCCGAAAGCCGGGTCTTTCCTTTTTCCATTTTTCCCTTTTATTCCTGAGTGGGTGGCAGAGAAAATTCCTTGCTGCGATATCAATTAAGGATACAGCTCACTCACAGGCCCCGCATCCTGCTGCCTTCGTTTTATCCTTTATTTTTGAGGATTTTTCGGTGGCCATAGGCAGACTCAGAGACCAAAGTCCAGTTCCAAATCCACCTCCCCCGCTCCCACAAAATACAACAAAAAAAAAAAAAAAAATGAGAAAAAAAAACACCATCTAAGCCCGAAACTTTGTTCAATGCTGCAATGGACAGGCCAAAAAAAAAAAAAAAAAAAACAGGAAGCAGAAAAAGAGAGAGGGATAGCGTGGCCGAGTGGGACAGCACCAGTGCACACACAGAGTTGCATGTGCGTGTGTGCGTCGTGTGTGTTGGTCTTAATGGAAATTGGTTTTATGCATGTTGGCTTTTGTTTATTTTTACAATTTTGATGATGTTTTGCTGAATGCGATGCGAGTGGCAGTTCCCCTCTCACTCCCACTCTAATATCTATCTCTTTCTATCGCTTACGCTTGCCCTACCATTTGTCTATGTGTGTGCTGGTCTTTTTGGGTGTTGACTGTACTTCCGGACATTGCATTACATTACGTAGCACATGTGTGTTAGTCTGTGTGCCGGGTATTTTTCGGAGCTAGGCTGTACGCCCTTTTTCGATTAGCTTTCAAACAAAAATGGCGCATTCGGTGTGCGAGCGAGAGGGTCAGCTGCACGAGGTGCACTCGAGGTCCTTTTGGGGTGAACTGTACCCGGGAAAAAAAGTTCCTCGAAAATTACAAAACACTGTACCAATCTGTAAGATTATTAAAGATTTGGTTTTCTGTGTGGTTCTACTGTAATTAGGTTAATTAAGCAGTGACTCAGTTTTTTAACTATTATTATTTCATACGAAAACCAAGTTTTAGAGTAGATTAAATAAGCTTGTTTCTAGTTGAGAAATAAAGTGAACAAAAATAAGGCTGATAAGGTCTGATTAGAAGTATATAAATTAGAAGCATAAAGCATCATATTTGTGTTTCACTCTAACAAAAGTTATCCAAGAAATTTTGTACTTTGTATTCATTTATACTTGGAAAAATGATTAATTTTGTTATAACTTCACAATCAACTTTTAAAATTCCATTAAATTAAATTAATTAAATTTAAAAATCAAGGAAAATTTCTCATTAAAATGGAAACTTGAAGGCATAATTATCGATTTCCTATACTTTGAATACAGATCTATATCTATCGAAAACTTGGTACGCACTTCCAAAATTTTCAAGCAGCAACCAAAATTTCTCCCAGAATATACAAGAATTTCTTTGAAAAAACTTTTACGGCAAAACTCGACAATTTTTATCGCACGAAAGAAGAAAAAATATTGCAAACTATTTATTCAGGTAACGATAAATGCCACGTGGAAAAGCTGGCTAGAAAGAGAGCCCAAAATGACATTTAGAAAGAGACAGAGTCCAGTGGATGGGGGACAGTTGATAGTTGGTGGTAAATAGTAGGTGGAGAGGTGGACCACTTGTAACGATTAATAGCCATAGTTATGGCCTGACCATTACCCCCTTACGAAAAAAAAAAATGTCCCTCAACTTTTCCAGCATTTTCCCTTATTTTCCATATTTCAGTTTGTCCCACACAACAACAACACAATGAAGCTGCCGATAAAAATCCTCCAACACACACACACAGTGACTCGAACACCGCATTTTGCATATGCGTTTTCCAACATCCCATGGAAAACCACCTACCAATCCCCCACCCACTACCTTCCATTTACCGGAAAAACAAAATCGACACACAGACTAAAAAACGGAGAACACAACACCGGCAGCTAAAATACAACAAAAAATAGTAATAAAAAAATGAAAAACCAGAGAGAAAAAATTCCTTTAGGTTCGACATTTGACTGCCCTGTGTGTGTTGTTGGTCAGGGGCCTCGAAATCGCCACAACCAGATATATATATTCGCATATAGATATATATATATATATGCCAGCGAGGAAGAGCACCCAATCAGAGGCGGGAAAAGGGTCCTGGTTAGCTTTTTTTCGGGGGGAGTGGCCAGGCACACACACTCGCACAGGATAAAAAATCAAAAAACAAAAATAGAGACGGCATTTTTTTCCATCGCCAGACCCGAGGGCCCCCATCAAACTGGACAGGGGGCAGCAAGGGGTTAAGCCGGACTTAGTGGGAGGCCTGCCAACAGAGGGAAATCCAATCCAAAGGCCCCAAGTTGAGCCAAATGATTGACAACTGCAATCGTGACGAGTAAACACAATTTTTCTATTTTATAATGGAATTTCTTAAGGAAAAATATGTCTTAAAATTGATTTAAAAATATGTATCAAAGAATTTGTAATATTTTAGGTTAATTAATAAACATAATTTGTAATAAAATTAAAGTAAAAATAGAAATATAAATAAATAATCACATAAACTATAGATAAAATGTTTAATAAATGTAATAAAATATTTTAAAAAATATTCTAAAATTTTAGTTAACTTACGTACTACTTTTTACACCCAAAAAACGCCCCCCAAAAACTTAATTTAAATAAAACACAACTTATTTTTTTTATAATTTTTTTATTTGAATTTTTCGTTTTTATTTTGTTTTTAATTATTTTTTTCTTAGAAAAAATTAAATTAAATTAAAAAAAAAACTGAATTAAATGTTCCTCTTGATTTTTATTCTTGTTTATTCTTTGATTTATGTTTGCTTTTCTGTTGCTATTGTTATTTTTTTTTATTATTTCCGGTTTATCCTTTAGTGATTTTTGGGTGACAAAAATTTAATTACTGTACACAATTTTTTATGTTCTTTTTTTTTAATATTTTCTGTTGAGAACTGCTCTTGAAAATTTTACGCAATCAAGCCACTACTTTTATGTTTTTGTATAAATATATAGTGTATGCATTTATAGTTTTTTTTTTAAATTTTTTTTTATGTTTCGTATTTTTTCAAAAATTACTAATAGCTTAAAGGCTTGTTCTTGTTTGTTTCGTTAAAAAAATTGTTTTCGAATAAAACCATTTATCGTTTATCAAAGGGACTCTGACACAACCCAGGCAAAGCTCAAGTATCAATCGAAATGTTCTCTTCTTCATCTTTTTTTCTAAAAAAAAAATATAATAAGAACCAATTGACATCGGATCACATCGGAAAATTGAGTTTAAAAAAAGTTTAAAAAATTATTGAGAATCTATTTTGAATAGACATCAGAGTTCATAATGAATGTACAAGAAATGAAAATTAGAAATCCCTTCTTTAGTTGCCTCTTTCCAATTGATTTATTTATCTGTTGCTACATCATGGGTTAAATGTTTATGGGTTGGTTATTTCAGTTTTACACATATAAATATATATAATTAAATATACGGCTATATGCATATAGACACCAGAACCCGCTGCTTCTCAAACAAATCAATTAAAACCAATTACTTTTATAGATTTTTTTCAATTTTTTTTTCTTTTCGGATACATGGTATTTTGTATATGACTTACATAAAGAATGCTTTCGCTATATCTCTCCCTTCTTCATTTCGCCGATCTCCCCGATCGATTGGTTGAAAAAAAAATATATATATATATGTATATTATATATTATTATGTATATCCCGCCCCAGAAGGTTCGAAAAAAAAAAAATGATTTTTCTTTCATTTAAACATCATTCTTATTTTTTATGTTTTTCTTTCGTATGCTTTAGGTGTGTTTGCTGGTTGTTTTTAAAGTATGCATTTTTGTTTTCTCTTTGTTTTTGCCCACCCGCCCGCCGTTCATGTCGCGCACCCACTTTCTGGAAAATCGCCGATATAACTGCCGGATCCGTTTCCTTACTCTCCTCCTAACCTCGGGCGTTCAGTCTTCGACGGCATATTTCTGAGTCCACTCACGGGCATTGCGAATGGCCTCCGCCTCATTGACCTTCCACAATTCAGCCACATCATTGGCCAATGGATCATCGGGATTGGGTGCACTTAGCAATGCCTGAATCGACAATAATATAGTACGTATCTGCAAGGCCGGACTCCATTTATCCTTCAAGACATCAAGACAAATGCGTCCCAATCGATCGATATTTGGATGATAGATCTTTGTTATGAAACGGACTTTGGGTGCCGACATCGGATAATCCTCTGGTAGGAACAATTCCAACTTAAATACACCGCCTTCGAAGGGCGAATCATTCGGTCCAGTTACAATAACATGAAAGTATCGAGCATTATTCTCATCGGGAATGGCATTGATCCCGGGAACTGGTTCCTGCATCAGACGCTGAGTCTCCTTGATGATACGACGTGGCAGACTCGACATTTTGTTAGCTGTTGCTTTCTATTCTTTTCTTGGATAAATTCTGGGGATGTGGATTATGTCTAAGGCTTCTCCTTGAGCTAAATGGAACAAAAAAGTTAGGAGTAAGTTAAAGAAAACTAAGTAGTTCCTAAATAAAGTCCTCAACTTGAGATTTCCCTGTATCTTCCTTGATTTTCCGATATACAATTCAAAAATATAATAATTCCCTATAACAAATTATTGATTTTAACTAATTAGAAAACCTAAAACCGAGAAAAGTAAACTTTAAGCCCGTTAAATTGAATTTTCTTTAAGAAAAAGAAGTTTGGAAATCGAAATAAATTTGAAGGTCGTTCTTTATGAAGATGTGTGCTTGTCTGTATGTAGGGTCTGGGTGGATTCCAGTTTGATACGTGGCTTTCACTTTCCTCAAGAAAGTTTTGCTGCAAAATTTTGCATGCCACAAAGATGTCTTTCTAATACAGTCAGTACTAGCTATTGCTACACAAGGAAGTAAACATTATGGTTATATAAAATATAAATTTTGAACTATACAAAATACATTTTATTTTAATAAATTAATAAATTGAACTAATTCTTTTCATTATTTTTTTAAATTTTAAGTAATTTTTTAACATTTTACATAACATTTATATAAATTTTAAACAAACAAAAAACAAATGTATAAAGTCTCTGGGAAAATATCATAGTTAAGTTACCAATATTTTTAATTTTATAATCATTTCATAAGCAGATATCTAGACCTAACAGACTGTATACCAAAAATCTAGATCCTAAGATCTTGACTATATTCTTCTAAAATCAATAATTTACAACATATTAAACTCAATAATCTTTTGGCATAACTAAATTTAAATAAAATTCCAAAAGCCAAACTAATTTTCTTTTTGTGTAAGACTCGACACACCCCACACTTGCCACCCCATTCTTTCAACGTGACCTTGCGGCTCCTTTAACTGTTTACATTTCCTAGACACACGGAAAAATCAAGTCAAATAAAGAAAACGCAAGAGGAAGACTAAGATAAACACGAAACAAAAAAGGCCAATAAATACGCAAGATGTGTCGAACTTTCCAGAAAGTTCATTACAAAAACAACAAACAAAAGAAATTGCGTTTTAAAAACGCATAATTATAATATTTTAATCATAATTTCTTTTCTGCTGGTGTGCGGCTTTTCGTTTTTGTTGTTGTTGTTGTTGCTTTTATAATTTTATTGATTTCCCTTTTGGGTGACAAATGCACGTAGTCCGCAGCAGAAGAAGAAGCAGTATAAAAGGGGAAACAATGAGGGGGTAGAACTGGGCAAAATGCTTGAAAAATCAATAATGTTGGCAATTTAACTATAAAAAAAACACCTAATAAGATTTTCCTTTTTCTGCTTTTCTTTTTTTGCAAGCAGTTACTCACACACACACAAACACACACACAAATCGAGACACGCACGCACGCACACAGGCAAATCGCAGACAACGCGCACGAAAAAGACAAAGGCAAAAAGAGAATATGCGAATGGGCAAGACAAAGAAGGCGACCAAAAAAAAAAGAAAACGCCGCGTTTTCGGCGAATTTAATTAAACAAAAAAGAAAAAACAGATGAAAAACTAAATGCAAATGCCACAATTCTTGTTTTTTGCACACACTCACACAGGCACACACTCAAACAGAGCTACCTCAGTTTTATCAATTTTTACGGTTATTTTCTTGGTCTTCTTCAATTTTATATTAACTTTTAACTGCTTCTTCTTCTAACTGCTGCTCCTGCCTTTTGTTGTTGTTGTTTTCAGCGTGAATTTCTTATTCGGCCTTTTTCGTTTGCATTTTATCTTTTCTTCCGACAAAAACCATGATTTGTCTCTATATTGTTGAACTTTTGATTAACACAAACTCACAGGGTAACAGCGCCAAGTATTCGATGATTTCAATTAATGTTTTCGGCCAAAATATCCTTTTAGAACTGTAATTTTTTTGATTTTTTCAGGCAGCTCCAACACAAAAATTATGAATGTCGAACACACTCGAAAAAAAATGTTGCCGTTTAGTGGTATGCGTGCGCGTATGTGTGACTAATATGCGTCTGTGTGGCGTGCGTGTGAGCGGCAATGTCAGAAAGACAGGGTTGCCAAAGTAATCGTTATCCAAAATCAGTTTTTTTATTTTAACTTTTCACTGCGTCAATGTTAGATTTTAATTTAAACTGCTTATCTCCTTTATTTTTCAATTATTTTCTTGTGATGTATGAAATTAATTCGTACTTTGCTAGGTAATTTTATATTTCATACTAGTAAATCGTAATTTTTATTGACAACTCTAGCTGTTAGCGGCTGTCAAATGTGCCCGAATTTCGTAACAATCAGCTGGATGGCACGATGCAGACCTCAGTTTTGCATCATTTAGCTTTTTTCTTGTTCACAAATGGTTTGAAATTTGGCGGGGTTTAATCCAATTGGATAAAATGTTTATATTCCTTCAATTCATTTTGTTTAATGTTTTTTTTTTATTTATATTTATTTTAACTACCATCAATTCAAATTATTATTCAATATAATAACAGGCTTAGGTTCTAATTTATAGGCTTATTTATTATTAATTTCTTAACAAATATTAAACTACTCTGTAGAACTTATTTTAAGTAATGCGAACTTAACCTATTAATAAGAATATAATAAAATAATTATTAGTTAAATTGTTATTAGTCTGACTGTGGTAACGATTTAAAATAAATTTCAGGTGAAAAGTAGTTGAAAATAAATATTTAAGCAATCTGCAACTGTCATTTTTCCAAATTGGCCTTTTTTGTTTACATTTTTTCTTAAAAAATACATATATTATCCCTTTAAAAAAAATAACTGTTAAATAGGTCCAATAAGATCCTGGTAAACTTCCAATAGGAAACGACGTCAAAAAGTGAGATGGCTACAACAACAACAGATTGTCAATTTGGTGTAATCAACATTTATGCGTTTTTAAAAAAGAGAGGCTGTCCAAACACACACACGCAACAGACAACGAATACGTGCGCGAACTTGCATGCTCACCCACACATTGAATGCAATGCCCAATGGACGCACAAGAAGGCGAAAAGAGCAATAACAAAAAACACAAGCCAAAAGGCAGAAAACTAAAAACAACGAGACAAAAAAATATAGCAACAACCTCTCGCTCGCACACACACATGCTATTTATCATTCGTATTCGCTCGATTGCATAGGCCGCATGCAAGTGTGTATGTGTGGCTGTGTGCGAGAGTGTAAGATAAAAACAAACAGCAACAACTGCAAAAAGGGCAACAAAACCAACAACAGCACAAGTCAGCCATATGCATTACACACACTCGCACACATACACGTGTGCGATCTCCGTTTTTAGGCTGTCCAAAACAACAACAACGCTTGTAGTCCAGCCCACAAGTGAGAGCGAGAGCAAACAACCTGCCTCTCTGCCATTCTGCTGCAACTGCGCTGCTTTCCCCTACGCAGTGTTTGGTTGATAGAGCGAGAGGGGGGCTATACAGAGAGCGCGGGGATGGCGACCTTTACTCGCTCTTGAGTTGCAACTGTGTTGTTAGTGTATTTTTGCGATTTAAGTTTTACCGTTGCAGATGATCTGCTGGAGAGCAGACGGATGAAAAAGAAGATGAATATGGCCTAGGAGTAAGTAGCAAGGAGATGTTAAGCTAATGAGAGGGAGATGAGAGTGACGCTTGACAACACATTTGACATCAGATCATTGAATAATTAGGACGCACTTTTTGGCTAAGGAGGAAAACTGGAGGAATTTGTATTTAAAACTTTAAATTACTTTAAATTAATTGTTAAAAAGTGTTTTTATTAAACCAATGATGATGATGGATATTGATCTTGCTGGTTAAAACCAAGAAATGCTAAATTCGACAAAACGACGCTTATTTTTGGAGACTTGCAAAGGAAAAAAAAAATGCTAGAACGTATGGAAAGGAAGATGCCACATTTTGGAGAGTTAATAGAATGGCGTCCCTTGTTGTTGTATCGAAATAGAACTAGTGCAAAAGAAGAAGTAAGAAAAAAAAGTGTGTACATATATTAACTTGGTTTTTTTTTTACGCAGGTGTTAACTTCATCTATTATTTTCTTATTGAAACTCAAAACTCAAAAAACAAAATGAAACTAAAAACGTATCGTAAAGAAAATAGGTGAAGTATTATGAAATTATTAATATTTTTTCTATTACTAATTAAATTTTTAATCTAAAATACATTTCTGCCATGGGAAAAGGAGGAAATGGAAGGGAAAATTGAAGAAAAGTGCAAGTTTAGAGGGCTCACATCGAGGGACGGAAGTATGGGGTAAGTGATCATTTTCATTTTATTGCACTTCCATAAAATTTTATGGTTTTCCTATTTTAATGGCCGACGTTTTCCTGCCATAGTTACAAAAACATGGCGTAGTTTTCTAGGGGTTTTTCATGCCATGTAATTATTGGGGTGGGTTTCATATTTCAAATGGCCATTTCTGTACTAGTTTTGGATAGTCAATGTTTGTAACTTGAAAAATTATTTATTAGAATAAAAAAAAACTTATAGAGTAATCAATTTATCATATATAATATATATATATCATTTAGAGAAATAAATCTAAAAAGTATATTTAACATTTAATAACAGACTAATTAATCATAGTAAAAAACCTTTAAAAATCCAAACAAACTTAGATGAATATATTTGCATAATTTCTACCAAACTTTACCGCCATCTAACAGATTTTTAATTTTTATATAATTATTTCACCAAATATATTTAATATATCAAATTATCATGTATATTTGTATACATATTTGTTTATTTTTTTACTGAATATTATTATTAACATATATCTTTTTAAATAGTATATGTTTTGGCGTAAAAATATATCATCAATATCAATCAATCTATATGATAAATTGATATATAAATATTTTCACGCCAAATCATACACTATGCAAAAATATTTTATTCTTATTAATAATATACAGTACAAAAACTACACAAATGAATAATGAGATTATCGGAACTTACAAATATGTTAAACATTTTATATAAAGGTTTTTTTTAATCTTCATTTATTAGCATTTTAATAATATGCGAAGTTTATAGTTGAAATGCTAATAATTACAGAAATAAAACTCCGCTTCATATAAAGTGTTTAATAATATATATTGCAAGAATATAATGATTAAACTAGAAAAACCCACATTAATTCAACTAAAAATTAAAAGCATACAAAACTCAAGTCGCTCAACTTAGTAACTTAAGGAAAATAAAGACTAATTTGTCTTGCAAAATATTCAAAACGTAAAACTTTGACGGCACTTCCTGCGTAGGAAATAAATCTGAGTATTGTTTTGTAATTAGCACCTCAAATTTCCTGTCCTTTTTCTTTTTAAAACTTTCTTTGATTTTTCCTCTTTTTTTTGCTGGTTTTCCTTAGAAGGAAACTGGCAACATTTCTTTTGTCAACAAGTTGCTAAAGGAGAACTTCAGCAACATTTTCCAATCAGAAATTTAGGCTTTCTCTTTTTTTGTTCGCCTGCAGTGCAAATGTGCATCTCAAGAGTGTGCAAAAGAGACTTGAACAGAGTATTTGAGGCGGCAGACAAAGAGACTTCTCTTGAGCCCAAAAAACGCAACGAACAAAACGAGCAAAACAAAAACAGCGAAAACACAAACAAAAAGAATCGCCGCTTTCTTTTGACTTTTTCTTGTTCTGTTTTGTTTTCGTTTGTTGTTTGTGTTGTTGCTGTCGAAGGGCAGTTAAAGGGAAAAGGGGGCGGGGCGGCGCACGCAAAAATATAAAATAACAAAAGTAAGGAAAATGTGTCCATTTAGATTTGTTTTTTTTTTTTTAGTTGTAGTTCACAAGTGTCCATGAGAAATAATATCAGGGGATATCTTATGAGGTCTGAAATTTATCATATGGTTTTTAGATAAGAAGAAGAAGTATGAATCAAGGATTTCCCAGAAGTTTTTTCATTATTAAAAAAAATATAAGAAAAATGTTAGCAGATTTTAAATCATAGATTAATAGCAATAAATATATGATTAATAGATGTTGTAATTTTCCTTTAAAGAAAAAATATCAAAATTTCTGTGATGAAAACGCAAGTTCTAAAATCTCTAAAGAGATTTCATATACACAAAATTTTCTAAATTGTACATATTTTTTCAAAAAACAGTGCTCAAAATGGCTTAGAATATATCAAAATCTAAAGATCTTAGAAAATATTGTGGAAAAGTAAGCTTAAAACTAGAAATAAGAACCTAAACCAAACCTAGAAAACTAAATTTCTGTGAAATTATCAAGATTTTCACTTCAGACACGTTTCTTGGGAAAACGTATAAAAATTTCAAAGTTTTCTTTCCGGAAAATTTGCTAATGAAATTCTATAGAGATTTCTATAAAATATAGTTTGGCTTCCCCAACCACATATCTGGCAAAAGATATTTTATCAGTGACTCTAAAACATCACATATATGTATATATAAAAATAAGGCACATTCTATTGCCTACTTTTAAGCGGATTTAATTAAGTTATTTCAAATCTCCCCTTCTTAAAGGGTATTTGATATTTTGAATGTCCTGCAATGAGCTATTCGACCCTGTGTTGTTGTTCTTGTTGCTTCTGTTGCTGTTTTTGGGGTCGCGCTCGTCGTTTTGTGAGTGCAACAGACTTGGCTTAGAGTGGATGTGGGTGGTTGTATGGGCTAGTGTAGGTTGGGTGGCTAAGTGGGTGGCTGTGGGACGATTGAGGGAACAAAGGAAACCCTTGGCAACGCAGGGCCAACAAAAAAGAAGCAGACACAAAAAAATGTTCATACGAAGTAGAAGAAGAAAAAGAAGAAGAAGAAGATGTGGCAGCAGCTAGCTAGTAGATGACGATGACGATGAAGAAGAACAAGAACAAGAAGAATACGAAGAGCCCCGACGAGGACGAACGAAAAGGGACGAAGTCCCGTTCCTTTTTCTTTCACTTTTTTTGTGTGGGTGGAAAATTGCGTCCTGTGGGCCGTTTGTTTTGCTTTTCTATTTTATTTATTTTTGGGTAGTGGGTTGGTGCAACATAGGCTGTGCTGTTGTCGCCTTGTTTCTGTTTTTTTTTTGTTTTTTGTATATTTTTTTGGAGTCAATGTCTGGCACCAGTTTATTTGAGTGTTTCTCTCCATGTTCCATGTGTCTGTGTGCGCTGCGTATTGGTGTTGGTGTGGCGACTGCGTGCAGACAGAAAGGTCCTGGAACCCAAAAAACACCCACAGCCAAACCCCTCACCCACCTTGCAACACCACCCACTCACCAATGCGTTTTTTGTGTTTTTCTTTCTTTTTTCAACTTTTTGTCGACTGAGAGTCGTCGCATTTTCGATTTTATTGAGCAAACAACGAATTTCCAAATAAAAACAAAACCAACGATAAAAGTGCAAAAATGAGACGTAAAAAAAAAACAAAAACAAAGCAACAAAATGTGTGTGTGTGGGGGTGGATTTTTTGGCAACAAGCTAAAATTCTGGGCGATTTTTTTTTTAGTTCTTATTGCAACTTCAAAATATTGCACATACAGTTTGGCAAGCAGTGGATAAGATCATTAGGGGTTGTAAAAATATTATATGGATAATATAGGGGTACTTCAAAATGTAAAAGATCACGTTGAGAATTGAAGTAAATCTATAGAGATTCATAAAAAAAATCATAGGGGTCCTATAAAGTCTTAAAAAAGTATTTGAAATAAAAGAAATGTTAATAAAATAATTAAAATATATTTTTGTATTTTTGAAGTTTTCTAATGATTATCAGAATTTCCAATTTTTATCTGGTTTTAAAATCACAAAATATGCGAAAAAAATCTCTAAAATTTTGAAAGTTCCCAATTCTTCTATAAGCTGAAGCTTGTGAAGAATCTCCTGTTTTTTTTTTTAAGTGATCTTCTTAAAAGTTTAAAGCAAATTCTTCTCTTAGTGTCCCATGATTTTGAAGCTGCAACTGCGATCAGAGTAAAAGAAATGTGATTAATCACCCAGCAGAACCTTACCCCTACCCCCGGAAAAAAAGCGCCAAATTTATTTTTTCGCGAATCATTTTTTGTGCCACTCAATTCTTTTCTATTCTATTTTTTCGCCCAAATTTTTTTTTTTTTTTATTTTGCAAACTCAAAGCTTGTTGAGTTATCTTTTAGTGCTGCTTCTTCCAGGTTTTTTTTTTGTATTTTTGCTCACTTAATTTATGTATTTTTGTTGTTGTTTTTGCCAAAAGCGTGCAAAAAAAAAAAGAACGAAAGAAAAGAAAATATAAAATAAAGCGGATCTCTCGATGAGTGAAAGGGTCTGGAAGAAGAGGGGTGGGAAGGAGAGGGGAATAGCCAGCGAGCAAGAGAGAGCAGCGGCGACGCAGGTGTATTTGTGTGCGAGAGCGCGCGCCGCTGATAAAAGCAAGGCCAAAATCAAGCAAAAAAAATTCGCAACAAAAGAGAATTTGCAAAAACGAAGAATTCGCCAGAGCGACTCTCTTTTGCTTTGTATGTGTGGTTGTGTGTTTCGTTGCGTGGCTTTTTAGCTTTTGGCAACATGTTGCCGGCAACATTTATTCGCAAAAAAATTCGCGATCTCTCTTTCTCTCTTTCTGTCTGTCGCTTTTTTTTTTGCGAAACTCTGACCAATGCAGCTAGCATTTGTGAGTGTGAGAGTGTAGTTTCTTGGTTGCCAATTTTTTTTGTATTTTCTTTTTTCCTGTTTGAAATTTTTTTGTTTGCTTTTGTTTGGAGCACTCTGCCGACGTCGCTGCCGGCGTTGCCGCTGACGTTGCCGTTGCCGCCTTGTTGTCGTTGTTGCCGCACCGCAGTCGCCAGTTGGTCCGTTCATTCGGCTGTATCGTTTGCTCCTCGTCGCTTGTGTGTGAGTGCAAAAAAGTGCGCTGAATATCGCAAAAAAAAAAAACTCGCGAAATTCACAAAAAAAAAAATCTAAAATATTATATTTCCAAAAAAAAAAAACTGGAAAAATATTCGAATTCCATAAATCGGTTGCAAATTCCGCCTATCTATTTTTTTTACTGTGCTGAAAAAGTTTTCAAAGAAATTCATTGCGAAATTTTTAGTGCGATCATCTATAAAGAAACTCTCTACCCCTCTGTTTCTCCTCTTTCTACGTTTCTATCTTTCGCACTAAAAAAAAAATTATATTTAAAAATGTTTACTAATTTTTTTGTGAAATTTAGAAGATTTTATAACCCATTTTGTGATTAATAGAATTTCTTTCATAGAATTGTGTAATTTGACAGTTTTCTGTTAATTCGAATTGTTGCTTAGCGGAACATAATTCTTATCTGCCTTAATTTACAGATTAAATTAGAGATTCAAAGATATATTTAAAACAAAAATTATATATGTTACCCGTTATTATGATTTAAATAGTTTTGTACATAAATTATTGGATTGCAAACTTCCGTTTTTTTTGCTTATAATTTTGTTAATTTTAATATTGAATATTTGTCTGATTGAAATTCATTTTTAATTGCCTTTGTGATTGGGATTTTGTAGGAATGTATTAGAAATCACAAATGCCTTTTTTAAAATAGAAATTTTGTTGAATTTATAAGTTTAATTTAGACTAAATGAAATAAATATTATAATAAAGAATAAAATGGGACGAAAAGTCCCATGCCATTCTGGCATGTTCTTTGAACTTTAAAATACTTATCAAAAATATTAAAACTATTGCAAGAATTTGAAAAAGCTTTCCTATTTTAGACTTAGAATTCATTAGGCATACGTAGAATAAATTTTCGAAAAATATTAAAAAAAAAACGTAGTTCCGATTCCTCAAAAACTTACAAATCTAAGAATGAAAAAGTTGCCTTTGACAAATCTTCAAAATTCGTTAGCTATTTCTTTTTAAATCTTAAAAAATCCTTAAAAAACCCACAAATAGTATTTTCATTTTTTTTAAACAAGTCTTACAAAAATTAGGAAGCATTTTCCATTAGATATTTTATTTAAAAAATCCCCAAACCTTAGAAAATAAATCCTTAATAATTAGAAAGCAAAATCCTGGAAAATGCGTTTTCCGAACTTGCCAAAATCGAAAATTGATCTTGAAAAATATAGTTCGTGGCTAAAGACTACTTTCCACTCAAATTCTTGGCCAGAAGTTCTGTTCTTTTTGGGGGGCTCTCCTTGCCGACTCTAGCACTCGCACTAGCTCTCTCTTCCTCGGTCTCTTCGCTGTTTGCCAAAAAAGTTTGCTTCTCCCGAAGGCCAAAAGAGAGAGATTTTTGCGAATTGCAAGAGCCAACGCTGCCCGCAGTCGACGTTGTCGTTGGCAGCGCAGCTCGCACACATGCAATGCGTTTTTTTTTTTCATCATTTTCATTTTCGCTCTTTTCGGCGAAGTTTTCACTCGCGAATTTGAGTGAAGTTGCGACGGCTTCTTCAGGCTGTATTTTTTTTCTTCTTTGCTCTGTGTGTTGCGTTCTTTTTTTGCATTCGAGAAAGTGTGTGTGTGTGTGTGTGTTGCTGCTGCCTTTGCTGCGCTGCTGCCGTTGCTGCTGCGCTGCTGCTGCTGTTGCTGTTGTCGTCATCGGCGGTCCGGCAACGTAAACGAAACGTATCGAAAACGTATTGAATCATAACAGATCCGCACGTTGTCGCGCACGTACGCAGTCCGCGGAAGAAAAGCTACAGCTCTCTCTCTGTCTCGGCTAAACAAACACAAAACACACACTAAATATATAACAACACCAAACACTAACTGCAACTGCAACTGCAACACAACAACAACAGCAACAACAACCTGCAATCTGCAACAC
Source organism: Drosophila eugracilis (assembly GCF_018153835.1). Classification (NCBI taxonomy): domain Eukaryota; kingdom Metazoa; phylum Arthropoda; class Insecta; order Diptera; family Drosophilidae; genus Drosophila; species Drosophila eugracilis. The sequence continues at coordinate 720,056 of NW_024572029.1, read as the reverse complement.
CGACAACAAACGGCAAACAGCAGCAACACAACAAATTCAACACCCAAAATCACATATTAAATCAAATTCATCATCCATCGACAAAAAAAAAATCCCTCTATTTCCTGTGTCGAAAGTAATTTCAAAAATTTCCTATTCTAAAAAATATCCCTTATAAATATATCCCTATAAAAAAATCCAAAAATCGCGCCGCGCAAATATCTTCAAATTTTTTTCTAGTGTTTCTATATCTTATTTTTTTTTGGAAAGATAAAAAATATCACAAGTGCCAAACAGCAGAAAGAATTTTTGATTTTAATAAATATGCTGTTTTTGTAAAAAGTGTTTTTGTTAAAGTGTTAAAAATAAAACCGCTAAAGAGGACCATATTTATTTTAAAATTCTGTTGAATAAGGAAAGAAAAGGATTTTTATAAAGTTTATATAGTGTTTTTTTAGAATCACTTAAGTGCTCAAAAAGGACATAATTGTTTCAAGAATTTTATTATTTAAAACATATTATATTTTTAAGAAGGATATTCTGTGTTGTTTAAAGATCACTTAAAAGTTCTAAATTCTGTGTAAAAAAAAATTACAAAAACAAAGGATAATTTTGATTAGGCTTTTACTTAGAAGTTTATAATTTCCAAAACTTCTTTGAAAAGTTATAGTTTTATTTAAACTTTGCTTTGGGATTTTTGTGTTTTTAGAGTTTACGAAAAAGTGTTGTAAATGTTTTAAAAATAGTGTTTAAAAAATATGAAAAAATATTATGTGTTTTAAAATGTCTTGTTTATATACAGTTGTGTTTTTAAGTTTTTAAAGAATATTTTCCAACAAAAAAGATGTTACTTAAAAGGGTTTATTATTATGTATTTCAAAATTATATTTTGAGTTTTACTATTTTGGTTTAAAATATTGTACTTTATTTTAAAAGGAGCGAAAACGCTTACAAATTGATCAGTGAATTTCTAATCTTTTTCATAAAAGTCATAAAAGTGTTTTTAAATGATCACATATAATATTTTGTAAATTTTGTTCTTAAAAAGAATCACTTAAAAAAGTTTTTGAATGTATTGTTTTATTTAAAACATTTGATTTACCGGCAAAATTTAACTAAACTAAATGCAGCTTCTAAGCTGATTAAAAATTTGCCGTCGGTATATTGAGAAGCTTTGGCCAAAATGTTTGTAAGCTGAATTTCAGCGCATATTGGAAATGCAAGTTTTTTGAGTTTTTGTACATTTTAGAAGATTTAAAAAGATATAATTTGTGATGTAATATTATATGATTGATATGTGTTAATATTTTGATATTTTCCAGTAACGTTTTTTATATTTTATGGCATATGTTATTGTATACTTTATTAAACATATTTTTTTGAAAATGTTAAACTGACTTGAATTGTATTAAATGTATCAATTTTATAACTAATAACACTTGAAAATTAATAAAGTTAGAAAAAGTCTTTTTAAAAGAATTTGTCCATATAAAAAATAACACAAAAAGAAGTTTTATGACTGAATTTTGAATTTATATTTATATCAGAACCTAATTTGACTAAAATTAGGTTTTAAAATATTATTAAAACGGGAAACAAAATGATCTTTAAAAATAATTTGAAAAACACAAAAAAAAAACCAAAATAAGAGTTATTAACTTAGGATTATTTTTTGTAATTTATAAGAATTCTTAATGCATTTTTTTTGTATTTCCGTAAGAAAAACTTTTCCCTAAACATATGGCAAATGTCTCAGTGTGAGTGTGTGTGTTTTTCTGAATGATATGTTGCATTCGCTTAGATTACGCATACGCCGCGTTGTCCAACGCAAAGAGAGCCAGTTAAAGTGAAAAACTAGAAGAGCGAGAGAGAGCACATTGTGCAGTTTTTAGCGATTGAGTGAAAGAGCAGACAACGAGTGACTTGAGCGCTGCATTTTTTGGCTCAGTTTAGCTGCGTTTTTTGCTACGCTGCTCTTTTGCGAAGCGCGTGCGGCGCTCTTACACACACACACCACAATGCACAGGGCACCCACATACAGACGAACACACATAGACAAATTGGGGAATCACTCGGCAAAACGAAGCATCGCTGTCGCAGCGCTGCCGCTGCGCGGCCAACGTCAATGCTCTTTGGGTGTTTGGATGTGTTTCTGTTGTTGTATTTGGGCTTTTGGCCAGGCTTTTTGGTTTCTGGCTCTGTCGGCTTTGGACTTTCGCAGAGATTTCACACGCGATGCGATTGCAGTTCTTGCAGACACTTTCATACGTTCGTTCGTTCGTTCGTTCGTGTTTATTTTCGTTAGCCCTAAAACTTAGCCAAAATCGAACTTAAAAAATAAATAACTTGATAAATATTTAAATATTTTCAAAGGACACATTTGAAGAAAAATATTTAGAATTTATTTATTTCCGAAAGCTAAATTTCGCGCGTGTTTCAAAAAAAGCAATAGGTTTCCCTTCATTCATTTAGTTTTCCTTTCCTTTCTTTTTTTTGGATTTTTTTTTCAAGTGCTCTTCATGTCGGTTTCTAATACAAGTTTCTTCTTTATAATATATATATAATAATATGTATTATTCCCCAGGCATAAACTCAAAACACAACAAAAATGTTTTATAAATATATTATTATAAAATAAAAATCACAAAAAATAGAGCAAAAAATATGAAATAACAGCGTAAAGTTTTTTAAACATAAAAAAAAAGAAAGAAAAGTCAACACAGCAAGAAAAATCCTTAAGCGTAATTTTTTTGTATTTCAACAATGCAACAACCACAACAACTACAACATCTAAAACAGAGGCAACAACTACAACAACAGCAGCAGCAGCAGCAACAACAACAAGAGAAACACCAGCAGCAGCAACAGCAAAAACACCAACAACCAAATGAAACAGCAACAACAACTCAAGGCGGCTTTCCACGTGTGTGTGTGTGAACAACAACAACAACAAGCGAAAAACTTTAGAAAAACTTACAACAACTTTTTGGACTTGGAGCATTTTTCGATCACAAAAGCCTAAAAATTATTTTGTGTTTCCCCCCCATTTTCGTCGTCTTAAAAAATCATTTAACAAATATATACAAAAAACAAAAGCAAACCACAAAAACCAACAACAACAACTAAAACCATGCTCTAAGGTTGTGTTAAAAGGAAACTTCTCCTATTTTGCAACTTCATTTTCTGATTTTCCAAACAAAATTACAACAATTTTTTCCAAGTGAAAATTTTGTGCGAACCGCAACAGTAACAAAAAACAAAACAAAAAAAAATCAAGTGGAAATAAACAAAATTTCAATTTTAATTCAATGCAAACAGCAAGTGCAACATCATCAACAACAACAACAAATTCACCCAAAACAACAACAAGAACAGCGGCAACAACAACCAAACCAACAACAGCGAGAACAACGTTTTGAAACTGCGGTGTTTGGCGTTTATGGTGAGTTTTTCTTTTTTTTTTTGGTGTCTCAAATGATTTTCTAAATCATTTCAGTTCGTTATTAATTTATCAAGTGTTTTGCGTGGGTCTTAAAAACAATAACAACAAAAAAAAAAGAACGAACATAAGTGCTACTTGATAAATAAAAGTGTTAAATTGGTTTATTTTCTTTTTTCGCGCTGCGGATTTAAGCCATAAATGGTTTTTGGCCAAAAGTGTGAAGTGAGAGGAAAGGAAAGTGTTAGGCAAAAACTTGTTTGCCTTTTATTATTTTTGGGCTTGCACTTGGAAGCGTTTGGAAGAATTTAAGCTTTAAGTAGAAGTAGGATAAGATTTAATGTAGTATAACAGAAAAATGAATATTATAGAACAATGCAATAAATATAATAGGATAAGGTAATAAATGTTATAGAATAAGGTAATAAATATAATAGAATAAGGTAAATATAATATAATAAGGTAAATATAATAGAATAAGGTATTATAGTTTATAAGATTTATTTTAGAAAATGTGATTATGCAAATGCTAAACATTCTAGAAGAATACTTTTTGTGAAATGTCTATAAGACTTAATACAGCTTGATTTGTTGTTGAAAATTCTTGATGTAAAATTAAGTTTTTAAAGTAAATGAAGTCAAACTAATCTAGAACTAATATGTGTATTATTTTGTATAACTTCTATATAAGTAAAACTGTCACTAAAAGTATTTTAGTTCTAATTTTTATAAATAATCATAGTTAACGGTTAATTCTGGACAAGTTCCTTAAGCTTAACTATAAAAGGCATTTAAAAATGTAGTTTCATAAGTTTTTATACTAAGCATAAGCAATTTATTCGGTTAGTTTGAACTTAGCTTCCTATTTTAATACAAGTTTTTGTTGATAGAAATTCTTTGAATCCTGAAAAAGCACAGATATAGAAAATCCCCACATTAATATCTGCCATCCGCAAAACAGTTTTCAATTTTTTTGTGGCCCTTTTTAGTTGCTCTTTTTTTTTTTTATCAACCTCTCGTTTGGCGACGACTGTAGCACTTCCCGTTTGAACCGGATGCGCTTTTAGAGAAATTTGCTGAATGTTATCAAATATGTAAAATGGAAATGCATTTTTCTGGGCCACAAAAGCTAGCAAAAAAAAAAACACAAAAGAAAAGTGCAAAAATCGACAAAAGAAAAAGTCAAGAATAAGCCAATCAATAAATTGGCAAAAAAAAAAAGAAACGAAAAGAAAAGCGTTAACTAAATGCTGGGTCAGTTTTAGAAGTCGCCAGCAAATAGAACCAAGAAGTTGAAAGTTTCTGGAACTTCCGGCGCCATTACAGGCGCCATCTCTTTGTCATATTTTTCGTTTTAGCTTAGTTCATCAAATTAAATTTTTGATAGAATTTGTTAAAGGAAATTGATATACTGATTTACTTTAAGGTAAAATTCTATAATTCTATTCTATAGAATTATACAAAATACTTTAACATTCATGGTTTTTCTTTAAAAAATCACTCTTTGTATTATATTTTTAATAAATAATACCCAACAAGACCTGAACATGACGAAACGCACTGTCTAGCTTCTTGGCTTATCCTCATTCCCATCGCTGTCTCTCTCGACTTTATTGCAATTATAAATATTTATAAGAAAGTGGTGGGTCCATAAGAATACTATTCCCATTGCACTTGGCGGGGGGCTTTCCAGAGCCGTTCTTAATGTCTTTTATGATTTTGGAATAATTTCAATATATATATATATATATATATTTTTTTTATATATGAACGAGCAGACGCAACAAAGTTTAAAAATATTCTAAAATTGTTTCGTTTCCTTTTTGGTTTCGTTTAATTTTAGTTACATTTTCGTTAGCTTAGCGCAAAAAGTTAATTAAAATTCGCGTAATTGCATAGCCTTTTGTGTGTGGATTTTGTTTCTGTTTCTGTTTTTTTATATTTTTTAAATTTTTTTCTTTTTGTTACGTTCATGTGCAACAGTTTTCGCTTGTGTGTTCTCTTTTTTTTTCTAATTATTTCCCGCAAGTGTGAGTGAGTGGCTGTGAGTGTGAGTGCAACTAATGAGCAACTGCCGGTCGGCTTGCCAGCGGCTGAAATTATTAACTCATTATGGGGTCTCGGGTGTTTTAAGTGCCTCAAGTCAGTCTGTTTTGTTTTTTTTTTCGTTCGTATTTCGTACTTTTTTTTTCGTATTTTTTAATGGCTTGCGTGCGTTTTTTTTTTTGGCTTGTGCATCTCTTTTTTTTTTTTTATAATTTTTTGCTGCAGTTGTGGCGGCAATTGAATAAGGTGCAACATTGTCGGTGGCAGTCGGATTCTTCTCTGTCGTCTCACTCGTATAAATAAGCAGAATTAATTGAAATGGGCAAAGAGGAAAAGGGTTACTTTGAGACCAAAATGCTTAAGTGCTGGTAATTGTTTAGTAGGTTGAGCAACCATTGATTAATGGCGGTTAATGTGCTGAAAAATTGCAAATGTGCTACACAGTTTCACCTGTTGTATTTAAATGTTAAACACGTTCTTAAATGAAACGTAGCAACAAAACAAAAAATTAACAGTTTTTCATTTGAAATAATTTAGTATTGAGTGTATGAAACATGGCATTAAAAACTTAAATAAGTTATGAACTATATCCATGACTTATAAATGGTTTTTATATTGATATTTATTATTATTATAAGTGTAAATTTTAGTACCAAAGAACCTTTCAATTACTCTACTTAAACCCTGTTAAACCCTTTTGGGAAATTATTAAAAATAATACCCAATGACACTTTTTTGTTAGTGCCATGTAAGCGTCATAAAAATATTCGATATTCTATACCCTAGCCTAGCCATCGTATTCAGCCATTTCCCCCAAACCGATTTTTGGCGCTTGGCTTGGCTCAGTCGTCTAGACAAATCAATATAATCCAGACGGCAAATGGCCAATATAAAAAGAACTACATATAACAAAAATATTACGCATACGCCCCGCTGGTTTTGCACTCTGTCTCTCAGTCTCTCGCTGTGGAAAAAAGTGCAGCAAATTAAACAAAATTTTTAGATTTCCTCAACCAGTTTTTTTTTTTTTTGGCTATTTTCCTTTTGTTTTGTTTGTTTATTTCGTAGTAGAGCCTTCTTTTTATGTCTGTCTGGAAAATGTAAATAAATATATATATATATAGGAATATATATATATATAAACGTCTATATTTGCATTTGACAAAATAAGTGCATGGGCGCAAGAACGAGGCAGCGAAAAGGAAAATAAAAAAGAAAGAAATTCCAGGACACGGGAGCAGACAGAGAGGGATTTATAAATTTGGGAAAGAGATGGATATATATATATATATATATATAGGGACAGAGAAAGTAAAAACAACAAGAAGCAACTTGCGGTTGCAAAAAGGAGGGGGAGTTAGGGGGTTTATTTCGGGGGTTGGAAAACAGAAGGTTAGAGGGATCTGAGAAACGGGATGTGAGAATGGGGAAAATGTAATTTAGCGGCGCTTTCGTTTTTCGTTTCTTTTCGTTTTCGCATTTCGCCGAAACTCGCACTTCAATTAATCAGACGCTGCAGTCGCCGTCGACGTCACTGTTGTTGTTTTTGTTGTTGTTGTTGTTGCCACCCCCTCTTCTCTTACCCTCGCCCTCTGCCAAATTCACCCCCCTCTTAACCCTTGTCCGCCCAAGTGCAAGCGCCGTCCTGCTTCTGGACTTTTTCCCTTTTGTATATGTGAGTGTGAGTTTGTGTGTTTTTGTGCAAGGACCTCTCGATGCACACTCACGGCTAAATATATATATATATATATATATAAAGATATGTACGAAACATTTATATATATAAAAGGGGTTCAAATTTTCAGCTTCTTCTTCTATCCCTGTGTCGGCCCTGTGTTTGTTTTTCTTTTATTTTATTTTTGGTAGCCTGATGCAGCTTTTGTTGGTTTCTTTGCTTCTCCTGAGTTTCTTTCTTTTTCATTTTTTTTTGTGTACTTTTTTTTTTTTTTTTGGCAATTTAGCCTCTAAGCTAGCTGCGTGAGTGTGTGTGTGTGTGGTACAGTTGCGTTTTCTATATGATTAAGGGTATGCATGTCTGGCCCTGGATTTTTATATAGCACACTTAAATGGTAACGAACAGGCAAGGATTTCGGGTGATTAATCGTCATTTCGACACGAAAGAAGCAGTTTTAAATTAGAAAAAAAAAAAACTATAAATAACATATATCAAATGGGTTAAATGGTACAGGAAATGAAAAGCTTATTATTTGAAACTTAATAAGCAGGAGTAGAAGGACATGTAGTTTCCTAAGCTCATTAGATTAAGCAATTATATTTTTTTTATTGCTTTTTCCCTATGAAAAAATGTTTTTGAAAAATAGCAAAATAAAGTATTAAACTCCCTCGCTTTTCAAGTCCCATTTTAGGAGTTGCCAAGTGCCAAATGTATGTAGGAAAAACTTGCATCTATCTTCTCTGTGGTTAACCCTCTATTGGGCCCTCTTTTTCGCCTCACTTAACTCTACTTTTAAGCCACCTCGATCCTTGTCTCTGCAGTTGGCTACCGGTTTTCCATTTCCCTCCGCACCCGCCAAACAGATCAATTATGATATAATTATCTTTTGCACTATTGACAGGTCTGCAAAAAAGAAAAAAAAAAAAGAGGGGGTCCCATTCAGTCCGTCGTCTCTGTCTCACCGTGTGCGTTCCGTCTCTTTCTGCGTGGATAAAGTAAAGTGAAATGCGCGCATGCGCACAAGTGTTGCTTGTCATTATGTTAATTGCATTTAAGCGCCAACAACTCTCAAGGCTCCAAAAGAGGAAACGAACTCGTATATCTCTTTATACGTATATATATATATATATACAGATATATGTTTGTATGATGTGAATGAAGAATATGGAGAATATGGATAGAGGGGGATTTGTTTCTGGCGAGAAGCTTTTATTATATTAACTTGCTGCTGCATATAATTGATGATGATTAAATCAATGCTACCGCAATGCGCCAGCATCGTCTTGCATCTTCCGTCCTGCTGAGGAGGCGACCCCTCTTCAATTCTTTAGAGCGTGCTCTTCTCGTTCTTCTGGCCGCGTCTTCCTCCTCTACGCAGTTTCAGGTTTCGTCATCATCTACACGTTTTATTTTAGTTCTTATTTTTTTCTTTTCTTTGCATCTGCTCTTTTATTATGCAATGCTATTAAAGAGGAAACCCTTAGGGAATCGGTTTTCTACTTTAAGAGCTTAAATTTTTTGGAATTTCAAAAGGAAAACTTTTTGTGATTATGTTTTTGGGAAATTTATAACGTTGTTTAGGTGGAAAGCTTACTATTGTTATTATGAATATCCTTGATCAAACATCTACTTGATGTGAATTTGTTCTTAACGAACTGCCCCCCCCAAAACTTCCTTCCCCTCTCATATGATTATTGGACAGGCCAAAATGTATTCATATTTCTTGAGTAGATCGCTTTGTATTTTTTTTATTGTAATTTTTATGTAACCCTTCGAGACGATTTTGGACCCTAAAAAACAGAAAACAGACGCAACAGAGAACAACCAACCCCAACAACAGCCGAAAAAAAAAAACCAAAAAACGCGACTGCAAGAAATGGGTAAAAAAAAAAACGTCAGTAAAGCCAACGAGCCATGGAGTTGCCCTCTTCCTTGTGAGCATAAATATATATATATTTTGTAGATATATGTTGAGATATGTGAGCATATATATAGGTATATATCTATGTATATATTTGTGCAATTTATACACCTGACCCTGTCGCCGTTCCCTGCTCCGTCTGTTTGTTTTCGCTGATTATCTTTGGCGTATTTAGAGCGTAAAGCGTAGTCAGACAAACAGTCAACAGACACACACACACATACAGTTGGCCAAAAAGTTATAATGATGGCCAAGGAATATGGTAAAAACAAAAAAGGATCCGGCGGTCATCGCTCGAAGGGGTTCTCTTTTCATTGCTTCGAAAGAAGTGCCGCACCGAAATTCAAAGTGAAATGGAATTTATATTTTCGACAAATTTCCATTGCCACCTGCAACATTTTGGGCAGTCAAAAAAGGGAAAACAAATTAAATGAAAAAACTTTAAGAATTTACGATCGAAAGAGCAGGAAGATTCTTAAGATAAAATCGAAATGGGGAAGAACTTTGGGAACTTTCGGGGGAAATTTATTTAAATTTTGTAAGTGAGTAATATGGAAAGTGAAGGTTTTATTATTATTCTATATCGAAGTTAAAGGTTGTTAGGAATAAGAAACCTAAGCTAACAACTTGTTTCGTTGAAAATAGGGAGCCTTTAGGCTTACCACTATAATCAGGAATTAAGTTCAAACACAGATAGCAATCGAAAATGCAGTCCTTGATCACAGACGTTAGCTCATTAGAAATTCATTTAAAATTGACCACCCATCCTAGCCATCAAATGCAACCGCTTTCAAAGTTGGGCTATAAAATAGAAAACAGCCAAAAAAAAGGGAGTCTCAAATGCGAATGAGGGTAAAAATTGCATAGAGACCGGGCTTCACGTGCATCGAACACTTATGCAAATACAACCCTGCGGCATTTGGTAAAAAAAAAGCTTATTGCCAAAAAAAAGAAATAAGGCATAGGAAAAAGAGGAGGAGGAGGAGGAGGAGTGGCGTTGGGCTGGCAAGGCAAAAAGGGGTCGCAAATGAGGGGGATATTTTTTAGTAGGGGGTGTGTGCTGGGTGGATTTTGCGAATTATATTGCATAAAAATAAAACGAAGATGCCGCCGACGCCGCCGCCAGCAAATGCAGAAAGTAAAAGCAGCCACAAAGAAAGAAAAAAACAAAAGAAAATCTGTTTAAAGGGGGTTTCCAAGGGGGTATATATATATATATATATTCGTAAAGAGGCAGCCCTTCACCGCAGAAATTCTGCTGCTGCTGCTGCTGATGATGATGATGATGATGGTGGCACCATGAGAAATATCAACACCAATTTCGACCCGCTGGAACTTACTCATTTCTCTCGGTTTTATGTACAATATTTTTTGTGTGTTTTGTCCCAATTTTGAAAAACCTCTCCTGCCCATTGGCCTCCACCACCCCCTCTTGTGTCTGCTGTGCTGCAATGCAGTGCATGTGTTACCCTCATCCTTAACCCTTAAATTGGGAAAAGTACACCCTACTAAATTGCACGGCCTATTGATGATTTTATAGAATTTTTTGAATATTTTATGTTTTAAATTTAAGTAGAAATAATGATTTAAGCATTTATTGTTTGAAATTAATTGAAGAATATATTTAATATTTTTCTAAACTTTAAGAAAAATATTACAAAATTGTTTACTTTTTTCAAATTACACCTTTTGATTAAACCAATTTAAAAGGAATTTTTTTAGAACAGCTGCCAACTGCATTCTTCCAGACCTTAGAGTCCCCTTCAAATATTATCTAAAATCTGAGTGCAACCCCCTAGACAACCTTAAAAGAAAAAGAGGACAAAAAATGTAACCTAACTCCCACCACCACTACCCATGAAAGCAGCAAAATTCAGGAAAACTCAGGCATCACATCAAGTTAAAACCAATATAATAACATATATAAAAAGAGCACAGTCTGTCTGGTTGCCCCAACCCCGAAAGAAATAATAAAATGCCCCTGGTTTGTAACACATTTTCGTGTTTCGCTTCGTGTAGCGTTTTTCGGTGTGCGAAAAAAGGGTTAAACAGGACGAAACAGGACGAAATGAAGACCCCCTCGTAACCCTTCTTCTCCTTCAACCGCCACTTCACATTTTATTTATATATATATATATATATATATATATTTCACTTCTTTCATTCTGCTTCTTCTTTTGGCAGCTTTTTTCGGGTATTTTTGTATATCTCTTGCAGTTTTTTGTCCTGTTTTATTTTAAAGTCCTTAATGTCAGGGTATTTGCACTTTTTCAATGCATTTAGAAAGTGCCTAAATGGATTAAAGCTAACCTAAAGCTATTAGGTTTTAAATCATGTTTAATTTTATTGGATTTGGATTAGGGATTTGAGATTTAGAGAGTGGAAGAGGCAGCTTGAAAAGAAGGAAAGGATAATTTATTTCGCCTTGACTTGAACTCACTTTTCCGTTTGGATTTAGGAATCTTTTACGAATTAAATTTCCTCCCTAATGGTTTTGAACTTGGATCCAACCTACTTTTTTTTTAGATTTAAAAAATATCAGATTTTAAACTCCTTTATACATTTTCAAAGGGTTTTCTTTTCAACTTCTAGTTAGAGTATCAACTTATTCGATTTCTCCCTCAACTTTAGTTTTATTTTTTGTGGTGTTTTTTTTTTTTTTTTGGTAATTTTTGGCAATTCAGTCGCCTCTTCTTCTTGCCGCTCGTTGAGTTTTTCGGGGTTGACTGCAATTGCATCCTGACCCCTCTTCTTGCTCCTGTGCGTTGTGAAGTGGAACGCGCTGGCCAGGCCTCGCAAAACGGGGGATTACGGAAGGGGTTTTTATGCGGTAGGGGTTGTGGGGAGGGTCCCTGCTCATCAGCCATCATCATCAACTTCATCAGAGGGGAAGGAGCTTTTTTATTTTTTTTGGGCATTTTTTCGCGCTCGTTTTCCGTGTTGCTGCATTCTGGTCTGGTGTTTTTTGGGACATTTTATTTGTTATTTGCTGCACACACATACACGCATACATAGGCGCACGCACTTCCGGAAGGAAGAAAGAAAAAAAACCAAACAGTCAAAAAAAAAAGGGATATTCGGAATGGGAAGTTTGAAATGCTCTAACCAGGCCGCAATCCATTGAGAAAATGGGAATTATTAAAAGTTAATGGGAAAGATATCTACAATATATGTACTAAGTTATATTATAAAGTTTAAGATGCTAAAACGTTTAAGTTCTGGAAACTAAAGTGTTTTAGATATTTTCCTAATTCTTATGATTATCTTTGACCTATGACCATAGATTTTGAATAATATTTCTTCAGAACTATAGAATTTATACTTTTATTTGATATTTAATCATATTTTATGTTTCAAATACATATACAATATACCCCTTATATAGGGTATGGGACAACTTAAACGGGAGAGTTTATTAGCCCCCGACGATGACGACAACGTTGACACAGGCGGAGAGCAGCCGGCGTCGTTTTTGCCGTTATCGCGTCCATCGGACATAACCGAGGACAACCTGGCACTGCCGAAAAGGGGGCAAGGACAGGGGCTAAGCGGGGGCATATATTTTTTATATATATATATCTTTATATACATATATATGAATATATCCAAAAAGGGGAATGGGGCGACACATGTTCCGTCCGCTTTTCGTTGCGTTTTTGGGACTTTTTCGCGCACTTGTCGCCGATGCGAAATGAGTTCTTATTTTTTTGTAGTCCTTCGTTTTGCATCTGCCAAACTCTGAAGGGGGACAATCGAAAGAAAAGGGAAAGGGGGCTGTTTTGGAAGGACACGCGATCTACAGAGAAGCTCCCCTAAGAACGTCACTTTTGATACTTTCAAAGTCTGCTTGCACTTTCTATAATACTTACTAGATTTTGTGAACATCAAGTAAGATCTTTAAGAGCTTTAAATAGAAATACATATATCTGAAGTTTAAGAAACAGATCATGATAGCCTATATAAACCCTTAAAATAATCTCAAAGTTCTAACCAATTTTTGAAAATTACTTTTAAGAAGTATATTTCTTTGATTTTCCTAAACTCAAGTCGATTAAAGCTTCCATTCCCTGTTTTTCTTTAATGTTTTTATGTGGACATTATAGCTGTTGATGTGACAGTTGAGACAAATCGACTTTGACAGGCGGCTGTGCGCCAACAAAGGCAACAACAAAGCTGGCTTATTATGAGGTTTAAGCATTATGACGATGATTATGATGTTGCTGTGTTTGTTTTTGTTGCCGTTAAGGACTTCGACTGAATTGCACCTTGCCTTATTTTCAGAAGATGAAAGTTGAACAAGTGTCGGTGAATGATAAAAGTTGATAACATAAGGGGTGAAACATTAAAAGTTAAGTGAAAAGTTGGATATTTTAGGTAATTTAATTTATTAAAAAGATAAATAATAGTTTATGGTTAATTAATTAGGTAAATGGTATGTTTATTAAGAAGATAATATTGAAAGGGTATAAAAACATGAGAAGTAAAAAATATATAAGAAATATATATATTCTTTTATTGCTAGTTTTTTTCACACTTTAATGAAGAAACCTATTCTTTTGGTTTTTTTTATTTATTTTAATAACCATTTCTGCATCCAAAAATTTTTTCTGTGCATCTAAAACGTTTTCTTTCTTTTAATCAGACAGTCAAAGGACAACAATTGTTTGGCGTCTGCATCTAATCCCATATTTCTTTCTTTTGCGAAGGCTTTTTCTTTATCCCTTACGCATTTTAGTTGCCTTAGCTACAAGGATCTCCCCCTATATCATGATATATATATATATATATCTTTCCCATCTGTCACCTCTAGGAAAAGTGACCGCAGCGAAGGCTTTTGGACTGGTTAACACTTGATTAGTTGTGTCACCGGCAGCAGCAGCAGTAGCAGCATCAGCAGTAGTTGTAGCTTTCCTCTAACCTTCTCCTATTCTTCTCCTTTTTTTTTTTTCTTCCTGCCAAGGACGAGGTCCTTTTGGCCTGTTCTCCCCTCTCTTTTGTTCACCCCACGGGGGCTGCCTGTCCGTCTGTCTCTTTCGGTTGTGTCTCTGTTTTTCATGTTACTGTCGGCATCATCTGCTCTTGGGGGCAGCGACATGAATGCGACGCACTTCGACGACCTTTCATTATCTGTGCAGCCATCACCCAACCGCCCCCATCTACCTCCCCTCGTTTTTAACCAAGTTTTGTTATTGTTGTTTCTGAGCCTTTGTCAACAGTAACATTGTTGTTGTTGCTGCTGCTACTGCTGATGCTGCTGCTGTCAGCAAAGAGAAACCTTTTTTGAAAATTGCGTGAGTTAGTTGCAGCAGCAGGAGGAGCTGCATCAGCGAGACAGGATCAAAGAAGCCTGCATTTTTTTTTTTTGTATTTCTTCGTTGCCGCGCTTTTTTATCAGATACTCTTTGTCAGAGTTTATTAGAAATTAAAGAAAACTGTGACAAGCTTAATTAGAGATTGAAGTAAGGAATGAAGGGTTTTATCGAGACCTAAGAAAAGGTCAATCATATATTAATTTTTATTACATGAGATTATCCCTATGATTTCTTGACTTTAGAGAATTACAATCTTCGTTGTTCTGCCGCTGAACTTTTGCTTATGATTTTTTTATTTTGTGTGCGTTGTAAGTTTCTTTCTTTTTGTTTTTGCCTACTCTTATATTTTCTCTCGTATATTTTTTTTTTGTTAGAATGAACTTCCCTGCGGGTCGGCAAAGGAGAAGTGCGTCAGAAGTGCACTTCAGAGTTGGCAGAGGGAACGCAATGTGCAACAAAAGTGTCCCGACCCGGCCATGCCCCTCCCCGCCTCGTTTTTTTTTTTTGACGTCATCATCGTCTTGGGGGCTTTGAGGTCCTTTGTAGTTTCGCCGACTCGCTCAGCGACTCGGTTCCTTTGGCATTGCCTACTTGTAGGCGCACTAAAATGCGTTTATGCATAATTTTGTAGAGGGCCAAGACTCAAAGTTTCCCCATCCCCCTTTTAACCACCACTCCTCTATACAAAATCCTTCCGTCTTTCTTTCTTACTATTTTTGCCATCGCTTTGACATTTTCTAATTGCAGTGCCACACACAAGGCTGTGCGTCATAAATTATTATTAATTATTTCACTAAGCCAGCTCGAAAACAAACCCCTTTGGGGGTACACAATAAGAAAATAGTTGGGGAAATTAAGTTTGGAAATTAAAAGATAATAGATATAAGGCATGGTTAGTTTTTAGCATTAAACTTGCTCTCAATCTAGGTGATTGAAAGGATTAAGGTACATAAACTATTAATAAAAATAGTTCTTAACCTTAAAGTATATCACTTAATTAGTTAAATTAAATTTCTTAATGTGCATTTGCATCACCCTCTTGGTTTTAGTGTGTGTTCCACATATCGATTGCATTTGGGTAAATGCCCAAGTGGCAAACCAAACACGAGACGTCAAAGGGTTATGGGATGTGAGTGGTGTGTGGTGTGGTGTGGGGTTAAGAGAGAAGGAGGTTTGGTGGTCTGATGTCGCCTAAAATGCGTGCTTAAGTGTGTGCGAAAAGAAGGAATCAAACGCACACACACACACACAGTGGCAAAAACACACGCACAGGGAAAAACTCGAACCGCAAGTGAGACAAAACTCAAGGACCTCAAGGGGGTCGGAAAAGCCGCCCCGGTAAAGATTATTATGATGGAGAAGTCCACGCAAGTTTCTTTTGTATGTAAGCCTCTGAAAAACCACTCGACTTTCCCATACCCACCCCTTCCACACCTAACTTCACTCGAAGTTATCAACCGAGTTGACGGGGGTTCAACAATTTGTGGCAATCGGATAAAGGAAATGCAATGAAGATTTCAAAAACTTAGAATGGTGTCGTTAGGAATATGCAATGATAGATATAATAACTATAGTTATGAAACTGAAAAACTATCAAGTAATAAACTATCATTAAATTGTAAATTGATTTCATCAATACACGACTGTAAATGGCTTGGGTTGTCAGAAATGTTCAAGAATAAATCATTTTTCTACAATATGTAATGACACAGCCAAAAAAAGGTCAACGTACGACATATATATCTTGTAATTCTTTAACCAGAATTACGAAAACAAAACGTAAAGAAGATTCTCTTCTGTAGAATTGTTATATTGAAATGGCAATTCTTCGAACAGAGCTTGTAAAGAGCTACATTGAAGTAATAAGGTTGAGACTTTAAAGTAGGTTTCTTTCAAGTAAGATTTTAAGATTCATTTTTTAAGATTTAAAGAGAAGTTCCACTTAAATAAACTTATTTTGAAAAATGTATAGTGTTGACTAACTTAAAATAAATTTTTAGGTAAAAAATAATAGGAATTAATGTATATATTTCTAGGGTAATAGATCACAATGAACTTGTTGTTAAATTTAATGGCTTAAAAGCGATGTTTTTCCTTCGACGAAAATAAGGATAAATATGAAAAACTCTGCTGACCAGTGTTGGTTAATTTGATCTATTAGCCTCACATATTCACACATAAATCGCTTGCATTTTTCCCCCATCCAAGTTTGTGGTTCGAAATTCTTGTGAAGACAAATTTGTTGATGATTCTCATTGCATTTGTTTGATATTCGCTGACATTGAGATTTCAGTTTACAGTTTTTGCCCAAGGAGTAGGCGTTGCAGCCCACAAAGGGGGGGCGGCACAGAAGGGGGTAACGTCTCGGTTTCATATTCACTGTCCAGTGCCCCGCTGACGTTGGGGTTCGGTTGCTGTTATTGCTGCAGTTGCAGTAGCAGCACAGTGGGAAATTTTGTCATTTCTTTCTTTCATTAAATATTATTTAATTTTCTTTATTAGTTATTTTTGTTGATAATTTCTAAAATCTGGTATTAAGACAAAAAAAAATAAAAACTATATTAAAAAAAAGTCATAAACAAGAAATCTTTGGGTTCTCTAAAAACTTCAAATTAACCTAACAAAAACTCAACGTCTCAAAAAAAAGACCAAACATTTTTTCTAGTGTACTGCACCCGTTGCAATTGCTGCTTGCCTTCGCCTTCTTCATTATTTGTCTTCTGTTTTCCTTTATATTTTTTTTATTATTATTTTTGTTTCGCTGTTTTTGCCTATGTGTTTTTCCAGGAATTCCGTCACTGATACTGCCATATGCAAAACAAAAAAAAAAAAACAAGAACAACAAACTAAAACTACAACAAAAAATACAATAAAAAAAAACTACACAAAATAAGTTCGTAAAAAATGATTGCTGCATTTTTCACAACGTCATTTTGTGGAAAATAAATGCAAAAAGAATGAATAAAAAAAAGAATTATTGTTTGTTGTACAATAATTTATGCAAATATTGCAGACGCGTCCAAGAAAAGAAACTTAATAATTATGAAGAGGGGTGCCGGCCAAAAAGCAGAAGGGTTTCTTCAGTGGGGTGAGGGGTTACTGACCAGAGAGTCTGCTGTCTGTCATTCAATCATTCCGTCCGTCGGCCAGTCAGCCAGTCAGCCAGTTAGTTTGTCATTCTTTGTTGGCTTTTTTTCAGAAAATTGAGCATGTAAAAATGGGTTTTTTTCCTTTTGGAAATTTAACTATAAACCTTTTACTTATTTATTTTTAAAAATATAAATAATATTTTCTAATATAAGTTAAACCTCCTCCTCCTCCTGACTTGCTTTAATTTCTTAAACAATTACTTTCTTGTTTATGAGTTTGATTTTATATGACAGCTTTCAAAGTAGAGGCTTAACTCCCACTTTTCATTGCGGTTCTTGTTGTTTTTGTTGTTTGGGTAAAACTTTGTTTACCTTTCTTCGACTTCCTTAACTTGTTTGGCATATTTTATATTTGCCTCGTTATGGTATTTCCTCGCCCCTTGGCATTCCAACTATATCTACTACTTCTCCTTCTCCTTCATATATAAACCCTCTCGAAATGGAGAGATGCCGTGACATTTGTCCGTTTATCCCTCAGTTTCGCCCCGTCAGTCGATTGCCGTCTAAAGTTTCATAAATTCAACGAATTCTGTCGCCCAGACTGAAACCAAACCACAGCACAAATAGATCTACAGCAAAATTCCACGAGTTTCTAATAAAATATCATCACTTTGGTTGAGAAATTTTTGAATTAGCGGTTGATAAATAGGAAAAAATAGGATTTTTGTATCATTTATTAAGTTTACTTTCGTGATTAAAGTTAAAGAGCGAATGTTTAAGATGTAAAAAAATGTTAAAGAGATTGTTTTAAATTGTAGACTTTATTCATTTTATGAAGATGTATGATAGGAATTTAAAAAGTTAGAGATATATATTTTTTATATTTTATACAATGGGTTTTACTTTTTCACAGTGCTATACTATCATTGGGCTATTGTTACTTTCATGATGTTGTATTATATTATAGAGTTATACTATCATAGGTTTATATTATCATATTAGTTGTACTTTTGGTTGTACTTTTATGAGATTATCTATCATAGGGTTATACTGTCATGATCTAAAATTCTGATAGGTTTGTTCTTGTACTCATGAGGCTATACTATATTGGTCTTATACTTTCACATCTTAATAGTATCTACTTTGCTCTTTACTTACTATAAACATCTTTTCCGTCTAGCTACCTATTTCCTTTTTATAATGTACTTATTCATATTTATTTTGTAAACCCCCTTCAACTTTTTTTTTCGATTATTATTGCATATATTTATTGTCAACATTTTTGCCCGTGCTATATTCTACATAAATACATATGTAATCAATTTTTTTTTTCTGTCACGCATGGCGACAATTGCATACAAGTGGATGGAATTTGGTCGGTGTCCTTTCGGCATGTCCTTGTCCGTGTTTAGTTGTCCTTATCGATGTGCGATGTGCAAGAGGGACGGAAGATGGATGTGGATGTGGATGTGGACAGAATAGACAGACAGACAGACGAGACAGATAAAATAAATGGAAAATGCGCACAAAGAAAACGAAATTAAAAACGCAAGACGCCAAACCGAGGGACGACTACGAGATATATATATAAATATACCAACAACAACAACAACAACAAGAGTTGAGTTTTATATAGCAGACTTTGGAACCCCTTTTACACCTTCCTCCCCTCCTGCAGTTTATATACCGCCTTGTGCCATTCCCATTCAAAATACCTCATTCTCCTTCATTGCCTTCGCCATTTTCCCCTGCCTCTTTCCTTTGGCATTTCCCCCGCTGACATTTCCCTCCTTTTTTTCCTTTTGCTTTTCCTTTTGCAGCAAAAACAACAACAACAACAACACACGACGCGTTTCACCTGCAACACGGAATATGCAACTTGCCACTGTCGAGGGTTTTTCAGTTGTTGTGTTGCGTTGCGCTGTGCTCTGTTTTATTTTCATTTTTATTTTTTTGTGTGTCTTCTTCACTCCTGAAGTCCTGGGCCTCTAGGATTAACCCCACTGACGGTACAGGGGTTTACAATTTTTTTTTGTTAAATATTACAAGGATTTTTAGAACTTTAAACTTTAAAGAAAAATGTACTCATTTTTACTGATGTTTTTCTTAATACTCAAATTGTATATCTTTTTATTTCCATTTTAAATGGATTTTCTAAAATCTCATTTATTAAGAGAGAAGCCTTTTCCTCTTAGCTTTTTGTTACTGCAACATTTTTCATATTGCCACCTTTTTTTTTATAATTCTTAATAATTTATTAAGTCTGTAGTTTAAACTTCTTTGATGAATAACAAACCATTTAAAAAAAAAATTGCAACCTGCAATTAACTTGGCAAATCATGGCACTTTCCTTCTACACAAGGGTTAATAAATATGTGTCGATTGTATGGCCAGGGGTGTGGGGTTGTTGGTTCTGCAAAGGTGGGGACGGGTGACTAGGTGCAAAATAAGGGCGGCGGCGTGGTGGGGTTGTATCTTCAACTGTCTGCAGTTGCCTCAACTGTTGATGCAACACACACACACACACACACTAACACATCAAACAGCTGTGCAGACATTTTAAGCAGCCTGTCGTCATTGTTTATGGGAATTGCATATGTATGTGCCACACATAAATATATATATATATATATATATATTTATATATGTAGATGTAGAACCCCTAGACATTTTCTAGACTCACGCTTCTAGTACGAGTATCTATCAACAATGCGTCTCGCCGTCTGACTTCAGTCTGACTCCCCGTCTGGATGTCTGGCATTGGTTTAACTGTCTGTCTGTCTTTCTGTCTCTATGTCTGTCTTTCTGTCTGTCTGTCTGCCTGACTTCTGTCTATATCTAGAAACCCGTCCGGATTTCCCCAGTTTAAGGCCTTCTTTCTGTCGGTTTTCTCTAGCCTCCAAGTAAGGCTTATCAGTGCGTGGCCTGCCCCATCCGATTTCCCGGCAATTGAACTGATCGTTTTTGGTAGAACCATTTAAATTCTCACAGGTTTCCTTTCAAATGAAAATCATGTCTTAATTTCCTTAAACTTAACTATATATTTGTCTTTAATATAATTTTTAAACCCCACTAGAGACTTACCCCCTTTAATCAGGAAGCTATAGCTAATTTCCCTGCCAGTTTCCTGAGCATGTGCTTGAACTTGAACTTTGAACCTACTTATGCTTGGTAAAACCAGCAGCAACAACAATAAAAACACCAAGGAGAAGTTAAAAGTCGGAGGAAAAATGGAAACTTTTTCAATGCCACAACCACAGACACAACTGACAGATGCTGCTGCTCGGCATTTTCTTACTCTTCAGCAGCCATCAGGCTTTTCTTTCCTTTTCCTTTTCCCCTTTCCGTTCCGTTCCGTTTATATATATATAAGTTGCGGCTGATTAAAATATGCAAAAGTGCAGACTGAGGAAAGATGGAGGAGAAGTGATGACGTCAAACAGCCGAAAAGTTGTTGGGAAATTCCAAAAAAAAAAAAAACAACTTTATTCAAGGCTGGAGATTCAGAGGCATTTGGCCAAAAATACTTCCATGAGTGTTTTCATTTAAATAAATTATTTATAACATATTGATTTAAGATATTTATAATAATAATAGTGACATACGAAAACAAGATCCTTACTAAGCTTAATAATTATTTACTACTTCTTCTTAAATAATCTTGGATTTCCTTTAAATTCCCTTAAAATTCCTTTTTCTCCAGCTCCCCACTGCTGAAAGACATAATTCATAGGTTGACTTTTGGCGTTCACTGTGAGCTACGTCATAATTAAGCGCGCCTGCCACATGTTGCAGAGGAAAAGTTTTCTCTTTATGTTTGTGTGTGTGTCTCTGTGTATGTGTTAATTTCACCAAAACATTTTCCATGAGAATATACTTGTACGTGTGTATGTGTGTGTGTGTGTGGCACTTGAGGCAACAACGCAGACAGTTAACAGACTTTCCGAGACAACAACAACAACAACAACAACAACAACAACAACTATAATAGTCGACTATGTGGCATTGCCATTCAACTTTTAACCCCCTAAAAGAGGAGCCCCCCTCTTAACCTTCCAAAACATTCCTCTTCTTTGCTGAACAAGAATAACATTCATTTTGGGTAATTAAAGTAGTGAAAGTTTCAACCAACACACACTCAAACACACATTTACACTTGTGACATTTGGCATAGCCTACATTTAAGCTAAATTTGAAGACAAATTTGATGCGTAATTAAATTAATTCGAGGAGGGCTCAAGGGGCATTCAACTTTGTGTTGAAAGTAAATTTGAACTTCTTCAGCTGACTCTGACAAACATGATTAAATATTCTTGTAAGCTTTTGTTTTTTGGTAAAAAGGAAATTATAGACAAATTTCTATGCGAAATTTTATATTTTTCGAAAATTAAGAAAGTTAATAATAGTTATAAAGTTATAATATTTCATTATTTAAATCATTCAACTATTAATAAATTATCCTTTATTCCTTTCCAGCATATTCTTCAAAATTCCAAATTTCAACGAAGAAGAAAGCGTGTAAAACTCAAAGAGAAACCAGCAAAAAGAAACCAAAAATCTAATGGCAAACAAAATTCATACAATACGCAATCTCGGCTAATCGAAAGGCAACTCTACCAAGATCAACTCTAACCAACAAGACGAACACGCTACAACTCTGGCAGCGCTCTCTGGCTAATAATATACAAAAGAAAAAGAAAACAAGGAATCAATTTGAATATTCTCTCTATCCCTCTCTAATCACACACGCACACGCATCTGTCTCTCTCTCTCACACACACACACACAAACACCCACAAATTCAACCAACTGGACCAATTAAATGTTTATGGATACAACAACAACAACAACATCAACAACAACATCAACAACCACCACACAAAACAATTAGATATCACAGAATATTTAACCAAAATCGAAGTAAAACAATTTGAGTTTCTTGGGGCAACAAAACTAAAAAAAAAAATAAGGTAAAAACTTTCGAACTTGGAAATATTTTCAAATTTTCGGTAAAGCCCCATCAAAAAGGTATAAATAACAGTGTTGTAAAACAGCCTCCAAATTACTATATTTCGGTGTGCGAAAATTACAAAAATATTTACAAAAAGGCGCAGAAGATAGTCTCAGATCAGTCAACAAGAACAACAACCGGCAAACAACTGCAGCGACAACCAATAACAACAACAACAACAACAAGTACAGCAAATACAACAACATCCTGCAACAAACAACAATCCAAAATCGACGAAGACGACGGCCCCCGACAAAAATCAATTGGAAAATTGAAACTTATGGATTGCTGGACGGGTAACGCCCGACTGGCGAGTGTTTTAGTTTAAGGTAAGTTTAAATATCTTTTAAAAAATGTTTTTTAAAAATCAAAAAAAAATATATAAATGCATTCTGTGTCACGATTTGCAGACATTTATTTAAATGTTAAAAATAATGCCCAGTTAGTTTTTCAATTTGACAAAACAAAAAAAACTTCCAAATTCCCAACAAAAAAGTGTAGTTTTCATGCAATTAACCACACAGGGTGTCTTAACCCCTTAATGCCCCCTGCAATTGCCTCCTCTCTTCTTGAAAAAGCATCAAACAAAGGCAAGCAAAAAACCACAATCGGGAAAAAAGAGACTGCAAAAAGTATTTGCGAATTTTTTTTTTATGTTTTATTTTTTTGAAGGCCAAGGTCGCCGCGCATATGGGATCATAATGAGAAGAAGAAGAGGAGGAGGAGGAGAGAAGCCCAGCAGAAAAACGGGGAAAAAAGCACACCAAAAAACATTTTAATGCATGACAAAAGTTTTATTTTATTTCATTTCATTTTTCTTTTTATTTTATTATTATTTTTTGGCTTTATTTGCTTCGTTTTTTACTCTTTTTTTTCTGTGAGTTGATCGAAGCGGAAGTGAGCGACGTCGTCTGCGCTTTTTTGACAATGGGAAGTGAATGCTAAAAGATCGGACAAAAAAAAAAAAAAAATAAAACTCTGAAGTTTGGGTGTGTTTGTGTGTGTTTGCTGTCAAACAATTGTGTGGCCAAACATGGCGCTATGGCTTTGCCTTTGGCTTTGGCTTGGCTTGGCTCAAGTGAAGGTTTCTCATTTTAAATTGAACATTTTTTGTTGTTTGTTTGTTTGCTCAATTGCGAAATTGTTTTAATTAGCCAACCATCTAGGTGTGTGTGTCCATGCGTTAATTGCAGTTTCCAAAATTAGCAAAAACACATAGAAACAAACGTCAGTCGTCATGTTGTTCATGGCTGTCAAAGCCTCTTTTTCCCCCCTCTTTGATTGACAGCAGCTGGCCTGTTGTGAATGGACGCGAGTGTATGGGTTTAATTTTGGGCATCTGTATGTGTGGCGACAACCCTGCCTTTTCAGCACAGCACATCTAATGGTCGGTCCATTATTATATAGTATATGATGTATAATATGCTATACATATATATTGGCATGTGTTATAGTCGAAAGGGTTAAGCATTTTCTTTGTTATGGCCTCTAATTTCAAAGTTGGCTTCCTCACAAATTCCATTTTTTTTCTGTAGTTCAGGGTTGCTTTAGATATTTTAAGTACAACCCTTGGTTTTCGATAAATAATAGGTTTATTTAATGAGGGAAGTAAGGTTTTTTCCCTATTTTTCAGAGAGTTCTTAGACTTTTTTTGAAACAATAATGTATATAAATTGAACAGTCTTATCTTAGATGAAAGAAGTAGAATGTTAAACCCATTTTTCCTAGTTTAAACGGGTCACCTCTCCTTAGACAAAAACAAACCTAACTAACTTGAAAGTTGCAGGTAATCTTTGAGCTACTTAAAAGGTCTGTCATGGTGGAAAAAGAAGTTTTCTTCTTTTGGATTTTCTTAGTTCCCAGGGTTACGAATTGAGGGAAATGCCATTTCCCATTAATAAAACGTTAGCACCCGTTCGGTGGGCCAAGTGCAAGTTGTGTTGGCCAGATGAGGCAGACAGAAGACGACGACAAAAAAATGAAGGCCTAATTGATGAAACGGCAAAACAAAAGTTATTTCTATTGATTGAGCGGCGGCGGCGACGGCGACGGCGAAAGAGTTTTGCCAAAGTGAAAATGCAGCTGACGGAGAAACGGTCGCTTACATAATTATGTGCAATTTATGCGCAACGTGACAAATCAATTTTCCTTTTTTTGCCTCTCCGTTTTTCGTTTTTCTCGGCACTTGGCGCTTTTCTCAAAGCGTTGACAGCCAAACAGATCTCTCTCTAGAGTTTTCGCACGCTCAATTGTTGGCCAGAACCGTTAACATGACTTGGCCTAAACCAAAAAAAAAAAATAAACAAATACAAATGGCTTAAAAGTAAATTAACTAAGATAGAAGTTTCGGTAAAACAAAGTTATAATCTTATTATTTTCAAATAAATCAGTGTTCTATTTTAGTAACATTTTTTGATCTTGCTTTTCGAGCCACTTCCGCATTGTGCTCTATTTTTTATTACGCATACGCCGCGTGTTTGCGTGTTAAATTTTTATTTTGTTTTCTTACTGTTCAAATATCAAAACGCACGCGGCTGCATTCATGAGTTATTTTTTATGTAATGCACACTATATATCGCTTATATACTATATGCTTGTTTTTTTTTATCGAAAATGCGTGCTCAGCTAAGCATTGAAAGCAAAATAAGAGGAAACGAACGAGAAAAAAAAATAAGCAGCTGAGAAAAATAAAATAAACAGAAATTGCTCACGACGCAACAACGTGCAATTTGTAATTGTTATTATTGTTGTTGTTGCTGTTGCTGTTGCTGTTACTGCTGCCACGCCCAGTCCGCCCACACGCCTTTGTGGCGCCAGTCGCAGGTTTGATTTTTTTTCTTATTACGGAAAAAACTGAACTCGAAACACACCAACTCACACGTCAGTATGAAAAGATTACAGCACTCGAAGCTAAAGAAAAAAGATACGCACTTTGGATATGCCGTTAATTATTATTAATGCAACCCGATCTGCCCAGGTGTTTTGTTCATATATATGATATATATATATATGTGGGTTTTATGTATTTCGATAATGGAGCTATACTATAGACATGTTCTTCCTACTCGAACTTATAGGCAAATTGCAGCTAATGGGCATGTAAATCGTTTTAAATAAAATATTGACAGGATTGTTAACCTTATAGACCTTAGTTGGATTGGGCTGGGTAACAGGAAACTCTTTTTGTGTAGTTTGATTTGAAATAGGACAATGAATAATCAATTAACTGAAAGAGAAGGCAATCAACTTGCGATTGGATATCTTCTTGATTAGGTTTTGAAATTACCCGCAAATGGCAGATATTTTTCAATAAATTTTAAAGCAAACGGTAAATATTCAAAAAAATTTTGCTCTTACAAATCAAAATTCGACAGAAACTTTAAGAAAGGGGCACACTAACTATGGGAAAAACAGCCAGAAAGACTATTCAGAGAAAGGGTAACACTAATTAGAAGAAAAAGGAAGTTAGAACTATATAAAATTTCACGCAAAATGGGAAGTGATTAATGCGACGACCTTAAGCAGACAACAAAGGAACTTTTAAGAGAAATGCATTGTGTAAGAAAGAGAAGGCTAGGGCTAGACTGCACGAGAGAGAAAGACGCAGTGAGCGAGTGCGCATGCAATAGGAGCATGGTCACCCTAAAATGCATTTCAATGCGTGTGAGTGTGTGTGTGTTTGTGTGGTGGGGGGCTGGCGTGTGTGTTATCGCTGTGGCATTGCAACAACTACAAACTATAACGCAATTATATGCAATGCCCCAACCTCAAACCTCAAAACCACCCACCCACTCACCCACCGCCCACTCATGCCTAGCGCCATCTCGCTCGCCCTCTCACACTTTGGTCCGTAAAATCGCATTTTGCGTGCATCAATTATTGCGCATTTCTCAGTTGCGTTGTTCAATTTTTTGTTGTTGTTGTTTTTCTTTGGCATTTTTGTTTGTTTTTTTTTTGCCCCCTGTACTTGCTGTTTTTTATCTGACAGCCGCCTTCTAATTTACACAACAACAACAATTACTATTGTACAATTATAATGCATAACATTGGCTGAACAAGTAAGGCAAAAAACAACAAAAAAAAACTAAATTTAAAAAGAGAAAAAAAAAAACAGAAGGAAACACCAACAGGTCTTCTATTATTTTTTAGGGCTGCATAAAGTAGATTTTGCAGGATAGTAAATATTAGGTGGGATAAATAAATTATAAAATACTTTATTTTTGGATAAAGAGAAAGAGCTTGCTACTTCCATGAAATAATATTTATTTAAAATTTCTTATAATTTATTTTTACTTCAAATATTATAACAAATTTCTGTGAATAAGCATTAAAAAGCTTTAATTAATTTTACTTAAATAATTCCTAAGTTATTTTAATTATTTTATTTTTAGTATATTTCATAGTTTTGTATATATATATATATATATTCTTGTACAATCAAAAAGTTATTTGTTCAAAGCAAATAAAAAATTGCTATGTGAAATAGATAAAACTTCGCGGAAACCCCTCGAGTGTTAGCCGGAAAACCTTGAAATCCAGGGCTGCCGTTGTAGTGATTTCCCACTGATTTACAACTCCAGCTTGGCTTTCACATTTTCCCTTCCCTACCCCCCGCCGCCCGGAACACATTGCGTATGCGTGTTTTTTCTCTGTTTTTTTTTCTTCTTATTTATTTAGTTTTTTTTTTGTTTTTTTTTTGTGAAGAGCTGAACTGAGAAAGGCGTTGTGTTTGTGAAGTTGCTGTGTGCTGCACTTTGCTGCGTGACACATTGTGTGACTGACTTTTCAACTAATAGCAGGCAGGAACAACCAACATGCAAGCTGGTGGAAGGGGCAAGCGGGCGTCGTCTGACCCATTGGCAATTAACATTTCGGACGGAGCTGAAATTTTTCAGTTTTAGTTTGGCCAAAAAAAAAAAAAATTGTATATAAAATACTATAAAAAAAAAAAGTAAAAAAAAAAAAATAGCCATATCTGATCGTGGTCGGGGCTCCGCTTGCGTGTTCTCCTTCTGTGTATGTGTAATTGTGGATTAATTATAGCCAAGGACCCCACAAGATACAAATAAAGATACAAAGTGTATCTCTATCGCTCTCCATGTGTGTCTGTGCAATTTCCGTCCACAGAACAAGGTTAATTCAGTTAGCCATTGTTGCTGCTATAGTTTTTTGTATATTTTTTTTTGTTTTTTTTTTAATTGCTCCCAGAGAGTTACATAATCATTGCAGTTGATGAGCACACACACACACACAGCTGTATTTAATTTTTATTATTATTTATATTTGTTTTCTGTGTTTTTTATGACTATTTAGAAACACTTTCGACCGTCAAAAAAAAAAGACGGAATTAAAAAGCTGTAGAAAACCCGTTAGGCTTTTTTTCGCTTCTTCTGGGTGACAATTTCTGCGCCTTTTTTTTGTTTTTATTTTTTGGCCTTTTTTTTATCACTTTTGATTCGAAGTGTGTGGTTGTGTGAGAGACAGACCCCTTAGCAAATTAAAACACAAATTCGCATTGGCATAACCGGTTTTTTTGCACACTTTTTACTTTTGGTCTTTTAGAAATTGAGAAACATAAAATGGCCCACAAAGAAGGCACTTTATGGCGAACTTTTTGAAGAGAATAAGAAATATATTTTATAACTCTTATAACTTTGAAATGCCAATTATTTCATTAAACATATTTTTTAGATAATTATTTTAGAGACAAATTTATGAACTGTTAATGCTTGACTTTAAGTGTATTTTAAAATTCCATTAAACCATAAAATAAATATTCATTAAGGTTTTAGAAGTGACAAAATTACCATCAATATCTCTATTGTATCTTAAAAGTGAAATGTCATAAACTTATTAAAAATTAATAAGATACTGTCCAACCTTTATATCTGGCGACCTGTCAGCAGACAGCATTAGAAACGAAAATTTCACCAAACAGAGGCAGAGCATCATCGACACGCGTTTTGACTTTGACCATTGCAAAAATGTTTCCCATGACTTTGGCCGAAAATGGCAAGCCAAATAAAGTGAAAAAAAAAAGAGAACTTTCGAAAGTTGAGACAGAAAGGCGAGAGGAAAGCAAAGAAGCGGCAGCGGCCACAGCAAAATGCATAAATTTGGCATAAATTATGCTCTCACCTAGGCATCTCAACCCCCCGTTTTTTTTATATTGTATATTTTGTATATTTTGTATATTTTTATTTTCATTTTTTTTTTGCACTCCACCCCCTCACGACTGTGAAGCGTTGAAAAATGATGGCAAGTTGCAAATTGCGAGGAAAACAAAGTGAAGGATGGGGCAGGCGTGAAAGATCGATTGTTGGATCGCGTTGTTGAATTTGTTGCTAAATGCGGGCGGGTTTTGATCATTTGTAGGAGGAAGAAGAAGACGTAGAAGAAGAAGAAGAAGGAAGGAGTTTCAAAGACTAATGAAAGAAATAGGGGAACGAAAACTATAACTCATGGGCGGAGCAAGGGAAAGGAAAAGTTTTAACCTAACAGAATTAAAAGCAATTTAGTATTGTTAATATCCCTGAATTAATGGGGGAACAATAAGAAGATGTAGTGAAAGTTAGAGAAGGTCAAATGAAAAATCTAAAATGAAAATCTAAAAAATATTTTTAAATGGGTTTTTGTTATATTTTAATAGTGACTTATGAGTCAAAGCTTTAATATATTTGCTTAGTTAAATAAAATGAAATTATTGAAAATGTTCTTTTTTTATTAAATATAACATTTCATCATTAAGTTAATTTTCACTCTATATATCCCAAATATATATATTTAAATCCAAAATCCAGATTAACTTTCCTATTGCCAAAAGTATCCCACATTAATTAGGCGAAATTCGCACTGAACCCATGCCATTTTATCAACCCTTTAATCAGATTCTTTCGATGATTAATAAATTCTGTTTCTATGCCTAAATCGAAGCGACAGCAAAGAACGAATAAAAAAAGAATTCGCGAGTCTAATGAACTTTCGTTCGCCCCATAAGCCCCAAAAATCGCAGGGTTCAATGAACCTCAGAAACTATTTTTTTTTTTCTTTTGGGGCTGAAAGAGATCAACGACACGCACTAAAATTACAGACAGAAAGAAACAACAACACACATTTCGTAGGCCTGAATTCGCAAAAAAAACGAAGAGAGGCACGCACAAAATGCTAAAGTCAATGAACTCACACGCATAACCAAAATAAAAACAACAACAAAACACAGGCAGAGAAATTCGCGATCGCAAAAAAGTGCGTAGCCAAAATTTTGCGAGATCAACGCACGCACCAAAAAAAAAAGAAAGAACATATAATCAAACCGAAAATGTTGCCAAAAAATCGCTGGCTGGCTAGGCTACCTCTCTTTTTCGCTCTGTCAACATTTTTCAAAGTCAAGTTGAAGAGCGTGCGAATTATATAGATTTGCTTTAGTATTCGCGTATCTGTGTGTTTGTGATACTTTTTTTTTTTTTAACTTTGCCAATTCTCTCGCTTATTTCTAATCTTTCCTTTGCTCACTCTCTCTCTCTGTGTTCGCTGCTTACGCAATTTCGCATGTTTGCCAAACACAAAAAAAAAATCAGTAAAAAAAAAATGGGCAGAAAATATCAGCAAGATAGAGGCAGACTTTTTTTTTTTCTGCTTGTTTCGTTTATCAGTCACACACTTGTCATATTTTATATTATATTCGGTGACAAGAATTTTTTGAATAAACCATATGATGGTTCTATAACTAACTACAACCTATATAGTATATAGGAATTTCAATATAACATTACTAATATTTTGTTATCGCTGAAAAAGAAATACTGGAAAAATGTAGAAGGCACGTTTTCAGCACCTCAACGCATGACATTTGGCGGAAATTCAGAAACAAATTTATAACTCAAAATGTTTTGTAAGCTTAAACCAATTATGACAAATTTGTATAGAAAGAATTCACAGAAATTGCTAAATATTTGCAACTTTATTTCCCTATAAAATAGTTTTTTTTTTGGGAATTCTTTCGAAAGAATTTACATCTAAATCATACTTTTGACTTTTTATGATCTTTTAAGCCTTGCAGTAATACTGAGATAAAACGGAAGTTACGTAAAAATGTGTTTAAATGAAATGCCATTTTAAATTAACATATTTATGTTATTAATTTATGTAGTTTATAAAGCAAAAAAGGTTAAAGATCTTGAAGTTTTTCTTAATTTGCATCTTTCAAGAATCTAAAGTTCATATAACAGCATTTTTGGCATCTCACTTTTGGCATTTTCCGAGTATTAAAAATGTATGAATTGCTTTTCCTCCTCTACACACTGCCAGCTGTCATGGCAATGACTGCAATTTTTTCGATGCGTTTTTGCGACCTTCTGACCTCTCTCAGTTGGATAAAATAAATAGACAAACGATAAATTCATTAATCAATGACAAGAAAAGAAAAAAACACACCAACACACACCACATTTTCTCGCTTGCCAAACATCATTTTCCAACTATGCAAATTTGTCTTCCGCAAATAAAAAAAAAAAAAAAAAATGTGTGCAAAAATTCCAAGTTATATATATATTTATAGGAAAACATATGTTGTTATCTGTTTCTGTTTGATTTCGTATGTGGGTCACATACTATTGCAAAAATGGGTGAAAAAAAATTCGCACGCACTCATAAACGAAATCAGTTTGTGGAGCCGGCTGCGTAGATTGCGTATACGCAATGTGTGTCAAGGACAGAAATGTGCGAATTTTTTATGGGCCCCAAACGTTGCTGCTAGCTGGCTCGTCTGCTACCTATCCCTCTCTCTCTTTCGCGTTGGCTTTTAGCGCTGAGAAATGTTTAATTTTCCACAAAGTCTAAAATTAAACCCAAACGTCAGGAACAATAATAAAAAAAAAAAAAAAACTGAACAAAAAAACATCAAAGCACCTACTGAACTAATTTGTGTGTGCGTAGATAGCATTGAATTTCAGCTGTGCGACAAGCAGACCCACTAGAAACATTTTTTGTCTGCCATTTCTCGCTTCTTTTTTTTTTATTTTTGCAAAGTTTATTTTTCTGTTGTTGTATTTTTTCGCAACTATTCGCAATTCACGCCCACGGTCAAGCCAAAGGTCAGGCCAGTTGCCAGTTACTCTAAGCCCACGAAACAAATGAGCAATGAGTGCAAACATACATTCAAATCCCCAGATGTGTGTTTCCCCAATGAGTTTTTTTCTATATATATATTTTTTTTAATTTTCTCTTTTTTTTTTTTATAATTTTGCCATGGAAAATGCTGCATCAAGAAACTGTTCGTAGTATGCCCTCGGAAGAGGATTGAAAATGAGTTTGCTTAAGAAGTTTTTTAAATATGAGGGAATCGAAGGGGTCTACATTCTTAAAAGAAAACTGGAAAGGGTATTTATGAACAGGAAAAATGTAGGAGTTACTTTTTGATAAGCATTATGATATTGATAAGATTGAAATAAAGATTTAAAAATACGTTTTAGACATGGATTATTTGTAATAAATCATTAATCGATAGTCTTAAATATTTAAAACATATGCAATATACATTAAAAATAAATAAATATTTAAAACAAGCTTCATTAACATAATGCCTTGAAATCTGTACTTGACCCTTCTTTTTAGTGAGAGTATATTTTTGCACACACATTTTGCTTAGAGTTTATATGTACATGTGAACTTGTATCCGCGCTTCTTGTATGAATGTATCTTTCTAACTTTGTATCTGAGCAGCTGCTTCTGGGCTTCGTCGCTCCCTGTTACCCCGAATTCCCCAAAAAATTTCCCCTGTTGCCTATCTTTGCTGTCAATGTGTGTCAAATTTCCAATTGGGTCGCACGCACAAGCTACTTTGTTGTTAGTATTTTGCGAATTTTGTTTTTTTTTTTGGTTTTTGGTTGTCTATGTATAGGTTTGTGTGTGTGAGTTTTCGCGAGCGCGTTGATCGCGGAAACGAAACAAAAACCTTGCCCACAGAGTTTGTAGGTGTGTGTGTGTGTGTGTGTGTGTCTATTTTTTGTGTGTTTTCATATGTATGCGAACGCATTGCGTAATCGGCGTGTGTTGTACTCTCTAGCTCTTGCTGAATTTTCTGCTATTTTTTGTTGCTTCTTTTTTTTTTTTGGACAGCAGCTTGACAACTAAACAAAGCCAAAAAAGACAGCAGCACCCCAATAAAAAAATAGTTAAAAAAAAAAGAAGAGCGAGGGACGCCTAGTTGGGTTAACTTGGTGTCTTTTGCCTAGTTAGCGCCTTCAAAAAAAAGTGCAAAAAAAATCACACATTCATATGTAGATGTATGTAGATATGTTTGAAGCCACAAAAAGCAGTTAGAAGTCAAATGGCGCAAGAGCTAAGCAACAAGCTAAAAAAAAAGCACGTTGGAAACCAGAAAAAAGTATTCAGAGAAATTGGAAAACCCACGTTTTGACAGATATATGATATAGCCCAATGATCTTGGCGATTCCCACACAAAAAATTAATTCATATAAATTTTAATAAAAAATATAAATTTGTATTCAGTTTCAGAAGTTTTTACTTTAGTAAGTTTTATTGGGATTATGGGATTGCGATAAAAAATGTGGTTAAAAGGATTGATTTTACCCCAAATTCATTCATTCATTCATTTTAATACAACATTTTAGGTAAAGTTTTCAACTAAAAACCTTCCAATATATATATAAGAGCGATAGTAAATATTTAAAAGAAAAATTTAATTCAATCATGCTTTTTTAATACCAACAAAATGCCTTTCTTTCAATCCAAAACATTTCAACCAAAATCAAAAATACTTCCCAAAAAAGTAAATGTGTCAGTGCGTTTCATAGCTTCTGGCTTCTGTCAGTGTCTTTTTGGAGCGTCATCTAAACTTTTTTGCCAAGCGCAAAAGCGTTCATAAATTGTTATGGGCCACAGCAAAGAAAAGAAAAGAAGAAAGACAAAAAAAAAAAATGATGGCAATGAAATTGGATGATTCAAATGAAACTTAGATGATGGCGATTAAGGTGGTTAAGTCAGATGGTTCTGGCCAAAAAAGTTTTTACCACACGAAATATTTGTAGAAAGTTTTAACTAAATGACGAAAGTAAATTAAAGGCATAGATAAGACATCCTTGGTTAGAGAAACAACAGACATTAGAACAGATTGCCAAAGATCAAAGAAAGTTCTTTCCTTGGAAGTTTGTAATTATGATAGATGAGTTTTCTTTTAATCTTTTTTTGGTTAAAGCAAAAGAAACTCCTGAAATATCCCACTAAATAAATTAAACGTATTTTTTAAACAACTTAAAAATCATAGATCAAAATTCTTTGATCTTTATAATTTCTATCACCGAAGAGAAGATTTTGTTCTAACTTCCGTAACTTGGGTTGACTTTTTCAAGCTTCTTAAATTCGTTAAGCCAAACTTTAATCTACTTTTCTGTGAGATCCTTAAAAATACTTCAAAACCAACCCTATTCCTATAATATATATATGTATATAATATCTTCTGTGCAAATCTTCTGCCAAACAGGTAGAATGCAAAAATTCTCCGAAAAAAATATCCCGTAAAAAAACTAAAGATTGCCAAAAGGCAAAACGCCAAAAAAAATATATGTTTCGTGACATAGGCAATCAAATAAAAAGAAAAAAAACTACAAAAAATAATAAAACAAACTGACTTTTGTACAGTTGTTTCTGGCTTGTTTCTTTTCTAATTCTCCTTCGCCCCTCTTCTTTTTCTTCTATGCGGAATTGAAATGTTTTTTGTTTGCCTTTGCGAAATTAGCAGCCGCACACAAAAAAAGTTTGCGAATTTTTGCGTTTCTCTAGTTTTTTATTGTATTTCTTTATTTTGTGTTTTTGGGTAACGCACAAAAGCGCGTTGAGAACGCAAAACACAAAAAAAATATATATATAAAAAAAAAAGAAAAACGTAGAAGAGCTGTCCCCGAATTTAGGTCAAATGCTCAACGTCGTTTCTGCTTGCCGATTGGCAAAAAAAAAGTTTGCGAATTTTTTTTATTTCTGCCTCTGCTGATTTTATTTATCTTTTTTTTTTTGGGGGGCTTTTATGCCTGTGTGTGTGTGCGTTAATGTTTTATTAGCTATTGTTGATGTTGTTGTTTTTGGTGCTTAACTAACGGTTCATCAAAATGATTGCACCCGCTTGGAAACTAACAAAAAAAAAGAAGAAATAATAAAATAGTCGGGAAAATACGAGGAACGCAAGAGGCAGGCAATCTACGAAATAAAATGCCATAAAATTGCCTTAGAAAATCGTTAGTGTTTCTTTTTTCTTCCATGTTGTCTCTAGCGAAATGTTAAGATCTCAATGGTTTTAATTATAGTATTTATAGGGGACTTTTAGATGTCGGTTGATCAGTTTTTATGTTTTTAAGCTTGGTAAATAAATTAAAAATAAAACTTGAAGAATGCATTACCATTAATGTTGAGTAGTTTTTAGTGTGTGATTCGAAGTCCTATTTCTTTATCTTATTAATTAGCTTATTTATCAGTTCCCTTGATAAAACACAAAAACTTTTGTCAAATCTTATTTATTTTACCTTCCATTGTTTACATAAATTTAGTACAATAATTTGTTACTGTAAGTTTTTGGCAATCACTTTGTATATTCGTCTGTGTATCTTCTATTGTTCATAGAGTTTGGATGAGAGAGACAGAGGTGTCAGTATTCTGTGTGTTTGGTGTACATTGAGTGCTCGTTTAAACAATTACAAAAATTGAACTAACTGACATTCTTCCGGTAATTACATATAGATATACATGGTAGTATTTGGTATGAAGTATGAGTTATAGATTTATGATTTCGATTTTGAGGGCTGGTGCATCATGAGACGTCGGCGGACAGATCCGATGGCCACATCCCAATTGTGTGATGCCTTCAGATTCTCCTCCTTGACCAATCGTTTGACCTTAGAAGCGGAACTCTTCCGTTTGTTAACCTTCTTCCTCTGCGACTTCACGACTCCGGAAGATAGTTTTTCCGCTGTCATTTTCATGGGCTCTACACTCACAATTTTCGTTGGTTTTGTTCGATGGTTTTTTCCATGTCGCCGACGCAATGATTTTTTCATCTCTACACTGGCCATCGAGAGGATCTGGCGTATAGACTGGACCCGCCTTACGGCCTGAGGTGTAAGATTTCGGATTCGGCGACCGGACGAGGGTGACACTCTTGTAAATTTACGATTCGGTGCCGGCGGCACTCGCATTGCTGCCACTTTGGGTGGCAGATCCAAAAGATTATCATATTTGGGTCGCTTTTCGATGAGTTGAGTCTTTAGACGAGACGGTTTCGGTGGCGGCTTGTAGGATTCCAGGGTATAGCGCGTCGTCCGCTTGCCACCCACTGTGGAGCGCCCTAGAGACCAAAGACCTTTGCTCTCC
Source organism: Drosophila eugracilis (assembly GCF_018153835.1). Lineage (NCBI taxonomy): Eukaryota > Metazoa > Arthropoda > Insecta > Diptera > Drosophilidae > Drosophila > Drosophila eugracilis. The sequence continues at coordinate 684,207 of NW_024572029.1, read as the reverse complement.
TTCTGGAAGGCACGGTAGATCAGGTGACGTGGCACTGGGATAGGCAGCTCGGCATGCCGTTGCTTAATAGGATATAATTAAGGAATTTTTAATAGTTTAAAATAAATAAAATTGAAAATGAAAAGCCTTTTAATTTAGTCTTGCAAACTTTAAGAGTTATGACCAGTAAAAATTTACATCTGCAGGCAATTTCAAATTCCAAATTGGCTTATATAAAATGAAAAGTTGAAAGGTAAAACCATAAAGTTATGGATTTTTAAGGCTTGGTTTGGGGTCACCTTTTGTTGGGGTATTGCAAAATTTTAAAAACTAATCAAGTAATTAAATTTAAATGATAAATATTAAAAAATTGAAATACAAATTTATGAAATTATTGACGTTTGCTTAAGCTATTTTGGATCATCAGTTTATATTAACCCTTAACCCTTAGTTGTCCACATCAATTCAAAGATATTTGCGTATAAAATAGGTTTAGTATTCGATATCTATGCCTAGTCTTAGGATTATTCCCCTGCATATGGTAGTTTTTTATCCAAACTTCCAAGATAATCTCACCGAATCGTATAGCTCCCTTTGTCTCATACTAAGTCCTGGCCAAGTTATAGCGGCTCGCTCTAGACCTTCATCGATGCTGCAATTGTGCATTATGCAAAGTTCACGAACGCAGTTATAGAACTGTAAAGGATTGGCATCCCGAGGCTTGAAGCGGCTCAAAGCCTTGATCAATCTAGCCCGTTGCTCTCGTTTCTGGTCTTCGGTAGGTTCTGTGGCATATGGTTGAGGTGTGTGTCCTTCTTGGTCCTTGGCCATTGCGATTGTGTCCGAAATCAAGATTCACGGGTCTAATAAAGCGCACTTTTAATTTGAATTCGAGAACTGTTTTTGGATTTGGCTCAAAAAACTGACCGGATTTTTTAATGACACATTGAAAATTTTAACTCGTATATAAAAAAAAAAAAATCAAAAATAAATTCGATGTCTATGTCTTATCCGGACCAGCACTCTGAATAAAATGAAGTGAGGAGGGCTGACACATTGAGAACTAAAAGGCAGCGACTACTTGGTGATACAAATTAATCAATCGAGTTGGGTAGAGTTACCTTTTTAAATTTTATATCTTAAGTGAATAAACATTAAAGAAGAAGGAAGTTGTTGAATAGTTGAGGAAATGCTACCTAGGCGCTTTTCCCATCGAAGTTGACCATAAAAAACAAATAAATAATTGTTGGGCAATAATAGATATAAAAAAAAAGTAAAACCAAGTGAAGTGAACAGCTGGACACAATGGATCTGCATACATCGATGAACAACACTGAAGAAGAAAAAAATCAATAGGTATAACTGACAAAAAGATCGATTGATTTAAGATTGAAGTAGAAACGGAAACGACTGACCTATCTGAACATCGAAACTGCAAAAGAAAATTAAGGAAAGGACTGTTAAACCTGTACTTCCTGTTGATAAGAAAGTTCCATAACACTTTTCAGATAAATACAATGTTGTATATCTTTAGGACTTTAAATATAGATCTATGTATAAATATATCCAATTTTTAATAAATACTTTGTAGGACTTCTAAAATTTCAAGATCAAAACCAATATCAAATTATTTGAAATTATAAAATATTATTTAGGGAAGTTTTATTAGTAAACGAGACCCTTTTAACCCCTTTCTCCCCTTAAAAGTTGTTTGGATTTGTGGTGGCTAAAACTAAAAATGGCTGCCAATGGGTTAAATGTGCCAGTAGCGCGCCCTCTCTTTTCTTCGCACTCTAGGGGCACTATTTCCATCCCGCACAAGCACACACCAACACACATACATATATACGCACGGGAGGGTTAGCAACCCTTACCGCTTGTACATATACATGTGCATGGGTTTGTGTGTGTGTGTGTGTGTGTGTGTGTAGAAGTTCTCACCCTCAAAAAAAAAAAAAAAAAAAAACCGAGGCATTTGTTCGACCATTAAATGCGTTCAGCCAAGAACTACAACAACGGAGGGGTAAAAAAGGTGGAAGAATAGCTAAAGGAATAGGAACAGGAAGAATAGTGTGTATTTCTCTAGTTTTGCTTTGTTAGTGTGTGTGCGTGTGGATGAGTGTGTGTGTGTGTTTGTGTTTGTAGATGTCCTTAGCTGAAATCGAGCTACCCCTACCCCATCAAAAATATAACATAAGGGAAGGAGAAGGAGCAACCGACACACACACCACGCCTCCTCTTTGACCTACACTGTAAGGAAACTGAAAAGAGGGGCAAATGGTATCTTAAAAGCCTAGTATTCATGCTCACAAAAGAATACCAAACTGCTGTAAAAAAAATACCAAAAAAAGACAGCTTACTTGTAAGAAAACCTAGTCTAAAGAATATCGGATCTAACCAAAACTTAGACCAATTCTTTTTACTAAAATATCAATTTAACCTTGAATGTATTTTTAGTATGAATCAAATCAGTTTTCTTTTGACATATATTTTCCGTGCAGTGTAGATTTTAGAGCCTTGTCTTCGGGCTTTGCGTGTTTCGATTGTTGTTACTATTGTTGTTGCTGTTTTTGGGGGTTCTCTGTAGCGATTTTCCAACAAATATTTGGACTATTCGTAGACATCCAATATGCATGGGCTTTTCTTGTTTTTACGTTTTTTTTTTTATATTTTTGTGCTAAAAGAAGGCCAGAAAGAGAGGGCTATAGGCCGGAGGAAGTGCAGGGCGGCCATTGAAATGAAGTTATAGTACAGGTAAACATATATGCATATATAAATGCACTTGCCCGTATATATATATATGTAGTTGTATATCTGTATATATGTATCTCCCTTTTTGGCCCAACGAATCGCTGGAGCGTGCAGTGTGCGAGGGAGATGGGCTGATGGTAGGGTAGGGGCAGTGGGTAGGGTGTCGTCATGTCTCGTGTGAAAATATGTTTTCTTTCATCTTTTTTCCCCCATTTTTTCCTCTTTTTTTTTTTTTTTTTAATTTGCATTTGCGCAAAAAGTGCAAAAGTTGACACACGCAAAACTCGGCAGCTTATTAGTGTCAATGTGTGTTTTTGTCACTGTGTGTGTGTGTGTGTCTGTGTGGGGATGCACATACGCTATATGTATATATATATATATAATATATATATATGCGTCGCCATTTTGCTGGCCAGTTTACTCATTTTTTGTTTGTGTTTGTGTACTGCCCATTTATAATTTTATTTGTATTTCTCCTTTGACCCTCTGATGCCCACCTACTCCCTCCCCTCCCCTCCTCCTTTCAATGCACTTAATGAAATTCTTTTTTAACGTATTTTCTCTGCCATCTCTTTCTCTCATTGCAGGTGAGTGGCGCTTTTTTATTTATTAATGGATTTTCCATTTACCCTTAAGAACGTTTTGACACAAGGATTGGCGGCCAAGGGAAAAGGCTTGACGTCATCCCAAAAAAAAGTGAGGTACAAAAGCCAGAAGTTGCTTTAAAAAAAACTGTTAAAAATATTGGGGAAAAAAGTCAACTAATTGGAGTAGGTAAGGTATTAACCCATGTGTAAATCAATTGGAAATAATTTGATGTTTTATGAAAATGGAATTGATCAAATGATTCCAGTTAATTGACGTTTCAGGCGGCGATGGTGTTTATTTTTTTGTTCCTTTCTAGATGACTAACGTAATGGTTTGTTAGGTTGATTAAAAGTGGTTAGGGGAAAGGAGAATATCTTCTAGTTTTCAGACCTTGGAAAGGTCCCAAATCTCAATTTAATTTTAGCCCCTGCTGTGTTTACTCACTGTCAAATGTTTACTAATTATATCAGCCGTCAAAATTTGCTGCCTCATCTGTGGAACCCTTCCTTTCCCCACATTTTCACCCATTTTTTTTTTTATTCTGACTCTCATCATTTTTTGTGTGGGCTGCAAAAAAGTTGCGAGTGTCAACAAACAAATCCAACAAAGAGCTAGAGAAGTGTGGAGCTTTTTTTTGTTAGTCGTCTTCTTGCAATCGAAAGACTTGAAAAGTAAACAACAACAAAGTAGCAAAGTAGTTGGGGAAAAATCAACAGAAAATACCCATAGAATATGACAATGTTGTGTGGGGATATGTGAAAAGCGGAGATGATTTCAATCCGATGCCAACTAAAATGAAGACTAATAATATCAAGAAAGGTAGATTCTGCAGCGATCGTAATTTGAAACGTGATGGGAGGTTACACGGGAAATAAAGAGGGATACTTTAAGGTCCCTAAAATATTTATTAATAATATAAGAACAATATATTTAACAAAGTCTAAAATCGAATTTCTAGAGATGTTAAATTGTTTTAATAGTTAGATCATTATGATTAGAGAATATTTTTTCAGTGTGGAAATGATTTTCTATGCCTCTCTTCTCAGATCTTCTTTTGGGGGCTGCAAGTGTTGCCCTTGTGGCATTTTCCGGCATGACGGATTGAGCCCAGCTGCATCCCACTATTCCTTTGTAAGCACCTACATCTTGGCTACGAAAGCTACTTGGCAGCCTCCCACTGATCTTTGCTTCCCAACTCGTTCTTATCTGGAGTTACTCTTTCCTTTGAAATTAATCTAAATATTCGAAAAAGAAGATCAGCAACGGTAGATGAAAGAAGCCAAAAAGAGAAATTCAATAGGGAATGTTAATAAGGTTTCAAAGATTACGTTTTCATCTACCCAGAAAAGTGGTTCAAAAAATGATTATAAATATTTCTTGAACTTGGAGGATGTATCTATAGAAGTTTTGCTAACTTTTTCTACCTTAAAAATACATAATTTTCCGTTAAAAATGTATATTACTAAGATGGAATACATTTTTCTAATGATTTCCTTTGAATTTTTTAATGATATAATTTAGCAAAATTTTGTTAGTGCATCCAGAGCTTTGTCTTTTTGAAAGAATCTAAGTCGTTTTGTCTTTCCTCTGACTGAAAATGCAGCTCCCGATGTGGTTGGTGTTGTTGCAATTTTTGTTGCTGTTGCACTTTGGTTTTGGTTTTATTTTTTTGCTGCACGCAGAGCACGCATTTCCAGCGTGAAATGCAATTTCTGCGCTAGAGGAATTTCAATTGTGTTGGTGCGGCCCCAAAGGGGGGATAAGTGCGGGAGGCGTTCTTCCCAGTCTTCAACTCGGACTTGGTTACGCTGGGGAAAATACGTTACTTAACTTAAAATTTAAAGAGAATCAAGTCTTAAGCTAACTTTCATTTGAAATTATTTTTAATATAATTTGAAATTTATTTTCTAATTATGGTAAAGACCCAAATGACCTCTAACCTAACCTAGAAAATTATGTATTTCCCTTAAATACATTTCCGAAATATTCTCTTGACCCAAAATTTTCTCCCAGTGCATGCATGTGTATAATTTGGTTTTCCTTTTGCCGTTGCAACTCCCGCAACTGCAGCTCAGAAAGTCAGAAATAAATGGATGGATGATGGGCCAAGTCAGTCTTGGTCTTCAGTTTACAGTCTACAGTCTGCAGTCTTCGGGCCGTAGTCTTCTGTCTTCAGTTTGCTTTGGTTTAGACCCGGTTCAGTTTTGGCGTTCGTCAGTTTGTCAGTCATTCAGTCAGTCAAACGCACGACGCTCACGCAGAGCACGCAACTCGAATTGTCTTCGCTTGATTCTTCTGTCCCGTCTTCTTGCAGTCCTCGCAGTCTCCTGTCTCCTGACTTCTCTACAGCGGCATTTCTCCTACAGCCCCACAGCTTCCACTTTTCTTCTCCCGTTTCTTGTTTCTGTGCACTTCTTTTAATGTTAGTTGAACTTGGAGGCCACAGCAAATTGCAGCTCTTCTACACAATTTCCGAAGACGTCAAAATGTGTTGTTGTTCTTGCTTTCGTAGAGATTTGGATTTGTGCGGGTGTTTCTCTTCTTTCCCGTTCTTCTGGCTGTTTCAAATCGGCAAAAAGAAAAGAAGAAGGAAGAAAGGAAACCAGAAGAGCACCGATCTCTTTGATCTTGATAAGCAAATCAAAGTGGAGCATGAGAAGAATTGCTAGTGGAGAATTGCAGGGCGCAAAATATTTGTGTCATGCTATGCAGATCATAGATTCTAGAAATATCAGTAATCTTTTCAAATTTTCTCAACTTGCTTTTATATTCTGATGATATTTATTATGCAATTTCTAATACATCTTCACTATTGGTTTATTTCCATAAAAGTATGCTTTGATTTTATGTGATTTCTAATATTTCATTTCTATAAAGTATACATTTGTACCTTTAACTTTTTGAAACTAAAAAGTGTTTCCTATTCTTTTAAATTAATTCTGTAAAACTGTATTAAAACTTCAAGAAAATTTGGTCCTACAAGTCATTTAAAATTCGATAAAATTGATTTTTATCTGTAAAGCCTTTTGAATGATGTGTTCTTTCATATCGGTTATCCCTTAAGCACACACTCCTTTCCTCGGCGGTATTATTAAAATTAGCATTTTAAGTGCTGGATAACCCCGGGCAGCAGATGTCGATAAGTATAGAAGACAAACAAGCAACAAGCAATCAACACGAAACGAATCAAAGGATCAAAGAAAAAACCAAGAATGTTGCCAAAAACAAAATTGTAATTTATTCATCTCCAAATATGTGAATATATACGGATATATATATCCATTAATATATACTCTTATATATATATTCACATTTTTTTGAGACGCGTGCCTTGCAAATTCAGAGCGGCAAAATTGGCTCCTTTTTGGGCACGTTCCAGCTGGCTTGAGCTCTTAGTTTTGCCCAGCCCCTCACTTATGTTAATTATTTGCCACGGCTAATTATGTGACCAGAGGACCCTCTTTAGAGGGTTAAGGACCCGCCGGAAAAAGGCCAACGGGGTTAAATCGAGTAATTTTCATGGCAATTTCTGCGTAATTCGCTTGCCCAGTCGTTGTCGTCGTCGTCGCATGTCTGGCGACAAATGCCGGAATCTATAAAATAAATAATAAAATAAAGTCCGCACCCTCCAAGGCAAAAAGGAAAGGAGGGAGTGTCCTTCTGCACTGCTACTGTCGCTACTGTAACTATATAATTATCGTAATTATTTTAATTGCACCTCAAAGACGGCATACAAAAAAAAAAAAAAGCAAAAACGTATATTAAAACGCAAGGCAAAGCGAAAAAATAAAATATGTAAACAAGGATCGAAAGCGACGGAATAGACACGAAGATAATGCATAATGCATTTTAATTGAAATAATTCAAAGGGTCAGTGGGTTCGTTTAAGAAAGGACGAAGGAATATTCTGAGAATTCTGAGGGAATGTGGAAATGGAAGTTTTATTGCTCGATTACTCGATTTATATGAATATATATATATACATATATATAAAATATTCAAATTCAAACCTAATATAACTCTAAAATATTTTGGGATTCCCCACACAGCGTTCTATACATATACTCGTATATCATATACAATTTTTGCACATTAATCAAAGCATTCCCCCAATATGCCAACTGGATTTGAGCATTGATACGAAACCCGATAATTTTGCATTGGCTTCCCGACAGATTCTCCTCGGCAGCCCAAGTTCAATATCTTCTGGCTGTGTGCCCCACTCTCAGCTCCTTTTGTGGTTGTGGCCAACTGAGTGGTGGTGGTGCCCTGCAACTGGTCAAACCACAATAACTGCAGGTCCAAGACCTGCCCAAAAAAAAAGAACGAAAAAAAGGCAGGCAGCAGATAAAGGAAAAAGGCCATAAAAACTGCTGTTCCAACTGCTGTCCGTAGGTCCGGTTGTCCAGTTGTCCAGTTGTCCAGTTGTCCGTATGTCCGCTGCTTGTCCGTTTGTCCGTCCGTGGAGTGTCCGTAGCTGCTGGCTACTCTTTTGGTGCTCTTTTTTGCCGGTGGTCCTGCCACTCGCGCCTCTTTTTGTTCTCGACTTCTCGACTCCTTTTTGGACCGCAATCAATGTGAAGTTGGCTCTGTTCTTTTCCTTTCTTTTTTTCTTTATTATTTTTCCCATTGTTGCCTTTACTGGTGCCGCGTTGTGTTGTGTGTGGTCAGTTTTTGGTTTGAGGCCTGCTGCCTGCTGACTGCTGCTGCTGGTGGTGCTGCTGTTTTGGGTCCCCGAGTTGATTACTTAATTCTATTGATGACGTTTTGACTGATTGCCTTATGAGCTTTCACTTTTTCTGCTGCAGACTGCCGACTGCGGCTCAGTTATTAACTGGTGCCGCTGTTATGAATTATTCATGCAACAACCACAAGGCGCACACTTTGTTGCCGCCTTGCTGAACTTTTTTTCTTTACTTGCCTCGATGTCCGCTGCTCTGGGACTTCATCATCAGGCGATCCGATCCGATGCGAAGCAATGCGATCCGATCGGATCCAAATGGACGGTCTTGGTCTTGGTCTTGAGTATCCGTTGGGTCTCTTGCTCTCGTTAAACGTTTCAATTGACATTGCTGATTACACTGATCAGCGGGGATACAGATTTTGGACATGTATCCATGGATATAGACAAGGACATGTATAATATAACTTGGTGACCGACTTCATAAAAAGAATATTCTGTTATTGAATTGGTCACTCTAAACTGAAGGTTGTAAGGTCACACTTTAAATACATCAAGTAATAATCCACGGATTAAGAAGTAGAGCATGCACTTCAAACTTTCCTATGTACAATTTTGGCATATACTTTGTATATATATATTTTTGCGGTTTTGTCATTAAAGAGGTTAGCAAAAAAATACCGCAATATAGAAAAAACGCATTTCACACATGGCCACAATTTATGAGCTGACATTTTTTGAGTGCATTTCTCCTCGTTTTTGCTGTGCAGTGTTTACCGCTAGATGACTTTATTAACGCCACTGGTGGCAACATCATCATCGTCATCGCTACGACGGCGACCAGCGTCTTGCAATCAAAGTTGCCGACAAAAGTTCCGCAGCTCCTCATGGACATATAATACAGTCGCACTCATACGTATATGGTCGGGGCATGATTTAGTGTCAGGCACGGCGAATTCCTTCACACCTGCTAAAGTCTCGCTGTCATGTCAATAATGTCGAAAAATCTCTCTCTCTTTTCCTCTTCGAGTCCAGCATCTCTTTCACTCCCAAAGCAGAGTGATACCTGATAATGATGTGACAAAACAGCGGTCGAGATTTTTTCTTTACTTTTTCTCATTTTTTTTTTCTGTTTAGCCCGCAGGCGAATTGAGGTGCATCTTGAAAGGAGTTGGAGTAGGGGATAGCCAGCCACTGCCTGAGGAGGTATAGTTACTGGAAGGGGCTTACCCCCCTTGGCTGTCATTAACGTGATTTTGTTGCTGTTATGCGTTATTACGCGTGCGCAGCGGCTTTAAGGAAAAAAAATACCAGAAGGTGTGGAGTGGTTTTGGATGCTGCTACTACTACCCAACTACCTGTAAAACCTCTCCTTTTTGAGATATCGCCTGCCAACGTTAAGCTAAAGTGACATTTTGACAGCGATGCGTGATAAACGACGAAAAAAGGTGGCCACATGGCCTTTGTTGTGGGTTATTTGGTAGGCTTTGGCTTACTTTTAGCCTTTAGTGAGAGCTATTAAGTTTGAAAGGAGGTTTGTTTGAATAAAGCAGATTTAATATAAGATTTCAATGTTGAATATTTGGGATTTTGTTATAACTATTAGGGATTATTTTAATATTTTATATTTAAGTACGTATTGTTTTGGAGATTCTGATTTATTAATTTTAGTATTTTTTACTCGTATATACTCGTACACCCTAAGTTTTTCTTAAGCCAAACGATCTATTCATGTGTTAAAGGCTTAATGTTAAGTGTGTTATGGCTGATTTAATTTCTTGTATACCAGCCGCACCCGCACTATCTTGTATTGTGCTCTATAAGATCCATTTGATCCCCCACCCCCATTTAACCCACCTCTCTCTGCTCCTGATTTTTAACCCCTGTACGCCTGACAATGCGTCCGTTGGAGTCGCATAAAAATGTTCGATGCTAGGCAAATAAAAAACCATAAAAACCTCCGAAGCACAAACATGCCGAGACAACTTAAGAGGGGTGGAGTAAGGAGCGCCAATGGGGCTTTAGGGGGTTAAAGGGGGCTTGACACGAGCTCCACACAGTGGTCGCGTTTTAAAAACGCGAACAAAACGCGTGGGCGCACAATAGAGTTGTTGCTTTTGCTGTTTATAGTTGTTGTTGTTGTTGTTGTTGTTGTTGTTGTTGTTGTTGTTGTTGTTCAATGTTGTGCGGCCGACTTGAGAGTTTGACTGCGCCGCTGGATTTTGACATTTTCTAACACGCGCCTGCCAAGCGGCATAAAAATTGACATATTATAATGTCATGGCGTCCCCGATTTGCGCCACTGCGTCCAACAAACATGCCAGCAAAAAGGCAGCCAAAATAAACTGCAGGAAAATCTCTCAATCCGTCAACGGAGGCTGCGTGGGTGGGCGGCAATGGAAGTTCCCGTTCATGGGATGTTGGTCTTAAAAGGGGGGCGTGGCAGCGGAAAAAACTGTAGAGAATCGAAGGCAACGGCAAAGGCAAAGACGAAGGCGCAGGCGCCTTTTGTTCGAGTTTTGTTTAGTTGTCTTTTTGTTTTGACACAGTTGTCGTTTAAATGGAGTTTCCTCTTCGGAAAAGCCTCACTTTCTATCAGTCCTTAAACGATATTTCATTAACAATTTTTATTGCTTAAGGTTTCTTCTTTTAAAAAAAAACTACAAAACTCCAAATAGAGAAATTTAAAATAACATTTTTTGTTTTACTTGTCTGCTCAAAAAGAATTCCTGAACTTTTTATGAGTTCCATATCGGCTGTCAGTTTGTATTTCTTTCCGATAATTTCTGTGACAAAACTGTCTTGAAAAACTCTCAGCCCACAAGTTTCTGGAGTCTCCGGCACACGCACTTTTTTACAGCAATTTTTCCTTTTTTTTCTGCAATTTTTTTGTTTTGTTTTGTTTTTTCTTGTAGTCGGGACACAAACCGCAATTGAGTCTCTCAGTTGAGTTCAGTTGTTGTCTTTATCAGATTGTTGCAATTTTCTGTTGTTCAATGTTTTGCTGTTGTTGTTAGTGCTATTTGAGGTTGTTGTTACTGTTGTTGTTGCACAGCCCGCACTCTCTATGGAAAGATCTTTATCAGGCTTTATAGGTACGCTTTGGTTTTACCCCCAACGAAAGCAACAAACATGGCAGAAAAACATGTAATGAAAATTATGACAAGCCAAAATCCACAATAAGCGAAAAAGAGAGAGAGCGATAAATGCAGAGAAAGAAATCTGAATAAAGTTTTCCATTTTTCATTGAATAAGTTTGGATTTCTATAGTTTATGTGCTGTGTGACCATGCTCATTGCCAACAACTATAATAGAGTGACCTTTTTTGGTGTTTAATTCAGCTTATTATTCTGGAAAAAGCTGTCAAAATATTGAAGAACAATTCATTTGGTATGATTTGCAAGTATTATTAATATGACATGTTAAATCGAAATACAAATTTTTGTTCTGTGCATAGTTGGAGAAGAAAAATTGTAATATGAAAAAATTATAATTCAATGGAAAATTGCGCCCACACACGCCTCACCAACAATTGTTGTTGGTTGTTTGGTTTTTGGCCTTATCGCGAAGCGGAAAGCGTTGTTGTTCAATGTTGTCAAAGTTGTTGCTCTGGTTGTTGTGATTTTTTTGTTTGTTGTAAACTGTGTGTATGCTGAATTCTTTTCATATTTGATTTCTCCTTCCTGCCTGATGGTGATGGATTTGCAATTGCAATTTGATGTTCAACAATATCTTGATGGCGCTTTTTGTTGTGGAAATATTTACATAGACAGTGAGAGTTTCAGTTCATTTTTATTATATGGATCTAATTTCAAGTTACGTAGTAGTAGTATAAACATTTTAATATACCTTCTAAAAAATCCAATACATTGTGTGAACTTTGAAAAAGATCATTAAATGTATCCTAAAGACCTGCTGTTTTCATAGTGACATAAAAGATCATTTAACGATCGATCTAGTTTAATTTTCCATTTCCCAAAGCGCTTAACGATCACGACATAAAAATTGGATTAAGTATGCGTTTTTCTCTCTTTTTTTCTGAATCGTGAATCGATTAATGATCATTACAAATTACACTTGCCATTCGCTGGCGAAACACAACGATTGCCGTTCTTTGGCTTTTCCTGGTAACATAATTACCATGATTTCTAACCGTCTTTTAATTGAATTAAATACGAACAAGCGATAGCTGTATAATAATAAATTGCCGTCGATTGACGATCGTTAGCAGTAGTCGGCAAAAGCGAAAGTTGCGTTGGCCAAATTGGCCAAGATCGGATCGTAGAGCTCCTTCCTCTGTCTAATATCGTTATATTGCCCATATCCCACTGTCTTTCTCTTTTCTTCTTTTACTATATATTGATATATCCAAGTGATCTCTCTGTCTACTGGAAGTTGGCTGTCGTTCGTCCTGCTGCTCAGTTGTTTGCTGTAAATTAAGATCTTGCGATTAGCGCTGACAGCGAGCGAACGATCGAAGCAATCGGTCGGTTAATCGGTAAGATCGGACTATCGATCGCAGGTCTCTGCGGTGAGGAGTAGGAGCTTTCTACATTTTTAATGAGCATTTCAGCTCCGCCATCGATCGTGAGCCAGCGGCATCTATCTAACTCTTTTTCTCTCTCGCTTTTGCTATTCAATCTTTCTTCGGAGTTCATCCATCTACCACATTTGAAAACCACAATAACTATCCTTTAGATTGTCGTGTGGGTGGCCTTGTCTGCTGACTCTGTTATCGGGGAAATTATGGAAAACCTTCCAAAAGAAATCGAAAGGTTGTGGTTTTAAGTTATAGAGAAGATTTTCACAGAGTTCTTATGTTATATAATAGTTCGATAGAGCGTGAACATATGTTATTGCCAGGTTTAGTTTTCTTTATGATTCCGAAATATTTTAAATAAAAAATCGAAAATTTGTAATGATTTAAAAATTCGTTTTTTCCCAAATCTTTTCTTTTCTATTTTAGAGTATTGCCAATTTCGTTTTGCCAGCATCTTCTTGGGCAGCCTGAGGTTGTTGTTTCTGTTGTTACCGCTGTTGTTCATGTTGTTGTTGTCCTCTGTTGTTTCTGTTGTTGTTGGGATTGTGCGGGTGCGGATACCTCAGCCAGGTCGCCTTCTTGTTGTTTTCGCTGTGTTTTTCGACCGATCGTTGTCGTCGTCATCGTCGAAGTCGTCGTTTGTAAATCCCCCAGTTCCAAGTTCCCAGTTCCAGGTCCCCAGTCCTCAATCCTCAATCCTCAATCCCCAATTCTCGTCCTCCCAACATCTCCGGACTCCTTTGGGCCTGTCCGTGAGTGTATGTTGGTCCGTTGTTAATTTGCGTTTTGTTGCATTTGTTGTTGTTGTTGGCTGGCTGGCAAATTGTTACACGCGTTGCCTGCTTTGATGTCTTTATGGGTTTTGAATTTAGTGTTGGCCTGCCCCGCACAATCGTGACTGCCAGTCTTTGGATTGGGGGAGTCATGGGGTTGCCACGAGGGAGAGTTCACTGTACACAGTTAAAAAAACAATCCTATATACGGATTTAAATAGTTTATATATATATAATAATATATATGGTAATACATTCGTATATAGTAACTTATATATTCTTCAGAAAATCCAACCTTTATCAAATACTTCAATAATATCCTAAAGAATATATCGGATTTAATATCTTTATATAGTTTTCTTTCCTGTGTAGCTTTGTCTATCTCACCTCACCCACCAACTCCCCCTCAGAAGACATAATCAAATGTGGACAAAATTATTGAGCAATTTAGTTTTACTTTATGGAGCAATTGCTTTGGTTCACGGGGCAACTTACAGGAGGTTTGAGGATTTGGGGATGGGTTAAGGCTTTTTTCCTTCAGTTTTTTTTTCTTTCGAATCTGGGATCCGAAATTTTGCCGTTGGTGTTGATGCCCCGAAAAGTCTACGGCATCTCGCCATCATCATCGTCCAGATGATCATCCTGAGCCGCGTTTACTTTATGTTTATGCGGTAAATGGCATTAATGGATTTATAGATTCACGTTCCAGAGGTGCCTTCCATTTTTATCCACTCTTCGTTTCCCTGGATTCAAGCTTGTTTGCGCTTAGTTTTGATTAGGATTTATGGCGATTTATGGCAGGCCTGTGGGTGAAAGGAGTGGAGGCTGCTGTGGGGAGAACTCAACTTTAAGGCGCACTTTCTGCAATGGCAGGCGGCCCACTAAAACGGCATCAATCATGATGGAAGGCGCACTAAATGTTGGTAATTATGTTGGGGCAAATGAAAACAGCAAAAAAGGTGATTTCAATGGGGGCATCAATCATCCAGATAGAAAATAAACATGGATTTTGAAGGGCAAAGACTACTGGGTTGATAATAAAAATTGAAAGTCAATTTTAAGTATTCAGTTTTTAGAAGGAAAATTATTGAAACAGATAGAAAGTATGGCTGTGTTTTCACTAAAAAACACTTCAAGCCGTAAACCCTTCACTAATCAACCAATCAATCAACCCATCCACAAACATTTAGTGTCAATCACTATTTTACCAGTCAATCAATAAAGAAGATATGCTTAGCCCTTAATTAAATTCATAACATCTAACTATATAATAGCAGGCCTTTCATCTCGACAAGTCAATCAATCAATCGAGTTGAGAATTTTATAGAAAATCCCTTAATGTCCTTGGGGTCAATAAAGCTCATTAGCAAAGTTCAATCATCATGGGCAAAGCAACCGATCAAAATGAATGCATCCATTTATGTCAATCATGGATTGCTGCTGACCTTTTGTTGTGTTTGCAAATCTCAACCGCCAAATGGTCACCCACACGAGCGTTTTGATTGATAGTTGCATTGAGATGGCCAATCCCCCGAGACCATGACAAAGTAGTTTGTCCATTACTTCGTCCCCGTCTTTGACGGTTCTCCTTTGCTTTTCAAGGAACGTTCTTTTTTTTTTTTTTGCTTTCCACTGGGCCGTGCCCCGTTTTGAGGCATTTACCATTTTAGATGACCTTACTGAAGGTATTATGATTTTTAATGAGATTTTTTTTTTTTATTTTTTTTAATTTGGAAAGAGGTTTATACTAATTCAATACTAAAGTTGAGTTTTGAATAAATTTGTCCATATTTTCCCATAGTTTTTTAAATATAAAATTTAATCACATTAAAAAATCGTTTTATCGTTGAAATTTATGGTGTTTTCTTAAAAAATTTTGTAATTCTTATTAGAAAGAAATTCTGTATACGTTTTCTTAATCTACATAACAAATCTGTAGAGCATTTATAGTTTCGTTCTTAAAACTCAACTAGTTTTTATTCCATTTATTTTTTTTTTTGTGAGCTTGTGCTTTTGCTTGGTGATTTTGCCCTTTGGCCAAAAACTGTCGCAACTCATCAATTTTCATTCACCGGCCGTGGCCAAGACGCGTCTTTGCAACTATTATTCACGCCTGGGCAACGGGTTCCTATCCGACTTTTACTGGAACTCGCAACTCCCAGATGGCTCCACATCCTCCACACTATTCTCCGTCTCCTTATACTGCCACCCCCTTGCCCTCGCCAAGCCACATTGACGTTAAGCCAGAGCAATGAATGCTTTTAGCTGAAAACTGAGTAATTGAGTGACAATTAAGTTATTTCTAGACGAACAAGCCGCGATCGTCGTCGGTCCTTGGCTCACCAACTGGCTGACCAGTATCTTCTCGCCTTTTTTCCCTCCGACTCTTGCTCTTTTTATATATATTTTCTTTTTATGAAATATTGCCAAGTTCATATCTCAATT
The DNA here is from genome assembly GCF_018153835.1 of Drosophila eugracilis. NCBI lineage: Eukaryota > Metazoa > Arthropoda > Insecta > Diptera > Drosophilidae > Drosophila > Drosophila eugracilis. Next base: position 668,450 of record NW_024572029.1, on the reverse strand, counting down.
ATGAGTGCCGACTATGGTTGGTACAGTGGTCTTAGGGTGATGAAAAAGGGAATACAAACTCTTATAATTTTGGGTTTTCCAATATTCACTTAGAATTTATATATAATTTTAGTATTTCCCAAATAATATATTTTTTCTTAAATATTATTAGTTCAATTTCCAAAATTTTCTTGCTTTTTAACCACAGCTCGTTGCACCACAGCGGCTGCTGCACTTTGTGCCCCTCATCCTGCGCTTCAGTGAGTGAGATTAATCGCAGCTTTGACAGGCGCTGCATTTGCTGCTGCTTTTTGGTTTCCTTTTCCTTTTTTATTTTTTGCCTTTTGCATGATTAAGCATTGAGGGAGGGGAAAGGTGTGTGTTGGTGAAGCTGAAGAGGGGGCGATGGGCCATTCGGGGGCGGGGCAGACCGCTGGCTGCCTTTGACATTATCACCAAAAGTGCCGACTGAGCAGGCGCGGAGCCATCAACAAGTTGAGTCAAGTCAATCTCTGGTGCTCCTGCTTCTTCTCCTCCTGCCCCACATCATTAACAGACAACTGTTTAGGCTTTTTCTCATAGTCGTAGCTTTTCTCTTGAGATACTCTTTTTTAAAAAGGAATTTTTAATCCTTTGTTAATGTTCATATTGATAGATTTCAATTTCTAGCTATAATCTGTGAAAATGTTTAGGTTTTTTTCTTCAAATTTTTAAATAACATTATCCTCTAATAATTTCGATTTCATTATATTTCTGCCTAAGCCAATATGCTGTCTATACTGGTTAGGGCATCAAAATCTTCGGTTCTTGATGGTTTTTCCTTTCATCTAGGGTTGTCTTGAGTTTATTTTTAAGTTAACTTCTCGGAGCATTGCCTTTTGATGTTTTGAGTCTTTGGGAATTGGTGAACTTTAACATCGCTTATGTCAAATTATGTCTTCATTTTGCCCAGTTAAGGGCGTGGCGCCTTGAGGTCTGTAACCATCCTCGATATATTTTCGACCCACCCCTCTTTTTCCCTCTGTATTTTTCCATTCTCTTCGCTGATTTATGACCAAAAGTGCATTTGGCGGCGGCTTGTTTTTGTTTACGTTTTACCGCTGACAAAACGTTGCAATTTTTTTCCACACTTCTCTTGAAATATTACGCATACGCAGCGTGTGCGGGTGGGTTGGGGGTTAATGTAGATGGGAGGGCGGTATTATGACAAATTGCACAAGAGCCGCGCGCGAACTTGAGAAAACAAATGCGATAGGAAAACATGCAAAAAGCACAAAAGGCGCAACAACAACAACAACAACAGCAACAACAAATACGAGAGGGGGAAAACAGACGCCGAGCGATATGAAAAGCGTAGCCGACAACAGCAACAAAAGTACAGGAAGCGTTTAGCAGAAAGGGTAGGGTGAGGAGATAGGGAGCTAGGTGATGTGGAGGGTGAGCCGGTGGGCAGTGGGCGGTGGAAGCGTGTGTGCGTATGCATTCGACGCTGCCAACGCGTCGCCGCTGATTGTTGTTGTCGTTGTCGCATTACATAAGCCGCATATCGTTTCCGCCACAGCGCCCACACACTCACAAACACAAGCACATGAACACCCGCACAGTGGGTCAAGAGGTGATCGACAAACAAATGATAAATAATAAACAGAATGAGGGGAATAACAAGAAGTTGAACGCGGAAATGGAATTGAAGTTGAAGTAGATGAAAGGACACGTTGATACCTTTTATATTTTAGTACAGCTACCTTAGTAGAAAAGAATATTGGTAGCACCTTTCACCCTTGATAAACAACCATAAGCGGTCGGTTTTCTACCATCCTCTGACTTTTTAAAAAGTTAAAACTGTATTTCCTAACCCTGTTCTTTGTATATAAAATAATAGATATATTCGATGCCACCCACTGTGCGCCTTGTGAGGGGAAAAGAAGAAGAAACGCCAGAAGCCGAAGAAGAAGAGCAAGCAGAGTCCGTGTGCATTCTCCATTCTCACATTCCCGCTTTTTTGTTTTTTTTTTTTTCGCATTCTCCCACAGCTTTTGTGCACTCGCGTTCTCCGCTGTGTTCTCGTTTTCGTTCGCACATCGGCCCCTTCTTCTATCACTCCTTCGCCCTTCTCCCTCTTTACGATCCGTTCTTCGCCTCCCGCTTCCACTCGCATTCGCGCTCGCACACCCACTCGGGCCGATCGCATTGCGCATTGCGTTGCGCATCAGAACAACGTTCGACCTTGACAGTGAAAATTCAATGGCAGCGACGCCGCAGTCGCAGCTGACGCTGACAGCGACGCGTTTGCAATTGACGAACGCAAATTGTTCTTATATATGTATATATAAATATATATATATATATCTTCATATACCAGTACAGTATGTACATATGTGAATGCGTACAGTAGAAGATCGGATGTAGTTTAAGGACTATATAAAGATTATGTATTATATATTTGTAGATTTTCAATAATGTTAGTTCAAAAAAGCTTCAAAATTTTTACAAAACTAAAAACATTTTTCAAACTTTTTCAATTATTAATTCTTATATTTCATATTGTTTTTGTTAAAAACTCTCTCAAAATCATTACTTACTTTTTAAAACTGTATGATATATTTGAACTTGTATCAAATAGGTTCTTACTTTCTGAGGGCCTACTGCACAACCTTATGGGTGTGTGCGCATATGTACATTTGGTTCCTGCACTAGTTTTTGCAATTTGTAGAACTCAAACATTTTGCGTATGTTACCGTCTGAATGACCGATTGTTTGTTATTTTTGTTGCCTCTCGCTGTTGTTGCTTTTGTTGTTTTAGGTGCATTCGCCGCACGACCTTGAACATTGTAGTTTTTTTTTTCTTTCATTTTCGCAATTGGCAGCGTGCGCACATAAAATAAACAAACACACGACCGCACATGTGTGGCAGATCGGCACAGATATGTAAATCGGCCTGTAGATATCTATTTACATACTTAGAAAGTCTTTTTTGCCTTTTACACTTTTTTCTCGATCGCTTAAAATCGCTATCGAATTTTATAGATGCGCTATAATATCGGAAAATTGGAAATTGGATATTGGAAGGAATTTTTTGTTTCTTTCAAATCCTTAGAAAAAGTTATTAAAAGGACTCCTATAGTTTTTTAAAAAGTTCTATTCAATCAAAAAGTTTCAGATTGATTCATTGGTATTTTATAAATCTAATTTTTTTTCCTAAATTATTTCAGCTAAACCTTAACCCTTTGCCTACATAGCCAAATGATACCCTTTATTTTAACCATTCCTTTCGCACTTTAGTTCCTACGCCTTATACCTTGTGATTTGTGTTTTGTGAGTTTTTGGCAAATTATTTTAGGTTCTTTTTGCGCAACTAGGCGAAAAATAGCGATGCAAAGAAATAGAAGAGGAAAATGTGAGGAAAAAAAGAAAAACCTTACCGCATTTGTATAAAAATTGTGTTTGGCAATGAAAAGCATTGGCCAATGGCTCTTAGCAACATTTTACGTGCGAGATTCGAATTCGTTTGTTGCTGATTTCGCTAAGAAAATTTCAACAATTTTTGCACTTTCTTTTGTTTGCCAGCAAACAGTTTTGAAAGTGCCACGCGGGATGTTGGTGAAAGGGGGGTGCTTATCTAGGTGGAGGGGGGATGGGATGGTTAGCAGTGGATGATGGGTGCGGGGTCTTGGCAACAACTGCCTTGGCTCGATTGTTGGGTTAAGTTTTCAAGGGCACGCGCGTGCATTTTGCGAATGGAATGAGAGAAGGCTTCTATACACAGAAAAGAACTGGGAATGAGTTGTGTTTCAAAATGTTTACTTAAAAAAAGTTTTTGGATATCACAGGATTAAAAATCTTAATAAAAACTATATCTAAATAAGCCGAAAGTAAATAGAATGAATAAATATAAGAAACTGAACCTAAAACTTATATCTTTCTCATACTATTCCCTTCCCTTTCTTATTCTGTCTCTATCACGCTGCCTCCCTTTCGCACGCGTTTGGCCTTGCACTTACGCTGCTGCGTTCTGCTGTCGACGCTACCGCCTCTGCTGGCGTCGCCGCCAACGCCACGCTCTGCACTTCCGCACACACGACAAATAAAAACAAAAACAAAAAAAAACGACTAACGAACAGCTGACGAAGCGTGGCAGCAAAGTGCCACCTCCCGTTCCCGCCCTAGTCCCGTCTCTGTCACACTTTGTTCACCGTCCCGCTTGTTCGCACAGCGCTGCCAGCCTCTCGCTCGCACTGCATCTTGACGGCAGCGAAAAGTGAAAAGTTTGCAAAAAGAATGTTAGAATCAGTGCTGATCTGGGCTAAGACAAAGACAACCAGCTTGGAATATATACGAGTATCTTTTTTTATCAATACTTTTCAAATTCATTTTGAAAAAAGGAAGCAATTTTGAAAACTATTTTTTTTTAGCTTTTTAGAAATATTTTTCTGATGTATTTCAAATAATTTGTAGATACGATTTTAAAGAAAGATATTTTAAAAATTAGGTTTAGAAATATACTCAGTTTTTAGAAACCTTGTAAAGGTTAATTTCAATATTCTTCAAGAAAACTGAACAAGATTTTAATACTTTTCAAGATAACATTTGGTATTGTAAAGATTTCCTCAAAAAAAGGACTTCCGTAATCCTAACTTTTAACGAACTTCAACTCAAAAAAAATTAAAGATGCATTATATATAATTATAACCTGACTTTTCGGTAATTTTCCGTGAAAATCACCGGCGTTTTGGCATCTCTGACCAGTAGAACTAGCCAACTGCAGCTGCGTTTGCCGTTGTCGTCGTCGCCGTCGCCGACGTTGCCCATCGTCAATTTTTATTTTATTTATTTTGCCGTGGCTTGTGTGTGTGCCTCGTTTTTTTTTCTATTTATTTTTTTTTTTTTTTTTTTTTTTTTTGCTCTATCGTTACTCGTTTTCATTTCGCCTGCTGCGGTTTCAGTTGTCATTTTACTACAGCCGCTGTTAGTTAGTTATTTGTGTGCGTCGTCGCGCGTTTCCCACAGAACCAAGTGCAACGCGAAGTTTGAGCCACCAAAATCAGCAGCAACAACAGCAGCAGCAGCAGTAACAGCGGCTAAAACATTGGCAACAAAGTAGCAACATCAGCAACGAAAATTGCAAGCAACAACGCAGCAACATATCCTTATTGAACGCGCGCACGCGTACGTTTTAAAACGCGCGCAAAAATCGCCTAGCATTTGTGGATTTTCAATTTGATTTTCTTTTGTGTTCTTTTTTTTTTCGTTCGTTTTTGGTTTTTGCGTTAGAGAGATTTTGTATGCATATTCTTGCTGAATTTGCTGCTGTTTTCAGTCGCTATCGCGATCTTCTCAAGGCTGCACGCGTTTTCTGCTGACGCCGCCGTTTGCGTCGCTGCGCCGCGTCGTCATCGCGTCTGCGTCGCGTCTACGTGTTCAAAGGCAAAAATTCCTTTCAGTTCGTGCCGTTCGCCTTCATAATTCCCCCTAATTATCCGCCGCACATTTCACATATTTAATACTCTCTTTTTTTTTCGGTGTGTTTCTGTGTGTAATGTGCAAAAAAATTAAAATCTAAACAAAAAAAAAAAAATAAATAGCGCACAAGAAATGAACGCCACGTTGGAAATGCATGCATAACGCATATAAAGTTCAAGGAAGTCCAAAAGGCCAACACATGAAATAATTTAAGGAAATTGGTCAACAAAAAAAAAAAAAAAAATTGGAAATAAATAGAATTCTTGTAGAGACTGATTTTCGGTTTTCGGTGTAATATTTATCTTTGGCAGAGCGGTTATTATTTTTGTTCTATTTACCGCTGCCTGCTGCATAAGCAAACAGGGTGAGTCAAGTCGCGTGAAATCGCATATAGTGAACGATCCAACACAGAGGCAAACACACAAACACATGGCGTATACGCGATGCGTCAAGCATACGCAGTGTGGGCATTGGAAATATGACAGTTACGTAAAAAAGACTTTCTAGAGTTAAAGTATTTTGCGGTTTGGGAATCTTTCTGTTAGTAATTGCAATGGAAGTTTTTTTTAAAGACATTTTTGATTGAAAACCTCCTCTTACTACGTTTTCTTAGCAGCAATTTCCATAAATACATCTCTTACCTAATCTTTAATGTCAAATAAATAAGTAAATTAGTTATACAAAAAGTCTCTTGCACTATTCTTGATTATATTTAATAAATTTTATATCATTCCGATTTCTTCTTTGGCTAATTTTATTGAATGGCAGACTTTCTGTCGTGGTGCTAAAGCGCAAATGCCTTGAACTGTCGCGAACAAATACATGTACAATACATACTTTTGTTGTAGTTTTGTACTAGTGTTTTTTGTTGTTTCTAATATTATTATTGCCGGCTTTGGCTATGGCTTTATCAGTCATTTGCTTGTGTATTATCAGTCTAAAGAGCCGTAAAATAAAATGACAGAAAGAAAAGAAAAAAAAAAAAGAAATTGAAAACGCTCGAATTTCAATTAGAAACAAAACCCGCAAAGCGGAGAAATTGTTTGGAATTGCATATATGCAAGTGCTGAGAGCCATTTTGGCGATAAACGTTCAGTTTTTTTTTTTGTTCGCTTTTTTGTCGCTGATAAGACGAAGGCAAAGTGCGCTCGTGTGGGCGGTGAGTTGGGGTTTTTGTGGGTGCTGTCTTTAGGGGGGGAGGTCCAAGGGTACGCCATGCGTATGTGATAAGGCAAAGAAACCGTACGGACAAGGGGCAGAGCCAGATCAGGTGAATTTTGTATACGAGGTGTGTTCAAAAAGTAAGGTGACTTTTCAAATTTCGCGGGCAACATATTTTCGATTTTCGTTTTTTTTGTTTTGTTATATTGGTACACTCTTCCCTAACATCTGTACCAAGTTTCAATGGAACATCCTCTTTTGTTTGGTTGTGAGAGGCGTAAAGTTACAAGTTGTTTTGCGAGCTCGGCGATTTTTTGCTATCGAAAAATATGGATCAAAGGATTTGCATCAAATTTTGTGTAAAAAATAAAATTAAGTGCTCTGAAACACTTGAAATGTTGACAGTGGCATACGGTGAAACTGTTCTGAGTAAAAAAAAATGTGTACAAGTGGTACAAACTCTTCCAAGATGGCCGGGAAGATGCCAATGACCAGCCTCGCTCTGGACGCCCAAGCACGTCAACAACTGATGAAAACGTTCAAGCAGTGACGAAAATTGTTTTGGAAAATCGTCGAATCACTATCAGAGAAGTTGCTGAAGATGTCGGTATATCGCTTGGCTCGTGCCATGAAATTTTTTCAAACGTTTTGGGTATGAGTCGTGTGTCAGCGAAGTTTGTTCCGAAATTGCTGAATTTTGAGCAAAAGAACCGTCGCATGAGCATCGCTCAAGAGCTGTTGAATGACGTCAACGACGACCCAGATTTACTCAAAAGGGTCATAACTGGTGACGAATCATGGGTATATGGTTATGATATCGAAACCAAAGCCCAATCGTCCCAATGGAAGAGCCCAGACGAGCCAAGACCGAAAAAAGCAAAAAATCGCCGAGCTCGCAAAACAACTTGTAACTTTACGCCTCTCACAACCAAACAAAAGAGGATGTTCCATTGAAACTTGGTACAGATGTTAGGGAAGAGTGTACCAATATAACAAAACAAAAAAAACGAAAATCGAAAATATGTTGCCCGCGAAATTTGAAAAGTCACCTTACTTTTTGAACACACCTCGTATTCACTGCTGCGTTTAGCGATTCGTTTATATTCTTACGCTATATGTACTTAATCTGCAGAGAGGTACTTCAAATTTAACAAGGCAACTGCTTTTAGAGAAGATATATATAATACGAGAATCAGTAAGAGTAATACATAGATGTTTCAATTTCGTTTCAAGAATATTAGTTAGTATTCCCAGTTTGTGAGTTTCGAAGCCTTTCCTTTTTTTTTTTGTACATTTTGAGGGATTTGACTATGTTTTTGCCCTGCTTAATGCAGCGCAACGAATTGCGGCGAGCGGCAAAAAAGCTTTTCATCAGCCCACAGCCGACAAACAACTAGCAAAACAGCAACAACAAGAACAACAACAGCAACAGCAATACAAACAACAAACACACCCGTAGACACAGCAACGTGGCAATAACAACAACAATAAAAACGACACAAAAACAACAGCAACAGGAGCATGAAAAACATTTTCCCACGATTTGAGTGCGGCGACGATGACGTTCGTCACCTACAGAGAGGAAAACCGCCCCCTTTTTGCCCCTTTTGAAAATTGCCTCTCCCACTCTGTCTCATCTAAATGCAGACGCCTTTCAATTCTTCTAGTGTTGCTTCCCTTCTTGTCTCCTCCCTCCGGATGGCTACAATCTCTTTTTATTTCTTTTTTTTTTTTGATGCAAAACACGGGGAAAAGGGTAGATTGATTCGCATTTCCTTTTTAGGTATGCAAAAATTATGAGGAGCCAGACGAAAGAGCAGAATAAAGGGCTTGGAAAATGCGAAGGGAATTTATTATTATTTTAGCATTTCACTTGCAATTTAAATTGCAGTGAAAACAACTGTTTGGTTTTAATTAACAGTCAGGTTATATGGTTTTCTTTGATACACTTTTGGTCCAACTTGATTAATGTGACCAAATATTTGTAAGCCTTCTTTAGCAATGTGACCAACTGTATGTGAGAAGCTCTAAAGTGACCAAATGTTTGTAAAGCACTTTAATTGCAATTAATTGCGATTAAGTTTGCAACGTAAACATTTTCGCATTGGCTCTGTGTTTCACCTCCCTCTCTATTTCCTCACCCCTTCCCATTTGCGTTCATTCGTCATTCGTTACGATGGGTGTGGGAATGTAGGCGGAGCAAAAAAAAATTATAGCCGCTGTTTTACCACCCCCCATTACGTTTTTCTCCCCTCCCCCTCCTGCTCATTGCATGCTTGCATGTGTGTGTGTGTGTGATGGCTCTTCGTGTTTCGTTTGCTGGCTAGCCCTTCCCCTGTTTTTCCATCGACTTGCCCCTCTGATTTTCCCCACGCTTTTCCCCTGTCGTCTGCTTTAGTTGTAATTGCATTTGTACAACACCAGCAACAACAACAACAATAACAACAACAACAATTGCAGCTGGGTCACTGCAAATACAAATATATGCATTGAAATTGTTGTTACCTTCGCCATGAGACACGCGCTTAAATTGAATTGGATCATATCTTTTTTCCCCCATTTGTGCAGCGTGTGTAAATTACAGGCCACGCCTTTCCTTTCTCCCTAGTGTAGTTTTTGCTGTTGTTGTTGCTGCCACTCCTACTCACCCACCAAAAAAGAAACATAAACGTAGCTGGTCACACTTTTTAGGCCACAAGCAAAAAAAGAAAAAAAGAGAAAGAAAAGTGATTTGTTTTTTCTCGGCTTCGCTTTTGGCCATGAAGTGTCCATTAGTTCATTAGCCACAATTGACTGCTGACAGGTGATACTCTTTATTTTGAGTACTACAGCTAGGAAGTTGGTTTGGGAAAGGATTTCTATAGATAAATAAGTGAAGTTAATAAAGATGAAGTACATTGGTCTTAAGAGTCGTGTAAATTAAAAGGAATTAACAACATTTTTGATTGGAAAACTTAAACTAAAACAAGAGGAAAAACAAACCCTATTTAATTTTAAAAAGTCCTTTCGATAGGGCATCTAAATTGAAGCTGTTGAGTTCTAGAACTCGTTATTGGAGCTGCTGCTGCCGTTGTCATTATGAATGAGTTTAATCAATTTCACAGAGCGGAAAAGCGAGAAGGCCATTGTTGTTGGCCGTTGGACACTGACAGGTCGCAAGTGTTTGCACTTGACTCCGTACCATGGGCCTTTTATGCCCATGTCTTGCCACTTCCATTGGCCATTGGCCGTTGCCCATTGCGATTCCAATTCCGATTCTGAATTGAATTGCCGCTTAATTGCAGAGCACGGGGTCTTACAGTGGCCATTATCTTCGTGGTGCATATGGGTTAAGGGGGGTCTATTCGATGAAATGCTGGCCAAGATCGCTACGGTTTCACCACAATGGTGTTGTCGGCCTTTTGTCGGAACCCGCGTGATTGATTGTCTATTAATAAGAGTGGCCATTTTCATTTTCATTTTCTTGATTTTTTTCTTCTTCCAACTGATATTAATTTTCTTTCTCTTCATTCGTTTTCTTTGCAGGTGAGTTCTATTCGGAAATCTGTGCGTGTGTGTGTGTGTGGAAATCTTTCTAATCTAATATGTAATTTGGGTAAGCCTGGGAATCATGATTTCCTTTTATGACGGAGTATAGAGATTTTCTAATTTAACAATGAAGAAATCTAAGAAATTACTAGTCAATCAGATTTAATGTCATTTTAATCTGGGACTTCAGCTCTCTTAATTAAACCCCAAATTAAATGCTAAGTTCCATCAGGACCTTGCAACATATGTTTTTTTTTCCCACTTTCAACCCCTAAAACAACTTTCACCTAACGGTAGCCAAATATCTTGGCCATCTTTCATTTCCCTTCCTTGATAGATCGATCCTGGTCTAAATGGGTAACGACAACTTTCTCCGGCTAGGGGGCTTGAGAACCTAACGGTCCATTTACAGTTAGTTAAACAGCTGGTCCTCACTTTCTTTGGCCTTTCGTTGCCCTTTCATTCATCAAGTAGGAGAGATGAATAAAAAAAAAGAGTCACGCGCCAAGAAACTTTCACTAGACTACAAAACCTAAAAGGGTTGCACCCGACGGCCAAAAAGGGTTTCAATTTTAATGTACTTCTGGCAGGCTCGTCTGATAGAAATCTTCGGTCAAGAAATTTGGGTCAACAAAACGAAACGACAAACAGCTGCCAACGGCAATGAAATGAACGCATTTAAGACAAGGGTTCCTTCCGAGCCATAAAATTAAAAAATAAGAAGATATAAGCAGACAGAAACTGAAACAGAAGTCAGCAGGTAACATCCTCAGAAAATAAAACAGGGGGCCTCTGTTTTTTTTTTCACTTTTAAGCTGAAATTTATTTTTGGCACGCGCGAATTTCAAAGAACAATTTGCAGCTGGCTGGTCAAGAAATAAAAGACACGATGAAACAAAATTTGGTGGGAAGCGGATCCCCCAAAAAAGCGAGACTTAATGAGCCATCGGTTGGGTTTTTTATTTCGGAATTTACGCATTCGTAATTGGCTTTACAATTAAGTTTATTTTTACATGTGTTTATCAGTTTAAAGTATCTGTTCATTGGGTATTGCGATTAAAAATGGTTTTAATTTCAAGATAAAGTTAACCATAAACTCATATGATATCTAAGTATTTGTTCCCTAAGATACTTATAACAAGCAAGTGATCAGAGAGATGGTAGTTATTATATTTTTAAAACTCCGAAAAAAAAAACAGTTGAGAATTATAAGCCATATTTGGAAATGTTCTATTCCGAAATTCCAGATAATTAACTACCACACATTTCTTAACAGATTGAAAAGGCGAAATATCATTTGTTCGAAATTGAGTGGATAATGTTCACGGTTGACCGTTAGCAAGACTTTTCCCGCCTATCACCAATGCACATTCCAATGCCATTCCGTTCCATTCCATTCCAATTTGCTGCGGACATGTTAAAAGCATTAATCAATCATACATACATATATGTATGTATCTACGTGCCTTTACCAAGGCAGCCAATGTATTTCGTTGGATATATGTTCCTGCCTTGATCTGGGGCGTTATCTGGCCTAATGAAGCATAATTTGTATTCCAACTCGATCGAAATGTGAAAGAGAGAGGTAGAGAGGATATGAAAAGAGAGATGGGCATATGTAGACTGGTGAGGACCACGGAGGACGATTCATCTTTTAATTACCGCGTTGAAAGCCAGTATTTTTCATCGCCACATCGATATGTTGGCTCCCTCTTGTTGTTTCTCGTAGAGTCCACATCGGAACTCTTAAGCCCGAGATGGTTAACCCACGCATGCCTGAGCAATTTAGTGTGTTAAGGCTTTTGCACTAAAATAAATCTACGGCGATTTGTTTGTTTGCACAAGCTGCCGGCTGTTTGCCGCTCCCCAAACCCCATAGTTTTTCCCCTCTGTTTTTTTTTACTTTGCTCGGCCGTTAACTGCCCGGGGGCCTACACTAAATATAACAGTCTCTGCCTAGTTGTACCATCCCCCTTCTACTCCTCCTGGCAGCTCTTCTATTTACCCCTCAGCCGGGTGTTATTTATCATAAAAAATTGCTCAGATTTGTTTTGCGACGGGCAAAGACATGACGCTCATTTGTTAGAGCAACGGCAAAAGTGCAGCAGACCCCAAGCTTTCTCTCAGCTGCAATGTGGAGTTGGCTTCTTATTTCTTTTGTAAATACCCTAGGTTAAATGTAGGGTAATTTAGCTTATATAAATTTATAGAAAACTTAAGTTAAAAATCAGAAAGAATCTGCAGAAAACTCACTAATCGTGCTCCCAATACTCCTGCAAATGATAAGCAAGATACTCATTTACTAATTTAGGTATTTGAACTAATCAAGAGTCCGTCCAATATGTTATAAAACTTATAAAGATAGTAAAGAAATACTCATTTTAAGAACATTTTTATAATAAAAATTAATCATTTAGAAAGACAAATCCCAGTAAGAGCCAGCAAGAGTATTTAAAGTTTCCTTTTCTTTTATAATTTCATAGATTCTTTGCTGCTGCGTTTGTGCGCCTCATCAACTTGTGGTTGCACTTGTGCATCTTGCGTCCCAGCCCCTATCCTCTGTTTTCAAAACGCCCCCGCTTTTTGTCTGTCTACCCCTCCTTTCTACCTGAAATATACCGTCAGCATTATTTTTATTAATGTTGCCGCCGTCTTTCTTTGCCACGGCCCAAAGTTCAACGCAAATATAATCTGTCAAATAATTTATCAGTGTTTGCTGATGATGTTCACTCACTCATTTTTCTATTGCTCCTGAAGAGCCTTCTGTGAAGATGATGGTCTTTGGCATATGGTGGTGATCGAGCATGTAAAGCAAACGAATCCACTTCTTCGTATTGAACTCCCTTCTGTTTGCACAAATCTCAAGGTTAAAAGGGGAAAAAGTGAGAGAACCAAGGAGGAGAAATGCGTGATTCAAATTGGAGATCTTTCTAAATAGAATGGTTATCTTTTGGGAGTCAAGTGTGGAAAATCTATGCTGATCTATTAGGCATATAAATAATAACTTAATATTATTTGAAATTCGTTTGAATATATATTTTTAGGATCAGAAAGATGTCTTGGGAAAAGTATCAGAAGTTTTTAAAATTTTTCCAATATATTTGTGAGCTTAAAAAGCTCTCATCTATGGGGTTTTATAGTCTGTCTTAAACAAGTTTATGTCTATATCATCCTTCCAATTTCTTTAACTGCAATTAATTTAACAACGCATTGTTTTCAGTGCACAGATTTTCGCCTTTATTGTCAACGCTTTCGCTCTTGTTCTGCTTTTGCGTTTTGCTTTCAATTGTTTGCGGCTGCATTTTGGCTCGATCGGCAACATCGACATGCATTTGCCGCCATTGTATGGGTATAGTTTTTCCTTTTATTTATATATATATATATATCTATAGCATTTTTTCTTTTTTAATTCAATGTGCGGATGTGTGAATGTGTTTGCTCTCAAACAGAAACGATTAAATTATCTCAAGGTTGCACGCGCGCCTTTTGCGCTTCCTTTTTTCTTTTGCTTTTGTTTTGAAATCTTTGAAATTTTGTTTTCATTCTCGATTTCCAACTGTTCTCCTTTTTGGCCTAAAAACCCAGTTTGGCTTTTGTATTTTTGGCTTGCTTTTTGTTTTTTTCTTGCTGTCTTGCTGCAAAAACCAGTTGATTTTTAGCCCTTGCCCTTGGTTTTTATTCCCTGTTTCCTTAGTTCCTCCTCTTTTTCATTGCCGTCATCCTTTCCCCTTTTGTCATCTTGGCCACCTGTTGCCCTTTTTGGCCCAATCGATTTATCGCTGTTAACCCGCCAGCAATCGCAGCCTCACAATCGGAATCGTGCTGCTCGTCCGCCCCCGTGCCACACCCCCTTCAGTTTTTTTTGGTCGGACACCGTGTGAATTATGATATTACAAGGCGAACGCTGCTGTTTTCTGTTGGTTTCTTTTTTTTTTTTTTTCTCCTGCTGACCGCTTGCCGGCAACAACAACATGTTGCTGCTTGGTCACGTGCTCTTTTGATATTGAGCGGCGAACAGGTGTCGAGTGTTCAAAAGCTCCGTGATGTATATATATATATTATCGTCAGAGATTTGTGTTTATAGCGGTAGCAGCTACAGGTACAATTTGAATGGCTCCTTCAGGTTGTTGGCCAAGGTGTCAGCAGCATCAACGAGATCTGCATCATGAATCGCTTTTGAAATTGGTCCGAATCAACACAGCATTCCTAGCGGTGAGCTATCATATAACTAATTGCATTTCCATCAGCAACACAAGCAACAGCTGCGAATGTTGCTGTGCCGGCAACAACAATTGATAAGAATAACATAAATAGCAGGCACACACAGCAGCAACACATGGCCAGATCATCAGCACAAAAAAAAAAAGAAATATTTCAAGTGCAACAGCAACATCAGAAATTCCCAAGTAGCAACAGCAACAATGACTGCGAAAACTCTCAGGAAATATATATGTTTTTTAGGCATTCCAACTTGGCCCACGCATAAAAACACTGCAAGAAAAAATCTCAAGTGTTCGTTTTTCATTTTGCTAACGATGCGCGCGTGTCAGCAACATGTTGCTACTATGCCACGTCGTTGGTGTTGGTGTTGCTGTTTGCTGTTGCTGTTGTCGTTTGTATCATTAGTCAAAGAAACCAAGTCAGGGGCTGGCAATCAGCAGCCCGTATGTTGGCCAAATCAATTGCTGTTGCTCCTCTCATGTTGCTGTTGCTGCTGCTGCTGCTTCTGTTGATTGTGTCAACGACAACAGCGGCAGTAGCAACAATAGACTTAAGTCTGGGCATGATTCATGGACATGTTGCAGTTTTCTATTTAGATGGTAGGAAAATAGGAGAAAAAGTTGGAGGAGGGCGAAGGTGCAACACCCACACAAAGATGCAACACACGCTAATTGTGTGTGAAAGCAGCACAGCAGCAGTTGCAGCCGCAGCAACAGCAGCAACTTGAGCCACATTGCTTATACGCCCACGTGTCTAGAAAAAGGGGCAAGGACGGGGGCGGTGGCTGGGACATTTGGCATTTCCATTTTTCCACCATTTTCCATGGCATATTTAGCATTCACAGTAGCAACAGTAACAACAACAACAACAACACCATACACAACGCAATCATAACCATAAAAAGTTGCTCATTTTCTTGGCATTTTTTGGCTCTTTTCGCTATTTTTCCTATTTTCGGGGCTTTTTGGCGACTATTTTGAATGAGAAAAGCGCCAACTGCTTTTGGCCGAATTTGGTTAGCAGTCAAGCGGCCGTAAAAGGAGCTTGTAAGTGCTACTGTTTTCCACCGGCAAACGGTAAAAATGCCGCATAATTTACGCAAAAAAAAAAAGCTGCGGTGGCGGCGGCGGTTTGCGTCTGCAACAAAATAAGGCAAAAATGAAACAAAAACTTTTCACTTTTTTCACAAATGGCCATGCAAATTACAAGACACATTAGCTCGGCTCTCCTGCGGCAATCCTACGCCTGCCAGCCGCCTAACCCCAAAAATGGGAGCAACAGCAACTGCAACAGCAACAGCAGCAGCAACAAAACGGAAATGCGACAACAGCAGCAACAATCACAACCAACAACCACAAGAAACGAGCAGCAGAAATGTGTTTACAGCAGCTGCCAAGCAGCCACCGAAATGGATTGTTTTTAGGCCAGGGCTGCCACCTGTTGGTCATTTCTGGAAATTCCTTAATTTGTAGACTAAAAAACCAAACTATGATGGGAACATCAAATGAATTTTATATCTGCAGTTTCTGATATAGAAGAAGAATATTTGTATTTAAAAAGTTAACCCCTAAGGTTAAAACTTTAACATACAGAATTTATTCAAAGAATTTCTATAGAAAATAAAGAAAGAAATATTTGGTTTATAAATAATAATAAAATATTAATAATACCAAATTGATGTTGGCAACCCTGCAAGTTAGCATGGCTACTTATTGGTGTCCACTGGCGGGGACAACTGAGACCCAAAATCGAGACTCAGTCCCAAAACTGAGGCTGAAACTTAAAGCCGGGTCTGAAAAACGGCTGCTTTGGCGTTTGTTGGTCCTCTTTGGAGCGTTTGGAATGTTTAGTTAACCGTAAGCAGTCGCAATGCGCCCGCGCCATTTTGGCATTGATTGCTGACCAAGGAAACTCAGACACACACATAAACACAATGAAAATATTTTAGAAAAATGAGAAAATCGATTTTTGAATATTCTAGAAAATTTGAAAAATTTCAAACCAAATTTTAAATTCCCAATTTTTAGACTTCTTAAATAGAAACCAAATTTAGAATAGGAATATACAAATTCCGCAGCATGAAATTCTTAAATTTCATTACTTTACAATCTACCCCCTTAAATTTAAATAGTATTCCGACAAATCGATATAATATTTCTTCCGGTGTACAAACACAAACACATCCCAGGCGAGAGTCAGTGGAGCGTGAATAACATTTGGTAATCATGGCACAAACACGAAAATGCATTAACCAAAATTGTGATCATAAATTTTCAATCGACACGCGGCGGGTGCTGTTCCCCTCTCCTTTAACCCCCTCCTTTGGTCCATCCCGTTTAAACCCTCCTTCCTCTCAATTGCCATGAATGACTTGAGTGGACCAAAAGCTTTGAACTGGACTAGAAGACGGAAGACTTCGGACTATCTGGCCGCGTATTTCTGTCTTTTATTTTGTTGGATTTTTTTTTTTGATTTTTTTTTTTGGGCCCCAAGCATTTCTTTATCCCCACATGCGAGGATTGTTGCAACTGCGGCTGCTGCTGCTGCAGCTGCGCACATTCTTGGCCAGAGAAAGTTTTGTTGTTGCTGCCGTTGCACAAGTGGCAGTAGTTGCATTTTGCAGTTTTCAGTTGGCCGATTGGGTCAGTTAAATGGCAAAGGCTGCAGAAATGTTAGGAGGGGGAAGCGAGCGGGATGTGTTGTAAGTTGGGCTATCAAAAACCATGCGTGGGTGTCGCGAAAATGATGAAACTAAAGACCAGGATCCGGTAAATATTTGACCAACTTTGACCGAAGTCAAAGGAAAAGAGAGATGAAGATGGTATATACTAGTATTTAGGAAAGGAAAGTCAAATATTTTCTTTAGTCAAATCTTAATTTAACAATAATATTTTTATGCAGAAAGATTCAGAAAGCTAACTGAAGTCTGAAGACCTCTGATAACTCAAAATAGAAGTTGTTTGTAGCCCAATTTATCTTACTAAGACTTCTACTTCATGTTCTAAGCTTCAAATTTTCCCCCTTTGTCAGTCTCCTTGTCTCCCTGACGTTCTAACAACATCCTGCCGCACCGCATTCCCTTTGCCCTTTGTCATTTAGTCAGTGAGTTACTCACTCACTCACTTATTCCGTTGAGCTTCCACAGCTTAATCAAAGCAATTTGCAAGAGGTTAACCCTAAAAGCTCAGCCAAAAAAATAACGTCAGATAGTTGCTGTGGCATATATGAGTCATGGCTGTGTGTGAGTGTGTGTGTGTGGCTCCTTGTTGTTGTGACCCTTTTTGGGTTAACCTTTTTTTCATCCATTGGATGAATTCTCAAAAATTTTCTAGTGTTGTTGGTGGTGTTGTTGTTATGTATGTGTTTGTACAACGCCTTGAATGCGGCTTCTGTTGTCGGTTGTCTGTTGTCGTTAGCCTGTTGCTGTTCCTGATGTTGCTGCTGCTGCTGTTGCCGTTGCTCTTGTTTCACTATCAACGCATTCCTTTTGGCCCCACATGGACACACATTCGCTTGCTGCGATAAAAATTTATTGAACCGAGGCCTCTGGGTCTCGGTTTCAGCTTCCATTTCAGTTTGAATTTTTTTCATTTTGGTCTTTTTCTTTTTTTTTTTTAGTTGGTTGTTTATTTTTATTGTTGCCGAGGTGTTGTGGCTGCTGCTGTTGCTCCTCTTACTGTTGCTGCTGTGCTGCCGCTACGTCTCGAAATCAATTGAGTTTAACTGCTTTTAATTTACTTGGAATTTGTGCGGCTTTAATGGATTTATGTCGGCTTATGTTGCCCCAGCTACAGGTGGCTGAATGTTGTTACTACTTCTGCTGCTGTTGCTGTTGCACCACAGTGGCTCTTTGTGTCTCAGAGTGGCATGTTCCTCTGCCACACAATATTAAAATTTATCATGTGCTAAAAACTTATCAATTAAATATATGCATAACATTGTTCAAGCCACTGTTGATGTTGCTGTTGGTGTTGGTGTTGCTGCTGCTGCTGCTGCTGCTTTGACTGATATTGCTGTTGGCCCGGCAGCAACATCAATCAAAATGCAGGCATCAAAATGCAGCCGCTTGCAATTTGATGTCGCGACTGCAATTTAGACATGCCTTGCCATGTTATTAACTAATTACAGGCGACTAATCTAAAACGCCGCCATGCAACAGGTGCCCATGCATCATCCCAAACAGCAGCCACAACGACACAACTAGCAACATTGCAGGATACACGGCAGCAAGCAGACCTGCTGCCGTCCAGCTGCCTAATGAAAAGTGACATCTTGGCCACGACCAGGCCCAAACTGTCAACGTCTCCTTGTCTCCTTTGTCTGCCTGTGTTCCTCCTTCTCATTTTCCTCATCCATGTTGTTGGCCCCACTATCTCGTTCTCCCTGACTCCTCGACTCGTTTGCATGTCTTGTCATTCGTCATTCTCTTGGCTCAGGTGCATGTTGCCAGCAGCTAGAAGATGTCGCAGCCGAGCTTACATAACATTGCAGCGGGGCCACCCGCTAGACGCTTCGGACACATGTTGCTCATGTCGCTCATGTCGCAGGTTGCTGCTGTTGTTGCTGCTGCCGGCACGCACGCATACAATTGTGGGACAAAATAATAGGGATGACTTATTATTTAAGTTTTTGGAAAGGAAAGCTGGTATTTGTGATTTATTTTCTGAAACAAATTTTCCATTTTAAGGAATATTTCAAGGGCTTAGCATTCTCAAAATTTCTTTAAGATATTCCTCTTTATCTTTTTATAAATATAAATCAAGATTATTTCAAGATTATTTTCACCTTGACTGTATTATATTGTGACTGTTTGCCGGAAGCAGATTCTGTGTTAATTACAAAAGAACTGGTCCCCTCTTGCGCCGACTCTTCGTTCTTTCTCTGATGATTATGATGTTGTTGTTGTTGCGTTGACATGCGTTGCTAAACGTGCCGCTTGTGGTTGCACCAAGCACC
Organism: Drosophila eugracilis; assembly: GCF_018153835.1. Classification (NCBI taxonomy): domain Eukaryota; kingdom Metazoa; phylum Arthropoda; class Insecta; order Diptera; family Drosophilidae; genus Drosophila; species Drosophila eugracilis. The sequence goes on along the minus strand of NW_024572029.1, from coordinate 649,145 downwards.
ACCAAGCACAGCCCCCTTCTTTTTATCCCATGGCACGCATTCAAATGAGGCCTCTGAGCCAGAGACTTGATTTCCTTTCCTTCAACCAGAGAGACAGAAACAACTTGGGGCTTGTGGCATGGCGAATGTGGCCATTCATGTTGCTGTTGTTGCCATTTCTGATGTTGTTGTTGCTGCTGCTGCTGGTAGATTATGAAAATTAGATATACAAATCAGCAAACGAACGGATGCTCGACCGACCAGCCAGCATCCACGGCACATCACATGAGGTATCAACATTTGATGCGTACAAGATCAAACGATGGAGAGATGAAGCAGCAGCGAGCGAGATCACAACAGGTTGAAGGCTAAGACTGAATGCTCTTCAAAAACATATTTTGGGTTTTATATTATATATTATCTGAGAAGAGATTTTTAATATTTCGTCTTGTTTTTGTTGCCACAAAATAATAACCTTGACATTTATTCTCGTATTTAGGGTTTCAAAATTTGGTACAGAAACTTGGAAAATTTCATATTCAAATTGCTTATGATTTTGCGGTTTCAAAAATCAAGCACTAAGAATTGATTTTCCAAAAACAAAACCATATATTTTAATGGTTTGTTTTTTGTTTTTATTGTTTGTTTTGGAATAAAATCATTTGAATGTCTAGGGAATAACCTTTGGTTAATATCTAAATTATTGCCTGATATTTAAAGTCATAAATCATCGAACTTGTTATAAAAGATTTATGACATTTTCAAAAAATTTACTACCTCGTAAATTATTATTATTATTTGCTGTACTTATGTCAAACGATTGGCTAGGCTTTTCAAAAACGAAAGCTACTTTATAAATATTTAAATATATTTATTAAAATTTAAGTTTTTTCAAAATGGAATTTATATTTGAAAGCCGTAAGAGTATTATTTTGGTTAAAGAAAAGCCTTGTAGAATCTGTAGCTGGCGGCAGCATAACATGCAACATGTTGTTGCGGGTCAGGGTCGCGAGATGTTGCTGCTAAGTTTTTGTGTTGTATTCTTTCTTTTCTGAGCTCCTTTTGCCCCTTTCTACTGTTGGTCGGTTTTGGCCTGTTTTTGGCCTGTTGCTTTGGCTGCTGCTTTGGCTGCTGTCGTCTGCGTAAATTGCTTACCAATCAAATGGCACTCGAGCTCTGAAGAGAGACTCTCGCGGAAATTGCTTGAAACGGAAATGTGCTCCTTTTAGCCCATGTTGCTGCAGTTGATGCTGCTGCTACTGCTGTTGCTGTTGCCAATTTCATGTCATTTGTTGACAACGCACAACGGATATTGTTTAGTATTTTGCATAAAAGTCGTTTTCCATCTTACTTTGCGTATCATTTTTTTTTTGTAGGTTAGAAGGAAGTTGACGCTTGTCGGCCACCCCTCCCTTTTTACCGCATTTTCCTTTGGCCCGGCCGAGTTGGCCTCTGGCATGGCTTAATTATAGTCTTTTGGCCTTGTGCATTTGCCAGGCGCCGCCGCCGCCAACAGCAACATCGACCAGAGCAACAGCAACGGGCAACGGGCAACGGGCAACAGCAACTAGCAACTCGCATCGCTCCAACTGGCCACGCCCACTCCACACACTATTTGCTTTGGCCTGCGGTTGCACTTTGTATTTTTTTTCTGTTTCTGTTTTCTGTTTTTTTTTAGTCATTTTTTTGGGGCGGTTTCTTTTGGAATTTTTTCAGTGTTGCCGGTCGGTCGAGTTGTGACTTTGAAACTGGCCCCCATGTAACTGCAATTTCGGGGGCGTGGCTAAAAACAAAACGCCAAAAGATAGGGAAAAGACAGCGAGTCGAATGGTCGAATAAATCGCCAAAAGTACTTTTTCGAAACTTGGTATAAGGATTTACGATAGCTTAAGTTATACAAATTAGCTAATATCCTCTTGCAAATTTATTTACAAAACTGAATATTAAACTTTCCAATCAATATACAATTTCAAAAATTGTATATTAAGTTTTTGAAAATATTCAGAGGATTGTAAACTTAATTAAATTGATGCATCATCATTTTTCATCTGACAAGAAAAATTCAATATCAATCTATGATTGAGTTAAGGAGCTAACCAATTTCATTACCGCAACATCCTCGTTGTACTGCCTCGTATTTTTAGTTAACCACTTAACACTTAACCGAACGAATGGGGAGGGCCAGTTGGACGATTTTAATATGCACTTTACCTGTCAGATCATTAAAGTAAAAATTGATTTTCTAACTTGCAACGATTTTTGCATTAACAATTAGTCGTAGTCGATGGCCCGATCTTACGTTGGGCTTTGGCTACTTCGTGTTATTAATTAACAATGCCACACCAGGCAGGCGCATTTAAGACATTAATTGCCTCAACCGGTTCACTTTATCGTTACCCGGGTGCCTATGAGTACTCTGGGAGTACTCTGGAAATCCGGGAGAACGACGACGGCGACGGCGACGCCGCCTCAATCAATCTAGCAAATTGTCGCCCAGTTCGCCTCTGCACATTTTTGTCTTGGCAATATCGAACACCAATGAGCGAGTGTGTCTCATCTCATCCGCTGGCCCATTATGTGCCAGCCCATCTAGATCTTGGATATGCAATATATATCTATAATATTGGATAGTTTATATATATATATATATATATATATATATATATATAGTAAGTCTCTAATTATGACAACTACGCAGCTGTGCGTGCTCACGTGTTTTTCCAATTAGACATCGGAGGTCTTCACTCGGCAAGAGAATAGAGATGACAATGAGCGATAAAGCCGTCGCCAGCGTCTCCTCGTCATCGTCATCGTCATCGAAACCATCGGCGGCAAATTGACAATCAGAGAGCTTGATGGGACTGTCAACTTGGTGGACATACCCATTCTTTTTGGGGTTCTTTTTTAATATCAAGTTTTTTGATTTAAGAATCAATTTGGAAAACCATTTCTATTTTAAATTATCCAACAAAATGCTAAAAAAATCTTGATTTTTTAAAAAGATCAAGAACCTATGGATATAGCCAAATATCCTCCAAACTATATCTGCCAACGATCATCACAGTTTCTCAACGAAATTCCAGCTTTCTCCATTTCTTTCCTTTTTTGATGCGATTAAAAGTTTATACGAAAATTAATCAAGGAATTAGACGGGGCATATTAGAGGGGGCAGAGTAGAAACGAGTTGGCAGCGCCGTTTGCCATTTGCGGCACACCCACTGCTGCCGCCCGCCACGCCTCCTGCACCCCCCGTTTTCGAGCGCCCCTCAAACAGCCGCAACACGCCCACTGAAAACGCTCGCTGAGCTTTAATGCGTTTTCATTTAACACAAGTCTTGGCCCGGCTTGTTAGCCCCTATCTTTGTGTGTGTGTTTGGCACTAGTGTGAGTTAGAGTGTGTGTGTTAGTGAGTGTGTGCGCGATTGTGTGCGTGAACACCTCCCACTTGGCAATCTAATATAAAGTCAGGCCCCGCGACTTGGACTGCAGCTCCTTGGCTACCGATTTTCGTTTGGATCCGTTCCTTTTCCTTAGTTACTCTTCGTTGTTGATTTTTTTTTTGGGGTAACTTGGATTTTTATCAAGTTTTGAATATTTTAAAAATGTTAACATTTTTATTAAAAAATTCTTTCCTGAGATAGGTTTAATTTGCGAAATATGCACTGCAGCGTGTGAATTTTTCTATGTTTCTATTTTCTTGGTATTCAGTTTGGGAATATTTCTAAAGCTTTATACAAAAAGTCTTTTATAAGATACCTTTTAATTGTAGAAATATAATCTACAGTTTTTTACATATTTTCTGATATTCCCTTTTGTATATTTTTCTTAACTTTCATAAAGCATTTTTCTGAATACTTCTTAAAAGATCTGGAAATCTGTTTAATTTTTCACATTATTATTTCAATTTTTCAAATCGACATTAGACATGAAAAACTTTCTGGAATATTTCTAGGGTATTTCAAAGTGCGATTCATGGCCTTCCATTTTCGTCACAGCGTTTTCATCTCTCATTTTTTTCGCACATTTTTCGCTGGCTTTTGGCGCTTTTTCGCTTCCGCATGCCTAGACCGAGTTTATATATATGTTATATGTTGCATATGGTTGGGGGAGGTGGTGGTGGTGGGCTGAGGGGGCTTACAGCACATATGTGGCATATGTATATCAATATTTTGCAGCTCGTTTGGCTGCCAGAGCTCGCGCTTCACATTAATAACGCATCCCACCCTCTAATTGCATTTTACGTGGTCGCCTTTAATCGAATTTTCCTGGCTTTTCCTCCTGCCAGAACGATGCGCAATTTCGATTACGCTCAACTATTTTTCAGATTATATATATGTATACCCTATACTGTAGGATATATGTATCCTATATATATATATTCTTGTTTTTTTTTCTTTTGGGGGGCGCCCGATAAGTGGCGGCTTTTGGAGGAGCGCAGAGAGTCTGCATCTTTGGAAAGTGCTTCCGCATTTGTTGTTTTTATTTCAACCCGAAAATGCCGACGAAAGAGGAGTTATGTGGCAAGATTAGCGGGTGTGTGCTAATGTCTCGAAGTCTGAAGTACCCAAGTACCCAAGCCCCGCAGAGCGTTGTTTTGGGTCACTACTTTATCTACCTATCGAATGCGGCCTAATGAAACCCATAACTTTTGACTTTTCCGGAGCGAATGCAACGATGGTCAACGCCTTATTGGGGTCATGCGAAAGGTGTTGATCGCTAATCTAGGAGAAGCTAAAAAAATCAACTGAGGAGTGGGCTATAGCCAGAGGTTGAAAAATCCAAGAATGTGGTGGCATCACATTGAGTTAGTTTAAGTTTAGGAAAACGTGTAAGCTAATAACATTGAAAAACTCAAACTAGAAGAGATTCTATATTCGTATCTCTAAGATTATCTTAATCCTTTAAATATGATCTTTTTCTAAATCTAAAAATATATATATTATATATATAGAATTTCGATCTGTATTAAATCTCTGCCTTCCTTTCTCTTTTTCTTTTTTTGTCTTGCAGGTGAGTTATTTCGAACGACTTCAATTAGCAATTGAGATTACTCCTCGACTCCGCGGAGTAGCAGGTAAAAATGCCTTAAATAGCAAGTGCCCCAAATTCTGTCTGTATAAGTGGCGGTACATGCACACATATATATTTGTGCCTTTTGTAGATGCTCAAAGCCATATGGATATAGATGCATATTCAGTTGGCTGATTTGGCTAAAGGCTGTCACATTTTCCTCGGCTGGGCAACTAAGAGAAATGACCACAAAATGCGCACATAAATCAACACAATGGCCAAAATGCTGCTGTTGCTGTTGCAGCTTCAGCTCTTGCTGCTGCCGAAAGGTGTGGAGATCGAGCTGCAGCAGCAGCAGCAGCAGCATCAGCAACAATTGCAGCAGCAACCACTTCGGCATATGAAAATGCAAATTTCACATGGGAAAAACAAGCCGCGGGGGATGACAATTTGCTGTTGCTTTTGCTGTTGCTGACTCAAAACAGTTGCAAAGTTGTTGCTGAATTAATAAACTTGCAACTGGCGGCGGTTGCTTTTGTAAAAATGCCGCCAAATGCCTATTTTGATGTTGTTGCTGCTGTTGCTGTTGCTGTTGCTGTTACTGCTGCTGCTGCTGTGGTTGCCTTAAAGCAAACGATACGCATTGAAAATGAACGAAACAAAATTGAAATCTGACACCAAAAGAATTGACAGAAAACACACACAAAACACCAGGCACTGAGAGAAAATAAATAAGTTTTATATATTAACTAGATTGGGGATAGATATCCTCGAAAAGAAGTGCCTGAAACGTTAAGAAATTTGAAAGGGTAAATACCCAGAAAATGATAAGAATTCTTATTAAATAAGAAGAATTATTTAAAAGTAAATTTAAATGACTAAATAATCTGATATTAATTAACCTCAAATGCCTTTAGATTTTTGGCCAAGTGCACAAGAAACTTTGGTTAACAATTGCAACGGCTTTTCGGGTGACTTCCAGACTTGGTTCGACCAACAAAAATGCAAATTCAATGAATGCCCATTCAGTATCCCCTTGCCCCGTGCCCCGTGCCCCAATGCCCCTTCCCCTATTCCTCGCTTCCCGAACGTGACTCAAATTGCTTTTAAATTGTTTTAGCAAGCAATAAACGAACCAACGAGAGTTCAGTTTTCCTTTTTTTTTTGTTTTATCCCTGCCAGCAGCTGCTGGTCCAAATATTTCTCTTTTTCAATCTTTTTTTCCCTCCGAGTTTTTGAGGTTTTTTCCTTCCATTTTTTTTTTGTTAGTTGACCAGCAATTGAAATGTCCCAGTGTCCAGTGGAAAATGTTTCGTTTTCGGCCAGGTATGGCCTGATCTTAATTTCCATTGAAGTCCGGCAGCTTCCAAAAGGAAAACCAAAAAAAAAAATATGAATAACTGTTAATTGTACAAATATGCTGGGGTCCATTACAAAGATTTGAGATTTCCTTTTTTTTTTTTCCTCTTTTCCTCGATCGCTTAATTGCCCTGCGGGGGCGGGAGTGAGTAATTTGTCTTTAGTTTTTGCTTTTTGGTTTTTCCTTTTTATGTTTTGCATTTCCGTTTGGTTTTTAAGATCATTGCTGGGTGATTATTATTATGTAAATTTGTACAACTACTTGGAGAATTGCTGCAAATGGCTAACAAGTTCGTAATTTGGGTTAAGTTGTGGGTTATCCAATGCCCCTGTGGGCAATAAAGATTGGCCATTTTGAGAAGGTATATAATTGTTAGCATGGAAATCGAATGATTTGCTATTGCAATATGTAATTAGAGAGCATTAAGTTATAATTTTTGTAAAGTGAAAAATAATTTTTAATAGTTTTTAGTTAAATTTTAATTATTTGCTTTGCTTTTCTAATACTTGAACTTTAGCTTAGTAATAGATCACAAATCATAATACCGCTAGCCATCAGTTAAGCTCTGTCCTTTTCATATATTTTCCCTGGGTGGTACCACCTTGAGCTGTCTTGTAGTAATTTTTTCTTTCTTTTTCTTTATTGCAAAAAGATTTATGAACTGAAGTTGAGGCATTTTGGAAGTCCCGGTCCTGGTTTTTTGTTCCCTCATGTTTTCCCATGTTGGCCTGTCACTAATGACAACGGTAGCAGCTACTGGTTACCCCGGTTTGCTGGATCTGGCTACTAGTAACTAGTTACCTAGCTGCTCCTGCTCCTTCCTGGCAATTACTTAATTTACACTTGCCTATTGTTGCCAGTTCCTGTCGCCCGAGATATTCTATGTCCTAAAACCCCCGCTACTACCTTCTTCTGGGGTGTAAATCAAGTCAAGGCCCTGACGCTGACTAAAAGTTGGTGCGGCATTTGCCACTGAAGCAGAAAATTACTTTCATCATAATTTAAAGTTACTTATGACCACAGCGGAACGAGTTGCAACCGCTGCGGTCTCTCTGTGTCTTTTACTATTTTTTTTTTTTTTTTTTTTTTTGCAACCAGCCGATTGTCTTAGGAACACGAGGTACACACAAATTGAAAAATCATCCGAAAAACCAGGATGTGCTGCTTGCTGCTGGACCGACCTGAAGGCAGGTCCAAGAAACAACGACGGCCAACGGGCAACGGCCAAGCCAAACATTTGCACGTCAAACAAAGTGGCAGTGAAATAACAAAATTATGTTGGCAGATTTGTGGCGACGACCGGCGATGGAAATTATGGCAGCAGTGGTAGTAGAAGTAGCAGCAAAAGCACCAGCCTAGGGAATCACTTGCCACAAAAAAAAAAGAGAGTAAAGAATACAGACCCACATCCAGGCATAGATATATATATATATATATATATATAATTGCTATGTGGTGGTCCAACTGGTGGTGCAGTTTAAGTTACTGCCGCGCAGTCGTTGTTGCCTACTGCTGGTTGGCCCCATGTTCCTGGTGACGTTTAGCCATGAATGATGTGGCGTGGGCTTCCTTCTCAGCCGCCTTTTCCCAGCTACTGGGCGGTTTTTCTTACTCTCTTACAAAATGCTTAAATGGTTAAGCATGTTTATTCCCTATTTTGGGAACTACTTCTAAGTGGAATTTTGACAGTTGTTGCTCGCAGAAAAACATTGTCCATAAGTCAATATTCTGTTTTTCTGGCTACTGGTGTTACTTTAGAATGCTTCAAGGTTTCTTTTTGGCTATTACTTGGCTGGCTTTAACTAAGAAGGATTACCCAACAAAGTTATCTGAATTATTGGAATTTCTTTAGGATTTCATTCATAATATTTCCCAAAAACATCCAATATATCCAACCACAGATTGGTTATATTATATTTTCATTTCAAAGAACCTCCCTCCTCCTGCACTTGATCCACTTGGACTCTTGTGTTGGGCATAAATTAAACATAATTTGATTTGCTGATGCAGTTGCAGTTTTTTTTTAGTTGCTAGATGCCTCATCCATAACAATGTGGCACGACTGGGTTCCTAGTGGTCCTCTGGCACCACCTGGTCCCGATTACGCCCCCGATCCGATAGCCGTGACTTTAGTCTCTAAGCCATAGTTTTGGTCTCTGAACCAAGTCGCGTCCACAATCAAGTCAAGTGTTTATTTGTTTATGGGAATTTTTCTCCTCTTTTTTAGTTTTATTTCTTTTTTTTTTGTGCGGTGCCAAAGCGGTGCATGAGCCTCTGTCTGGGTGAGTGGCATGTTGCATGTGGCAGTTGCAAGCAGCAACGGTTGCAAGTTGCTGATGTAGCTGCTGCTGGAGCAGCAACAGCCACAGCATTGGTGGTCCAATCTGGGTGCCTCCTCGATTGCGTTCCGTTCGTGCGTTTTTGTTTGCCGCAATTAGCGTGTGGGCAGTTGGCTTGGAAGTTGCAAGGAGCTGGGGGCAGGATGGATTTAGTGTACGGGGGTGTGGCAGTCGGATGAGTGAAAGTCGGCACGAGGCTAGTTGGCTCAAAAGATGCACTGGCCGCAAATAGAGCCACAGTGGGTTAAGGCTTGCACTAATTAAAATGTTTAAATCCGTTTTTGAGAACTTCTTTGTTATCAAGGACATTGTCCTTAAATCTGATGTTTAATATATAGATATTATTAAAATATATTTCTTTAAGTGCATTTGGATTCCAAAATGTTCCAACCTGTTCCGGTTAGTTCCATGCGTTCCGCGTCGCATTCGCTGAACACCTGTTGCTGTTGTTGCCGCTGCTGCAACCGGTTCGTTTTGAGCTCGTTAGTTAATTCAAAGCTGTAAATATTATAACAGACCCCGCGTTCATTCCATTATTGTATTAACAACAACAGAGAGCGAAAGAGACTAACTCTATCCTTTTCCAGAGAGTGAGATAGCGAATCGGATTGATATACTCCCCAAACATGAGCAAAGGCATTTTGACAGAGATTTCCCGTTCGTTTTTCCCCTCCTTCGGATATTTTTAGCCTGACTTTTCCAACGACTTTTCTTATTTTTAGCTATGAAAATTGGCTTAAAAATAACTGACACAACTCCTTAAAGTTTCGTTCGAATTAAAATGGAAATTTTTTGCATTGTGATTGATGTGGGTTAATTTGGTCGCTCAGCGGGAATGGCAGTGGGCGGGGGGGCAATTGTGGGTTAAGAGGTGCTACAGGGGGGAAGGGGCTACAGTAATTGGCGGGCAAGGCGGGCGATGAAAAGTGGTAAATGAAAAATTGCTGTGGATGATGGAGAGATAAAAGTGAATGGTGAAATGGAGGAATAATTAACAGCAATAGGAAAAAGGATTTTCATTTCCTTGTAGAAAAAAAAAATGCATTTTATTCAAATAAAAGTGTTTAGAATTTAAGAGTTTGACTAAGGAATAGCTTAGTCAATTGATTGTGTGAGAAATGGAAAGAAACATTAACTTTTTTATTAAATTCTAAGGAAAAGTTTAAAGAAGGAAACTTAAAAACCAGTTCATAATGAGAAAATGTCAAAGGTTTTTAGTTTACCAAAAAAAAAACCCTTTGTTCTAAACCTTTCACCTTTCTGCTCTTCCCACCGCCCCGCTGGCCATCGATTTATTGTGCTCCGTTTTTGTTTTTTGTTCACATTACTCATACGCCATGTATGTGTGGTGCACATACAAGGCGAGTATAAAATAACAGATTTATGCCTGCGTTCCAGCCAATGACACGCCAATTAGCCGCCACCGTACCAACAACAATGGCAACAGCAACAACAGAGGCGACAACTGCAACAGCAACAACAACAACAAGAAGCTTTGACATTTTTATGATGCTAAGCGGACGCCAAAAAGAAAAAATCCCAAAAGAAAAACAGTCATATAGAGGGGGTGTGTGTATGTGGTTGTGTGTGGCAAGTTAATGTCGAAAATCTTGTGGCAGCTGCGCGACTGACCTTTGCATGTGGCAAAGTCGAATTGCGAATTGAGTTTGACAGCTGCTGGGGCGACACGATCCGATTGCGATTGCGATCGCTCTTTGACCTTAATACGCGCCAGCTGCGCGTCAACACCCCCCGAAAAAAAAAAAAAAAATATGAGAAATCCCCAAACAACATCCTTCCCTCTTCTAGGAGCCACTCCTCCGCCGTACTACCCAACATTACTCACACACCCATCCATTGTCATTTGACACCTAATTTGGTGTGGGACGATTGCGGGGCGGTGCACGCACGATGGAGTCTCTAATAAGCGCTCAATAAATGTGCAACACCCGCTGGCAACAGCAACATGTTGCTGCTATAGCTGCTGCTGCTGTTGCTGCTGCTGCGTGCGACAACAGCAACAACATGGGTCTCTCGCTTTTTGCCTTTTTGTAATCAACCGGGCAATCTCATTAATAAATTGCACTGCATGCAACATGTTGCTGTTGTTGCTGCAACGGCAGCAACATTAATTGGCTGCTTAGAGAGCTGACAAGCCAGCGCGGCCCCAATGTACAGTGAAAGCTGGCTAATGACGAAACACAAGGGGATTATACCAAAGGAGATCAAAACAGAGATAGATTATATGGGGAATATTTGAGTCCTAGTTTTAAGCTTGAATAGTAGGCCTACTTTTTAAAGTATTTTTGTTAATTACCCAAAAATATAACGTTCTAAGTTTACATTTATCGGTTTTACATATATTAAGCTTAAACCTTTGTAGCTTGTAAAGACTGTAACACTTTGTTAGCGTTCCCGCCGCTGGGAAATAACAAATTTAAGGTTGGCGATAGGTGGCGCTGCTGCAGGCCATCAACGGGCAACATTAATTGTTTATGCACTCAAGGCACTGTTACATCTGTTGATGTTGTGCTGGTGCTGGCCGAGCTTCTTTGATTTCGGGACTGCTAATTGATTTTTATGCACCCGGCAATGCGGCAAACAGCAAGCAGCAAGCGACAGCAACAACAAGGCGGCACATATTTTAAACACAAATTACAAAGCAATAATCATAAATCTTTTTTGCGGCTCAACCAAGCATTTATCAAAAATGTATATATACTCGTCGGTATATGGATGTGTGTATGGGTGTATGGCAGATGGCGGACAAATGAGCATTGCGTGTGCCATATCAAAATGTTGCTGTTGCTGGTTGCAAGTTGCAAGTTGCAAGTTGCTGTTGTCATCGTAGTTGAAAATGTTGATAAAATGGAGCACGTGGCCAGTGCAAAACATGACAGCAATTATGGTTGGCCCCGGCTGATGTTGCTGCTGTTGCTGTTGCTGTTGGACTGTGCTGCTGCTGCTGCTGCTGATTGCTCTTGATTAAATGCTAGTCACTCTACTCGAGCTGCAAGAAACCCCCCGGAAATTGTTTATGCCACGAGCTGATGCTGTTGCGGTTGCTGCATTTTACGCACATTCTCAGCCGCATTTGCCACTTCCTGGCCGAACGATCTCGGCCAGGTGTTGCTGCTGCCGTCAACTTTTGACTAAAGTTGATTAGTTTTAGTTTTAGATGGAGAAATTGAGAACATTTCCGTCTGGCATGCTGCTGCAGGTTGCACTTGCAGATTGCAGTTGACCCATCAGCAATGCCTATGTGACAGCAGCAACATTTCAATGCTGCACAGCTGCAGCATGAGTAATACAGGCAGAAAAAAAGGGTTTAATAATTGAGATCTAAAATCATTTGAAAACTTAACTAAAGTTGACATAGTTTTGGGAATCCAACTCCTGAATGAAGTCTATTTTCGAATATTCTGGGTGGCGGGCGGTCTATTACGTAACAAGTGAGCATCTATAAAGCTAAGCTCGATTCTTCTCAGTGTAGTAGCAATTGCAATGGTATGTTTAGAGCCCTAGCTTATTAAACTTTAATGACTATTGGGGTGGTCTTGGCACGTTGTTGCCGTTGCTGCTGTCGCAATGCCAGGCGAATAATTGCAATGGCAACGTGCAACGATTTGCGGCAACGAGGTGAAGGCAACAACGGTGCTACGTTGCTGTTACAGCTACAGCCGCAAAAAGAAACAAAATGTTTATATGAAAATTGAAAATGATTATTGCGCAATGACAACAACAACAATAACAACAACAACAGAGCAGAAAGAACCCGACAAATAGTCAAATTCGACACGCAAAAAGCAGCAACACCAGCAACTGTTAGCCGTGTTGTTTCATCATGGCCCGAGTACCGCAGCAACAATTGGCTAATAATATAAATTTTGTGGCCAAAGTAACGACAGCAGCAGCGACAGCAATCGTCTCGTTTCAAGGCTGTTTTTGTTGTTGTTGCTGCTGTTGCTGTTACTGTTTCTTGCCTCACAACATTCAACACTCAACTCTGACTCTACGACTGGTGATCTCGTTTTGTTTTCTGGGCATTATATAGATGGCGATCTCATTTAATTGCCTTTCAATTGCCGCTGACCTGCGCCTGCCAGCAATATGTCACACCAGCGGCACTTGTTGCTGCCGTGGTACCGCTCTGATGCTGCAGCGGCAGCAGCGGCTGCTTATCGCTCCACAAATAACTGCAAATTGTGCAGCAGCAACTGTATTGTTTGTCTTCGCTTATCTTTGGCCAAAAAAAAAAAAAAACCGAAAAACGAAAAACGAAAAAACAGCAACCAGGCAATGGCCAGTAAATCAGTAAAACAACAACAACAATAGTAAATGCAACTGCAATGGCAAAATGCAACACTAGCAGCAGCAGAAACAACAACAACAGCTAGGCAACTGGCAACAAACTGCCAGGCAACACGCATGCGCCGCCAAAAGTCATGTTCGTGCCACAAAGGCGACACCTAAGCCATACATATTGTAGGTGGCAGCAACTGCAAGCAGCAAGCAGCAATAGCAACTGCAACACAAAGCAATCTGTGGTCACACTGCACGAAAATTAACGCGAAAATTATGCTAATGCGGTTGAAAGAGCACGCAATATTTGGCCAATACCAAAAAATAATGCATAGATCTATCCAATATTTTTAAAAGCCAAACGATCTTCTTCTTGTTTGGAAAAACTCTTAAACATGCAACTTTAAGTCGAAATGAAAATGGAAGATACTCCCAATACTCCCCATATATGAAAAAGCAAGGACCTTAAATATATTTTAAATAAGAAGTCAAAAATTAAGAACAATTTAGAGAATTTAGAGGAGAAATGTCTTACAAGAATCCCCAAAATTAGTTCCTTTTCTTAAAGATCAAAGGAATTCCTATACTCTTCTCTCCTTTAAAATATTTTTGATGGATTTTAGCTTATTGCTTTACAGCATATTTATGACTTTCATAAAATATTTGATATAACTCTTTTTTAACTGTGCAATCAGCGAAACGCTCTGCAACACACTCCTTAAGCCTAATCATTTTTCGGTAATAATTTTGCATATATTTCTTTCATTTTTCGCGGCTGTCTTTTGTTGTTGTTATTGTTGTTTTTATTCTTTACGCAACACGAGGCAGCAATCCCTTTTTTTTTGTTGTTGTCCGTCGTGGGTGTGTGTATGTTTTTTTTTCTTCATATTTTTTTGGGAGGTGTGGGCGTGGGTCAGCATTTAAAGTGGGAGCCGAGCAGAGAGCAGCTGGCCAAAAGCATTTGCCACTTTGAACTTGCCAAGGCAACACAATAGAAAGCTGTTGGCAGGAAACTGTAGCTGGGAAAACTAAGGGGGGGGTAAATTTGCTAAAGAAAGACAGGGACAGAGAGAGAGATCTGCTTTAAACGCTTTGGAAATTTATGAGATAAGGCCTAGAGCGAAATCCTTTCACCAGCGAGCAGACAACGATTAATAAATCAATAAAAAGCATTTATAATCATAGTTGTTGCTCGAGTTATTGCTGTTGCTGCTGCTGCTGTTGCTGCAACTTCCGCACAGTGACAAGCGGCAATTTCAGGCGGCAACACCTTGGCAACAATGTTGCCAGTCGGCCAGCGGAACAATTAAGATGCCATTGGAAAAGAGATGCCCATCTAAAGTCGAAAGGAAACCAAGGCAGCACGGCAGCAACATGTTGCGCAACTTATCAAAATAATCATCATTCACATCGACAACAGCAGCAGCAGCAGCAGCAGCAGCAGCACTACAACAACAACAACAGCAACATCACAACAGCAACATGAGCTGCGCAGGCAGCATTATGATAATCGCAAACGGTGTCGGCAATGTTCAAACAACGCGAACAACAGCAAAATTGCAACTGTTTTGCAGCTCAAACACCCCTACACTGAGAGAAAAACAAGGCTTACTTAGCAGTAGTTATATTTCTTTTTAAGAAAATGTAGATTTAAAGGCATTTTATGGTAACTTAACGTCGAAAAAAAACTTAGAAGGAAAGCATCCTTAAATATAAACTTTATGTCTCATTTCGTTATAATTCCCAAGTAACTTTTTTGGCTTTTTGAGATTCATTTCATTATTGAAATAAAAACATAAATTAATTAAATGACTGGAAAATATATTCCAATGCCAGCATAAAGAACTTTCCAAATGGAATTTCACTTTTCATTTTATTTTTCTAACTGCATAGTGACTGTCCACCCCTCGTTTCCCTCAGCCTCCCATCCTCCCCCCGTCATATCGCAATTAATAATCGAGTAGAGAGCAAAAACGAGGCGCGGCATAACTGAAACTCAACTGCAACTCAACTGAACTGCATCGTGCGCCCTTCTTTTTGATTTAAAATGTGCCGCCATCGCACGTAGGCGTACTCACACGCAGTTCACCTATCCCGCGAAAACAAGTGGCCAGACCGGGGACGGGACTTAACTTAACTTAACTTAACTTAACTTTACTTTGGCTTCATCAGTCAAGTGTGTTGTCTTGTGGCACCATGGACCACAAAAGGTTTTCAAAGTTGTTGCAGTTGCAGTTGCAGCTGCAAGAGGTAGAGCTAGAAGAACTGGGTAGAGCAATGGCAAGGATGCAACTAGGCAACTAGCAACATTCAACGGTAACTGGGCAACATCTAACATTTGTGGGCTGATGATGGCGTGTGCGTGGGCTTCTGGACCTGGACTTTTGCCTGGGTGGATCGAGTGGTGGATGATCCTCTGTGGAGCGGAGAGATCATCATTGATCATTGTCTGATCTTGTGACCAGTGACCAGACTTTGACTTTGATTACCATCTAAGAATTGGGTTTTCGGAATGAAAGCTGATGGCCTTCTAAAAATTAGGCTTTGCTAACTTATTTGAATTGTTAATCATTCTTTTGCTTAAAATCCAATAAATTCTAGCCTTTTCTCTTATCTTAGTGAATTTTTAAACGCTTCTCGACATTAACTAACAGCTCACACTCTATCCACCCAGCCAGCCAGCCACGCCCACTTTTAAAAACCACTTGGCAATTAAGTTTATAAATAAATAAATCAAATGCAAATTTCACTGGCATCTGGGAGGCAAAAGGAGAACACAAAAAACGAAGCGGTAAAAACAAAACATGAAAGGCAAAACTGCGGCCTTCTTGTGGGTGTGACATTGAGGGGTTGGGTTGGCCAAGGGGGTGATGAAGCTGAAGCTGAAGCTGAGGCGCCTCAGGTGAGCGACCAAGCATGTGGAGAGGGAGGTAGAAGTAGGGTAGGGAATGTGAAGCAAGGGACCAAGAATCGTTGGCGGCTCGTCAGGGAGCCTTAATTAGAAAATTGCTAATAACTCATGCACACGAACAAATTTCAATATTAATGAGTTTTAGGCCAGCGACGGCAGCAACATCGGGCATTTGCAGCAGCAACAGAAGCAGTAGCAGTAGCAACAGCAACAGCAATAGCAACATCAACCAACACAGCAGCAACATATGCTGACTGAGTTTAGGAACCATCCTACCTGCAGCGGCGGGGGTCTTTAATTGAAAAGAACCAACTAGGAGCAGCATCTTGACCAAAAGAACTGTGCACTGTGGGAGATCAGTTTGGTTAACAAAAAAAAAGGAAGCCCCTTTTGTTGTTGCCTCTGGCTGCCTGTCTTACGCTGCTCATTAACTTGGCTAAAAACTCTATAGGTAGCCGCTGGATCACTTGACTGATTTAGTTGTCAGTAATGGTTGGAGCTCTCCTCTTACCTATTTTGGCCGTCTTTTGCTAGTGTTGCTGCTGCTGCAGTTGCTGCTTGCCCCTCAGAGTTCCCTCTCATAATTAGCATGCAAGCGGCATAAATCGCAGCAGCAACAACAATTAACAGACCCAAATTGCATGCAACACAGCAGATTTTTCTTTATTCTTTTGCCAGCTTTTTTTTTAGCGGCTTTCTCTGGGTTTAGTTGGCTTTTTTTTTATACGTTTTTTATTTTTGTCTATATTTCTCCTACTTAGCATGCAGGCAGTCATTGACGTCTGCAACAGAACACGTAGGCAAAGCAGCGACCACAACAACAACAGCAGCAGCAGCAACAACTGTCAATTATATTAGTTGTTGTTACTACACACAGCGCTAATTCAAAAATCATGCGTGGGCAGTAGCAACACGCCAGCAGCAGCAGCAGCAACAGCAGCGGCGGCAGCGGCAGCAACATTGCCGCACAGCAGCAACATGGCCACTGGCAACTTCTCTTAATTAAGTGTCGACCTGCCGTTGCATGCAAATGAAAAACAAAAACAAGAAGAGTTTCCCTCTATTGCTGCTGTGTAGAGTGATGTTGCTGCTGCTGCTGCTGCCGCTGCCGTTGTGGCGACCTTTAGCCATTGCGTGTTGCCTGCCACTTTGGCCATAATTTCCAGGCCAACATTTTGGCTTTTCTTTTGTATATGTTTGCGATCTTTAACTGAGTGGGAAATACTGCGAAAAGGTTAAGGAAATACAGTGACTAACTGTTTTCAAATGCCATGAAAATATAAAGTGGGAAAATATAAATATTTTTATAGAAAAACTAATAAAAAATTTCATTAAAGTTACGAAAGAAAGTCGATTTAAAAAACAAACTAATCAAGTGCCAACGGATCAACTTTATGTTTTCAATTCCTTTATTTTGTTTTTCTCAGTGTCAAGTGTTTATGTTGCCCCACTGAAAGTTCGCACGAATTTTCCAGCAGCAGGAAAATCAGAGTGAAAGAGAGACAGGGAGACAGGGAAATAACAAAATGCATGCGTAATTTACGCTTTACGATCGCAATGGCCTAAGATACAGATTCTAACTCCTCTATAATATCGTTATCGAGCTGCGAAATCGCTTCGAGGGGCTCCATTTCCCGAGGATTGAGGGGGGAGGGGTGTGTATTTTCCAGGGGCACTGGGACCCGAGATCCGTTGCATGCTGTGTGCCCGGTGCGTAGTGCAATAAATCAAAGTTTTATTTGTTGAAATAAATTCAGAGTTTATTGCTTCGTTATTATTTCGTTTTTTTTTTTTTTCTTCCAACTGAGATTTCCAACACCAGTTGAGAAGAAAAAAAAAGAAAATAATAAAAAAAAAAAACAACAGCAGCAGCAGCAGCAGCAGCAACAGCGACAGTTAGCCATCAAAACAGCGTTGTTTGGGCCGGAAATGTTTGCTGTTACCATTGGGGCTTTGGTGTTCGTTTGCAGTTTTCTATTGGGGAAAGGTGGGGGCTTGCCTAATTTCAGATCGTTTCGTTGATTGCCCGAATGCTGGTCGATTAATTATTTAGCCATAAAATTAATGAAAACTGATCTGGTTGCGATCTGGTAGAAAGACATTTAAATCCAACAGAAATTAACTGCCAATTAAAGTAAAAGGCCGAAAGTGTCTAAGAATATGGAAAAGAAGTTGCAAAACTACTCTGGGTAGTTTTTTTTTTTTTAGGCATAATCAAGGGATTGGTTATTGATTTTTAAGATTGAAACTTTTTTATAGGTTTTTTAACATAGAGAATAATTTTCACAAAATATTCCTTAAATATTTACAAATCAAAAGAGTAAAATCTACAACAAATTTATTGATTTTTATCCCAAAAATATTCGTTGCCTTCAAACTTAGCATTGTAATAAGAGAAAAAAAAACCTAAAACCTACTTGGATGAAACTGCCAAGTCAGCATTTTTGTTATGGAAATAACGCAGTGACACGCCTAGTCACGCCCTCAATTTGCCTTGTACCCCCGCTGATAACCCCTTTAATATATACACTTTTTTTTTCTTGGGTGGCAGTGACATTTGTGAACTCTGGGCAAGATTTCGCAATTTGTTTGGCATTTGTGCAAGCGCTTTGGCATTAATTGCATCTAAAGATACCGATACAAAGATACACCTATCTGAATGCATGTATCTTGCAGTTTGTGCGATTGATTACGCAATTTCAATTAGCAGTAGCTGTAGCTGTAGCAGCACCAACAGCAGCCGCAGAACACCAAATTAAGAAATTATTATTCTCAGACTAGACGCGGCAAGTCATTCTTAGTACTTGTGTATTAGCCAGCCAACGCAACTAATTATCTATACAAATATATATCCTACACTTTATTCTTGCAGTTGAGTAAGAAATATTAATATATATATATATATTTTCTTCCTATATTCTTGCAGCAGCGTAAGCTGTCACCGACATGGGCAGTGAGCACTACTGCTTGAGGTGGAACAATTACCAATCCAACCTGTTAGGGGTGTTTAGTCAATTACTACAAGACGGGAGCCTGGTGGACGTCACACTAGTTTGTTCAGAGGGCACATCCATCAGAGCCCATAAGGTGAGTTCTATACATTACAAATATCATTGTATTATCACATTGTGTTGTGTCACTAAAACTGATTTTGGCCTTAACCATTTGTACCATTTCTCGCCTTATTCAAAAAAAAAGGTAGAATTTTGCTCATCACTTGGCCAATAATGGTCCAAATATGGAATGTAATACCTCGTTGAGCTTGTTTTCTTATTCTTTTCAAAACTGCATTCACAGTTTGAAATGCTAAAGTTAGGCCATTTTTCGAAAATTTTGATGTTTGTACCCCTTATTGAAAATGAGAATTTTGGATTTCCCCAAAAGTTACAGTATTATCCCATAACTAAGCCAAAAATGGTCCGAATGTGGAATGTAATACCTCGTTGAGTTTGTTTTTTAATTCCTAACAGTTCTGCTGCTGATGATGTGTTTTACCCCTTAACAAAAATCCGAAATTTGATTTACCACGACTTTCCCCTAGAAATGACATTCATAGCGAAGCTAAAAATGGTCCGAATGTGAAATGCCATACCTTGTTGAGCTTGTAAATGAATTCCCTTCATAACTGCACTTTATTTTTTTATTAGATATGCATTCAAATCTAGAAATGTTAATTTTTTACCAATTTTCACAAAAATAGAAATGAACTCAAAGTGACAGAACTTGTGTATATCAAGAATAGTAGATTTACCTACATCTAATAACAAGGGCTACAAGGCAACTTTGTTGCTCAGGCAAAAATTGTATCTCACTTCGTAAAAGGCATTTGAAAAACCGGAATTGAAAGTTATGGCAAAGGGCTTAAAGATATATCTGGTTTTAATGTTTTCAAGGGGCTTAAAATTCCAGACAAGAACCTGAAAAGTCAGAACTAACTGAAAAATGTTGCCTCAACTAAATGTGGATTAGAAATATCACCAAACTACTGAATAGATTCAAATGAAAACTTCTTAAAATGGCCTTAATTTAGCAAATGTGCTTACAATCTCAAGATTTCCCTTGAATATATATAAGAATTAGTAGAAAAGATGACTTTCATTTGAGTACCAATGACGTATGCAACATTTCCCGACGTTCACTTAAAGAAAATTCCATATTCATCTGGGAAAATCGAGAACGGGCAAAATGTAACTGTAAAATGCGGAAGTTGGCGATCAAGGTCGTAGCTGCAGTCGCTGCGTATTTGCGTTCGTTTTTGAAGCCTATCCAGCCCCTGCCCCGTGCACCTTCTTATGTTTTGTATTATTGTTGCGCCTCCGCCCCTCTTGATTTTCCTTGAAAAAAAAAGAAAGATAGCGAAAAAAAAAACGGCAGGCGCATAAATTAACGCAGCGGCAACGGCAGCAACAACAACAGCAACAAGATCAAATGCAATTTACACATTTGTCAGTAAATTGTCAACTTAACGCGAGCCAAAGCAGCGAAGCCGGCAGCGAATGTTGCTACTGCAACAGCAACAGCAATTTGAATTGCTGCTGCTGCTGCTGCTGCTGCTGCCGCTTGGCAACATGTTGACAAGGTCAGCGTCTAATGGAAATTGACGGCAGTGCAACCGCAGTCATCTATCTCTTCCTCCTCTCGCCAAGTGTGAGTGCATAAATCATGCGTTGCCCAGACGACAACAACAACAACAACAACAGCAGCAACAACGCTAGCAGCAACACTTGCAGCAACAACAACTTTGTGCTCACGTCTGTCAATTGAAATTCCTGTTAAATTAAGCGGAAAATATTTAACTGCGTTAACTGTGGCCAATGTTGGCCATAGACATAGCCAGTGTTGTTTCCACAAAACTAGACTTGCGGCCAAAGAAGACGTTGAAGTTGCCCCACGGTCTTTTGATGAAGTTATTTTTTTCCTTTGAATCTGGCTAGGAAAACTGGTAAATTGTTCAATTATAAATGTGCATCTCAGACACTCGGAAAACATTTTCATTAGCTGGAGAAGGAGATGGGGGGAAAGGCTCGATGATCAGAATGAAAATGAGAATGGGCATGAAAATTATCCAAAGTGTGCTGCTGCGGCTGCTGGCTGCCCTGTCAGTGGAAACTGGAAATACCAAGGAGGGAAAAAAGAAAATATCTATCTCAACGAAATACTAATTGACACTTCAGTTAATAATGTTCAATTTAGAAATTGTTGCAAAAATGCCAGCCACTAATAGGATAAAACTGGACATTTGTATATTAGTTGGTGTGATTAAATGACCATGTTATGGCTTAATAAAATGACAAACATTGTGATTAACTAGATTTTTATTTAGTTTATACATTGGAAAAGCAATTTTAAGCATAAAGAGATCCTTGAATGAGAAATCTCTAAGCCAAGCTAGCTAATCAATCTTAATTAGTTCTTGTGCCTTTCGAAGCATAAACAAAATCTAAATCTATTATCTAGCAAAGCTATTCAAATGTCTAAAAAAAAAAAAAGAAAAATAGCCAAAAAAAGATGCAGAAAGAGTACTCGATTAACTCATTTCCAGTTCAATGCAAAGGACATTCGGTTGGTTCCTTTTTCGCCTTCCACTGTTTACTGGCAAATCAACTTCATTAGCCATGGATGGCAGAAGAATGAAGAAAAGGCAAACAAACAAACAAACTGATGAGTTCATTTCCTTTTTAGACACATTCAAAAAAAAAAAAGAAAACTAAAAACGAGGATGAGGAAAAGTCAGGAAAAACAGAAAGAATTTCATTTCAAGTAGAGGGTGGAGAGAAAAGAGGAAAGGATGTGTATACACAGGACACATGTCCTGATGCCTGGGCAAACTAATTAGCAAATGCACATAGACTGGAGAAACAACTGTCGTCGACGTTTTAGTGGAGGACGACAACCCAGGCAGATCGACTAAGGAGACTTTCCAAGAATCCCAAGGATGCAAAGAGACCTCAACTGCCAATTACTTTTCCATATATCCCTATATATATATATCTATACCTACATCGCATCCTATATCGTAGTAGTTTGAAATGCCAAAACGAATCCGCAGGCGCCTTGGAAATCGCTCCCCGAAACAAGGACACCAAAAGGATAAACGGGTTGCGAACAAAAAATTGTTAAATTGATTAAAAAGCAAAGTGTCGATGAACGAGGCAATGATGACAGCAGGCACTCAGCCACTCAGTTGGCGTGGAGTCAGGATCAGTGGCCAGGACATCCAGCCAGTCCAGGCCAGGCCAAAGTCAATTCAATGAAAAAGATGCCGGCAGGGGCATGCAACACGAAAAAAAAAACAACCACTGACGTCGGTCGGAAGAAGGATACAGAAGGGGAGGGGGGATGGTACAACCAAGTGATGGTCCTGCATCCTGGCCATGCGTCCTGAAATGGAGCCAAGCCAAATATGCTCTCATGTGCGTGGAGTGCAGTTCTGCGAGGGTGGTTTACAAAGTTGAGAAAGATTAGAAGGGTTTACGGGGTCCCTATTTCGTGGTTTACAGATAAATTTCTTTAAAAAAGTATTTTTATCATATATAAAAGTAAAATATTTATTTTATATTTTACCATATTTAAACTGTTAATCAAATGCTTGATGCTTGATGGGTACTTCCTAGTTATTAGTTTGAAAAGTTCCCCCACGAAAAACTCCTCAATCTCTCCTCTCTCTTCCCGTCGATTTCTGTTCATCGTGTGTGGAAGTGATTTTTTTACCCACCATTTGCAGTTGTAGTTTGCCTTTTGCCTTGGCTCCTGTGTTTTTGCCACAGGCTTTTGTCCTGTGTCGAGGGTGAGTGTATGTGAGTTGAAGCGAGACAGGAAGGGCAAGCGGAAGAGGGACGGATAGATAGGGGCGTCGGCACTTTAACTCAATTTGAGGCATTTAACGTATGCTCGGTTGATATTTGATGCGATTTGAGAATCGTTCGCAGCTGCCTCACATTCCCCGAGAACTTTTTGCCCGTTTAGTGAGATTTCCCCCGTTTTTTTTTTTTTTTTGTGATTTCTAGTCGACAACGAAGCAGCCGAAAGGCAAACAAAGTGTAACAAATGTCGTTGCGGACAGTTCAAAAAGGGGTGGGCGCGGGGGCAGTATGGTCCGTCATCGCCCAAAAACGTTGGCAAATGACTTTCAATGACTTTTACCTAGGAGGCAAATTTCTGTTCAAATATTTGCGGCACCCAAAAAAAGTAAAGCAATATTTTTGGATTCGTTTTTTGTTTGGTCCTTTTGGGGGGGGAAAGGTTTTTCCAAGTAGTGCATATGCGTCTGAGTGTGTGTGTGTGTGTTGTCTTAAGCTGATTTGTTGGTCAGCTAAGAGTCTGATTGAGTTGAGCACACCTACCACCTTATTGCCTCCTCCTTCTGATCTCCCTTTCACCTTTGTCGTTGGTAAATTTGCATGGACATGGCTTCGATTGGTTATAACAGGGTGTTAAACAACATGCCAGACATGCCACAAATATGCAAAGGCAAAACACTTAACAACAGCAACAACAAATTTTTGACAAGACAACGGCAATGGCAACAACAACAACAACAACGACAGGCTACAACAATTGCCACAGCAATGCAGTGCAACTGCAAATGGTAACAACAGCAACATGACGTGACCGCCTCTATTGACAGCTGCAACAACTTGCAACATATGTTGCAGACCGGCAAAGGCAACAAACATATTGCAGCGCCCAATTTGTTTTTGTTGGCCAAGCCTGGTAAAACATTAAAATCAAATGTCAATAAATTTGATATTTAGTCATAATTTTTAAATATTTCCGTGTAACAAGAATTTATTTTTGCGGCTAAAAAATTCATAAACAAATCAAAGCAAATCTACAGCCTTTTAAATTTCATTTAAAAAACCATTAAAGTGGCAATAAAAAAAGATTGAATTTAATTTATGTGGAATATGGAAGACGATTAAACACAATTGAAATGCAGATTTTATTCTGATTTTGTGCTTTAAATATTTGATAATATTTATAACCGATTAATAAACAGTAATATGAACTCAAAAGAACTCGAAATTCTTGGAATTTTTATACTCAACAAAAGTAGATTAAGAAAATGCCCAAAGAATGTAAATGCAAATTTGTTTCTTATAGCTGCCACGCCTTGAGCGCCTAAGCCGGCTAAAGGCACAAAAAACACAATGGTAAACAGCCCCCCAGAAACAAATTTGTGATAAATTGTTTTGCATAATTTTGTAACAAGAGATTATTAATAAAACAGAACAGCATACATATAATACATAGCAGCTGCCGTTGCCCCACACACAAAATGCCAACTAATTGCGATTTTATGTTAACAACGCGAATCGAACAAATCGCGGAAAACCTAAGAAACCAAAAAAAAAAACCGAAAGCCCAAAATCCAAAAAGCTGAGCCAACATTTATCTTTCATCGCTCATAATGTGGAGCAGCAAGGCGTGGGTTGATTTTTTCTTATTTCTGTGGGTGGGTGGGGCAAGTGCAATTATCATTTCAATTTTCCAGATCCCCTTAAACCCGCTTCCCTAACTGTATGTATGTTGCACATTGCCAGCAGAAAAGCAGAAAAAAATTGTCTTGCGGTTTTCTCTTGGCCAACGCCGCGTATGCGTAATGTATCGAACCACCGCCTGGCCATTGCGCATACGCCGCGTGGTCACGTACGCGACTCAAATGCGCTAATCCATCGAGACAGGCCAAACTACAATATAATTTGATAATTAACCACATAAAATATGTAATAACTGCGAATGTGAATGCGGACAACGTAGCGATCAGGTGGTGAATGGGCCAAAAATGTACATAAATAAAAAAAAAACATATCTCCTCACGAATGGCAAAATGTCAGATATAATGGCGATGGATGCAATTGGAGCTCTTTGATTAAGAAGTTAACTAGGTGTATGGGTAGGTTTAGGTTACTTCTATATAAGGCTGGGAACATGTTGAGAATTTCATAGAAGAAGTAAGAAAGATAGTTATAAAATTGATTTGCTGATATCAAAATATTAAAACTAATTTCCCTATTACACCTACAAGTCTAAGCACCTTAAAAATGTAAAAAAAAAAAAAATAACATAGGATCAGCACACACATTCCTACTGATGAAGCAATTGCCTTAGAACACGATTCGCATTACGTATGCCATAATTATCAATTAGCAATCAATTGATTATATTACAAACACACAAGACGTTACTAAGACAATGGACAACCAGCAACAACAACAACAGCAGAAAATTGCATAGAAGCAGCAGCAGCAACCATAACTCGTATTTTTGTTGTTGTTCGCTGCCCGACGGCAATATTTATTATTTCTCCCTCTCTTTTTTATTTTGGCCTGGGAAAAATCCTACAGCAACAGGCAAAACTGTTAATTTAAATTGGAAAATTATACAAAAATATTCAAAACGCTTGTTGCTGTTGTTTTTTGCTGTGGCAGCAGCAGCAGCAGCAGCAGCGAGATTTTACATTCGAATCTGCCTGTTAATCTGAGCCGCTCTCAAACGTCACGTTTTCACGCGGCCAAACTATGCAACAACACGGCAGCAACATCAACAAGTTGCTCTTAGGCAGCTGCTAATGTTGCTGCTGTTGCTGTTGCTGTTGCTTTTGCTGTTGCTGCCTCAGTCAACGTCAGTGCAATCAACAAAAGCAATTCACGCATTCAATTAAATGCCTTCAAATGTGACTTGCCGACATTTCTTTATGTTGCTCGCATTATTGTTGTTGTTGCTGTTTCTGTTACTGCTGCTGCCGCCGAGGCATGCATTAAAATCGTATAAAATTGTCATGTTAATAACCAATAATTGTTAATTTACAACTCACACACGGACATGGATAAATACAAGCTGCGATCTTAACCAAAAAAAAAAACAAGTAAAATCCTAATCAAATCGAAGTCGTAATACGCTTGGTAATTAATGAATTAATATTTAATGGCAAATAAAAAATTGATAACTTTGTAGAGCAATAAACATTATAACAATGTATATGGCCATATAAATTGTTGATTTGATTAAGTTCTTCAAGCTTTTAATATATCGATTTGTATTTATCGATGGTATAGGGTATACAAAAAGTGTGACCAGCTGCATGTGTGCATATGGCAGGCATTTACTGTTGTATGTGTACGACGTTTGGTTTCGTTTTTTGAGTTATTTGGTTTTTGCCTCGTTTTGGCATTTTCAGCATGTCCATTAACATTTTTGCCACATTTTCGGCTTCATTTATTTCCTTTTTTTCGTTTTTTTTTTTATTTTTGAAGTATGCGATTGTTGGCCAAAACTATTTGAAAAATGTTGACAGGACAGAGCATGAAAAAAAGCAGAGAGAAAGAGATATGTTGCAAGTACTTTTATCTTTGTAACGTTTTTAAATATTTGTGTAAATTTAAATTTTAATTACATATATATATTGGCCAGAGAGTTGACGCAATTTCACTACACTTGTTAGCCTAACATGCAACAAATCGTTAAATACTTCGAACACAACAAAAATAGCAACAACAAAAATCACTAGCAAAATAGCAAATGCAGAGACAGCGAGCAAATTCAAATAAAACGTGAAAAAAAAGAGTGAAATAAAATTTTTTTATAATTAAAATTAACAACTTTTCTTGTCACGACTGGCGGCGACTGCGACGACGACGACTACGACTCTCGAAGCCAACTTGTTGTTGTTGTTGCTGCTGCTGCTGCTGGCTGCTATAATTATGCGCATTTTCAACAGATTTATATCTGGCTATCCCTCTCTCTATCCCTCCCCCATAAACCCCCCTATATCCCCCTTCCCTCACTCAAGTCAAGCTGGAAACGCATACGGCAAAAAAAAAAAAAAGAAAAAAGATAGCGTATCTCATTAGAATTGCCAGCTGTGTATGGGCTTTATAGATAGATATAGAAACCCAACTCTGTATAGTATATAATTAGTAATTGTTGCACAAGCCGCCTGCCAAAGGCACCTACCCTCGCACCGCACCGCCCCCTCCGCCCCTTTAGACCATTATTCTAGCATTTATACAGAAAGAGAGAGGAAGATATCAGCTAGAGCGAGAGGGATGACAGAAACGCAGGCCAGGCTAAATTAAAACCCAGTTTGAAGGTCAACAGCGACACGAGCTGCGTGGCCCGGCAACAACATTAGCAATAGCTACAGCAGCAGCAGCAGTAACAGCAACAGCAATATCAGGCAGTAAAACTATGCACAAATGTCTCGACTCAAAGTCTGACGTCAGCAACAGGAACTGAATCTGAAACTGAAACTGAAAAATAATCGCGTTGCGCATGCGTTGGCGCTGATATTCGCATTCTCTATCCCTCAGCTTAATTTTTTCTGTTTTATTTCTTTAATTTTTTACTTTTGTTTTTGGGTGTTGGTGTTGCATAAAACAAGATTAATCACCGCCAAAACAAAAAGTGCGACCAAATGTGTCCCATTAATCAACGAATTTGTAGGAAACTTAAGCTAACCCCCGAAAATCATGCAGATGAGGGTACAAAATCCAAAAGAAGAGGTTTAGAAATGATGATTTTATATTCACATTTGCACTATCTTTAGCTAATGTCAGAAATGTTAATTTACAAGAAATTTAAGCAACCTACACCCACTCTTCATTTCTCTAACCAAAATCCTCTCTCTTTTTTTATGCCACAAGAAACTTGCTGATCGAATCGTATTTTATGTTCCGTGCTGCTGCCGCTCTTGTTGTTGCAATTGCAGTTGTAAATTCGTTAAGTTGCTGCCGCCTTGCCCCCCCCCCCATAACGGTGTCAATTAAATTATGTTGCCAGCAACATTTTACAATTTGCAACAAATTGTTATAAAAGCTGCATCGGCACAAATCAATATAACTTTTATGTGTGTGCTGCATTTCGATTCCTTTTGATTTGATTGCAAAGGCAGAGGAGATTTAGTTTCGAGTTTGAGGCCCACGACACACAATGCGTGCCCAGTTCCTGTTGTTGCTCTAAGTTCCCCTTGCATATCTGCTTTTGTTGCTTAGCGTGGGATAATCCTGGCGGCCAGCGAATGACCTTCGAAATCATCGCTTTCCTCCGTCACCTCCTAAGCAGACCAAAGCAAAGTCTAAAGAACAAGAAATCTGCGTGTTCCTACGGGCTTCTCTTTTTCGGCAGGTCAAGTGCGATTTGGGTTTTATAGCCAGTACTCTTTAAAGGAGTATTAACATTATCATTGTGTAAGGAAATACCATAAATTAGAACCAATAATATTCAAATATAGTTAAAAGTTCTATATAGTAACTTTATTATACACAAAAAATTTTTCAAAAATAGTCAAATCTTCGCCATTGGTTTTTATTCACATAAAAAAGATACCCAAGATATTCCAAAACTTCGAAATTCCAAATAGTGTATTTCCCAAGTTGGCTATCCTATATCCTATCCCTCTTCTTCGCTTCTTTGTTTCCCTGCTTTGTCCTTCCCTTCTTGTGGTCGTCTTGAAAGCTTCCGGCCCCAGAAAGACAACTCAGGTGACCACAAAGGCTGACCAGCGTCGAAGTTTTTTCGTCTCACGCAATTGTTAGGCAAATGACAAAAGGACTCCCACCTGAGATGAGATGTGCTTGGATTCTGACCGGGGGTCAGAAGGAGGATACACGGGAACCTAAGAAAGAAGGGAACCAACCTGCCTGCCCAGACAGACGGACCTTCCGGGACGGCGTCAACCTTTTGTGCGTGCGCCTCTTTGCGCTCCACACTTCACCATCACAAAAAAAAAAAGAAAACCATATATATATAAAGAGTGATATCGAAGAATTCTATATACTGACCATTGGGCGGATATTATTTAGACGCTATTGTGTGGCGCCGTCCGTCGGTTTGTGGCTACTACCTGTGTGTCTACCTGCAATTAGCTTGCTGCCACAGCTGCTCAACCTGATTTGTTCGAATTCAATCTGATCGATGTGTGTCCACAAAATGTGGTCGAAAACTGCACTGTAAACTTCAATTTGTCAGATACTTATTTCTAAGAATAATTACGACAAATCCAATGGCCAATTTGCTTGATAAATGCAGAACATAAAACCCAACGAAACTGAATAATAAAAATGAAAAGCTTCCTCTGTTATCATGGATAAAACAAATCTGGTGTTAAATTGCGCAATAAATAGAAACCATTTCAGTTATTGACGGGCATTTTACTGCTATTATCTTGACCTTATCTGTATTTAAAACGATGGTGTGTGGTGTGTGTGTGTGTGTGTGAGCAGCCATAAATTAATTACAAACTGTGTTAACAATGCAATCCAAACTGTAAGAAGAGAGAAAAAGCCGCATAAATCTTTCAGAATGCGCATAAATTTGCATTGGCGACCTTGGAACTGAGTTGCTACGTAATGTGTGTCCCCTTACCATCCCGTTGCCAACGATTCCACTGCTTCACAGCACGACACACACTCACACACACAAACGAACTTGTTTATCATCAGATAACGGCACCAATTGATAAAAGCACACACACTCACTCATATACCAAAACTCTCAGTGCGTAAGGCGATTTTATAGAATGTGGTAGATGTAGAAAAGGGAACGAAGTGATTGATATCCTAGGTTATTAAATTTGAATATTATTTGAATAATTTTTACTTGTAATTTCACATTGGAACAATTCTTATGACATAAAACTATAATATTTGGCGCCCAACTAGATTTTTGCTTAAAAAAAATACTATTTTTAGTTACTAATTTAACATTTTTTGGACTGCTTTGGTTTATATTGCTTAATTTCTGCAATCTTTCGAAAGTAGAAAACAACTACTATTCATAAGAGTCAACTGTACTTAAGATTGATCATACCCATCGCACTTTTTCGGAACGCAGTATAAATATTTCCCACCCAAGTTCAAGTTCAATGTCATTCGGATTTATGTTCGAGTGTGTATGGTGTGTGTGTGCTCGTATGTATGTATGTATGTCGCGGTATGATAAACGCCAAAACCCGTTCAATCAAAGCCCACAGACACAGAAACACACACAGAGGCATAACAGCACGCACCGACGCACACTTACGCAGCGTTTTCTTCGAATGTGTGTGCGTTTTGTGCGTTCGTTCAGCGCGTTCGCTTCGTTTTATTTCGTCTCGTTTCGCGTGACTTTGTTTTTGTTGCTGTGCTCTTGTATGGCAACAAGTGGGTTTTGAGTTGCCAACAGCCTGTGCCCCGTTCGCCCACCCCCCTCCCCTTTCTGTCTTATCAACTGGTTTTTTGTGACGTCATCGTCGTGTGCGTGGCCTCTACGCACGTTTTACGCACATTTTACCACTTCCACTTCTGGGGGCGCGTCTCATTGAACTTGAAAAGCGGAGAGCAAGGCAAAAGCAACAGTATAAAAATAAAAGCACAAAGAAAACAGCTGATTTATGTGCGTGAAGCGAGGCAAACAAATATGAGGGTGGCTATTAGGGGTGTGTACTGTGATGTTGGTTTGAATTGTTTTTAGGTATAGATGGAGGGACGTTATGAATTATAAAGAAGATGATATCAAAAGACCACTATCTGTCACTGTCTCAACTTCGATTAGTGTTCTCCACAAAAGTTCCTAGTCTACGTGGGCTTACTGTATTTAAAATATTTCGTATTTGCGTATTCCACTTTGCTGCGTTTTTGGTTTCAAATTCGGTTTTGGGTTTGCCTCCATGTTCCTTATACTTTTTTTTGTTTAATGTTCGCAAAATTGGCTTGGACTTTAAATCCAAGGTCAACGTCAACGCATTAGCGACGTCTCGTTCCCTCTCTGTATCTTCGTCTATGCAATCACTCATTCGTACAGAAAACCAAAAATAAAGATGGAAAAAATGTGAAGCAGACGAAGCAATATATTAAATTTATTTAATATCAAGACAGATTTATGGTTGAGAGTGTGAATGAGATAGGCATAGCCGGAAATGAACGCACCCAACTGCAGCCGCAATTAGAAAGAGACAGCTGCAGCGGCTCACTTTGATGAGATAATTTTTCAAAAATTTCTGTGCGTTTTTTCTTGTTGTATTTTCATATATATACTTTGTGTGTGGGTGCCTGGCTAGTTCGCATTATTTATTTATTTATACTCGAGTGTTCCCTTGCGTTTTTGCAGTTCGCAATCCGCAAATGCTTATCGCCCATTTCTGTCCCGCTCTAGCGCCAGCAATCACTGATTTACCCTCTCTCTTTTGCTCCTCCCTCGTGCAATCGAAAATGGCAATAGCAACAACTATTGCGAAGCTTTGAAAGCTGCGTTGCGTGCGCCTCTCTCTTTCCCGCTCTCCCACACCCTCTGCTTCCTCTTCTGGTCGACGATTCTACTTAATGCTTTGCATATGTATATGTGTGTGTGTGTGTGTGTGTTGGTTTCTGGGTTCATGTGGACACAAGTGCGGTCATTGAAATAGGATTGAATTCTTTAAGACTATTTTAGCTCCAATAAATACTGAACTTTTATAAAAAAACTAATTTAACTAAGAAATAATATATCTATCAACGTGTTTTCGTTTGACTAGAATTGAACTTAAAATCTATTTAAAACTGATTTCAATTTGTCTTTCTACATTTAAAATCTGACAAAATTGGCATCATTAAAAGTAATAATGTAAATGGGTCGCATTGGCATCATTGACAGGGTTGTATTTTTAAAGAAAATCGAAGTAGATATGGAAATCCTTAACTATTTAATGTCTAATACAGAATTTTTAATATGTTATAGGGTTTAACGTTAAATTTTTAAATAATCTTTTCGAAAATCTTCAATTGTTTTTTAAATTTCCACCCCTGCTGTATCTATGTTCGCTTTGCTGTGCTGGTTGTGTGTGCAAGTTGTGTGCGGTTCCGCTGCGAATGCGAATATCAAGGTCAACGTGTGATGTGTTTCTGCCGCCGTCGTCGTCTACGCTCCGCTTCGGCTCCACAGCCCTGCTGCCCTGCCCCCCTTTGGCCAGCACCCCGCCATCATCTGTGCACAGATCCCCCTCCTCACAAAACCCTCTACCCCCCCGTAAAATGAGCTCTAAGAAAATAATTAAATGGCAGGCATGCGAAAGAAAGACAGCAGCAGCAGCGGCGGCAACGGCAGTGACGGTATAAAAAAAACGCAATTTTTGAAGCGCAGTTGTTAAATTAGAAATGCCATATTTTGAAATAAAATTGTGTGTATGTTAGTTTTTTTTGTTTTTTTTTTTTTGTTCTCTTTGTCCATTCTTTGCCCCCTTCTAGTGCTACTTGTCTACCGGGTCTACCTCTTGGCCATTAATCAGTTTCTGAAATGCTTTGAGCAGCTTCAGAAATGGCAAGCAGATGATGCGGCATAATTGTTATTAATATTATGATAAATATACAATGCACATGAGAACGAGCGGAGAGAAAAAATACAAAAGGAAAACTTAAAGCTAACTCACTCTGAAATTATACAAAAAGTTTTGTTTTATTCATAACAAATAATTTGAATACAAAACTCCTTTATCTTAGCCAGATTTGATTTATCTATTGTATTTATTTATCAATTAAATGTACTTTAATAGATGTAATCAAACGATAATCAATCGATAATCACTGTTTAGCGATCCGATCGTCTCTCCCCTTCTGTCATCGAAAAAATCAATAAAATTAAATTGCCCACACACACAATTATCGACAGGGTAGAGCAATCGATAACGATAATCCATCAGGGTAAATTATATAAATTTGCACACATTATGCGAAATTGACGGACAAAAAAGCTAATCACAATGTTGGAAAGTTGGGGCGAGGATCATTGGATCCCAACGGATCATCATCATCATCATCCATCATCTATCATCAAGTAGTAGTAGTAGTCATAGCCGTGGTAATCCATGCTGCATGCATTCCTAGCGAATCTTGGCAAATTGTATTAAGA
Source organism: Drosophila eugracilis (assembly GCF_018153835.1). Taxonomy (NCBI): domain Eukaryota; kingdom Metazoa; phylum Arthropoda; class Insecta; order Diptera; family Drosophilidae; genus Drosophila; species Drosophila eugracilis. Next base: position 616,384 of record NW_024572029.1, on the reverse strand, counting down.
CATAAATGCGAGTGAAAATCGAAGAGGAAGATTCTGCAGAAGAATCGAAATATATATATATATATATATATTTATAGAGAGAGCGAGAAGAGGTGGAATAGCAATAAAAAGAGCCGCAAGCGCCATACAAACACACAGAAAATTGCTGGCAAAAAAAAAGAAAAAACCCGGCAAGGCGGCGATATGCAAACATAATAATTTGCATATTTCGCCGCAGTATTCAGCAGTTGTTTTTGTTGTTTTTGTTGTTGTTTTACTCTGATGGTGGTCAAGCAACAAACAAAAAAAAACATCTATAAAAGGGAGTGGTGCCCCCCATAATAGAAATGTTAACCTTTCCGCAGCAACAGCAAAGCGCGCCAGCAGAATCAGCCGTCACACCCAAGTTTGGCAACTAGCAAAAGGCAACTTTAACAAAATAAAACAAAAAAAAGGTTAAATAAAGTTGCAAAGGATGCCAAAAAAAAGTTAAGCTAATAAAAAATTACATAATCTTTGAAAAGAAAAATCTAAGAAGTAACCTAAGAAAAAGATACAAAAATTCACATAGGAGGCATGCTAGCTGCTATATCTAACCAAAATCAGTTGAGGAAAACGGGATTATCTGGAAAAACGAAGAGATCTTCGATTGCGATAAGAATGCCAAGATAACGCCCTGTCAAGATAGTTTACTCCTTGGCGCCCACTTGAATTTTCTTTTCTTGCCACTTGATTTATACGCGTGTGTAATTGGAATAGGAATAGTTTTCCTTTTTTTTCCTTTTTAACCTGGCCAAAATGGGGAGAATACATATTTCTCCGTTCATTTAGTTTAATTTTTTCTATGCTAAAGCTGCTGTTTAAATTTCGGTTGGATAGGTGGACGCCCACTTGGGACATGCGATCGGTAAACCCCTCCGTCCGCCCGCCGCCCACCTCTTTCTAGTGGTCGCTACCCCTCTCTTTTTCTCTGGAAATTTATGTTGTTGACTATTTTGCCGCAAATTACATGCAACGTTTTTTTTTATTTAAGGATTTTCATGTTTTTTTTCTTTCTTTCTTTATTTTTTTTTTTAAATATAGGAAGAGAGCAGAAAATGTTTACTAACTGGGCCGTGGCGTTAGAAATCAAAGCCTTTGGCGTTCATTAGCTTTGGGGGCGTTATTCCCCCCGCTTTGGCTGCTTCTTTCCTCACCGGCAGCGACGTTCAATTAAAAGTGTTGCCAATTTGCGACGCCTTTCCCCAACTCCCAACTTGTACAGCAGAATCCCCCCGCCATTGCATCCCCCGTGTTTTTGGCCAAGCCCCTCTTGTAATCAGGAAATTCGATTTTCTTAATGCCACTGAAAGAGTTTCGAGAGACTGCGCGAGGACTGGACCCCAATGGTATAGGCCCCTGCCGCCCTCTTTCGCCCCACTCCCAGTGACTTCTAATATGCGCGTGAATTTATTAACGCTCATTTTACGCTGTTGTTGCGATTCGGGGGCGTGTGCAGGCCGATTGCATTTTTTTAAATAAATTCTGGCGCAAACGGCGCGTGACAGGAGGCTCTGCAGGAGGGGGTGGTGCTATAGGAGGAAAGGAGATGGAAGGTTTGGGCTACAGGAGGAAAAGGAGCAGGTGCTAGAGATGGCAGCTGGACAATTGTAGATTAGTTGGCTAAGAACTTGGGTGGAAATCTTCGACTTTTCGTTCTATGATTTCGTATTTTACGTTTTTAAATGAGAAAAAATTAAAATCAGTTTTCAGATTTTCATAGAAAGTAAAGTAATTTCCTTTCCTAGCATTTTCATTTGACTTAAAACCAACCTACCAAGCGAAAATATATTAAAAATCAATAACTTTCCCATTAATTCGGGTATAATCCATAATAATAACACTATAAAAAAGTAAAAAACTTCAAACTGGACTACAAAATATCATCTTATCTCGTGATTTTCCTCACGTTGACATCACCAGGACTGAGGTTACTGCAGTCTTAGGCCAAAACCTCATTAGGCTATAGCGAAATCTATATGCGAAATGGAGGCCGACGCCTTTTCAATTTGCCAGCAATGAAAATTTACAACATGGCTGTACGGTCGCTCTTCGACTACCCCTCTATCCCCTTTTAAAGCCTCGGCAATACCGCCGATCTGTTGGGGGATATATATATGTCGGTCGTTCATTGCATACCCCAAGGCGTGCATGCGCACATAAAAATCGACAGCAATGCTGCAACGGATCGGAACTGGTTGCCAGTTGCAAGTTGCTGATATTGCTGCTGCTGCTGCTGACGGTGCTGTTGGTGTTGCCGCTGTTGCAGTTGCTGTGGCATTGTCATTCGTGGCATGTTCACGCCTTGACGCCCGCAGCCAACTGGCAAAAAAAAAAAAGCGTAGAAAAAAACAGAACTGGACTCCAAATTGAACTCCAACTGAATCGCCCATCGCAACGCTCCTTTTTTTTACCCGCCCCGATTTACCCCGCTGGTCCAACGTTTTCCGGATCGCTCGTTTGTGGCATCTTCAAAAGCGGCATTTTGTGGCTGCATTTGAGAGCCAGATCGTAAATCTAATAAATGCTTGCCGCAACATCGCGAAGCTCAAGGGGAAAAGCGTAGAAAATGCTCCTTTCCTTAGAGCGGAGTGCATAGATGATGGACTGATAAAACGAAAAATTAAAAAAGAACATTTTTTTCTAAATACTTAACACTTGAGAAAATGTGCTCCGGTTTTTTCTTATAGATTTTTATAAAGAGAATGCAAAACTATCAGTGATTATAGGAAGAAGGATGAAAGTTACTTTATATATATAAAGAATTGTTTTTCTTTCTCATTAAATCCTTTTCTAATCTGTGTTCTTTCTAATCCTTTCAGGTGGTCCTCTCGGCTTGTTCCTCGTACTTCCAGAGCCTGTTCCTGGAGCACCCCGAAAGACATCCAATTGTGATATTGAAGGACGTCCGTTTTGCCGAGCTGCAAACCTTAGTTGAATTCATGTACAAGGGCGAGGTGAACGTGCAATACTGTCAGTTGTCCGCGCTGCTCAAGACAGCCGAATCCCTAAAGGTGGGTTAACTAACAGATTTACACTTCCCTAACGAAAATTTCCACACTACCATAGTAGTTACTATACTTTCTAATTTCCTTATTAATCAATCAACCTATAACTTGCAGGTCAAAGGCCTCGCCGAGATGACGAACCAGAACACGACGCTGCGTGAACCCGAACGGGAACCGGACCGTTTGCGTCCACAGGGTGGCGGTGGTAGTGGCGGCTCCGCTCACAAGGCGGCCGATAGTCCGGCAACAGCACTCGATGCCACAGCGGCAACACAGGCGGCGGCTGCTACGGCAACGGCAACTGCGGCGGCGGCAACATCGACCTCAACCTCAGCAATATCTGCGGCGGCATCTACAGCAGCGACAGCAGCAACATCTGCGGCAACAACGGCGACGGCGGGGAGCAGCAGCAGCGGCAGTAGTAGTACAACCACAACGGCGGCAACCACAACAGCAACCTGTGCCACATCAGCAACATCCACGGCAGCAACATCCTCGGTGACAGCAGCAACATCCGGTGTTGCGCACTCGGAGGAGGCAACATCATCCTCATCGGGCGGACAGAAACGGGAGGCAAGCGATCGCTGCAGTCCCACGCCTGCTAAACGCTCCTCCCGAATGCATCCGACGGACAAGGAGGATTTAACGGAGGACCGAGATCAAGAGAGAAATCAAGCGGATGAGCTGCTAACCGAAGAGTTGTTGGGTCGCAACTTAAAAGACGAGGAGGATGACGATGTGGAGGAGGTGGATGATCTGGACGAGAATGAGGAGACGATGCTGAGGGGTCAAGACGAAGAGGAAGAAGACGAAGATGAAGAGGATACGCCACTGGATCTTCAAAGACCTAATGTCGAGCCAAAAAGTGCAGCAGCAACAGCAGCCGGAACGCAGCAGGGCGGCAGCAACAACCTAAGCGGCGGCAGCAGGAACACTTGCAATACCAATAACAGCAGCAGCGGCAGTAGCAGCAATAACAACAATAATAATAACAACAACAACTCCAGCAGCAACAACAACAACACTAATAGTGGGAAAACCTCAGCGGCTAGCAATGGCGGTACTGCAACATCCGGCGGTACAGCGGATTCGGTGGTTGCTGTAGATGACGATGACGACGATGATGGAGATCATCACCATCATCACCAGCGACAAGCGGACGATCGTTTGGAGCAGGATGTCGATGAGGAAGATATGGATGATGATGTGGTTGTCGTGGGCACTGCCACCACCGCGATGGTCAGGGGCTTTGCCCAGTTGGCACACCAAAACTTGCAGAGGCTCCACCATACAACGCACCACCATTCGCAGCACCATCAACATCCGCAGCACCATCAACACCCACAGCACCATCATCATCCGACGCACCACCAACAGCATTCGGATGACGAGGAAGCTATGCCCGTGATTGCCAAGAGCGAAATTCTCGACGATGACTACGACGATGAAATGGATCTGGACGATGATGATGAGGCGGACAACAGCAGCAATGATCTTGGTCTCAATATGAAAATGAGTGGCGGTACGGGCGGCGGTGGCGTTGATTTGTCCACTGGTTCCACCCAGATACCTTCCCCCCTGATAACCATGCCATCTTCATCGGCGGCAGCGGCAGCCATGGAATCGCAACGCTCCACACCGGCCATGTCGTCGGTACAGGGAGCTGGAGCGGGCGCCTCTGACCTCAGTATTGGCGGCTCTGGCGGCCGGCCGGCGTCAAGAAGTTCTCGCGACGGTGGCGGTAATGATGGCAGAGGTGGAGCATCTTCGTCCAGCCTGTTAAGTCCCGGAACCGTGGCCAATCTTCTGCCCGTGCAATCGGTGCCATTGGTAAGTCATTGGTTTTTCAGCTCAACTCATTCATTGACTTGTCACAGAGGAAACTGTATTAGCTTTTCCATTACCAATAAATACTATGTTTATAATCCACAGAGCCTCAAAAAGGAGATCGATTGCAGTGAGGATGACAACAGCAGTCACAGCAGACACATGCAACAGCGTTCGGCATCAGCTGGCGGCGGCCTGGGCGGCGACCTTGACTACCGCGCCTCCCACGAGTCGGTAAGTCAGCGATTTCTATATACTCTCGACCCTGACCACCCCCGCCCCCAAATTCGATACAAATTCCCTTGCCAAAATTCAAAAAGAAACTCCAGTCCCAGGAGATCCCTTTCAGTGAATGCTTTTGCTGCTTCGATAGGTTAAAAACTAAAAACTAAAAAAAAAAAATAATATATAACGAATTCCGAGATACGTCTCGCATATAAGATCTATTTTGATCCCAATCTGGCTCGATCCGACTCCATTTCTATATGTATAAGCTCTATCTTAAGTATTGCTCTCTCTCTCTATCTCTCTCTCTCTGTCTGTTCTTATATATATATATATACATTCTATATATACCATATTTATATATTTAATTACCAAAAACAAAATACAAAATCCAAAAACAAATGCAAAATGAAAACAAAATCAAAACTCAACATATATTTTTGCTCTTCGTCGTGTTCTTTGTCTATGAATTTTTTATATACATCATATAATATATATAATACCCATACATATATATCTATATAAATATATATATATATATCTTATCCATCTATATCTATGCCCTTATATATATATATAAATATCAAGTTTTTCCCAATCTAAGAAAGTAAAGTTTTTCTTTTTTCTATTCAGTTTGGAAAAAAACTCCTTTAAAGTAATTTGAGAACCGAAAACAAAAAAAAAAAACAAATATCAAATGTTAGTTGTTCAGTTTCCTAGCTCTATATAGTTAACTTACTTTTGTTTAATGTGTAGCGCTCTGTATCTATCTCTCTCTACATTTAGATAGCTAACTCTTTCACACTCTGTCTATCTCTCTATCTCAATGTCTATATCGATAAGTGTCTGTGTAATTTTGTTAGTTAATCCAATCTATGTGTATGTTGTAATCAATGTTGTTGTTGTCGTATATATCTTTCTATATATGTAAATATATATATATCTATCTCTGTAAATTTCCCACACACTCACATACACTTACACACACCTTAAAACACACACACCCAATGCCATAAGTTTTCGCACAGTTGATAGAATTTTGTGTTTTGGTTTTATTTCGTTGGTAGTTGACTTTTTATCGCTTCGTTTTGTGGGCCACTTCCACTTTTCACTTGCCACACATTGTTGGCAATTTCCGTTTGCAATTTTGTGTCCTCCTCTCCTATTCCCCATTCCACTTTTTAACTTCCATACCCCTGGAATTTTTTGTTTGTATTATTTATTTACTGGCCATGTTCTGTTCGAGGTCCTTCTTCCGTCCTCCGCCCGCCCCTTCCTCTTCCCCTTTGTTCTCTTCTCTTCTCTATTTTAATTTAATTTTTTATTTGCCACCAATGCTGTTGCTGTTGTTGCAGTTGCATGTTTACGACACTATAATTTTCAATATGGCTGTCAGAAGAGGCGGCATTGTCCAGGCCTTCTCGACAAAATGATCAAAAAATGCTTTCGACAAGGGGATTCCCTATGATAGAGTTTGGGGAAAAGGTGATTTAGACAAGGGGAAAATAGAGCTAGTTTTGAAGTTGAAAATTTGGAAAATTAGCATTTAAAAGCCTACGAAGGTTTGATTATATTTTAAAGATATGAAAAATCAAATCTTTAAAACAAACTTCATTTTTGGAAAAAACGCAACAAATTTCATAAATTTTTGGTAAATTTTTTACCAAATACTAAACCCTAATCGCTTGACAAAGACTGTCAGAAAATACCGCTGAGACTTAAGTAAATAATGGAAATTTCTGGCAAATTATTAAGCAAATAGAGTATACGCAGTGTGTACACTGGCCGCTTCCCATCTAGTCCGCCAGCCTTTCCCATATCCGTGCATTTACTATTTGAGACCGCTGTATATATATATATATATATACATATATAAATAAAATAAAAACCAAATCAAATATTCAAATCAAACAATAAGAAAAATTGTCGCATGTTGCAATAGGACAAACAAAGGGAAGTGAATAAAATAACATAAAGAAAGGATGAAAAAAGCAACTAAGAAATACTCTACTGGACTGTGTGTGGGTACCTCGATATTGAATATATTTTGTTTGGATTTTTTCCTTTCAGTGCGAGCAAGGCATTCCGCGTCGCTTCTTTTTGGGTGACGGTTGTCTCCACTAATTTTTTGCTTGCATTCAAAATGTGAATGTAATGCATACTTTTGGGTGCACGGCAAGCACAACTGTACTCGCCCTGGCAAAACATTTAGCTTCCGGCAAAATATATTTTCACATTACATTTCCCTCCAACCCCAAGGCCTTCTTCTCCCGCCCCCGTCCTACATCTTCTACTCATTCTTTTTAAGCGAAAAATTTTCGTCAACAGGGATAAACGCGAAAAATGTGGGCAAAATAAGAAAAAAAAAAAAAAGTGTAGGAGAATGAAAGCAAAAGGAACACGAGTAGCCACTGTCGTTTTTCTTATGTTTTCCACAGGCTCTTCTGCCCGCTTTTCCTACTTCAGAGCAGTGCAAAAAGTCAGCAAAGAAGAAAAAAAAGTAAAATTGTTATATATGCATAACGCACTTTGTTGCAACGCTTGACAAGTCTAAGAGGGTGGGAAGGAGGGGACAATTCGGGGTGGCAAAAGCTGGATGACAGGCCCCAGATGGGCCAAGCCAGCGGAAATGTTGTCAAAAAATCCAAAAGAGCCTAAAAAAATAATCTGGAAAATTAAAATTCAAGTCTCCCACACAGTGTTGACTTGTCATAAAGGTTATGGTCTTGTGCGGTGCAGCACGAATGGAAGTTTCTGGATTATAGTGATAAAATCTTGATCTTTAATTAACTTAAATCAAAAGCATGAAATCCTCAGAAAAAACTTCCTTTAAAAGGCAGTTCCTATAAGCAAACTTAGCTTTAATAATACTTCAAAGTATTTAATTTGAACCCCAGACTTAAAAATTTGTAAATAGTTTTTTCTGTGGGCAACCAAAAAAAAATGTTAGCAATCCCCTTTTTTCGATAACTTTCGCAAAAAACTTTTTAGGAAGTCTGCTGGAACATTACATGGTGTTCATTATATGTGTATATGCATCTCCAACGATTTTACTCTGCCATATCCCATTCCCCCTATATCTTTCCATTTCACTCACTCTTTCTATCGGTCCCTTTCTCGCTGGGAGACGCACATGCATAAATTCAAATAAAAATTTATCTAAAAAAGAAAGCTTGGGAAAAAGAAAGCCCAAAAGGAGGCAACAAAAAAGTGGCAGTCGCCTCGAGTTGCGGACGTTGACGCCGAATGCGCCAGTATGTGTGTATGGAAGTATCAGTGTGAGGGACGAAAAATATTTAAATATAAACTCTTGAAAATTAAACAAAATTTTAAATTCAGTATTGTAACTTTAAAATATTCTAAATTTGTCTTAGGAACTTTTAGTTTAACCTAACGGTCATATTATTTTTTTAATATGAAAAATAAGTTTATTTTTTCAGTGTATAGCAGATATGCGACTTTGTGTGTGTTTGTGCGCTGCAATTCGTTGACTCTGATGTTTTTCAGGCCTCTTGTAGGCCTCTCCAAGCCATTGCCGCATAATAAATACTTTTGCTTTTACACTTTCTTTTTTTTTTACCTTACTGCCTTGCACTCCTTTCTCCGTTCTCCGTTCTTTCCTTTCCCCATCCACCCTTCGTCTTCTTCTTCTTCGCTCTTTTCGACTTTAGTGACGGAAAACCAGAGGGAGAAGTGGAGAAATGATTATAACGAGGGGAGTTGCAGTGAAAACAAAACCAAAACAAAAATCAACGCACAAAACCAACAACTTTTGCTTTCTTTTTCTTTTTGCTTTCTTTTCTACACATACAGGTACACCAAAACACACACACACACACACATGCCTATGAGTATTTAATTTTGAAACAAATGCGTTCCTCTTTTTTATTTTTTTTTTCCTGTTACCTCTTGTTTTTCGAGCTGCTGCTCTTATGCAATTTTTTCATAGCATACCTTTAGGCTGGCCCTCTCAACTGTCGCCGCGCCACCGCTGCTGTGCTTGCATTTTATGAGTCGTGTCCCCTTCACTGTTCCCCTTTTCGAGCCCCTTAACCCCCTGGCAGCAACACCCCTCCCTCCCGGGAAGTACCACCACCTGCCCTTGTCAGCATTTGCGTTGTTTGTTTGCCGTCTACATTGCGTATGCGTAATATGAACGCTCGGACAAACAAGGCAAAAATATTAGGAATTCAGAGAGGAAAGTTTCCTAAATTTTCAAACATTAAGGACTTGGGGGGCTGGCTGGCTTTCAGGGGCATTATTAAAAATATATTTGAAGTTTTTCTTTCCAAAAACATGTTGTCCCTAAACTTATCAAATTCGCATTTATATTCAAGCTTAAATATGAGGTAAATTGTGGTTTGTTTTGATTTAAAACCTTAAATTTTTATTAAAAAATATTACTAAATACTAATTTCCAACATAATGTATAAATTTTGAAAACTCTAGATTGATTATTTAAAATTCATAAAAAAAAAAATCGTTAAAAAACTTTTTCACAACAAGAAAATAGCAGACTGAAAAATTTGATAAAAACAAATATAAACATTAGGAATACATTAATATTTCCATTTAAAATTCGTTGCTATGTTATTTTTACCGCCACTGTGTTCGTATGCACATGGATTTGTTTATGTTTGTATATAAATGCCGGGGATATACGGGGATATACACTCACAGACATACATATATATGTATATTTTTTAATATTTTTATTCGGAGGCTTTCGCACAACTTTTGACTGAATGCATTTAGGTATTGCAGTTGGAGGGCGGGTCACCTCGTCTCCATCACCGCCACTCTAAGCCTCCATCAATGCCTGGCAACTGTCAATCATGCAATGCACAAAAAAAAACCGCACAAACGAAAAAAACAAAAAAAAAAGATTTTTGTGAGGCAGCGGAAATCCAAACAAATAAACAAAAAATCAAGCAAAAAAAAAGTAAGAGTCAACAACAAAAAATGCTGCCAAAACGCAACAAATGCCAAAGCGAAAATATATTGCATTGTGTGTGGGGCAGCAGCGGCATCAACATCAGCATCAGCTGCCCCGCCCCTTCGGCCACCCCGCCTCCTTACGCACATTGCACATTTTGTGCTGCAACTGCGACGGCGACTTCTCTGCCAGGGCATTGTAATCAGCGCTCGATGCCCCGCGCTGCGTTGATTGCAAAGTTTTTCAAGTGCTTTTTGGTGGGCCAAACGCCCCTCACTGCACCCCCTTTACTTTCCTTTCCCCTTTTGCCGATTTACCCGGTTTTTATTTCGGCTTAAACAAAGGGGGAATGAAGCTACAAAACTGCTAATAGCCCCCGCCCGACTTTAAGCCTTTTCAATGCAAAATTCAAATAGCCTTAAAGGTAACCGAATTACAATTTTTGGAGGAAAGAGATCATGGGTTGGAAAATATCTTTTGATATAATGGGAGATTTGAAGTTTTTATGTGACATTAAAGTCTAAGCATAAATCAGATTTTCAAAAGCAGATCGAAGGTTAAAGTGAACGTCTGAAGTTGTGGATAATTTTAAGACTTTAATGGAATAAACAAAATTCGAATTATAATAGTATTTGTTGATTTTCATAATAGAAAATAATTTTCAATAAAAAAGCCATATTTGGCTTAAAGAAAAAGGCTAATAGAGATAGAAAATCAAATTTATGTTTCATACATCATTTCTAATTGATTTTTTAGATTAATACTGAGTATCCCTATTACGAAATCAAGCTCCTAAAAAAATAACACCAAATATCTCCTAGATTACCCCATGGGGTCACCATTTCCCCTGCCCTAAGCTGCTCTTGAACTTCCATCAATGCGAACTCTTTGAGGTCTGACTTTTGTCTCGTTTGGATTGGGTTCGTCATAGGATGATTCTCCCTCTTCCCAGTTTGTTTCCATGACTTGGACTGTTTGTTTTGTTCCCACACACACACATACACACATCCTATGCATTTATATATATATTTTTTATTACAAAAAAAATGAGTGAAAAGCGCAGAGATTGCCACTTCCACGAATCTACAAAAAAAAAAAAGACACCAAATATATATATATATATATGCAGGCTGTAAAAACGCCATAGCCTAGCCATAAATATATATCAATGCAGCTCTTCTGCCAACTTCTGGCTCTGCTCCGCCTAACCCTTTCCAAAAATCCAAACGGGACTCACAAAAAAATGCGAAATAAAAAAAGAAATTATAACAATACATAATAATTTGTGCAAAAATATTACGAAAAAAATAGGAAGAGCATTGAGGAATATATTTGAAATAGTCCTCCTTCCTGATGCTCTCACACAGCCAGCCAGCCCAACTTCTATGAGCTTCCGCAATATTTGCCAGATGCGTTATATGCGTCATCTATTGCGTCTATTTTTTGATTGCAATGAAAGGGACCTTCAAAAAAATATTACACAAAAAAAAGAGAAAATAATTAAGCGCACCAAATGCAAACAAACCAGCTGAAAAATATACAACGAGTATATATATATATATATTTATAGAAATGTGTGCATCCTCCTCTCATGCACCATAAAAAGGCAAGGCAGACCCAAGAGAGTTTTCATTAAAAATTTGCTTTTATTAAAATGTGACGGGCGGAGGAGGCAACAAAAAATGGGGGTCGAGGTTGAGGTTGTTCGAGGATGTGTGTGTGTGTGTGAGGCTTAAAGAGCCCCACAAAACGGCATCAAAATGAACAAGAAAAGGCCGACGACCGTCGAAAATTTTTCGTAGAAAAAGAAGCAAGCCAAAGAGGGGCAGCAACCAAAACCAGACGCACATCGATCGATATTTGATTATTATTGCGGCGACGACACGACTATGACGATGATGATGATGATGACGAAGTCGTCGGGACTCAAGACGGCCCCAAAAGAGGTGGAGACGTTGATGACTACAACGGCACACTCGAAAATGAGTTCCCTGCTAAAGGTTATCTTAGTTTCGGGAAATCAAAAATTGACTTTCAGTCAATTTCAGAAAACACTTATTAATTGTATTGAAAAGAAGTTAGGAAAAGTCACTAGAGAAGTTAGAGAAAATGCCCATTTTTAAAAAGAGATGTAACGAATTTATTCCCTATCATACTTTCTTCGAGTGCATCACGCAGGACATTTTACTGCAATGTGGCACATAGCAGAAGCCAGGTGTGGAGTGCGTCTGGAGTTCTTTGGGAAAGCCGAGCAAAATCGGTGAAAATCGTTGGAGGTTCAAGAGGAAGCGGCTCGAAGGACCAGATAATCACTTCATTAGGCGTAGGCACGTTGAACTCTTGGTCTATCGAATCGAAGAGGTTCATCGACTTACGTCTTGACTTTTTGGCCATTTTCAGAATACCATTTTGTATTTGGTTTTCTTTTTTTTTTTTGTTTTTTGTTTGGCATTTGCTTGTGGTGACCCAGATTTGGTGGACCCTGCACTGGGGTTATTCAATAATCCGCTACCAAGAGCGGGAGAGGCCAAAAACTGCAATTTGGCTAATGGAAAGTTTGTTTATTTGCTGCTGGCCTGTTTGCCTCTGTCTTTTTGCCAGGCAGAAATCACGCAACATCAGTGGATGTAAGTTACTGGTGCATCGGTCTAGTAATCTCCCTTAAAGCTTGTGGGGCAAACCCACCTCCCTTGAATCACCTTCGAACAGCTGGGCACAGTTAAATTTATGGGAAAACTTTTACAAAATGGCTAAAGGCTAACAGGAATTAAGTAGTAGCAGAAGCAGGCTATATTACAAAAGGTACTTAAATTCAATGAATTAAAGGTAGTTAGTCAAAGTCATACCTAAAAACAACTGCAACAACAGCAAATTGTAATAATTATTATTTCAATTATAATTTATGTAGCTTTAAGATCACAATCTCACACAAACTCACATCCTCAACTCATCATTCGGTAGAAATATTATAATTATGTATATATTCTGCATGTTTTTTTTTCAAAATTCATCAAAAGAAATCAAAAGCCATTACACCCGTCAAACATTTTGGCCAAACTAAACTAAAAGAAAAAAATTATATTTTAATTTTGCGCTTTGTAAAGAAACAAAATTGAACAAAAAAATCCCCCTATAACCGCAAAAATTTGACAAACTAAAAACTGTAAATGTGAACAAAATTCGCTGCACAAAATTTGGACCGTACCTCCACTTCCAAATATATATTATATATATACGATCCCACCGATTCCCAAAATCAAATATTTTTCCTTTCTTTGCGTTAAAATTAGCTTAAAATGAATAAGATTTAACCCAATTTTTAATTTGATTTCACTTAAAAACTAAACTTGTAAATGTAATACTTTGTGCTATTAAACTTGTTATCTCTGTCTTAACTTACTATCTATCTCGCTCTCGCTCTGTGTGTATCACTTTATCTGTCTATTTCTCTCTCTATATCTCTCTCTCGCTCTCTTTGTGTCTCTGTCTCTATCTATATCAATATTATTATTATCAATGTGTCAAACTGTGTGTTGTGCTTTTAATATTATTAATCAATACGAATACGGAACAGCTATATATATATAAAAAAAAAAAAGAAACCACAAATTCTCCATCAAATATAAAAACAAGAGAGGGGTCCAGATCTGAACGTTGTGCAATTGATATAACCGACATATATATACCTCAATATATATATATATAAAAACTGCATTAATTTATCAACCAAAAACAAAGAATCGTACTAAAGCGCTTTTGGTGTTTTTTTAAACATAAACATAACCGCAAAAAAATATATAAAAAAAAAAGAAAAACAAAACCACAAGAAAAGAAAATTACAGTCAAGAAGAAATGCAACCAAAAAGAAAAAGAAAAACAAAAAAAGAAATATAGAAAAATAATAAAAAAAAAAGAAAACAACCTAATTAAAAATTATAGAAAACTAAATCGAACTAACACACACACAAACATAATACATACACACAACACCAACATACGCCACTCTCACACACACCCACAAAAATCACACTCGACCATAACATATACTACTATATAATACTATTTTTTTCAAACGATATATATGTATTATCTAAATGTGGAACGCTTTTACCATAAATCGTTCGTTCGTTGTTCGTTTATGTAAATGGTAAATGTGTGTGTTCTATTTTTCCATAAGCTAAATGTCTTTCATTTCTCTCTATAAACATATATCAATTTTTACATCTTTTCTTTGTCGTTCATTTATGATTTCTAATCATGATTTCCGTGTTTTACCTAGCCAATATCTGTGTGTATTGTTATCCTTTTAAATATAAATTCAATTTGTTGATTTTTCGATTCTTCGAACTGATCGTAAGACATTAAATAGTAGATTCATGTGTCTGTTAATCATTTCTATATTCAAAGTTTATAAAGTTAAAAGTTAAAAAGTAAGAAAAGAAAGTGAAAGTATTTAGCAATGCAAAATTTATTACAAGAAAATGTTTTTTCATTAAAAATTGGCATTCAATTATTTGATATTCGCCTTCAACTTTATAAAAATCCGAAAAATTTCTTCAAAAAGATCCTTTTAGTAAGCAAACATCTTCATTCACAAACCACTTTAATTAGACAAAAACTCAGAACAGGATAAACAAAAACATAAAATCATGAAATAATAACTTTAAAGATCACTTAGATCTGCTATTTTTTAGTCAAAGGATTTAAAAAAACTTATAAAAAAGATCAACACTGCTATCATATGATTTCTAACATGATTTAAGCTACTCAAAAAGTCTAAAAATTTACATGAAATCTACTGAAAGAGTTAATTGAATTAAAATCATTATTTTCTTAAATCATTATATTTTCACTTTTGGCTGATGGAATTAAACTTAATCAATGTGTGTGTTTTAATGTTTGTTTTTTTCTTTCTGTTATAGATATATTTTGTGTTTTTGTTAACTACTGTGCTCTATGCTCTAATTGTCTGTCTCTTTTACTCTACTTTTGGAATTGATGTTGTTGTGTACTTTCGTTTTGATTATTCTGGTTTATCTTCGATTTTCACATCTATTTCTTAAACTATCTCTTTCTAATTAATAATCGAAAATCGCTCTGTCTGTCTCTCTTTCTCTCTGTCGTTCAATTTTTTGTGTTTACTATATAAAAAACTTAATCGTATGTATACATAATATATCTGCCTCTGTTTCCTTCCATATCATTTATCGTTGTTGTGCTCTATTCAAGTAAAGACATATCAGATATCGAATATCGAATATTGTTTATCGATTATCGAAAGGATAACAATCCCCCAAAGATACGTATGTGTGTTTTGAGTATATACGTGTGTGTGTGTCGATTTCTTTTTATTTTTCTTTTTTTGTTAATCCGAATTTCTTTGAACTAAATGTTGTGCCACACCTGATGATACCATAGCATATATACCATACGTATAAGTCTGAAGATCTGTCTCTTTCTCTAGGTATATATATACATACCATACGTACGATATATACTCGTTAATATATATATTCGTACGCCTAAGTTAATGTATGTAATACCTGACTCAACTGCAACTGTGCCACCAAACTATGTTTAAGATATGGAAACTCGATCGTTCTCCCCCCCTTAAGTCGTCCAACCATAAAGATAATAGTACTTTGTGCGCAGATTTCTTCAGCTTTAGGGCTAAAATTGGATCCTCGAATCCGCAAATCGTTTTTTTTCACTTGTTTTTCATTTCTTCCGTCCTTGATTTATCCTCATTCTTCATTGCCTTTTTCCCCCTTCTTACTTAATTTCTTAATTAATTGCCTTTTGATTGCACTTTTTTTTTGTTTTTCGTTGTGCCATATATATTTTAAAAATATTACAAAAAGAAAAAAATGAAAAAGATATTGAAAAGAAAAAAAAAATTGAGTAAGAAAAAGAAATGTGATAAGAGAAAAGAAAAATGTTGATTGTTTTTTAACATTTATTTTGATTTGATAAATATTGACATTGTCAAGAAGTTGATCTGCGTTTTTTGAACTTGGCTGTGCTGAATGAACATTTCCCATGACTTGTATAACCATTCGTAAGAGTCAATGTGCCTTTTATTTTTGTGTTTTTTTTTTTTTACTGTAACATTCGACCATATTTGAGTTCAATACGATGAAAAGAGTGCGGCATATATGGAAAAACTTCTTGAAAATAGTTAAGTGAAAAGAAAGCTACCTAATACTGATTCGATTTTATTTAACTTATTTTCCAATTGCATTTTTTTTGTTTGTTTTGATATAAAACTTTTTTTGAAACACACGAAATTTGTAAAACACAAAAAACACGATTTGGCCCCCCACAGAAAAAAAAAAAGAGTTTGTTTTCTCCAATAACCCAAAATTTTGTATGTTTTTTTCGTTTTGTTTTTTATTCCAAATTTTACTCTTTTTGTTTAAGCATTTTATGGACATTTATGTACAGATTTAGAACTATTATGATTTGTATTGATTTTTTTCGTGCGCAAAATTGTCAAATTAAGGCAAACAAAATTTGCTTTCCAATTTTTCAAAATTTAAAAAAAAAACATAAATATGCAAGGTATGCGTGATGTAAAAGCTCTTTTTTCATTTTAGTTTAGTTCAAGTTTTTACCTTCAACTTGTTGCCAGGCGAATGAATAAACCCAAACCCCAAAATTTTTTTGTTTATGATTTGACAATCCAATGCAATTACGAAAAAAATCACTGTTCAACCAAAAATTTAAACTTTAAAATCGAAAAAAGCGTACCGCGTTCCAAAATTGATCAGAACCTTGATCAAAACGTCAAATTTAAGCAAAAAAAATACCACAAAACAAAACAATTTTTAACAATAAGTTTACACAAAAACAAAAACTATATTAAAAAAAAAAACACAAAAAGCTAAATGTAAAACCAAAATCAAAAAGGAAAGCAATGAAAAAGCTTTATCAATATTTAACGTACGATTATGCGACGTTTTTCGAACAACGCCCAAACAAAAATCGAAATTCAACTTCTTGAAAACAAAAAAAAAAAATACTAAAAATACCAAAAATGATATATAAATACCAGAAACTTTGTTAATGCAATTCTTGTAAAGCAATAACTATGAAAATGACAAAAAAAAAGAACAACAAATGAAATACACAACGAAAGTCAAATGCTGAAACCCCCTCTTGTTTTTTTGGCATCCATCCAACGGTTTGAGACACGTTTAAAGCACTCGGCCATGGTTTAGAGGTCTGGTCCAAGGCCTAAAACCTGGTCCAGACCCAGAGCCAGAGCTGGAGTAGGGAGAGGCGCAGAGCCGGAGGAGAGCATTGCTGTGGGCCTGCCAAATAGGCGGCGGCCCCCCCATAAGTTTTCCATTCTTCTCCTTGATGACATACATTGATTCCGTTTTCAGTTCCTTGCCTTAATTTTTCTGTTTTTTTCTTATTATTTTTCTTACCTCGACAATTGTAAAGTTTGTAATTTGTTTTTTTTTTTCCTAATTTTCCTTATAACCTCTCTCCCAACTATCTCTCATGTACAATTTAAATACTAGAGTTCCAACGTTGATTTATTTTTTCACGAAAGCGATGTAAGGAGAGCAAGTTGCCGAAGTAAATAAATACTCTGTGATTATCTTCTTTTTATAAATGCATAATTTACGTTGTCTTAGTTTTGGAACATCCTATATATAACTCTCTCTCTCTCTCTCTCTTACACTCTCTCTCTCTCTATCTCTCTCTCACTCCAAGTAAACGAATAATTTTATGATTATTTTTTTGGTTTCCGTTAGAAAACAAAAAATACTAGAAAATACTAGTTTTGCCAAAGACAAAGAAAACGAAGAAAAGCAAAAATTCAAAAAATCAGCAGAGAGGTGATGCTAAAACTAGAGAATTCAAATCGATTGCCAGCAAAAACTGAAACTGAAAAAAATCCAAGAAAAAAAAATCTATATATACCAAAAACCTAGACAAAATACCGAAACTATATAAAAAAAAAATACCAAGCCAAAAAAAAAATTACCAAAAAACCGAAAGAAAAGCAAGTAAAGAAGTTGATGTTGGATTTTTGTTTGGTGTCTGTTCCAGGAAACGTCCGAATCGCCCCACCAACAACAACAGCCCCCACCACACGCTGTGGGCGTTGGGGCGGGCGGTGCCTCAGCGGCCGCAGCAGCCGCCGCTCTGCTGCACCAACAGCAACAGCAGCAGCAGCGTACCCCACACAGCCCCCCGCCGCCGCCTTTGCACATGTTTCCGTGCCTCTACTGCCACATGGCCTTCCCCAACAAATCGAAACTCACCCGCCACCTGCTGACGCACTCACTGAAGACGCTCGAGTTCCGTGAACCGCCCACAACGGCATTGCTTCATTCGCATCTCCTTGGCGATCTCAATATGGCCGCCGCCGGTCTACCATCGCCGTTTGCCTTCCAGATGAACGCGGCCGCAATGGCGGCAACTTCCGGCAGTGATACACAGGAACAAGTTGCAGCGGTTGCTGCTGCCTTTGGCATTGATATGGAAGCGGCGTTCCAAAGTTTGACGGCCAGTTGCCTGGATGCAAGCGCCATTGTTAGTGGTGGTGTTGGTGGTCAGGGAGCTGTGGTCCGTTTGGCCACATCCGCTGGAAATGGCGGTGGCCTGATGCTAGGAAGCGGTAGCGGCGGCAGTGGCAGCGGATCGGGGGCTGGAGCGTTAACGGGTGGCAGCGGCGGCGGTGGCGGTAGCAGCGTTGGTGGTGGTGGTGGTGGCAGTGGTGGCGGTACAGCCACTGGCTCTTTGTCGCCATCAACATCTGCCGCAGCGGCAGCAGCAGCAGCGGCGGCGGCGGCAGCGGCGGCCGCAGCACAATCGCAATCAGCGTCGCTGCTGGGCGCCGCGTCCAGTGATCCGAATAGTGTTGTCATGTGTAAGTTCTGTGCTAAAAGTTTTCCCGATGTTACATCACTGATCACGCATTTGTCGGTACATACAGGTGATCGACCATTTAAATGTGAGTTTTGTGGCAAAGCGTTTAAGCTGCGCCACCACATGAAAGATCATTGTCGCGTGCACACCGGTAAGTCAATAGTTTTACGATAATCGATTTTATTAATCGATTCACCCCCTGATTCTTATCATATCATATCATTTATCGCCCTAAAAGTTCCTTTTATTATATTGACAATCATGCCAATAATTAGTCGAAGTTTAGTTCAACTTTTTAAATTAAAGAAAGTGTAATATTAACTATTAGTAATATTTAGATACTATAAATAGTGGAAAATCACGTATACGACCTTCTGATAGAGTAAAACGTACAAATCCCTAAGAAATAACAGAAAGTACTTCTCCTTCTTTTACGTTTTTAGTCACATAACGACCTATGAATAAGTGTTAATAATTTATTCAGGTTCCTTTTGCTTAACAAACCAAAATTCAAATAACCAAGTTTGTGACAAAACTGATATTTTATTTATCAATGTGATTCCACAAAGATATTATCCAAAGCATTTGAAATATACCAATTTTTGAAATATTAAGGTTTCATAAAAGGACCAAAACAGCCATTTGAGTGACTTCAGTTTAGATTTTAATCATTAACCATGAATTTCTTCTTAGTATAATTCCAAATGTCTTTGACTAAACAATTAAAAAGGAACTTTTTGTTAGGAAACCATGACGTATCATCCCTCACCATCCAACCATTCTCCATTCTCAGCACCAAAAATACACATTATCTATTATATATATATCTATATCGAAACCTATCTCCTTGATTTCCTTGTACCCGTTTCGGGGAAATCGAACTTTGCAGGCGAACGGCCATTCAGATGTAATATGTGTGGGAAAACATTCTCGCGCTCAACGATACTCAAGGCGCACGAGAAAACGCATTTTCCGAAATATGTGCGCAAGTTTTTGTCACCCAGCAGCCCGGTCGATACAAAGGATGAGTTGCCGCAATAGTGAAACGATTTTAGTTTGTTATTAAATTATTATTATTACTACTATTACTATTATAATAATAACAATAACAACAGCAACAATAACAACAACAATGCAAACTATTTGCAAAACACCACGACCAACAACAACAACAACAACAACACCAACAATTTCAATTACAACAACAATTGATGAGGACGATCCAAAACAAGAACTTTGACTTACTTAAGGAGGAAAATGATAAAGCAGGAATATGAGGAGGAAGAAGAGGAGGAGAGACCAATACAACAAAACAAAACACCAACATACACCAACCCAGCCCAATACACACACAGACACACACACAACCACATATATGTATATACCGTTGAATCCATGTATATACATATGTATATATTTTATTAATTATGTAAAACGAGGCATCAGTTCGAAAAGTTCTGATCGAACAGAAACTCTAGCAAATAGGAAAGAGACAGCAAAACACCAACACACTTACACACACACAGACACAATAGAGCAGGCAGGCTATAACCGTACACAAAACATCTATATATATATATATTAATATATACATTATATACAATAATTATATAGCAGCATATTGTCGAATTGTTGAAGTTTATACCAAGAAGCAAACTTGTTTTTTTTTTGATGATGATAGGGAAGATGATGATGATACAGGATGAGTCTTTGGAGACAGAAAAAACTATGAGGGAATGATATATATATATTCCCTTTTTTTTTGGATGGCATGAAAAAAAAAAGAAGAATGAGTAACGTTTTTTCTACCCAGGCAGAATAGAGAGAACGAGAAGAACAGCTAAGGCGAGCGTGAGAGTTGTAGCAGGAATCTAATAAAAATGATATATATATACATATATATATGATATATATATTTTTCAAAAGTATATGTTAGAGAATGTAAGACATATAGGCAAGAATGAAAAAGCGCAAAAAAAAGAAAAAGTGAAAAGAAATTTACAAAAAATACTTTGAAGAAAGAAAAAAAACATAAAAAATTGCTAAACCTATATATGATGATAAAAATTGATCTAATTGAATACGATTTAGTAATGCTAAACAATAGCGATTTAGCGATAACGATAACGATAAACATAAACGTAATGAAAAGAACAGTGAACACACGTGATGTAACTTTTTAAGTAGCAGCCGAAGCCGAAGGATCCGATAACGTAGAATGTTGACGATGATAATAAAGCGTTAAAGTAGCTTAAAGTAAACATAAAACTCCCCCCCTCCCCTTCTCCAGCCCCCATAACACTAGCAAAACAAAAACACAGACACACACTCTCAAAAATCAGTAGAAGCAAAGTGAACTGGTGATGAAAACACACACACACACACACAACAACACCATCAAAACAATCCAAATTCGAGTAAAAGCAAAGTGAACTGGGGGACACATCCGAAATTTAAGCAAATTCATCAAATGTAGCATACTTTTGTGCGACTTCGGTTTTAACTTTTTCGAACAAGTGAACGCAGTAGAACATACATATCCCCCCTACAAAATACACCAAACAACAACAAAGAAATAAAGGAAACCAAAAGAAAAACAGGCTGGATCGGCTACAGATCGAATCGCTATATAGAGGACTCTTTTCGATAGTGAGTTTAGTGCAACTTTAGGCAACCCCTGAACCCCCCTCGCTCACACACACACACACACACGCGTATATTGTACACTCACAGAACTTATTATATACAGTAACATATACATATATCTATATACAATATTTATATATCTATATAAAACCAGATGCAGAAACCCGAAATGAGACATTTTTTGGAATTCAGATAAAATTTGAAAGCGAAAAAAAAGTAAGAAAATGATAATGAAACAGCAGCAGCAGCAGAATTACATAGAATATCTGTGATCTTAACGATATTTATATAAATCTTATACATAAACCAAAAAATATATATATATATGTATATGAGTAGTAGAGGGAAAAAAAACAACCACACACACACACACAACACACACTAGGAATACCAACTAAGTGTAGGCTGTAGCGAAGAAAACAGAAGATTTGGCTTAAAGATCACCCAAAAACTCACATATTTTACTTTTCTAATTTTTGTTTACCAAGTTTACTTTGCTTTGAAGAAAAGAAAAGAAAAAAAAAGAAAACCACAAACCCTTTTGGCTTTTTCGATAATGAAATGTGCTAGTAACTAAAGCAGAAGGGCAAGCTTATAAGTAATTATAGAACTTTTTTTGTGTTATCACGTTATCACGAATTCTTCTCTGTACTTTGGCTTGAAGGGAAGACGAAGCTCTGAATATTCTCGCTGAGAAAACCTTTTCCATCCAATTAAGAAGTGCTTAGCCCGGCAACAACAACAGCAAACGAAACAACAAGAAATGCAAATCGATCTCAAAATTATAAACAAAATGAAAACAAAACAATTATCTATAAAAAAAAAAAATAAACACAAAACCAAGGAAGTTTGTGAAAAACTTTTGTGGCTAGGGCTAAAAGCGTTTAAATCGAGGAAAATATATAATCAATTAACTGCGGTTGGGGCAAAGATTTTTTCTCAATTCAATTTTTTTTTTTTTTTTTTTTTTGGCAACGAATTGGGAACAGAAAAAAATTAACAAATTTTTAAATAAGAAAGATATTAAGAAGAAAAAAGAAAGCAACAACAAACGCACACTATAAGCACGCTAGGCAAAATTCAAAATTCTAAATTTTAAACCAAAAAAATAAAAAAGCGAAAACTTTTTGGCAAAACAAACAAAAAACGCAAAAAATGGAAACAAACACACAAAAACTTTTGGATTAAACAATTTGGCTGTGATAGCATTACAAGAATAGTAAATAATTAATAAAAAAATATTTAACCAAAAACAAAAAACAAAAAACAAAAAAAAAACAAAAGAGAAGAGAGAAGAAAATTATTTGCTTTGCATTTTAGAAAAGCGAAATGGAAAAGCGTTGCCCATTTTCACCTTTGTTGTTGGCTTACTTTTCTCATGCAGTATTAGTGGACTTTTTAGGAGGGGGGTTGGGAGGTAGGCGGTTGGAAGTAGAAGTAGAAGAGCAACAGGCATCAATTCAATAAATTGTGATGTTATAACGAAAGCAAACACAACGGATACTCTGCATTAACAATTTATCCAACATAATCAAGCTAAAAAAAACTAAACGAAAAAAAAAAAACAAAATTTAAACTTTAGGAACAAATGACGAAGTAAAAAGAAAGCAAAACAAAATTGTGATTTTCGGCCTTTTAGAAACAAAATTATTAAAAACAATTAATAACGATATAAAAAAAAAAAAACACACACACAAAAAAACGTAATAAATAAATATAAAGGAAAATACCAAAAGCTTTCTCGATTAATTTTAATTGCATTTCAATAGGGGAAATTTAGATTTTATTTTTTTTGGCACAGCCAGACCAAAAAGTCTTTGCACAGCCGCCGCAGAAAATGAAAATGAAAATGAAAAACAGGGAAAATCGAAAGGAGAAGAAAACCAAAACATTCCAAGGAAATACGAGTAGACAAACAGGATGGAAAAGGAAAAGCGGGAATCGAGAGCTTCGTTTCCGAAAGAAAACAATTTTTTTTGCTAATTTTTTTTTTCCTAATTAAATAAATGCACTGAAAAACAAAAAACACTCTCACTTACATACACACACACACACACACAATGTTTCATGCTCTGTGTCTCTTATTAATTCTTTTTTTTTTTTATTATTATTAATATAAACACCCACATAAATATATATAAAAAATATATATATATATTTAGTTTTAAATGTTTAAGCGAAATGTTATTATTATTATACCAACTTATATGAAATTTATTTAGCTTTAGCAACGACAAAACAAAAACCAATTTAACTAAACAAAAAAAGGAAATGAAAAGAAAAAACGTGGCAACAAATTGATATGTATAATTTTTGTTTATTTCTTTGATAAGTTTGAACTTTGCTTCTGTTCTGTATGATGTATTACCCACCACCACCAGCCCGACTCACCCATATTATTTTGTTAAATGATTTTCCGGAAAGAACACAATGAATTTGTAAGCTATATGAGAAAAGGAAATGAAACCGATCTAACTAATAACACACACACACACACACCTATGTCAAAGATTCAATTTCAAATTTTAAATCAGCAATAAAACAAAACAAAAACAAAAAAAAACGGAAAATAAACAGCGACAAGAGTTTAAGTGGAAAAAGAAAAACAAATGAAATGAAAAATAAAAAAAATCCTTACAACTTTTGGCCTTATTTTTTCTCTTACGTTCAACAATCAACAATTTCATTTTCTCATTTCCAAACTCATCCAGAAAAAACCTTTTCCATATATCATTATAAAAAAACGAAAATTCATTGTGTCAGCATTTCTCATTTTTGGCCTCATTTCTTTATGGTTTAACTATGATTAAGTTTAGTTGATAAGAATTGAATTTGCTTAGCGCTTAAGTTGTGATCAAAAGTTCCTTAGTTTGGTTCCCCCATAAACGTTAATTTGTGTTTCAATTATTTTCTTATTTTTAATATTTCAACAAGCCATCAAACAGCAGCAACAAGAATAAAAATTTCTAACAAGTTCCTTGAAAAAAAACAAACAAAAAACAAACAAACAAAACAGCAAAACAAAATAATTAATAAACATATTAGCAAAATATACAAAATTGCCAATTGACTCCAAGCGAATAATAATAATAAAAAATTGACACACAGTTGGTTTAAATATTAATTTAATTTCTTTTTTACGTCCTTCTTTTTCCGTACGTTTTCTTTTTAGGTTTTTTTTTGATTTTCAAAAATGTTGCCAGTTTTTTGTTTTTTTTTTTTTTTTTTTTTTGGTATTTAAAAGAGAGAAAAAAGAACTTTTGGATCAAATCTCAATGCTAACACAAATTTTTAGTGGAAATTTTACGAGTAAAGAAGAACTTTTAGGCCTAAATAGAAACGAGAGACTCAAGAAATTGATTTAGCTTCTTTTAGTTTCCAAAAGACTTTCCAAAAAGAAAACAAAAACCTAAACTTAATGAAATATATATATATATAAATATATATCTTAACAAAGGCACCAAGAAAAAGCACCCACATAGAAGAGCAGCGCATATATTATATATATTCAGATATTCAGCTTCGGTTTTTCTTACGATTTCTGCTTTAGGTTCTAACCTTTAGTTCTTGGCACAGGACAAAAACCCTAAATAAATTAAATAATTAAATGGAAAAAAACGAAAATATGAAAAAATGAAAAAATGAAAATGAATATCATTAGGCGTAACTGCAAAAATGCATTTTAAAGGAAACAGGAATTTAAAATTATATATACAAGAACAAGAAACACAACAACAGCAACAAAATGAAAACAAAAATTAACAACTAATACAAAATTATATATGTATACAAGAATATTTGGGAAAGCGAACTGTAAGGATATTTATATATGAACCTATATATAAATAGTAACACACACACACACACACACTCACACAGACACGACACACCCACACAATCCTCCAAAACCAAACCCTAGGATCTATATATATAAAGCCTAAATCGAAGCTTCAACTTGTACAGCAATAGCAGTTGAGAGAAGGAGAAAGAATGACACAATGGCGACGACGAGAGGGAGAAATAAAGTTAATTAACAATTACGCTAGAATTGCATACAAGTCGAATTTATATAAATCTATATACATACAATGCATACTAGCAACATTTACATACTCAACCTACTGTAATACAAATGTTTTTAGTTCGTTTTCAAAACAGCAAAAGAGAAAAAAAAAAAAGAGAAAAAACACGATTCCAATCGAAATTCGAATGACAAACTTAGACCTTAAAGAGAAGCTTTGGCACACAAAACCTATATATACAGAGAGAGAGGAGAAAGAAAAAATATACAACGGAATCAATAAAAACAATTAAAACAAAAACAACCAAAACAGTTATACAAAATTTACCTAACAAAATTCAATATCCCCCCCTCTAAAAAGAAAAACTCAAATTCCAAACTCAAATATAATACAAAACAAGAAGAAAAAATTACAAGTTTCGGCAAAGAGAAAAGTTTTTGAAAACTTCCGTTTCGGTTTTCATTTTTCGGCATAGACATTTTTTGCAATCATGTTTTTGTTTTATTTTTCCAATATTTTCATTTTTCAATTTGTTCTAGCAGAAAAAGTGCTCAGGGTAAACACAGATTCTTCCAATACAATATAACTAATGAATGAACAGCAGAACAGAAACAGAAACAGAAAACAGAAACAAGCAACAAACAAACAATATTTATATATGCATATATCGCTCAGTATATATATCTAGATATATCGAAATATATATATATATTATATACAACCAAATATATACAACAACAACAACCAACCTGCAGAACAGCAAACAGCAAACAACAGCAACAAGAAAAAAAATAACAACAACAATAGTACCAATATTTAAACACAAATCTAATTTACAAAAATGTGTTGAAAAAGTTGATATAGAAATATGGAAAACATACAACATAATGGCTGCGGATTACAAATGCTTTACAAAATGCATTAATAACGTACATAAATACATAGTGAAAATCTTTACAATCGACTTATATTTTTTGTAATTGCAAACAAAAAAACAAAAACCATAAAACGTATTTTTTTAATTAACTGTAATCAAGAACAAGCAACAACTATTATAAAGTGAAAGAAATGCAAATGATAAGCTAATAATAATTTTTACACAATCAAACAATAGATGAATATATATATATATATACATATATATTTAAACGAGCTATGGAAGCGAACTGAATCAGTGCTTTGATTTTTTAATTGTATCAACTTTTTGATTTTGTTTGTTAAAGTTAAACGTGTGGGTTTTTATACGATAAATAGAACCTGGCTTAAAGGACCACCTGCCCTGACCCCTGACCCTCTGCTCCAAGTAAACACAATAAATGCCTTTTTTAAAAACTAAATAACGCTGACAAGCTTTGCCACAGTTTCTGAACTTGAAGGCCGGAACTAGTTTCGCTAGTTAAACGCATTTACCAATAGTAAACTCTCTCTCTCTCAAGTGACAATAAACCAAGACATAAAACCCCCATGAACTGACAACAAAAATAGAACTAGTTCCAAAAACAAACCAAATCAATTATTGAAAAATACAATCAATAATCGATAGCACACACACACTGTAAATAAATAGATCTGATGAACCAAGTTCAAGAGAACTAGTTCCAGCCTTCCGAACTATGGCATAGATTGTTTGATTGATTTAGCCACACACACACACACACACACAAACATATGTACCCTGTTGACGAATTGCCTTCTTCATTGATTTACATAATCACCTACAATACAAATAATTTAAGTAACCCAACAGTGAAACGAGATCGATAGACCGATAAATAGAAACAATTATTAAAACAAACAACAAAAAATACAACAACGTAACAATTGATATTTACACCCAGCTCATAGAATGTTTTCCACGTTTTTTACAGTGTTACAAAATAACAAATAACAAATATTTAAAAAAAGAAAAACCACAAAAAAACATAAGTAAATAAATAACAACAACAACAACAACAAAACAAAAGTGACAAAGGAAATGAAAGCAACTTTTGAGTTGTAGAACATAAAGTACATATAAAGATTGTTTGTTCGTAGTATATTCGTAGAATATATATATATTTTTTTGTATACCGCATGTGTTTCTGTTTTGACAAATCCTTACTTTGAATATGCCTTTTTCTGTTCGTTAAGCGAAACTTGTAAGCGCATCAAGCGGGACAGTGAAACGCAATAAACTAAACATAAATGATAACTAGCAATTGGTTTCATCGGCGTATTGAATCAACCACAACAACAACAACAACAACAACCCCAATAAGAAGAAAAACAACAACCATAAAGCTCTTAGTAAACAAATGACAAAAGAAAACTAAATATGTTTGAGTGCCAAGCTAACAATTCGAGGACATACTGTACATAGATAAAAAAAAACAAAAACAAAAACAAAACGAACCAAAAACAAACATGAATAAGTTTTACAAAATATCTGTGTGGGAAAATCAGGTTAACTAGTTTGGAAAGGTATTACAATTTTTAAAAAACTCAGCTAAACTAGTTTCCTGATTGCGCCTAAAAGCACACAATATTCTTTCAGCAGAACTTAACAAGAGATATAACGGTCAATTGGAAATTTGAGTTTTTGACTTGAAAACATGCTGAAACATGTACATAAAATACGTTTAAAAAACACAGCAAAAAAAAAAGGCAAAACCAAGCAAAACTTTTAACCAAGTCTAAAGTAAGGCTAAACAGGAGACAAAACATAGAACCAATTTTTAAAGGATATCAGCGCAAAGAAGCCCTCTCCCTTCCCCCAAAAAATATCCTTACCAAAATGTACATTTCAATACAAACACACACACACACACACAGACAGAAAACACACTTTTTGATACGCTAAAAGTCAAGTTAAAGAAAATATGATATCTACACACTTATATATAGTAATATATAAAAAGTAAACAAATAGCAGGACATTGGAAACCTAAAAGAAAGCTTCAAAAGTTGTAAACAATTTTTTTCGGTATAAGCTCAAGATACTAACACACCTACACACACACACACATACATACAGACGAAGGAACTCACACATATACAAAGGTAAAAAGAAAAACCAAGAGAGAAAAGGCGATGAAGCGGAAAATTTAGGCTGAACCAGCGAGGAAAAATTGTTAATTACTAGGCTTTTGTGGGGCTTATTTAATATTTGTCAAGAGAAAAGAAACCAGAAGGAAAAGCTGATCAATTTTTTGGAAATTAGCATGGGGAAAATTCCCCTGAATAAGAAAAACCATAAAAAAGAAAACGTCAGAAAGGTAAAGCGGAAAAAAAGAGAAAAAAACAACACTGTAGTGCCTACTCCCCTTTAAACAAGAACAACAAA
Source organism: Drosophila eugracilis (assembly GCF_018153835.1). NCBI lineage: Eukaryota > Metazoa > Arthropoda > Insecta > Diptera > Drosophilidae > Drosophila > Drosophila eugracilis. The sequence continues at coordinate 587,494 of NW_024572029.1, read as the reverse complement.
AAAAAACAACAAAAACCGGAATAAAAATAAAATAAAAGTCGAAAACCAAAAAAAAAAAAAAAATATATATATATATACAATACATATATACATTATACATACTAAAGTAATATTTTATAAAAACGCGCAGAGAGCAAAAACCTAAAAAAAAAAAGAAGACAAAAAAAAACAAGAACAAGGAAGTCAGAAATGGAAATTGCAGTTTTTTTGATAGTTATTTTTTTAGCGAGCAATGGGAGGCATTGAGATCTATATATACATATATATATATAACTAAATATACATACACAACTATATACATTAGTATATCTCTCACACACACACACACACACACACACTGACAACCAACCACACCCACATTTATACAAAAAAAAAGTACTTACGGCATGTAAAAAAAGAAATTAGTTTCTAACGAAAGAATGAAAGTAAAAAAAAAAACTATTAGAAAACTGCAAAAGCAAATTTGCGATTTTTAGGCAGTTAGCTATACTACACACATACAAACATACCCAAACACACACACACACACTCAACCAAATCGAGAAACAAAGTAGAAACAACAACAAAGTAGTTTTGCATATCCCCAAAAAAAAAAAAAAAAAAATAAGAAAAGAAAAAGAAAAAGAAAAAAGAACTAAGAGAGAGAAAGGGTTTTGGAATGACGGGAAATGACGAGGAAAAGCCACACAAACACACACCAAGAAACCAATTTATCAAACAAAATTAAACTAGTTTTTAGCAATGAAAGAGAACGATAAAACTATTTTCACTGATGGCAAAAAGGAAAACACACACACACACACACAATGTAAACATATTTAATAAATTTAACAAACCCAAAATGTAAAAAAAAATCTCATATTTTCGACATAAGCAAAATGAAAGAAAGAAAACATTTTTAACCTTCCTCGATAATTTTTGAACGCAAATATGGAATACAGAATAATTATTTCCAGTGTAGTTGCTCTTATTTTTTCGTTCCAAACTTGATCTTGAATTCAGAATTCAAGTCAAAAAATCCAAAATAATTATATGAAATATAATAAAAAAAAAAAGCAACACAAAGCAAGAAAAAATAGCAGCACACTATGGACATTTGAAAATAAAAACAAAATGGGTAGCAAATTAATAGTTTTAGTAAACGACGGTTGAGAAAATTCTTGTAAGTTCCCTATTTGAGGCTCATTCATAAATAATTTAACGAATATTTTTATTTAAACACTTATTATTTGTTTGTTTTTAGACACTTTTTTTTGAAATATTTTCAACTTAAGTTATTGAACCTATTTAAATCAATAATTAAAAGCAAGGGAAAACAGCTCGAGTTATCGTTAAAGGCATTCCAAAAGCGGTGGATTTTCCATCGAAAATTGTAAACGAAAAATCTACTGGGATTAATGAGCTGTTTAACCTAAATGCAAAAGAAACTGCCTAACATGAGGGTTAATAAACAGAGTAAGGCGGTTAAAAAACCACAAACACACACTCACACACACATACAAACATGCAAAATACAATAAAAAAAAAAATAAAAAATAAATTAAGAAATTCAGAAGAAGCAAACAATAAAACAATAACCGAATTAAGAGGATGAACAAATAGCTGCAATACGTTATGATTACGTCAATATGTTCCTACAATATAGACATACAAGATACATAAATAATTTATATAAATATATATTCTTAACTAACTGTAAACACACACACACACACCAACACACACACACACAGAAACAAGAAAAGCAAGAAAAAAAATGAAAGAATTATACAATAATTAATTTAAGGCCGAGGCCGCAAAAAACAATTCACTAAGAGCAGCAGCAGCGACTAACTAACTAAAAACTAAATCTTAAATAATCACAACCGCTTAAGTTTTATTAAACATTTTTCATTAACATTATTAATCCTAAGTTAAGCAATTTTCCCCATTATTTATTGAGCGATCGTAACTCTAAAATAATGCAAAATATATATACAAAAAAAAACATATATATAGTATAAACTATAAACTGCAATTTAAGTTCCAATCGAATACAATTTAGTTTTGATTTATATTTTTTTTTTATATATTTCGAAATAAGATTTTTGATATTTTGTGGCTAATAAAAATGGCAAAATGAAAATAAAAAACCAACAAAAGCGAAATAAAAATACATATAAAAACCATTTCACTATCATGTACATTCCTTATCGTTTTTACACACACTTCAGCACCCAAACACACACACACACACACTCATACATACCACAACACACCCGAGCTATATAGTACTTTGTACTCTATATATGCAAGAGAGAGCTTGATGGGAACTCAACAGATATATATATATGTATGGAAAATACCCCAAAAAAAAAAAACAAAAAAATAATAAGAAAACAAAAAAATTATTACTAAAGACAAACAATGGAAGGTTAAAAATATACGCTAACTATATATTTTTTTCGTAGTCGAAACGAGAACTAAAAAAGAAAACAAAAAACAAAAAACAAAAACCAAAAGCACTGAGCAAAAATAATTACTTACAACAAAAACTCTCCACTCAATTTTTCGACTCGACTCATTTTTCGAGTTGACCCAAAATGCTGAATAATAACTATAAAAAAAGAAAATGAAAACTAAAGAGAGAGCAGCTTATCAGGCACCAAACAAAAAGTAAGCAAGATAAAAATAAAGAAAAACCAAAATAGAAGCAATCAAGAAAAATATTTTAGAACGAAATGGAAATTCAATTACTTACACACACACCCAGGCATATTTTAGGCAAACCAAATCCTTACACACACACACACACCCAGAACAACAACAACAACAAATTTAAATGAAAATTATTACAAAAACATAAAAAATGATGAAGGGAAAAAATAAGAAGAAAAATATTTAAGCAAAGCAAGGCATATCATAGTTTATAACAAAAAACCGAAAACACAAACAAATATGAAGAATGCTAAACAAAATAAAAAAGAAAGGAGATAGCCAGGCGAAAAAGATTCTGAGAACGACCTCCAAAAAAAAGCTGATGATTTGATTTCTATTCGTAAATCCCTGAAAACCCCACAAACTTCCCCCCTTCCCAAAACAAAAAAATATCCCCAAAGAATGTCAAAAAAGAAAAGAGGAGGGAATCAAGACAGCAAGCTAAGAAAACTAAAATGGAAAAACCACAAGAAAATGGAAAATAAATAAATGCAGAAGAAACATGAAAACCAACCTATAGGATCAGCAGATGGATCAGTCATATATAGCTAGCTATATAGTCTATAGTCTATGCCTAACAACATTTCTAGTAGTCGAGCGAATGAAAAGATATATAAAATTATAAAGAACTTAAGAACTTGTTCACACACAGACACACACACGCGACACTAACACAATCTTAAACACACACACACACTCACACAAATACAAGCAGAGTAAAGAATGACAAACAAAAGAATGAAAGAAGAAGCAAGTGGAGAAGAAGATAAAAAAAAATGGAAAACAAACAAAAAAGAGATGAAGAAAATGAAATAAAATTCTAAATAAATAAAAATATTGAAAAATATTTGGGACACTTCGAGTTTTAATCAAAGAACATGGCGGCGCCATGGATTATCTGTAATCTATATAAAACAGATCATAAGATTTAATATCATAGGATCTTGAAAAACTTATATAAAATATATCCTGTTTGATTTTTTAAGTTTTGGAAATATTTTATCTTTTTTATCACTAGAATCAGGTTTTGTTTAAGTTATTTTTAATATTTTTCATTTCAATGAGGTTCAGTTCTATAAAAAAATTCTGTTCATTTTCTAAATTGTAAGTCCTAAGAACTCTATCTTAGTCCTAAGTAATCTTTCGTTCCCAAAATGAACTCATGACCGAACATAAAATAGCCACGTCACGTATGTAAGTATATATTTATCCACTATCCTTGCAGCTTCTTCAACTTTTCTCTATCGACTTATCGTTTTTGAACTCTTCTGTATTTTAATTTGCCATATATATATATATATTCATATATATATCTGCCAGATAGTTTGTCCACTTCTAGATGTCTTTTTGTGTGAGCTTTTAAGTGTTTGCTTGCCTTGTATTCATTTGCCTTGCATGAGTTGGAAATGTAGCCCAAAAAAAAGCCCTTGAGGAAATAGATATCAAAACTCCAAAAAAAATAAAAGAGGATTTCCTTAGCCCAAGCAGTTTAGCAGCCCCTCCTCACATTCAATTTTTAGAACTAAGATATACTTTATTTGAGACCCAATATCTCTGACCCAAAAGAAATACTCCAAGAAAGCAGAACAAAAGAGAGGCACTGCGCACTATATAAACATATATCGATTGTATTGCTAGAATCAAACTGAATATATACCGATTTCTGATCCCACACAGCTGCTACGTAACTTCAGTTCCCCGATGAGCGCTATGGCCGCCAGTCGCTGCCCAACCCCCTTCGCCTTTCCCTTCTCACCACTCGGCCTGAGCCTCTTCGACATCGATCCGTCCAGAATACTCAGCCTGCTGCATCATCAGACATGGCTAGCAGAAGAGGCCCTCAGGTAAGATAGATTTACAAGGCTTAAAGATTAAAAAGCAAGTTGTTTTTAATCCCGTTAATGAGACAATATAACCACAGCCTTTTAGAAGTATCGCACTTAAAAATCCGAGAAAGATTAATCAAGTTATAAGCTTTTGAAGTTCGATTTTGGGTCACCTTTTTGTAATAGGTAAAAACTAGAAAAGTACTATCATTAAATAGGAAAACAATGACTATCAATCATTAAAAAAATACTTTTTAATTTATGTTTCTAAAAAAAATAAGAATACATAAACCAAATTTTGGACTTAAGATGTACAGTCCAGTCCAGTTCTGGGTCACCATTTTACAAAGAAGTTCTAAAATAACAGATTTCTGATATAATCGACCAATTTAAACACAATCTATTACCGAAATCCTTAAAAAACCTTTACAATCTATAAATATGCCGAAGTAGAAACACCAATCTATACTAGAACTTAAATTTAAAATCAAATATTAACAACTTCCTTAATCACAGGACACGTGGTCTCCTGGCGGCGCCCAAGGATTTTCCGCACCGCTTTACCACCCTCAGCGACCTGCTGACCAAGGACTATCAGCCGGGTCAACCGAACGTTACGGCAACGGCAACGGCGACCACCGCCTCATCCTCGACAAGTCAGGTGAGTGCCGCCAGCCGAGCCGGCGACACTCAGTACAACAAACATGCACAGCAGCAACCGCAGCAACCTCAAACAAGCGGAGTGGGTGGAGCAGCAGTTGGCCAGGGTCAGGCAGGAGCAACCTTCAACCTGCGTTACCCCACACCCACCGCCTTCTACCAGCAACAGCAGCAGTCTAAGGGTCCTAAATCTTCACCCTCACCCCAGCAAATAGCCACTAGTTCGACCACGGCCATGTCTAATGATTCTGGCGAGGATAGTTGCAAACGCAGTTCGGCGGACAGTGATGAGGTCACTATTATGGAGCTACCCAGCGAACGTAGTGCCCAGCTGTACAAGGAGTCACTGGAGCAACTCCTTCAACGCCAGCGACGAACTCCCATCTTAGCGGGATCGGGATCTGGTTCTGGTTCAGGATCCGGCAGTGTTATCGTCGATGCTGCCGGTCTGAGGCAGTACACCCAACTCTTGTTAGCCGGAGCAGCCGGCAGTTCTGATATCAAGGAGAAGAGTTCCTCGTCGTCCACATCGTCTACACCACCTCTGCTGACCCAGCAACTCAGTCAGATGCTGAAAAGTCCCTCGGACACATGCTCTTCCCTGTTTAGCTCTTCAGGTGGCGGTACAGGATCGGGTTCTGGAGTACCAGGAGTCACTGGCGAAACGATTGAGGAGGAGACCCGCTGTGTAGTTTGCAATGCCCACTTCCCAAATGTATGGCTGTTAGAACAGCATGCTGCTTTGCAGCATCCCCACGTGGGACCCGGCGAGGAGAAACCCTTCATCTGCGAGCAATGTGGCCAGTCGTATCGCTATCGCAGCGCCTATGCCAAACACAAGGAGCAGAACCACCGAGCTCGTCTCCCAGCCGACAAGCTCTTCACCTGCGATGTTTGTGGAATGCAGTTCCGCTACTTGAAGAGCTTTAAGAAGCATCGCTTGAACCATGCCCTCGAACGACTCCATGGCAAGAAGAGCGTTGGCGTGATTGGTCGACTGGGAGGATCTGGTTCCTCGGCTATGTCTGTCTCAGTGGCTGCGCCCACTTCTGCTTCTGCCTCGGGTTCGGTTACCTCGGTGGACCAGGATGTGGTCACCAGTTCACAGGAGCCAATGCTCGCTGATGAGGGTGAGGATTTGCGAGTGAATGTGAAGAGGGAAGGCGCCTCCGATGAACAGACAACCGAATCACGTTCCAACGACATCGAGGAGCACGAACAGGACAACACCGTCGACTCAGCGGGCATCACGATGCTCTATCAGGACAACAACTCCTCGGCCTCGGCCTCTACCAGCGCCACCGAGCCTAACATAAGCAGCTCCGACGGTATTCATAGTACAAACAAGCGGGTAAGTTATCCCACATCGATCTTAAAGATCCTTCTTAAACTTCCTTCGATACTAAATTACCTAATGCCCTATTTTACAGTCGCGCCTGCACCACTTGGAAACGGATCCCTCCTACCCACACCATCACCATCACCACCACCATCACCATCAACAACATCAGCAACATCAACACCACAATCCGCAGTCGCAGTCGCAGCTGCCGACCCATTTGGGTCACGTTTCACTGCCACTGGTGGCCACTTCGGCCGCCGGTTCTTCATCTTCGGCAGCAGCAGCTGCTGCTGTGGCTGCTGCTAATGCAGCCGCTGCCCAAGCGCAGGTTAACTCTGGCGGAAGTGGCAATGCCACCGGAAGTGGTGCGGTCGGAAGTGGAAGCGGTGGTTCAGCCTCAGGTGGCGGTGGCATTAGTTCCCTTAGCTCGCTAACCTCACTGATCAACGCCGAGCGCATTCCGAATGAGCAGTTCCTGGGACTAAATCCACAGGAGGCCTCCATACTCAACTTCTTGCGCGTCGATGCCGCTGAGCGACAAAGGGACAAGAGGTAAGTTCTCTAACCCAAAGTTTAAAATGAATTTAAAACTATGATATATGATTAAAACCTCTACTAATATCCTATTTTCCCATTGACAGGCCTGCCACCTCGCGTTTCGCATGCCCCTTTTGCGGCAAGTGTGTGCGCTCCAAGGAAAACCTCAAGCTGCACGTGCGCAAACACACCGGGGAAAGACCGTTCGTCTGCCTGTTCTGTGGAAGAGCCTTTGGTGGCAAGTCGGATCTGACACGCCATCTGAGAATTCACACCGGCGAACGGCCGTATCACTGCGAATCCTGCGGCAAGTGCTTTGCACGAGCGGACTACCTTTCGAAGCATCTAACCACACACATTCACAATGCGCCACGCTGAGATGAGGCGCGTAGGAGACGGCTCCTACGCAGATAAGGAACCAGCTCCAGAATCAGCCACACCACAAACACACACGCACACACACATTGAATACAGGATATGAATGAAACAAAAAGCCTATGTATAAATCCTATTATTAACAGAAGAAGCTCTACGATTAGATCACATTTTCTCGCTAGAGTTCTTTTTTTTTTTTTTTTTTTTGCAAGCTAGAGAAAAACAAAATTTACGGGCAACTAAATTAGCACGGGTATTAAAGTGTTTAAGATTCTGAATATACACACCTATCTCTCTGAATCTATATATAAATATATAACAAAATATGCGTGAGTAAGGATTTTACGAATATTAATTATCGTAGCAAAAGATTTAGGTTTCAGTTTTTTTTTTTTTTTTTTTTTTGATTTTCCTTTACAACTATGCTTTAAGTGCAGATGTGAACGAAATGCGACTTTAATTTCTAAACAAAAGAAAAACAAACACACGAAGAAACAACAGCCACAAACTCAAAAAATAGCAAAAACAAACATTGCAATAGCAATAATAACAAATAATAGTCTGTATTTTCTACCGAAACAAAAACAAAAGAGAGCAGATCTGCCGTTGATATACACAATAGATAAAATATATTTAATTTTACACCGATCTATAGAAGCTAAACTAGCAACAATTTGTACAAAAAAATGAAAGAAAAACAAATAATGCAAAATGCAAAACGAACTTTGCAACAAAGAATAATCAATGCAATATTACTGAGCAAACTCTGTTACCTACCGCAGAAAAACAACAATAAGCTAACTTGGGATTTTAGTTAAACGAAGTACAGTTACTGTACTAAAAAACAAAAAGAGAAAAAAAGATAACTAAGCCAACCACTAAAACGATGTTTCAACGATGCAAGCATTATTTATTCTTCGGTTAACCGATCTAAATACAAATACATATTATATATATGTTCAGGATGGAGAGTCGGATGTTGGTTTATAGGATTATTGTAAAAGCTAGGAGATACTACTAAATGGGATCTACCACCGTCAATAGTTTAATTTATATACAAAGCAAAGCAAATCAAAACTAATAAAACAAACATAGCAACAATTAACAATTAACAATAGCAATTACAATTTAAAAATGAAAAACAAAAAACAAACTGCAAACAAACTACAACAACACAAAACTAACTGTGATCACAACAAGAAAACAACATTGAAGTTTTAACTAACTAACTAAAACTAAACTACAAAGCAAGCTGAAACAGGCAAGAATAGTTTATAGCGATGGGGCAACCATGGCAAGCAATAGAGAAATTTGAACGATGCGTTGCGGTTAGGTGGCAACTCTGCCGCCGCATCGTTCACAATCCGCTGGTAACGAAATGTGCAATTAAACAATAACAAACAAAGAAAAAAACAATAAAAAAAAATAGGGAACACCCATAGGTCAAAAGTTAATTTCTCAACCGATATTTGCTTCATTTTGACTTAGTTCCGTAACACTAACAATACACACAGAGAAATGGGGATGAGAAAGCAAATTCAAACAGAAACCTTGAACCAAGAACATCGAATTATAATGTAAATGAAAATGTAAATCCAAAAAACCGAGAAAATTCAAATGCGTAGAGATGGGACAGTTTTTTTTTTGTATGTATCTAATAAATGTCTAACGCACTAAGGAGAATATTTGCCGTACCAAAAAGTAAAGAAAGAAAGAAAGAAAAAAAAACAAAAGAAAATCACAAATAATGAGAACAAATCAAAGTAAAAGTGGTAGAAGTAAAGTAAATGAAAACTTTCACTGTGCCAAAAAGTTTCAAGTACCTCATAATTTAACTAAATATTAAAGAGAAAAAGCAACTAAACCACACCGAAAAGAGCCCACACAAAATCCACAAGCAGTCCACACACAAGATCCACATAAAACAAACCTCCCCCCTTAAAAAAACAAAAACCCCAAAACTATATATATATAGATGTATATCCCGTAACGAAATGAGTCTAGACAAGAAAAATGTCAAAGCATATAATTACATAGAAGCTGAAAGCTGAAAGCAAAGCGTTAACTAATCCTAATTTACCAACCGGCGAGGGCTAGAAACTAGTTAGTTAGATAGGGATAGAAGAGCTAGAGTTAGAAACGGAGACAGAGAGAGATGGCGTTAGCGAAGGAACGAGAAGAAAGTCAGCGCATATATAAGAGAGAGAGATCTACCATCCACAAGGGAGGGATCATCTATACGTTTATATAGTAAGATCCCCGACCTTTTTTCGATTATATTTTTTGTAATTTATTTATTATTCTCCAGCAACACAGTTCTGCCTAAATTTTCTCTCCAAAACTTAAGTGTTCAATTTTAGCGAATATATATTTGCCTTGGAATATATACGAGTATATATATATAATATATATTATGTGATAGTTTAACTAATTAACAGCACCCTTTCGAGTTATTTTTGCCTATATGCTATACACAATACACTATATCTTATGTTAATTGTAAAGAAAAGACAACAAATTTATTATTTTCATGAATTACCATATAAGTTTTCCTTTTTTTTCATTTTCAATTGTGTCAGTATGTGAACCGTCAAAGATCAGGGCCTCTAGCAAATGTTATAGTTTTTAGTTCATTATTATTATTATTATTATAGTTAACATTAATCTGATGTGAATTTCTATGAGTGGAACTAACTTTAGATTTACTTCCTTTCGGTTCTCGATTTCGCTTTTAATTACTATTTATTTTTTTATGTAACAACATCCAACTGCAACTGCAACAACAACAAACAACAACAAACAACAAAAATCAACACTGCCTTTTGTAAACACACACAAAAAAGAAACCCGCAAAGTATAATGCAAAATTTGTAATCTTACTATCTTAAGTTAATCTTTTTTAAACTATTTTATTGTTTTTTTTTCGTGTCTAAATGTAAACATCACAAAATGCCGAAATCTATCTACGTTTAATGTTTATGATTTTCCCAAAACTCTAAATTAAGTTTTTTCAAGCAACATTTTTCAAATACCAACAAGCTGTGAGCTGTGTATGTGAATGAATTATTTTTATGAATATTATTATTACAGTTATGTGACACTCTTATTATTATTATTATCAAATTTTTTTGGAAACACATATTATTATTTTTGGAATTATTATTTGATAGTATTTATTAATAAAGTTTTTTGCAATGAAACCACACACACACACACACTCTCTTCTTTTGGTTTTTTTATACCATCTCGGGCACATCCGTCGATATGAAACCATCCGTCGATATTTCACCCCTCGTTTAACCCATTATTGCCTATGTTTATAGTTGAAAATGCGCCTTAAACGAAATTTTAGGTAAACTAAGGTAAGAAATAAAAAAAAAAAAGGAGAAGGAAAACCCAAAAATTGTGTCATTAATACTCCCTTTTCGGTAAGATACAAAAACAAGTTTAAAAGCTAAATTAAGGCAACCCCAAAAAAGAGAAAAGCAATATTAACAAAATTAATGAGAAAAACAAAATGAAAACCCTAAAAATTAAAGTAATTTTTTCTTAGGTGTGTGTGCAAGTAAATGTTAAATGAAGAAACCAAAAAAAAAAAGAAAACTCTAAGAAATACAAAATAATCAAGCATCAAAATTAAGGCGAAATTTAAGTATTGGAATTTTTTTGTGAATGTAAAAGCGGTGAGCGGTGAGGAGCAAAAATTGATTTTAAGCCAAAAAAGAAAATATTGGAGGGATTCAAGACTCTTATTTCGTATATACATACACATATATATATATATAAATATATATATTATATATATATAATACAAATTTACCACGTAGGCAGTTTTTTTAAGGCATTTGACAAACATGCAGGAAAATACGTGTAATAGAAAATTACATTACAAAATTCAACAACGAAAAACTTTTGGCATTAACAATTAATGCATTTTTAAAATACAATATTTATTGATATACCTAGATATAGAGCCCAGCAGAAGCAACAACAGCAACAAGAAGAAAAAGAAGAAGAGCCAACCAAGCGGAAGGTAAAATTCAAAAATCCAAATAAAATGGAAACGGAAACGGAAATGGCAAAGGCAAAGATGAAAAGATGAAAAGATGGAAATGAATAAACAAAGAAATCCAAATATTATACATAGAATATATCTATATACAGATACATAAATGTACACGTGGTTTTCGGTGTCTATTACTTATATAAATAGATATATATACATACATTATATACATACATCATATTATATACACATGACGTGCATATTTTGAAACAAAACCCCAAGAACCCACAAAAGCCCAACAAAAAAAAAAAAAAAAAAAAAAACAAACCATAAATAAATATAAATGTTGTTCATTTGACTAATATGCGGAAAGCAACTCAACCAAAAATATATATATATTAGCATATATATTAATGAAAAACTAATGGTATTCCACTCCCACACGTACACTCACCACCCAAGGGGCACTCAAAATGGTGAGGATTACTAATATTTTGGGTTTCACTTTATCAAAATCACAAATCATTTTTATATTTTCCAATTCAATTCGGAAATCATAAAGTTCGTATATAAATGATATAATATTTGCCATTCCTAGCATAATTAACAAGAAAATTCCTAATATTACCAGCTTCATTATTATTATTTCTATATATTTAGAACAAAAACCTCATCAGTCACTTGTACTTTGGGTGTCCCTATCCCTAAATCATTTAGCAAATACATCAAAGTTTTAAATGTAATAATACAATTTAACAAAATAAAACTACGATTTCATGAAATTAAGACAATTTCGAGGTTTCACTTGCAAAACAAAAACAAAACTAAAGAAAAGGCATAACCATATAACAATGTTCTATATATATTATAGTCAAAAAATCATTTCAAATTAGTTTTTGTTTTTTGTTTAGACTTTGATTTTAGATGATGGAAAAACCATTTTAACTTTGTCAAAAAACCAATTGAATTGTTAACAGCAACTAACTCATGTATGTAAATACATTAAATGGATACCATCTCGAAAAGAAAAACAAAAAACAAAAAACAAAAAGAAAACAACCAACAAAATATACAAAAAGTGCAGAATAGAAAAGCGAAAAAGCATAATAAAACATAAAATGTAGTACATGCAATATATTTTTCGGTGTTAGGCGTCTTTTTGAGATTTTTACAGAATACCACAAATACAAAAAAAAGAAGTCCCTCAAAACAAAACAACAAAAATCTATAAAAAGTATAATATTTCATTGTTGATGTTGTGAGCAAAACTAAAAACTAAAAACCAAAATCGAAAAAACACTTCAAAAATGTAAAACTAAAGTAAATTGTATTTATTTCTCCTACTCTCTCAACAGTCTCTCTCTCTCACACCTAAGCTCTAAACTTTAGCTGTCGTGTCTCTTTAAATATATTTATAGGGGTTTACATACATATAAGTCCTAGGAGACGCGGAAACAATGGAAAATGTTTCAAACATTTTTTTTTTTTTAAATATATACATAAACATGAGATTCGGTGTCTACAAATTATACGAAACTTAAGAATGCAACTAAGGAAAACATTTTTAGATCAAATTCGAATGGTTAGAAACGAAAGTTTTTGAGAGAGCTGAGCTGAAAAAACGTTGGAGTGGCAATTCGGAAAAAAAAGAACGAGGGGAGGAAAATACTTAGCAATAATTCTGAAATGACCTCAATCAAATATTTTTTAAATTTTATATATTTTAGTCGTGCAAAAACAGAAAAAAAAAAACCAATCAATAAAAAACCTAAATGTGTAAATAAAACTAAAAAAACAAATACATACAAATCGAAATAGCAAAATAAAACAAAAAATGTAAAACAAAAATAATAATTCAAAAAAAAAAAAAAAAATGAAACACATAAGAAATGTCTCTCGAACGAACGAAGAAAGAATGTGATATTTTTCTAAGGTGTACTACTACAACAAAACAAAATGATGAAAACAAATATGTAAAACGAGAAATCAAAGATGCAAACAAACAAATTCGAATAAAATATTTAACACTTTTACTGAGAACCAGAGAAATAGAGCAAGCCCACATTAAAAATAGAACAAATTGCAATAGAGACTGATTTTTGACATCATCTCATCATCAACTCATTAACAACAGCAATTAACAAAACAAAAGAAAATATACAAACGAACATTGTCATTCAGATCAGTGAATGAAGATAACCCAAAGATATTACATTTTTTAAATAGAAAAAAATACTGGATAAGATTCGATTTGAAATCTCTTTTTATTTTAAATTTCCACAAAGCTTGAGATCGCCTCAGATTGTCATTTAAAGTTTGCTATATATAAACTTAAAGCATACTTTTGGGTGTGCATTTTGAAGTTACTTCAAATTATCAGAGATTTAAAGATCACCTATTTTTCAAATAAGAAAAGTTATTTATTTCCCGATTTGAGTTTTCAATTTTAGCCTTCTTTTTTTTCTAATTATTAATCGATTGCACAGGAGGAAGGCGAGGTGAGAGTGAGGGAAATCGAGAGAGTAAGAGAAAATATGACAGTGAATGGTATGGAATTAATGGAACCAATTCAGGACGCGCATAGCGTCAAGGTTAAGGTTTACAGTTGGGACTTAGAAGCAATGTTAGTTTAGGCGTGTGGCAAGTGGGGGCAAGATTGGGTGGTGCATTCCGCACACAAGAGTTGTAATTATTTTTGTGATAAAATCCGAAGCGCAATTTTTTTCTCCAACTGTATTGGTGGGTAGGATAGATTAGAGGTCTGTACATAGGCGTGGGGCTAAGAGGGATTCGAATGGCAGAGAAAAGAAGGGGGCGTGTATGAATATGGGGCTATGAAGGTGCTACGAACAAAGACGTAATTGAAAATGTGATACAGTTTTTTCCTTAACCTATTTATTGTACGGTATGCAGAGCAGGGGACATGAACGAATGAGAAGACGGAAACGGAAGTGGAAACGGAAACGATAACACAAAAAATGCAGAACGATAACGGAAGCGGAAGGAGCTTAGCAATATGCTTTACAAGCAAAACACATTTTTATTCAAAATTTTAATCGTTTTTAAATATGGGAAAATACGAGAAAACGGAAAGCGTTGCCAGTTTTTCTTTCGGTTCTTTTTTCAACCTTCCTTCGTTGACACATGAAAATGAGACACCACAAACAAATAAAAATAAAAAGAACAACAGTAAACACAACAAAATCAAAACACAGAAGAAAAATGCCAGAGATGAAAAATGGGAAAATTGTAAAAAATTTACACTTTAGGAAAATCTCTAAATTTTAAGCTTTCGGTGTTTTTAAACCAAACAAGTAAAAAAAAATTAATTAAAACAAAAAAAAAAACTACAATAAACAATGGCAAAACGTAAAAAATGTAACAAAAAAAAATTAGCGAAAAACACATGAAAAATTTATATATATACATATATATATTTCGATATTTAAAACTTCATTCGGAAAGAAAAGCAAACATTAAAAATTTTGAGCAAACTCTCGGTGTTTTAAAATTAAGCGCATGCAAAACCACATTACACTAAACAATTAACTAAGCCCAGAGAAAACAAAACAAAATAATAAGTTAAGCAAACAGACGTAAACCAAAAACAAAAACCTCTTTCACTTTCGTGTCTTTGACTTTAAAACCAAAACAAAAAAGAAAAACTAAAGCGACAAAATAAGCAAAAAAAAAAAAACACAACCAAAAATCGAAAAAAAAATATTAAGCATATTTTTAAAATGTAATTTAGCACAAAAAAAGAAAAGAAAAACCAAGACAAAAAACAAAGTGAAAACGTAAAAAAAAACACAATTTTTAAACTACCAACGTATTGATGTGTATTTGATAAACAAAATCAAAATTGTAATGAAAACTGAACAGGACAGAAATGGAAAACTGAAAAATTAAAAACACAACAAACGACTTGTTTTCACATCTCTCAAAAATATTTTGAATCCTTTTTGGTTTTTCGGTTTTTCGGATATTAAGAACTTTTGCGTTTTTTGAGAACGATTTAAATGAAATGGAAAAACTTTTACAAAACTACGAAATGCAATGCCTGCCAAAGAATTAATGTTTTTAAATGCGTAATGCAATGGAAAAACGACAAAACAAATATTACTTATATGCAACCAAAAACAACAACAACAACAACAACAAAAGTTCAATAAAGCCGTTCCAATGAAAGAAGAAAATAATGAAACCAAAATGAAAATGAAAACTGAGAACAAAACAAGCAACAAAAATCAAACTTGTTCGGAGATCTTTTGCGTTTCCTTATACAAGACATTTACGACGACTAAAAAACCAAAACCAAAAAAAAAAACTACTAAAACACAAACTTTTTTTTTTGCAACTAACTTATAGAATGCAAAAATGAAATGAGAAATGAAAAAATGAAAAAAAAATCAACTATTTGTCGTGTACAAGTAAACTTATTTGTATTCCACTAATAAAAGTGAAATGTTTATTGGTTTATTTTTAAAAACAAAACACCACCATTTTTATGCATTACATTATAAAAAGAAACAACAAGCAAATAAAATAAATTACAAAAAAAAAGGTGAAACTGTTTCTCATTTAAAAAACTTGGGGACAATCGTAGTTTGGTTATTTTTAATGAATTATTGATATTCCTATTACTATTCACATTAAAAAAATTCTTTTTTGCTGTTACTTTTTAATATTTAAATAACAAACTTCAAAATCAAAACCTAAGGATCGTTTTATTGACTTTTAAATTAAACTTCCTAGCTTTTGTTGCTTTTTTATCAACAGACATGGTCATACCATTATAGTTTTAGCAAGTTTTAACATGCTCGCTATGTAAAAGATATTCTCCAGCAGAAGTGACACGATTTTTGTTCCTATTTCCCAGTTCTTACTGTAATTTTACCTTTTCAAATACCTCAAACGAACAAACCATTTTAAAACTGAAAGCCTATAAAGTCTCCACACATATTTTCCCGCCAAACTGAAAGCTTTTCCCCGTTATTCTTAAAGTTTCTTGAGGATATTTTGGCGTACTGGCTATGGTCACACTGCGCGTTGCTTCGGGATTTTAGTCGCAAAAAAAATTCGCACCGAGCAGAAGCTTTTTGCAACCTACATTTCTTTCCCACGTTTCAATCGCACACGAAATAGCAGTATTATTGTTGTTACCACCGTTTGTTGTGGTTGTTGTTTTGCATTTTTTTTACTGTGTTTTACAATCAAGTTTTAAGAATCGTAGAGAACGTAGAAAACCAATAACATTAGAGATAAAGAAAATTAGAGAAGCTCTTAAAATAAAAACCAACTCGAATAAGTGACTGCGTGGTTGGTTGGCCTTTGAGTTTACCGGGATTGATCCCGAAGGTTCCCAAAAAGGTTTTTTCGAATTTCAAACGGAAGAGGAGAAGAAAGAACAGCAGGTCCCTATAGCCAAGGACATCCTATATAGTGAAGACCGGAGATATAGCCGGGAAATGCAGAGCTACGCGGATGCACTGAGTGCCAAGGGCTATCGCAGCTTCGGATTTGACACGGACATGGAAATGGACATGGACATGGGCTGCACGATGCGGCGCATCGAAAAGCGCAAAGGCGGTGAGTGTGTCATTGTGGGCGTGGACATGGACATGAGCATGGGCGGCTGACGACAGTGAGGGGGCGGGGTTGTGTGTGTGTGTGTGCGTGTGCTTGCGTGTAAAGACAGGGACGTCGAGTGGGTTTGCTCAAGGGGATATTTAATTATGTTTTAATTGATCAATGTGTAGGTATAGAAAAAGGAATACATAAATTACAGTATGTATTCGCTAAAAAAACACTCTTTGAATAAAATTAATGATATTTTTACGAAAAATTGTAATATGTAAGCTTATTTCAAAGTTGAAAAGTTCTTTTAAGTTTATTTCTTAACTTATTTGTATAAATCAACTCCAATTGCAGTTTTTGTTTAGCAAATGAGGAATATTGTTAAAAAAACATATTTTTACAGCCTGCTAAATATTTGTATTATCTTTAAGATGTATATTAATTAAATATTTGATTTATTTATTATTCTTTTTGCAATATTTTGGCTTCATTATGCAAATTCGTTTATATGGAAATTACTTTTGTGGAATTTAAAGAACATTTCAATGCATATTGCGGAATTGCAAAGGTAAACAAATTGATTGGCATTTAAAGAAACCCATTTTATTTTATTTTTTGCGCATAAATGATTGGCTTTTCCATGGGTGTACGCTGGGTTTTTCAAAGAGGGTTTTTTGGAATAAAAAATATACAAATTGTTCTACCTTTCTATAACTCGAAAAGAAAACTCTATAACTTGAATAATATTTTTAAATTTACCTAGTATTAAAAATTGACTATTGATTATTGTAATACAAGATTACTTTATTATAGAAGAAATGACAGGAAGAAGCTTACTTTCTTAAGAACCTTTCACTTGTTTAGTACAAAAACCTAAACAGAAACAGGTTTCTGTTAAGAACATAAGAACCCATAGAACAGAGAAGTTCTGACCCCATTTACCAGCCACGCCCCCTATAACGAAGTACGCCTCTGCATACGTGTGTGGGTGAAATATATACCGATGTGTGAGTATGTGGGATGCATTGACTTTTGCGCCTTCGTTCACTTCGTTTACTGGTCATCGCCGTGAAATATTTCCACTTCCATGTCAAAAGAAAAAACACGCACAGAATGCATAAGTGTGTGTGTGTGTGTATAATGCACGAGTGTGTAAGTGTGCTAGAATGCCTTTGTGGTTGTAATGACGTGCAATTATTATAATCAGTCAGCGAGAAAGAGGCGTGCTAGTAACTGTGCATAAATTATCTGACTAAAGTACACTAGTTCCTCCGCTGATGATGATGATGATGATGGAGGTTGCTCCTTTGATGAGGAATCCCTCTGTTGCCCTACAATTATCTCCGCTGTTCAAGCTGGGCTCTTGTTCTACATATACATAAATGTATCTCTCTCCCCCCCTCGTATGCTTGTGGTAGTGGACCATAAAGTGACGTCATTCTAGTTTCGATTTTTTTCCCCTTTTTTGGGTCAGATGTGGTTTCTTTGCCAAGAAAATATGGTTATAAATTGCAAGAAGCTGTATGCTTTCATTCTGTACAAATTATCATATTTACTTCATCGTTTTGATTAATGAAGCTCTAATTTATCTGCTTTGAAATTGTAGTTCTGCTTTATTAGCAAAAAGATTTAGCTCAATTAATTGAATGGGATTGTGAAAGAGGGAAATATTCTTAAGATTTATTTAAATTGAAGTTGAATTGACATTTTGGATTAGCTTTAAAGTATTTTAGTAGTAAGTTTAGTTTTTAGCTTACAATCTTTTTATATGGAACTTCTAAGTTTTATATTTCCTTCGTTTTCTGAATAGGTTGAGTATTATTCCACCTGATTTATCTCACATTCCCGCGACTAAGCCAATGTTTTCCCTAACTTAATTGTTCTCTTTCTTAATTCATTTGTCTTTTTCATTATTTTTATGCTCTGTAAGTACTGTTTTTTTTTTTATTTACTTTCGCATTTTTTGCGTTTCTATATGGTTTTTTTTTGTTGATGCAGCAAACAAACGCAATGGGAAAAACCAACAGCAAATACAAAGCCATTTAGGAAATTGGTTAAACATGAGGCAAACTCATGCGAAAGCAGGCGCTGGCATAGCGAGTGAGAGAGACATTTATATTTATGGGCCAGCCTGTATGTGGGCCAATTAGCCGCTGTTATTTGCTCTGACTCATCGCTTAGAAGGTTGCTTTCTGGGTGTTTTCGATGATGCCTCCAAAACCATAAACCCCAACACCCAAGAAAACCAAACCCTCCGAAATAGAAACCCAACTCCATATTGTTAGTGCAGTCCAATGGACTTAATCTAATCTCTAGTGCACGGCAGGGCGAATTTATTGTTTGACCAGCTGAATTTATGGATCCCTTAAAGCACCACGTGGCCTTTCAATGGGTAAAAACTAAGCATTATTTCACGTTCAAATCAAGTTAATATTGAGCACATTTTTACTTTATAAAAAACATATTTTAAAGTGTCCTTAAATTTTTACATTTGAATTTTTAATTTTTTTCAGTGCAACTCTTCTGATTTTATTCTCCTCTTCTCTATGTTTCCACTTCTTAAGTTTATGTTCTTTTAGTCTCTTATCAGCACCTTTGATATTCAAGTTTTTGTGCACAGTAAAAAATCAGGTGACTTTAGTATCAATTTTTCGAATAATACTTTGTGAAATTTCAAATATCTAACTAATAATTTAACATTATAATTTCATTTCCCTTAACCAAACTTGATTGTCATGTCTGAATATAAAACTACAACTTTGTATAACTAATTTTTGCTTTGTGCGCCGCAGTACTACTCTCTTATCGGTCTATAAATAACCTCCGTGAATAACAACATTCAAATTCAAGTTCGAAGTACACATATATAAATATAGTTGCATTATTCACGATCGTTACTATAGCTCCCATTATCTATTATCTGACCAATCTAGTGGCCATATCCCAACTAATACTTATATCATCATCATCATCCAACTCAATTGGGGCAGTCATTGGGTTGACATGTGTCCACCGCTTTATGAGAAATGTGTTGCGTTCAATCAACTGAAGAGGGGGGAAAAAAGCCAAAGAACCAAATGGCAAAAGGCTCTCTATACAATCCACACAAGTTGCCAGATAAATATGAGCCATCAAATCAAATTGAAATTATAATATACATAAATGTTAGTTTATATATTATAAACACCAACTATTATAGGAAACATAAGAGTACTATACAGCACATTTTATATCCTTAGTTCCTATTTAAAACATCTTGGTCCTATTTGATTTCCCTTCACTGTTTGCTAACGACAGCTGGCTTGTGTCCGTCGTGTAGACATAGGTCAGGGTTTTCCAATTAGAAACAAATACTAAAAAGGCGGTCGGCGGGAAAAACAAAGAAAACAATACACCATTTCCCATACACACACATACACACACACATACAATCACTCACCCACGCGATATATGGATATTATTATTGTTTAAGCTTCTAAATGATTTATTTGTGGTTCCGTGCCGCCGGCTTTCTCTCTTTAGGAAACTTTACGCTCTTTTCCGGCTGACTTTTCTCTTCCTTATTTTCCCTTTTTACTTTTTCTACTGAAAAACGAGACTGACTGCAGATAGTCATGCCAAATCAACTGTTTATATTCATAGCTTATTATTACATATATGTATGAAGCGAAAATTTTCCAAGCACAAACGGATAAAAATGAGTGGAAAATCAAAGTCAGTTGACTGCGCGAAGTCGAATCGAGCGGCAAGTTCGGAATATGTATCAAGTCATCGGAAAAGTCAAACACGTTCTTTGATTTCTTCTTTCCTCGGGGTTACGCAAGGTGGAAAGTTTTTGCCATTTATATATTTTTGCTTTGTGAAATGAAAATCAATAGTGAATCTTGTCGGGCACTTTGCCCGAAAAAATCAAAACAAGAAAAGGCCAAAACGCAGCAATTAATAAGTTCGCAATTCGGTCAATAAATACAAAACAAAGAGCTGTGCCAAAAATACAACGAAATAAAATGAAATAAGCTTAAGCACAATCGAATAATAAATTAAAACGTACCAACAGATAAACAAAACACATATATTCATGTCTATATGTCCATCTTTCTATATATATATATATATATATATATATATGACATATATATGAACAAAAATATATAGTATATATATCGCACAGCTGGCAAATAAGGCAAATGAACTGACAATGACTTGCATTCAGAGCTGAAAATATAATATCAAGTTGAACCAACCGATTGCTGTATGAAGCTATCAAAACAACCCATGGGTTATTAACAACCCACTGCTAACCATCGGTACTTCCAATTTCAATTTCCAATTCCAATTTTGGCTACCATCTGGGAGGGGGGTCTATTGATAAACCCAGGGGCTAAGTGCCCCTGACAGGTTGTTAAACAAATCGAGACGAGCCCTCCTTAATAGAGGAAAATTACCAGACTAAAACTATAAATAGTAGCTAGAAATTGAAGTGCCATATCGAGATAGCAATCTTATCATCGTTACCAGTTGGCAATCTAATGAAAATATCACCGAAATGTATCATTTTTTTGGTGTTCTATATAATGAATCATAGACTTTATGAAGAATAAACAGTCAGATTGATATGATTTCCAAGAAGTGATTATTATCAAAGAAAACTTTAAACTTCTGCTGATATTCCACAGAAAAATGTGTACTTTTCTTTTCCCACTTAAAATTTTTCAAATATCTAAATTTTTAAAGTATTTTGTACCTCTGCAAAAGTTAAAAGTTACATTTTAAAAATCTAAAACATTGTTTTCTTTTGTTTTAATTGCAATCCCTACTGCCTTTCACTTGGGTTCAAAGAGCTTTGATCTTGAAAGACCCCCATTTCCTACGATCCCCTCAACATGGGCTACATGCATTTTGTTTATCCAAAATATTGTTTATAATTAGCAAACATTGTGGGCTTTCTGAGCTTTTTTGTGAGCGCTAAAAGCTTCCTTACAACTTTACCCGATATATAGACTTTGGATCCGCTGAGATCGGGAGAGGTGTGAAATATATACACATATAAATATATAATGAGAGAGAGAAAAAACTGAGGAAAAACGGAGACGGAGACAAACAAAGGCCAAAGACAAGCGCGTAGAAGATGCGCGAATTGCGTCGGACAGAATTCAAACTATATTAAGTGCAGCCGATCGCGGGCGGTATATATCCCAACGATCCGTGCCGACAGTTGTCCCAAGACATTGCCCCAGAGCAGAATCTCAAGCACAGGCGGCGACACCTGTCACCGGGAGAATTACATAAAAAAAAACTCAAATAAAAAAGAAAACACACAAACACGACAAAAATTCTCCACAGCCGGAAAATCAAAATTGATAAAACAATATAGAAGGAGGAAAAATAACGAAAAGTTATCCAAAATAAACAAGAAAACAGATCGCAAATAGTTAAGATTGTGAGGATCGCAGGATCCAAAGATCAAGTCGAGATGTCGTACCGCGGAATGCTAAGCACCTCGGACGACTCGTCCGCAGAGAGGGGCGCTCCTGGCATGGAGTCCTTTGAAGGTTCAGTGATGTCCCATCCGACCACAAATGTGAACAAGACCGGCAGCAAAGTCCTCAACACGTCCTCATCCATATCCCAGCCCCAAAGGGCTACCCCAAATCGCTGTCCGTGTAAGTGCATGCAAAACGATCACTGACCCACTGACCTTTTGGTACACAGAGAGAAAATGTATCTAAAAAAATTGCTAAGAATTTAGCCATTACAGAATATTGAGATATAAGCCCACTCATTAGTAAAAACTTACTAAAACTTTTTTTTAGATAAGTTTAAAGCTGATTTCGGTCAGCTATATTGTTCTTTAAATCGTAATTAGATTGAAAACTTTATAAAAACGTTAAACGTTTCTATAATATTATAAGAAAGTTGCATTTTTTTTAGACTTTTTCTTTCTTCTTAACGTAATTTTAAAAGCATATGAAATTGTATGACATTTTGGAACTTAGATACATATGTTTATATATATCTGTGTATTTGGCTGCGTTTTTGTTCTCTGTTTTAGTCTCTCACTTCTCTGCTGAAAAAAGAAAGCAATAGAAAGACATTCACTCTCCCACGCACACATTAAAGCACTCTCACTCAAAACAAAACCTGTAGCACTAAGCTAAAAAACAGCAATATGCTACACTTCAAGAAAATTCCTAGCTATACAAATTGTATACGTTTTTATATCACAAACCTGCTTTAAGATTGAACTACATTCAAGGGTTTAAAAACTTGTAATGAAGTTCATTTATAAAGAAATAATACATTTTATTTGAATGATCAACATAAATATCTTGTGCGAAATAATTTTGTAAAATATTTAAATGAAGTCTACTAAGTAAATAAATTATTTCAGTGTCGCTATTCAGTCGCTGCGCAGCCAATCAGTCGCAACGTCTCTCAAGTCTCACTAACCTATATAAAAATATAGGAAAGTTATTATACCCTGTGATATGGTTGTTAGGAATCTAAAAACGTTTTGTCTATATACGATACGGGATACGAATGAACAACTGTTTTACTATAACATCTAAGAACACTCTATAAAACCTATTTAGGGGTCGAAAAAGGTCTCAGAAGAAAACTTTTTAGCGTCTTTCCTTATAAGAAAAGGACTAACTAAAACCAGCCCACTTTAAATTAATAAATCGGATCAAAAGCTGTTACATAAATTTTATTTGTTTTATCTCTAATCTTAATACAATAATAATTAGCTTTTAAATTTTACAATTAAGATAATTACAAGACTTAAAATTATCTCTCACTCCTCGAGATTTTTTGCTTCCACAGTGATAAGAATTTATTCTTGTTTTTGACCTTGAAGTGTATTTCAACTTCGAATCGCCTCAATCAGTGTTTTCATCTTGTTTGTTGTTTGTTGAGTGCGTGTTTTGATTTTACCAGTGTTTTTACTATCTCCCCTGTCACAGTGCACCTTACCCCGCTTCTTCTCTTTCTACACTGAGCAAAATAGTTGGGTGCTTTTTATAAGCAAGTAAATTAAAAAAAATTCTTACTAAAGATTTTTCTAATGTCAATTTACCTGATTAATGTTTGTTAATATTAATTTTTATATTCCTATAACAGGAGTACATTTTCATAGCATTAGATCTATGATTTATTTTCAAAATCGATCGAAAAAGATTTTATTAATCTTTTAAGAACGAACTTGAATAATGATAATAGTTCCCATGCTTTAAAATTGTTGTTATGTTACATTGTATAAAATTTAAAAAATAATAAAAGTAAACATTAATCAAATACTTGTGTACGCTTATATATCAACATTAGAAAATCTTCTTAAGATTATTCCTGACTTCACCTTTATAACTTATAGTTTTCCCTCAGTGCACTCTGATTTTTAAAATGTTGTTTGCTTGCCAATCTGTAATCAATTTTGTTTAGATGTTTTTTCTTGGGAGTGGCAGTGTTTTTTATTTTTTGCTTTGCTGTCTAAAATGATGCGACTCTGCTGCAGTCGCTGTCGCTGTCTCTGCCTCTGTCGGCGTTGGTAGGTTTCGGCCTGGAATTCTCCAATCTGCGATCTTCGATGTTTTCCCATTTCATTTAAGCGACAACTCTCGACCAAGTTACATCTCAGCACGATCTTAAGTTTTTCTGGTTTTCACGTTGCACTTTTTTGTTTTGTTTTAACCATGAACTTCAATCGCATGGATACCGCTCATCGGTTACGAGTCGATGTTCGGCTTTATGGTGGATCGATGGGAAATCAACTTCATGATACCAGCAATCTTACTACCACGCCCACTATCTCATCAGACGATCTTAGTAGGTTATAGACTTTAAGATATATAAATGAAAAAAAAAAAACTAGAACCTCACTGTTGCAAATCTAATAACTTTCTCACATTTTTCAAACATCTGCTTAATCTAATGTTTCGAATCAAATCTAAATAAATATTTCTTATTTTCAGGTGACCTCACCGATTCACCCGTAGATGAGAAGGCTGAAGCTGATGTGGAGGTGACCAACGAGATCTCGGCTCCATACGAGGTGCCACAATTTCCCATTGAACAGATCGAAAAGAAGCTGCAAATCCAGCGTCATCTCAATGAAAAGTGAGTATAGTAAACTATATTTATTTTATAAGAAGTAAAACAATGAAAATGTCACTAAAAATCAGTCTAGACTATTACGAATATTACTATAAATAAATAGGAGATTTTATTTAAAACTGATTGGCTTAATTGAAGCTTATCAGTAAGACTGCGATAATGAAGCATTAAATGATGAAAATTATAAAATATTACAGTTTTCGAAAGGTTTAATCAGTTATTGATAGGATTTTGAACCTGTCTTACGTTCACGGTTTGCAACTAGCACGATCGGACAGTGATCAAAACAATTAGAT
This sequence comes from Drosophila eugracilis, assembly GCF_018153835.1. Taxonomy (NCBI): domain Eukaryota; kingdom Metazoa; phylum Arthropoda; class Insecta; order Diptera; family Drosophilidae; genus Drosophila; species Drosophila eugracilis. The sequence goes on along the minus strand of NW_024572029.1, from coordinate 562,066 downwards.
GAAGCAGCACGTTTCAAATATGTAAGTTTAAGTTGTGACAAAAACAGAAGGTTATATTTGCATAGCCTGATAAGAAACAAGAGGGAATGATATAGTCGACAGACTCAACTCTAAGATACCCTTTACCCAGCAAGCAATAATCTTGCTCTGCAGGTTTGGACATTGGCAGCCCATTTCCCATCCATCAGCTTTCTGATTTTGAATATTTCGATCAATAACATAATATATATAATATATTATATACAATATATAATATAATATAAGATATATACTATATTTCCTAATTGAGAAGCCTTATATTTGAGGCTAAAGTAAAATTTATTTACTTTAGCTCAGATATAAAATATTAGAAATAAGAAATTCGAGGAATTATCTATGTCTTGCATAGTAATATGTGGAGAAATCAAGTCGTTTATACACTCCTTTGAGTTTTCGAAATAATTATCAATAGAAAAATATATAAACCGGGCACTAACCTTACTCCATATATTTGAAGATGATTTTCGGGAACGGTTGATTGTTGAGTGTTCTTTGATGAAAGTAGTGTAGATGGTGTGTGTAGTGATAAAAACTGCTTTTCCCGCGGTGCGCCAAATGCAAATAAACAAATTTATCATTATTAGAATTTGTAAAACCAAAAATATGAAATACACATATATATGCCACATACCTCATTGTTTGATACTTTTTACAATTTTAATTTATTAGTTAAGTTTACCTGGATTTTAGCATTACCGTTGTTCATCATCATCAATGTATACTTTTTTATGTATACATATTTGGGGTCATCTCGCGGTGCAACAAATAGATAAATTTATCGTTATTAGAATATTGTTTTAAATAGAAATAAGATATACTTCATTACCACAAACCTCGATGTTCGATACTATTCATTATATGCAAATATGCATATAATATTTTAACTCAATTTGTCCCGCGGAGCGCCATTTTCATGTCGACATGGAAAACAGCGAAATAGATTATTTAAACAAAATAACTCAAAAATAATATTGCGGTAAAAAATAATAATGTTATTTGACGAAACTTTCAAAGTAAATTCATTTTTTCTTTCGATGTTAGCATAATAAATTAAAAAAAATTTATAAAAAAAAAGTAAAGAAAATAAATATATAAAAAAATTAATATAAAAAGTGTATATAAAAAAATAAATATTAAAAAAATATATAGAAAAATAAATATTAAAAATAAATATTAAAAAAGTAAATATTAAAAAATATATATAAAAATAAATATAAAAACATATATTTTTTGGATACACTTACCTTAATATTCCTACATTACTCAATGTTAAGATTGATTGGGATTTGTTAAAAATAGAGTAATGCATATTCGTTGTCCATTTACTGTGAATATATTTCTTATAAGTACATATTTATGTGTATGTAATACATATGACATACATACTTACCTCCGCACTTCAACGCTATAGTTTTATTCGCATTTCGGCAAAATAATAGGTAATAATAATATTATATCAAAAATCCGTTTGGCAAGCCAAACATCAAAGTCGACTAAAATCGACTTTGAGTAAGTATTTTCGGTATTACCGAAATGAGTACAAAGTTCGCCACTAACCTTGTTCGTCCACCTTACTCCATTTACCGTTTTTATTCTATCTCCGAATATTCGTCATGTGAAGATGTATGTACATATGTACATGTAGATATGGGGAGCTGCACACATACACTTTCACTTTCACCGCGGAGCACCCGTTACATTTCAATATAAAAATTAGTTTATTTCACGATTTAATCAATTCAGACTTGACAAAACACCAAGTACTGTCCTACGATCACTTTTAATTAACACTTTTACCACTTTTTAATACTTTTAACACTTTTTAAAACCAACTGCAAAAGGTGCGTCTAACTCAGGTGTGTAACTCGCTAAGAATGAGAACTGCAAGGTGTGAGAAGGAAAGGGAAAGGGAGGGAGAGCTTTTAACTTGCAGACGAGAAGGGAAGAGAGAGGGGCTTTCGATTGATCTTCGTTTTGCTTCTCCTCCTCATTTATTCATTGTCAAAGTATTGAGATCGTATTACAAGTTAACATTAAATTAAATAATTTAATTTTGCAAGTCAAAGAACTAATATTAATTATTAAAATAAATATCAATGAAATTAATATGTATAATATATATATTAATATATATATATATATATATATTTTAGGATGATTGACCACGATTTTTTATATTGCATGAGGTATCTTAAGTAGATATATGTAAATTTACACCTGCACATGAGAACTTACATACATACATATATGAAGACGCCCACTCACACACTTTCACTTGTCTTACGGAGCACACTTTGCATTTTGGCATTAAAAAGAGCTAAATTCACAATTTAAGCAATAAATACTTTAAAAAACACTAAACTTTGTCCTGCGATTAATTTTTATGCACTACTTTGTTAATTTTTAACACTTTTTAAAACCAACTGCAAGACCTGCGTGTTAGCTAGGTCAGTGACTCGTTTAAGAATGAGATCTGGAAGGTGTGAGAATGGGAAAGAGAGGAAAGGGAGGCAGAACTTTTAACTTACTGACGAGAAGGGAAGAGAGGGGCTTTCGAATGATTTTCGTTTTGCTTCTCCTCCTCATTTAATCAGTTCTTCATTGTCAAAGTATTGAGATCAAAGTATTCAAGAATTTAATTTTGCAAATCAACAAATTATTATAAATTATAAAAATAAAGATCAACGAAATTAATATATTTTAGAATGATTGACCATGATTTTTTATATTACTTGAGGTATCTTAAGTACATATAAATTTATACCTGCACAAGAGAACTTACATATATGAAGACGCCCACTCACACACTTTCGCTTGTCTCACGGAGCACACTTTTCATTTTGGCATTAAAAAGAGCTAAATTCACTTTTTAAACAATGAATACTTAAAAAACACTAGACGTTGTCTTGCGATTACTTTTTATGCACTACTTTGATAATTTTTAACACTTTTTAAAACCAACTGCAAGACCTGCGTGTTAACTAGGTCAGTGACGCGTTAAGAATGGCAAGAGGAAGGTGTGAGAAGCAATGGGAAAGGGAGGGAGAGCTTTTACTCGTTGACGAGAAGGGAGCGGAGGGGCTTTTCAACGATCTTCGTTTTGCTTCTCCTCCCTATTTCTTCATTGCCAAAGTATTCAAATCATATTTCAAGCTAACATTACGATTAATCATTTAATCTTGAAAATCAACGAACTTTTATTAATTATTAAAATAAATATCAATGAAATAAATATATTTTAGGAACACCGACTATGATTTAAGTACATATAAATTTACACCCGCACATGAAAACTTACATTCATACATACATATGTACATATATGAAGACGCCCACTCACACACTTTTACTTGCCACGCGCAGCACCCTTTGCATTTTGGCAATAAAAAGAGCCAAATTCACCATTAAAACAATAAGTACTTTAAAAAACACAAAATTGTTGTCCTGCAATCACTTTTTATGCACTACTTTATCAATTGCTAACACTTTTTAAATCCAACTACACGATGTGCGTGTTAATTAGGTCAGTGACTCGTTAAGACTGAAAACTAGGAAGAACAAAAAAAGAAGAAGAAGAGCTTTAATGGTAGCCGGGAAAGGGAGCTTTCCAAAGATCTTCGTTTTACTATTCATTTTTTCTTAGTGAAAAAATTAAAATAGCTTTTATTTATTATTAAATATTAATATTAAATAATGTCGTTTAACTTTCCAAAATTTAAAACTTTTTAATGTTTAAAATATGTATGTACATATGAATAAAATAAATTAATATATTTCGGGACCACTGTTCTTTGTTTACCTTATACTCGAGGTTCCCTATTTACATACATATGTACATATAAGTAGACGCCGGGTCAATAAACTTTCAGTCGTCCCGCAGAGCAGACCTAGAATTGGGCATTCAAAATTAATTGAATTCACCATTAATCTAATAAATTGTATTAACAAGAAAAACAGTTCTGCAATTACTTTTAATGAACTGTTCTATTAATTGTTAACACTTTCTAAAACCAAAATAATATGTGCGTGTAATTTACATATCTACATGTGTATTTGCTTAAGAATGAATGAAAGCTGAAAAAACGGTAAAGCGCGAAGGAGAACTAAGGCACAGTAGCGAAAGAAGAGATAACGGATTTCCAATGATATTCTTTTCGCTCCTATCTCATTTCTGTTTTTCTTTTCAATGTCAAAGCTTGAATAATACCAAATATCGCTTAGAGAAGGAAAAGTGAATTATAAATAGTATTGTGCTATCACTTCGGCAATTTAAAGTCTAGCGGATATGGTGGATCTCAAAATCTCTGCCTGACAAGTGAATGGAAAAGATAACATAGCGGAATGTGCACAAGCGCAGACTATAGAATGGAAAAAAAGGTATTCGACTATTGGACACCCGCTAGAAAATAGTTTGTTTTAAGTATATTCACATTATGTACATAGCTTATATGTAATATTGGGTCAGTCCTAATTTATTGCGCTGTTCTTCTGAATCCCCATTGTCTGTTTACACTAATCAGATCTGAACCTAAATCGGTTCTGATTTTGATTTGTTTACTTTACATGCAAGGCAGTCAATGTACGACGGGTTCACAGATCTCGTGATCGAGCCCTTATCAGCAAGTCTGGTTTAAGGTTAGATGTTTCCCAAGGCCAAAATGCTATATTTCAAATCATTTTAAATATTTAATCCAACAGAGAAAACAATTCTATGAGCTTCAACAATGGAAAGAAAACATATTAATTAAATTACAAAGTTTTAAGTTTAATATTAATGATAAATGCTAAATAAATAGTAATATATTTCTAGAATACATATTTGTTTACTAAAAGTTGAACAAATATTAAATTGCACTTGGACTAATTTGTTAAAAATGTTTAACAAAATTATTCTCTGCTTAGATATCATTCCAGAGCAGTTTCTATAGCCTCATAATGAGGCAGCCGCAAAGTTTAGTCGTTGCACGCGGCGTAATTATCAGGCTATCCGAGAGGGTGGTGCTGCAGGTGTTGGGTAGTTCCATATAGAGCAGGTGGGTGTTTCCTGGCTAATCCAAAAGTGGGTTTATGGCTGGGCTAGAGTCCGGGTTTCGGGTTTTTGGCGAAAGTGTAGACCGATGCAGAACACGTTTTGATTTTGAATGGAACTGCATTAGGCAGCCGCAGCTGGAGGTGATGGACTTTCGCCCATGCCACCCAAAAACGACGGTGGTGGGGCTTATGGCATAACGAACCACCACCGCCATGAGTAAGGGAAGCACTGTGTAACCAACGGTTGAGTTCTGGCTCGGATTCCGTCACTTTCAGTACGCTCCGATCCAATAAACGGGCAGCTCAACGGCGCGAAACGCGGCCCAAAAAGTTTCCCACCTGCCAATACTGGTGCTACCTTTGCGACCTCCGCTGACATTGAGCCCTCCTAATAAGGGGAATCACTCAAACGTACCGCCACCCACTGCCCCACTAAATTCCACCAACGTCGTTGTTGTTCGTGTCGCACGCCAGGCGTTGCTAAAAAACAAAAATTAAATAAAAGAAAAGCAACTAAGAAGCGGCGCGTTTGGAAAAACTTTCCAACTTGCACGGACACTTCAAGTTTTTTTGGCTTAAACCGAGAATCCCGACAAGTTTCGCACGCCATTCGAAAAAAAAGGGGACAAAACCCCCAGCCAGGGGGCTTATGAATATCCATCTAAAAGTTAACAAAAATCTGAAAAATTTTCTTATTTTTTTGTGATAAAGTTATTCTAGAATTTTAATAGAATTTGTAGGTGTTTTAAGATCATAAGCTAAGGCTAGAAACTTTTCAAAATTGCTGTTAAAGAAAGTAAAAAATTATTCGAAGTATTTATTCGGTTTGTTTATGAATAGTTAACCCTAAGAGAGCTCCGAGTTAATGTTTGTTAGCCAAAAAGACAATCGAAGTATCTTAATTTAGTTTAAAGAGTTTCCCCAAAACACGCAATTTGTGGCAACTAAAGAAATACGTTTATGTTCTACGGGGTTGCAAGAGTTATACTGATAGCGTGTTGGATTGCAAATTAGTGGCAATCGGTAGCTTCGCATTGCTATAAATCAACCGGTCAATCGATCATTAACATCTCCGTATTCGAAGGAGAGAGAAGCCATCCAAAAGAAGGGACAACTCAAAGCGGAGTGCTCCAATAGTCGGTGGTCACTGGTCAGAGCAGGATGTCCTTCGCGGATGATAGCTACAGCTTTGGGCGCTGCTACGAATATCAACCAGACGATTCCAAATGGTCAGCAGTGCAATAGGAAATCTTGAATTACGAGTGGTATCAAAGATAGCTTAAAACTTCTGATATAATCGACTTTGATTCCCCTCTTCCACCGCTTAAACTACCAAAATGTATATATTTTTCAATTTTATTTGAATGCATTTATAAAATCTATATCTTCTCTTATTATTTTGTACTTTCAGGCAGGCTACTGGAACCAGGCCCGCTCCTGCAGCTCCCGTTTTGTCAACGCACAGGGAATCATCTAGCAGCACCGAGGAACACGATGCCGCTGTTGAAGTCGACAGAAACGATGCCGACATTAATTTTCAAAGGGTCTCCATTTCCGGGGAGGACACCAGTGGTGTTCCCCTGGAGGATTTGGAGCGAGCATCGACTTTGCTCATCGAAGCACTTCGTCTCCGCAGCCACTACATGGCCATGTCGGATCAGTCGTTTCCCTCGACTACGGCGCGTTTCCTCAAGACGGTGAAACTTAAGGATCGCATTAACAATGTGCCCGTCAAGGAGGTATCGGGTGAGTTGATGTAATTCATTAACCCAAGAATCCTTTTTCCCAGAAGATGAGTCCAAATTCAGTTTTGTGGTCTGCCTTTATAAGGTGGTGCCTTCATTATATCCATTCTATATGGAGTGGGTCGATTTACAGGATAGGTTATATGTTTATTTAAGCCAACAAGCTCATAAAAAGTATTCATATCCGGCCCAATGATATCGAAATCGACCCATTTCACCGCAGTTATGTAAATATGTATAAAATAGCAATTTTGTACAGATGTCCCTTAAGTGTTGTGATGCACCAAAATGCATACATTTATTTGTATATTGCAATTAATTTGCTTTCGAGTGAATTATGTATAATACAATATTGATATTAGCGTGTGTTTTGTGTAAACTGTACGCGCTAGTGTTGCCACCTCGTTTAATTCCAGAGGTCAGCTCGTGTGTCCGTCTATTTCTCGCCTCCGCCTTAGCAGCTGCTGCCCCGCTCGAGTCCCCGTTTTTTTTATAATTTTATTTAAAGCCACTTTAACGAGCTACTATCTGTTTTCCATTTGAATTTCCCTTTCTCTGTTACATACTATATGTTTGAGCCTTTTAAGCCCGTTGTTTTTTTTTTGTTTCAATTTGATTTTGTACCGAATATTTATTTCTCTTCTCGTATTTTTCATTATTTCTTATAGACATCATTCGTAAAATGAGTGTAACGAGCATACAAGGTAATTCGTGTGCACACCTGATTTCCAACAACCTATACCTCTTGCTCCTATCCAAAATTTCCTACCACGTTCGATTTGAATACAAGCAGAACAACTCCTCCTTCTTCCGTTCCGCCTGACATTTGATTTCCGTTGAGCACTGCTTCATCTTATTCTGCGTAATTTTTGCTTCACAATGCTAACCTCAAAGCTACAAACTACAAATGCTGCTTTCAACGCAGACAGTGTTGCCAATTTAGTGTGATTCTCATTAAGATTATGTTTTCAAATTAGGGTAATATCCAACCGTTTGTTATATGTTTAAATGTTTTGTGCCTAAAAGAAAAGTTCAAAGCTACAGTTTTGATTCAACCTTACTAGTTGGGCTTCACCGAATTCGCCATTACCGTTTTGTAATTGTTGTAAATCAACTATAAATATATTGCAAAAAACAGCAAAGTTGGCCACACTAACCTGCAGCTATCTGACTTGCTGCATTAAACACAAATTTAGCCACACTTAAGCAACTAAAGCTAGCTCGCTCGATTTTTCTATCAACAAATCGCATGGGAGTTTTCCTCGTTTTTCGTTTACTTTTAAATTTACACAACGTTTTGCATAAGTTACTTTGTGTTTGTTTGCTTTTAGTTAGTTTCTTTGTTTGTGTGTTAAATACTTTTGCTAACCAAGAACAAGACAAAAACACGCCTAAAGCTGATGTTGTAGACGCTTAGAAGTTAAACTCTCGCAGTTTGTCACTCACTTTGCGGCCCTTTTAAAAGGAAAAGCCTTGTACAAAAGGAAAAACTCAATCAATTTAATAGCTTTTGTAGAACAAGTACAAAAATCAATGTTATATTGCGCACTAGAGTGGAACTTAGATGTATTTTAAGATAAGAATAGAACTCTCTTGACTTAATCTATAGAAATATATAATTTCAAGTCATCTGAGATCCACTCTATAGCACTTAACAAGAAACACCAAACATTTTCTAAGATTAACACTCGCACAAACACCTGAGTGTAGAGTGTAGTTTTTGCCACTAACTGTACCAATTACCAATGCTGATCGATAGCCTTTGCAACTAAACAAAATTCTATTTTTTAATTTCTAAATCAACCAAAAAAAAAACACAATCACACCTTTGACTTGACACAAAATTTGTTGAGGAATCAACAGACGCCCATTTGAGGACGTCGCAGATGAAGATGACGAATCCGTGGAACGTGGAGTTTCCCGAAGATCAAGATTTCCGAATCAAGCCACTAAACGGAGTTTTTCACATTTACGAGAATGATGTAAGTTAGCACAAGTGGATTACCTTATACCTATATAAAATCCTATAATAAATATATTTTTACAGGACGATAGCAGCGAGATCAAGTTCGAATATCCGGATATGAGCCAATTTGTTAACGACATGCAGGTCATGTGCAATATGATTGCCGATGGGCCATTGTAAGTATTTTCTGTTTTAAAATTATAAAAAAAAATATATAAAAAACTCTTCATTTTGATAGGAAATCCTTTTGCTATCGACGTCTCTGTTATCTTTCATCCAAATACCAAATGCACGTACTCCTCAACGAACTCCGGGAGCTGGCTGCCCAGAAGGCTGTGCCACATCGTGATTTCTACAATACCCGCAAGGTTGATACCCATATCCATGCCGCATCCTGCATGAACCAGAAGCATCTGTTGCGCTTCATCAAAAAGACACTGAAGAACAATGCCAACGAGGTGGTGACCCACACCAATGGTCAGGCTATGACTCTGGCCCAAGTGTTCCAATCAATGAACCTGACAACCTATGATTTAACCGTTGATATGCTGGATGTACACGCAGATAGGAATACGTTCCATCGCTTCGATAAGTTCAACTCCAAGTACAATCCAATTGGGGAGTCGCGACTCAGGGAGGTGTTCCTCAAGACAGATAACTATCTAAATGGCAAATACTTTGCGCAGATCATAAAGGTAAAGTTTGTTTTTATAATCCATAAAAACCACTTAATAATATTTGATTTTTTTGTATAGGAAGTGGCATTCGATTTGGAGGAGTCCAAATACCAGAACGCCGAGCTTCGTCTCTCCATCTATGGAAAATCCCCTGATGAGTGGATCAAGCTGGCCAGATGGGCCATCGATAATGATGTATACAGCTCGAACATTCGCTGGCTTATACAGATACCGCGACTTTTCGATATCTTCAAGTCGAACAAGATGATGAAGTCATTCCAGGAGATTCTGAATAATATATTCCTGCCGCTCTTCGAGGCGACAGCCAGACCCAGCCAGCATCCAGAGCTACATCGTTTCCTACAGTACGTGATCGGTTTCGATTCGGTGGACGATGAGTCCAAGCCAGAGAATCCACTTTTTGACAATGATGTTCCGCGACCTGAAGAGTGGACCTACGAGGAAAATCCTCCATATGCTTATTATATCTACTATATGTACGCGAACATGACGGTGCTGAACAAGTTTAGACAGTGAGTTAAATGTTACTAAAAATTGCTATAATAACTAATTGACAACTATAACCCTGCAGATCGCGCGACATGAACACCTTTGTGCTGCGTCCTCATTGTGGCGAGGCTGGGCCGGTGCAACATTTGGTCTGTGGCTTCCTGATGGCCGAGAACATTTCTCACGGTCTCCTTCTTCGTAAGGTGCCCGTGCTGCAGTATCTGTATTATTTGACCCAGATCGGTATCGCCATGTCGCCGCTGTCGAACAATTCGCTGTTCCTCAACTACCATCGCAATCCGTTACCGGAATACTTAGCCCGGGGTCTCATAATTTCTCTATCGACGGATGATCCCTTGCAATTCCACTTTACTAAGGTAGATTTTTTTTTGTAATATCACCGCAACCATTTCTATATACAATCCCGATCTTATTTAGGAACCGCTCATGGAGGAGTACAGCATTGCGGCCCAGGTGTGGAAACTTAGCTCATGTGACATGTGCGAGTTGGCCAGGAACAGTGTAATGATGAGTGGATTCCCACATACCGTAAGTTCTAAATTATTTTTAAAAATAATATGAATATAACTTATTGCCTAACAAAAACCCAACAGATCAAACAGCAGTGGCTGGGACCCGTTTACTATGAGGATGGAATCATGGGCAATGACATTACACGAACCAATGTGCCCGAGATTCGGGTAGCCTATCGCTATGAGACGCTGCTGGACGAGCTCTCCAACATCTTTAAGGTGAACCAGACATGCTCTACCGCAGATTTGCACGCAAAGTAGTCTGGGAACATCTGCTCCATCGCGTTGTTTTGGCTTCCTACGCTAACTTAATGCAAAATACGCAGATATATATATATACGCTAGTTATATACATAATTTAAATGTTTCTTTACTAACCAAAATGTAAACGCGGCAGACCAAAACCTTTAAATATACAAAACTTGTACACGCAAGACTTTTGGGTCAACTTATTGAAAACAGTTAGAGATCCAGTAAAGCTTTTATTAGATGGGTATTCACCATTGACGATTCAGAGATATCTAAAAAAATATGTACAATTTATTTTTATAAACTTATATTCAAGAATTAAACACATACCAAAAGTTTTAAACTAAGGTAATCAAAAACATTTTGAATGATTTTCAAAATAATTATGAATTTATTAGGGCTGCCCACTTGTAGGCTGGTATTTTTCTAGTATATTTGTCTGCTTGCCGGATGAAATATTATAATGGTTGCAAACGGCGGTCACACTACAGTTCCCACGGTCCGAATTTTTTGATTTTTCCGATTGAAGCACACAAAGAAAATGCAGAAAAGCTAAAAGAATAAAGGAAAAGTCGATTGACTGATTGTCAACTAGCCGTACACTGTTAGCTGAGGTATTTTTCCGTCCGGGGAAAGCCAGGAAATCGTTGATTTCGGGGCGGCGTCCCCCCCGCAGAGCGAGATAGCAAGTGAGGGAGTAGGAATCGGTGGAGGAGGAGGAGCAAGAAGAAGAACATAAGGAGGAGCAGGATCAGGACTATATATATATATATAAAATGACCACCCAGCGAACGCAGACTCAGACGAGGAATCCGGGCAATTCCGATTCTGACTATGAGACACTGATGCAGCGTCTTCACATCGGTGGTGGTGGAGGAGGAGGCGGGGGAATTGGTGGCCCTGGTGATGGAGCCATGGCAATGAGGAATGAGCATCAGCAGATGCAGCATCTCTATCGCAATCCGGACTATAAGCTCTACGAACGCGGTAATATCATAGCAGCCTCCAAATATGCCACGCCCCGTCCAGTGGAGCAGATGCAGCATGTCCACAATGGCAGTGCCCACATCTATGCACCCACCGCTCAGATTTTGGGTCAACGAATTGCCCCCCAGAAGCATTCGCCGGTGTACGAGAACCTCGAATTCTATGGCCAGTTTGATTCGAACCACAAGAGGGCTCAGCCCCAAAGTCCTGGTAGCAGGCAGAGTGCCATGCTCAATGACTATCTGCTAATGCAACCGATTGGGGCAGGACGCTTTGCACACACGCCAGTGCCAGAGAATCCGGGTAGTGGATTAGGAGGCACGCTAAGAGGAGCAGCAGGCCAACCAACAGGGCGATCTGTGGCATTGGGACCTACTTCTGATCTGGAGGAGCACGCTGCACCCATTTATGAAAACATCATTCCCCATTCCGGTCAGCGGGCACAGCCGCAAGCCTCGCCGGCTACCGCCACCATGTACCAGGAGATGCAGCCGACGTCCAATTCATCGGGCGGTTCATCCACTGCTGGCCTGGATCTCAATGCACTGCTGGCCTCGCCCATGCACCAGCGAAGTATCAGCAGTAATACGGCAAGTTCCAGCTCGCTGGGATCGCCCACTCAGCGATATAGGAATCTTTCGCTGCCTAGCCATTTGAGTCCAGTGCCCACGGCGCACTCGGTGGCCAAACTGCAACAGCATACGCCCATTAAGTCGCCCAGTGGCGCCATCAATGTCTCCGTGAATCCCAATTATATAGAGGACATTAATAGCTCTGACTACGTTTGTATGACAGCGAATCTGCATCGGACGTCTACGTCTGCAGCCGGAGTGGCCACTGGCAGGGCGGCTGCAACGGGTGCCACGGCCCAACGAACTGTCCAGGAACCAGCTACGATATCATCCTCACTGGCCATGGGTATGGCTACGGCAGCACCGCCAGCCACATCTATTGCACCGGTAACAGCCCCACCATCATCAGTAACAGCATCAGCAGCACCATCATCCACCGCCTCGTTGAGAGCCACGCCCATTGCGATGACAGCTCCTCTGGCGGTGGCTACATCACCCACGCCCTCGCAGGGCAGTACAGGTAAGCAGATTTGCCCTAGAAGTATTCCTAAAATGTGTAGTGATGGGAAAGAGTATCTTTCCATGATGGATAGTAAAAATTCCTTGGGATATAGTAAAGGCAAAGCTATTAAAAATGTCTTTCTACTATTTATGTATCTATACGCATCCCATCACTGTTCATTCCATCGAAATTGTATTAATCAAACTAATGAATCCAAATGTTTCCCCCACTATAAATGCTTGCACGCAGCCATTAACGCTGCCTTGAAACCCAGGAGAGGTAGGAAGGAGGGGCTGAAGCTTGGTTTCTCGCAAAAGGGGTTGGGTCCCAGTTGGGTTCCGTTTGTGTCATCACTCATCGCTCAATCATAAACCGGTTGGCGGGGCGACAAACTTTGCTCAAACGGTTGCCGCTAACCGGTTTATATTCAAGTCCTTTTTCTACCTGAACCGATTCACTAGAAAATCGAAAACCGTTTCAAAACCATAAATCAAAGATGAAATACAAACATTCCAATATGGGATAACTGAAATTAGCATGTTATAGTTATGATTTCATACACAAAGAAAATGAATTTATACATTCCAATCATATAAGTTTATGATTTGAATAAGAAACCATAACAATTTCTTTATTTAAAAGTTCATTTTGAAATATCTTTCTTTTGTTTCTATTCAAACTCTGCTGAAACTAATCATTTCCTGTTAACTTTATCATATTTATATGAGCCCACATTCGATTCTATTTATTTCTGATCATGACTAATTATCGTGTAATCAGTCGTGTAGGTCTTTAGTACTTAAGAAATCTATTGTGTTTTTGTATTTACAAGTGTTTACAAGTTTTTTGCCTTTTGTTTGCCTGCCCCAAACACTACTCCCGCATATTTAGTTGTTGTTATTGTTTTTTTTTTGGCGCTGACTAAGCCTTAGTTGTTTAGCTGAATTGAAGGCATGACCTAATATTGACTTTGTATACCGACAGGTCTCACCAAGAATCTGCTGCCGTATAGTGTCACCCCGCCGCGTCCGGCTGGCCCGACAGAGGCGCAGCGTAAGATCGAGGAGCTCACCCGCCAGCTGGAGGAGGAGATCGAGCAAAGTGAAGAGCATGGCGAATACTTTGGTATATTATGAACTAATTATTTTTATATTCTTACTAATGTATATAAATTATTTTTAGGCATCTGTCACACCTGCGGGGAGAAGGTGAAAGGTGCCGGTCAAGCCTGTCAGGCAATGGGAAATCTTTATCACACCAATTGCTTCATCTGCTGCTCCTGCGGTCGGGCGCTACGTGGCAAGGCCTTCTATAATGTCCATGGACGTGTCTATTGTGAGGAGGATTACATGGTAAGAAAGTTATAGTTTAGACAGTACACAAAAATATTGATTTTTGGAAAGTTCTTTTGACTATAGAAAGAAACTTCTTAATTATGATTTATTAGTTTTTTTGCACGAATTACTTTTACCAAGGATTCAAAATTCTAGAAATTAAATTAAAAATCAAATCGAATCAATCTTTATTTTTGTTACTGACTTACTTTACATTTTTATTTGATTACTTATGATTTTAATAACCTTATTTAATAATAATAAGAACTCACTCTTGCAGTATTCGGGCTTCCAGCAGACGGCGGAAAAGTGCGCCATCTGCGGCCACTTAATTATGGAGATGGTTCGTACTACTACTGCCCATTCATATCCATCCCGCTCTAAATGGAGCACATGTTCTCCCTCTTGCAGATCTTGCAGGCCATGGGCAAATCGTATCATCCGGGCTGCTTCCGGTGCTGTGTGTGCAATGAGTGCTTAGATGGTGTACCCTTCACCGTGGATGTGGACCACAAGATCTACTGCGTCAACGATTATCATAGAATGTTTGCCCCTAAGTGCGCAAGTTGTGGCAAAGGTGGGTTGTACAATGTCTTGATCATTAGAATAAGACGATATTAATTTGATTTATCTAATCTTTAGGCATCACGCCCGTCGAGGGCACCGATGAAACCGTGCGCGTAGTTTCAATGGACAAGGACTTCCACGTGGACTGCTACATTTGCGAGGAGTGCGGAATGCAGCTAACCGATGAGCCAGACAAGCGCTGTTACCCGCTGGACGGGCGCTTGCTCTGCCGTGGATGCCACCTGCAACGTCTGGCGCTGCAATCATCGCCGCATGCCCGTCATCAGGAGCCCGTCTGCGCTTCCTATCAATATATGGGATAAGCGTAACGGCATACTCCGATCCACGCAAACATCCCCAAATTCGACAGAGTGGCGCACAACTCAAGAACAAAACTATCGCAATCAACTTATTCCAATTAACAATATTATCATAAACAGACAAGAAGTGAAAACAAAACAAATGCATTTATACGAAACGATCGCTAAGTAAGTGGCTTTTTTATTATTATTTTTATGGCAGTGCATGAGGATCTCGAAACGGGGATCTGTTAGAAGAAAAAAAACAAAACTATGTAATGGATTCCTGTGAAATCTCTGACAATTTGGCAGTAATTGTTGGCAATACTATATTCTCATATATTAAAAAGACTTTTTCAAATATGTCCTGTCGGGTGTTCCTGAGACCTCTTGAGGTTTCATAGCAATAGCAACGGTGTCTCAAAATATGCAATAAAATATTATATTCTGATATGACAGTCTTATATTATTAATTGCTGTTATGGATAATGTATTCAAAAAATCAAGGATGTCGCATTTCTTGTTTACAAAATACTACTAGCCAACTTTCCTTTATTTTAATTTTAGAGTGCTCCTCACCAGACGTCGTTAATGGCTTCTTCTTGTAGATAGAGCAACTCAAAAATGTTATTATAATATATAAAAAAACAGCTTTAATCCGAATCGATCGCTAAGTAAGGAGTTAACGTGCTAGTGCATAAGGATCTCCAGCTGAACGAGCCGTTGGTTGGTGGTCGCTGGCATGCGGTAGGAAACACAGGCGGCCAGGTTGGTCAGTGCCTTGGCTCTGCCGCGCAAGTGGGCAAGGACAGAATCCTTGTTATCGCTTTTGCTGTCGTCGCCGTAAACCGAACCTGACCCCGTCGTCCCCCTTATGTTTACATACTCCTCGTAGACAATGTTCATGGATGCCAGCAGAACATCTGGCAGTACCTTGATGACCTCTGGGCCCATGTACTTCAAATTTATCACGCACTCGTCCACTTCAAGGGGACTGGTAGGTATTATATGGTTTTGGGTTACGATTTCCGCTGCTAAACCTGATGCACCCGCGTGATAGTGATCGAAAAACTCCATTAACTGCGCTAGCATTGTGTATGTGACAATTAAATGAGGGTCCACATCCTTTTTGCGCTCCACCAGCGCCGTGTCCAGTCGTGCAGTGATCACACCCAATCGCTCCCTTATGCTGCCTTCTCGCGCTGGCTGATGCACAACCTGGGACAGCAAGGAGCACACCAAACGCACTACCTTTTCCAGCTGGCCGGCAATAAAGAAGAGCGCGATGGCCGATTCGTAGTTGCTGCGTTTGGACAACTCATCTCCGACCATATCGGCCAGCAGATACTTATCGCAGTCCGCCGTGTGGAATTTTTCGATGATGCCGCTGAAAAAGAGGGAGAGAAAAACTATTAGCTTTTATGCCAGGACTGAGTATGAGATGAATCCATCATTCAACATCGAAATATGCTTATGGGGTAGCAGAAAAAACACTCACCCTGAGCGACGGAACGAGTTGTGTTCATCCTCGACCCCGAAAACCAACTCTAGCATCTTAGCGTCGCAGTTTTCTACAATCAGATCACTAGCGCAACTGAGCAATGCGTTGATTCCGTCCTCGCATTTGAAGTCGCGCAATAGGTAGTAGTACTGCAGTGCTTGTTCGGTGTCTGTCTGCTCAAAGCATTTGGCATACATGATGGCCAGTCGCACCAGATTGAGTCGTTTCATGGGCTTTGGGTCATTGGATTCGGAGCTTAATAGTGGTTCACTTATGGAACGGGGTGATCCTAGCATGGCGAGCTCGTTAAGAGCAATGGCCATGTGCACTGCATGAGGTCGATTTATCTCCGTTCGAGCCAGGAACTCAAGTGCGGACTCAAACTGGCCAGTGAGGGTAAGCACTTGGAAGTAAAGCGGTGCCTTCTCACGGGCATTAAAGTAATTCTCCCCGTACTTTTCCAGGATGAGCATTTGCAGATCACTGTAGGTTAGCTGGTCATTGTTGTAATCGCGCTTACCCTCGACGCGCAGGGTGGAAAGCTGTATCCACAAGAAATCGTCAATGCTGCTCAACAGTTCCCCATGCGAATCGTGAGTATCACAGGCCAGCATGATGACGAAAACCTAATGAGGGAAGATTAAAACGAATCATTATCATCATCAATAGCTAACCAGCTACAACGGAATCCAAGTACTCACCGCCCTTTTGTAGGAATCTGTGCAATCGTTCATATTGGAGCTGTACTCAAGCTTCAGTTGACCCTCCAGCTTGGCCGTTGAGGTGTCGTTGCTACCCATCTTCTGCAGCGTCATCAGCTTGACTAGATCAGGGCAAGTTCCCGATTCCTTGAGGTATCTAATAGCCGCACCCATATCGCCACTACGCAAACTATAGTAAACTAATGGCCACAATGGTCGACCATTGTTTACATCGAGCAATCCATAGAGGGATTGCGGCTTTTGGAAAGTGACGGCCACATAAGAGCTCACCAGATGATATACGTCAGGAATTCCTCCACGACGGGCCAGCGCCAAGTTTTTCTCAATAACCCTGTTCATATATGTCTTATATCTCAACTCCAGATATGTGCGTGCCTGCTGGACGAATTCCGGACTCTGGCGATTCTTTATCGGATCATTGCTGCGAGTTACTTGCGAAACAGCGGACATAAATTCCAGAACGCTCCACATTTCAGAGACCTGTGGATCGTCAAAGGAGTCCGCGGCCAATTTGGAAAGTGTCGACACCAGTTTTGGGTGCTGAGTCCCCTGAATAACTGACTCGTTGTAGGCGGTGATATGTTTAGCATATAACTGCTGGATGGCAGTCATCCGTGTGAACGGAGTGGGTTCATCGGCCATGGACGTTGGCACCATCTGGCGCTGCACGCCGGGAAAGTCCTGCTGGGACGGACCCACCAAAGCGTTTAGCAGCGCCTCCTTATCCTCGCCCCATTCCGCATAGACGCAGCGCCACTTTTGACGGTTCACACACTCGAAAATCTGGAATGGAATTCTTTAGAATTAGGATTTCTAAAGGATGTAGCACTTCTCACTTACACTTCTGTTTGTCTCCTCGATGACAGACAGTATGGCGTTCTCTCGCTCGTTCTTTAGATAGCCTTGGACATCGGTGTCCGTGACGGGATCGAGTGGTTCGAAGGATTGGCGTGCGCTAAGCGTCTCCAGCTTCTGTGTCAGCCTAGGCAAGTCTACGCCCTTGGAGCCGAGCAATATATGGCTGTATATGAATAATTGGGTAATGTATATCTAAGTGTTTGGTGCACATGATGTGTAGTGATACTCACGCCTGCAGGTCGTTGGTACCCGTCTGAGTGACACGCGAGTGGAGCTCCTGAGTGGCTTGCAGAACCTGGGACATGGTTCTCTCTACACCCGGCATTTCAGTGTCCATCTTTGTCTCGTTTGTTAGGCGCTGGGCCTGCTGCAGCAGCTCCACCAGATCCATTTTGGGTTGTTAGTTAGGAAAAGCCGGGTCTAACAAAACAAAAATTTACACAAAACGCACACCAAGCGTTTAAGTGTGGCCAGTGGTTCGCGTATTTTGCAGATTTTCGCGCCAAACGATACGATAGTATTTTAATACTATTTAACCAAATAAATATACTAGTTTTCTACCTGAAAAGTCTGGCATCCCTAGTCGGCTGGCGTTAGAGTTTTTTGGTGCATCGGCTTTTGGTATATTCAACGGCAACCATCGACGGTCACTTCAATCGTGAATACGCTTTGGCAGCGCGCATATCGACGAACGGCATATTTTTTTTAACACTGCGAGGCGAGCTTCTTATTCTCCCCTCTGTTTTCGTGTGTGTGTGTCTGTGTTTTTGGTGTATATTAGTGCTACTGCCTGTGCGTATGTTTGTGTGGTATATTGGCAAAGGAAATTAGCACAACAAAAGCGAAAAGGAAACGACCACGCACGCACCTCTCGTCACGCGGATAAAACTCTTCGATCCGTTCCGATCAGAAAACGCCAATAGAGAACAATCAAAAAATTGCAATGTCGTCCGAAGTGGAATCGCAGCAAAGCCAGGAGACGAACGGTACCAGTAAATTTGATGTGCCCGAGATAGAACTGATCATAAAGGTGAGTAAAAATATTCACATACATATATTATAGCAAAATTTGCATACTTGCACAGTTTTCCATTTCGCTCTGCGCAAAATTTCCATGCAGAGTGAAAATGCAGTTAAGGCAAAAGCAAAAGCAAATGCAAACAAAAGCAACAAAAAAGAGCAACTGGGAAAACACGAACTGTTCCGTTTGTTCCTCTTGTTCTTCTTCATCTTCTCATATTCTTCCCCCTTTCCAGTCTTGTGCTTCTTCTTCTTCTCGCTCTGGCACTTTGCAGTGTGTCACATTTGGTTAAAATGAACAGAATACGTTTAGCACCCCTCCTCGTATCTCCCCTTTCGCCTTGCGGTTCCTAAGCATCGCCAAAACCGGTTTTCTCCTTTTCTCCCTATCGCTCATACACACATACATATATATATGTATGCACATCTGCACAGAACGAAAATTATGATATGATTTTTGTTTGTTTTAAAGTTCCTTTATGGCCATATAAAAGCTTTGTTAAGATATAGATATTCCTCTCAAAAAAAGTATGGTTAAAAGTTTCAAGGAGACCGTTAGAAGTTTTAATGTGTAATATAAATTTGTGATCTATTAATATTCTTTATAAATATATAAAAATATATATTTACTATTAAAAATATTAATCTTTGTGTAGGCTACGTCCAAAGTCTGCAGTTTGTGGAACGTAACATATTTCTGTGGTTCTTATCTGTTATAAACTTTAATCACATTTCATTGCGCCAATTGCTCAACAAATGCTCCTTCTTCTTCTCCATAGCTTCCCATTGACCCCCCCACGCCACCACCACCCCTTCTCCATGCTCCTCAAGTATTCTCCTTTATTTGTGTGTGTGCGAATTAGAGGTTTTTTTTTATCTTTTAGTGATTTCTAAATTTCTTGACGCATACGTCATGCCCCTCCAAAGAATCGAAGAAAACAAAAAGCTAGCACCTACACCAGCGGCCAAAATAGTAGGATTGATAAGTAGTTTTGAAGTTTAAGGTTTTTAATCCTTTTTTAATTAGATTTTTTTTGTAATTAATCAATAACTTAATTTGATGGCTTTAACTTAAAAACTTGTTTAACTTTTTTAATTACTTTAAACACCATCTCCTCGAATACCAAATTAATCTTATCATTTTTGTTATATGATGAGAGCAAAACGTACTTGTGATGTTGTATCACAAATTGTTCATTGCAATCTATACTATTTTTGCAAAATGACTCAATGAGACTTGAAGTTTATAGGTCTGAAATCATAATTTGTGAGCTATATATACTTTTTCCCGCAATTGTGACTCCGGGCATGACTCCTCTTAACTTCATTTCTTTTCATGGCTTTTTGTTGGTTCCCACTATTTGCTGAAGTAATTGTAATTGTTTTCGGAACACTTTGGAGCCCTGCTGTTGGCTGTTAGCTGTTGTTGTTGATTCTATTGGCAAACTCGACGCAACTCAACTTAGCCACTCATCCAGCCCACGCAAATGGAGGCCGCACCTCTCGAGTCGTCTGCCCATGACTAATTCCTCACCTTCCAGCACCTCCCTACAACATATATGTACCCATACTATACAATACCATATTATACCAATTCATTCCCCAAAAAACCCACTCAATGCAAAACAAATGCTATGAGCAATCAGTGATGGTAATACTTTATTTACCTTTACAAACCAGTTATGTTCTAAAAATAGATATTGTTTGTAGGAAAAGTTAATGGTTAATATTTATCCTTCCATTCTATGAATATATATGCCATATGATTCCAGATTTAACTGTAGATATCACACCATACCATTCCCAAAGGTAAAACCAATGATCCATGGCCAAAAAATTTCTATTCAAATGTCCCGCTCCCTTTTCCTGTTTTCATGAGAGAAAGTGCTTGGGACACCTGCTTTTTTTTGGCCAGTTAAAAGCAAAAGCAAAAGCTGACTTTGCCAGAAGAGTGACAGAAGCATCTTTGACATAACTCTGCAATAGCAACGCACTTCCATACAAGGCCCACGCGAAAAGGCATTTCCATTTCCATTGCTATTTCCCAGTGAAAAAGTGAAAGTTCAATTTGCTGCTCGAGAGGAAAGCAGTTGGTGTTAGTTAGTTGGAGTTAAGGAGCTATAGATTCAACCATATAGCTTGGGATCGGCGGTGGCATGCCTCTCTGTTCCGCGCGTGCAGGCAACAAACAAATACAAATGTGTTTTCTTGTTTCGTTTGTTAGGAGGAACTGAGAGGAGGAACGGTTGGTTGGGTGGAGAAGAAGAAGGGGTGGAAACACAGCAAAACAAAACAATCATTGAACGCTAAACAGGTTTTTCTCGTGCGCGCTTTTCCGCCTCCTTGACTTGGCTTTGGCTTTGGCTCTAACTTCGCTTTTGGCTTGGAAAACAAGCCAGGCCAAAGCCAATGCCTTACCCTCGAGTCATCGCCCACGCGAGATTTCCAGAAATTGGCCATGCCATCGAATCGAATCAAAACAAAGCGGCAATCAAAACAAAAGGCGATCCATTGCACTAAAAAAAAAATAAATAATTGCTATTAAATAGTTAAGAAGAGCTTTTGGAGATCTTCTTGAAAATTATTCCAAAATATTAACAAACCATGGATGATATTCTGTTTCCAACTTCTTATAGAAGAAAATAGAAGTTTCAAATAAAGATATGTTTCTGGATTGGTAGACTTTCCTCCATAAATATGAAAACCATGAAAGCTTAAGCTAATTTAGTGCCTTTTGTTGCATCTCAACAACGCCAGCAATTGTTGTGGTGTTAAGTTGTGCTGAGTTAAGGAAAATGCGCTTCTTTGTTGCCACTTCAGCTGCAGCAAAGAGTCGACATGAAAAGCTGCACTTAAATTCAAGCACAGTGCTTGGCTCTCACACTAAAAAGGCCCAAGGGGGGCGGGATTTACACAGTGAAAAATACTTATATGCCAATAGTCCATTTAACTTTGTTAATGGTTTAATAGCTGTATACTTATTAAATTGAAATATCTCCCTAAAAGTAACTTTTAAATGCTATTTTTAAATTCGCTAAAATTCAATCATATACCATACAGAGTCCATAACGGAAGTTCTTGCTATCTAAGTACCACTGTACGTGTCTTCCTTGTCTTATTTATTGTGTGTTTTTTTGTGCAAAAGTGACAGTTGAGTCGTTGATTTGTTGTTTTATTCACGCCCCCACGTGCTCTATGTGTGGGTGTGTGTATCTGTCCGTTGGTGTGTGACTGACATTTTAGCAAAGAAAAACACGCAAAGGTTTGCCATCCTCAAGCCCACACACCCGCCCACAAAATGTACCTCCTCTACGACTTCTAAATAAAAGTGCATTCATCTTCATTTTTTAACTTAGTGAACTCATTTGCTACATTATTTATTTCTGTTTAATAACTAATTAAGTCAGCGAAGTTCTAGGAATACATCTCTGAATTTACCATTTGCAACAGCTAAACTAACAAATATTTTGAGTAATGGTTTGTTTTTATGATAAAACATTTACTTAATAACAAATTGCATAACTTATTGTATTAATTTCTAAAATATTTGATAAGAAAGTATCTCAAGAGTTTGTTGGAAATATGAAGTTGTGTTGAAAAACCCATTAGCCCATTAAAAATTTGTGGCCCCAAGATATGGCCAGCTTACTTCACCTGCCATGCGACCACTTTGGCCTGATTATATTTCTATTATTTTGGCTATTACTTCATCAGTCCCCCATCATCATCATCACAAAACTGCGGCGATAACTTCCGCCCGACTTTTGATAAGATATGGCATTAATACTACATATATGTGGTTTTTTGTGTGGCCCAAAAAAAGATTTGAAAGAATAGTTTTGTTTTTCGAGTGGGAAGAAAGCTCTCCTCAAGGTTGACATCTGCCCCCAACATGATCATCATCAGGAACATCATGATCAAAATGTATTTATTGCGCTGCAGCTGTCAGCGAACCGGTTCCAAAAATAAAAACAAACCAACCCATCCCATCCGACAGCCAAAAATTGGGTACGGAGGGGAGAACAACAATTTCCACCAAAATTCATTTTCATTTTCGTTTACATTTACGATTTCGTGTTGCTTGGCCGAAAGCTCTAACGAATTTCATTTTATTTGACTTTACTCAACTTTTCCGTCTTTATCTTATCGCGCTATGAATTTACAATTAAAAGGAAAACAAATCGAAGATGTTGAGTGTACAGACTACAGTTGCGGGTAAAATAATGGAATTCTTAAAAAATATATATATTTTAATATATTTAATTGGACAATTGCCAATTTTCATTAGCCATAAATGAATATATGCAATAATTGATCTAAAAATAGATTTTAGAAGATAAGATAGGTAATTTAATTGAGATTAGATTAGACATTTTTGATCATTTAACAAATTAAAAGTGATATAAGGTCCTAAGCTATAGATTAAATATATAATAATATTTATTAACCAAATAGGAAATCCATTTATGATCTATAGTTTTGACCCCTTTTGTGCTTAGAGTTAGCCAACAACAAACGACCACAAATTCATTTTCTCCAACGAAAATGTATTCAAAGACGAACGTTTATATTGGCAAAGGTATTTATTTTTGCTAGCGGTTTTTATTAGCCAGATGTGCCATATATAGTATATAGTATACTCGTATATCTTCTGAAGCATACGTGTACGAGTGCTGTGAATGGCACTTGACATTTGCTAACTGCTTTTCGGTTTTTGCCGTCTCTCGTCATTTCTATTTTGAAAACGTCAATTGCAATCGCCGTCTCTAGTAGTTGGTATACGTATCTATATCTGTAGTTTGTTTTTTCTTTGCTATATACTTTGTAAATGTATCTGTATCTGTATCTGTAAGACGTTGTGGACTCTCAACTCGAGATGATTGCCTGACTGACTTCGACTGACCTTTTGACGTTGCCACATGTCTTAGTCTTGGGTTTTACAATTTCCATTTCCAATTTCTGCAACTCATATATGTACGAGGTGTGTTCAAAAAGTAAGGTGACTTTTCAAATTTCTCGGGCAACATATTTTCGATTATCGATTTTTTTGTTTTGTTATATTGGTACACTCTTCCCTAACATCTGTACCAAGTTTCAATGGAACATCATCTTTTGTTTGGTTGTGAGAGGCGTAGAGTTACAAGTTATTTTGCGAGCTCGGCGATTTTTTGCTATCGAAAAATATGGATCAAAGGATTTGCATCAAATTTTGTGTAAAAAATAAAATTAAGTGCTCTGAAACACTTGAAATGTTGACAGTGGCATACGGTGAAACTGTTCTGAGTAAAAAAAATGTGTACAAGTGGTACAAACTCTTCCAAGATGGCCGGGAAGATGCCAATGACCAGCCTCGCTCTGGACGCCCAAGCACGTCAACAACTGATGAAAACGTTCAAGCAGTGACGAAAATTGTTTTGGAAAATCGTCGAATCACTATCAGAGAAGTTGCTGAAGATGTCGGTATATCGCTTGGCTCGTGCCATGAAATTTTTTCAAACGTTTTGGGTATGAGTCGTGTGTCAGCGAAGTTTGTTCCGAAATTGCTGAATTTTGACCAAAAGAACCGTCGCATGAGCATCGCTCAAGAGCTGTTGAATGACGTCAACGACGACCCAGATTTACTCAAAAGGGTCATAACTGGTGACGAATCATGGGTATACATTTTTTTTTTTTACACAAAATTTGATGCAAATCCTTTGATCCATATTTTTCGATAGCAAAAAATCGCCGAGCTCGCAAAATAACTTGTAACTCTACGCCTCTCACAACCAAACAAAAGATGATGTTCCATTGAAACTTGGTACAGATGTTAGGGAAGAGTGTACCAATATAACAAAACAAAAAAATCGATAATCGAAAATATGTTGCCCGAGAAATTTGAAAAGTCACCTTACTTTTTGAACACACCTCGTATATTGCACACTCTACTTTGTCGTTAGTGATGGTAATTATTGGACCAAGCTTTTGATATATCATCTGGCAAGCTGGTAACTCACAGATCACTGATCTTCCTTAAGCTTAAACTCAACCTTAACTGCCAGCAAATAATAATATTAACAAATAGTTAAGTTCAGCTTTAGAATGTATAAGCCATCGCTGAAAAATATAAAGCACGAAATGCGGGCCAAGAAATTGCTATACAGATACGAGCGAAACGAATGTATTGGACTGAAAGTAATACGGCTCAGTTGGGAATTTATGGAATAGCTATAGATGGATGGATGTGCGTAGACCAGGTAAACGAACGTGCACAGTTAATAATGTGTGAAAGAATACAAATAAACCGTTTAAGCACCGCAAGAAAAAAAAACAACATTAAAAAACTGATACGAAAACCGCTCCCACAACCATTGTATAGTTGGCTTTCCATAGATTATGCTGTGTGTATTTGTATGTGACGAGCATGTGGGCTGGAAAATGGGTTGGGTTCAGTTCGTTTTGGTTTCGTTATTAAGCCATTAACACACAGGGCAATGCTAATTAACTTCGTATTCGAAATAATATTTTAATTGCCTGCAATTGGTGCGTATAATTTAATATACAAACTGGAATTATCATTAAACGCACTTCAAATTAAACAGTGGGGGGGAATCATTTTCAACGCCTCGTTATCGTATTTAGTTAGTTTTTCCAAGTGTTCATTTTAGTTTTTCATAGGATTTGGAGTGTAACTTAAGGTGATTAATGAACAAGCTAGCAAATCTATGTTCCTTGATTGTTTTACAATTTTTTTTTTGCTATATTTTCAACATAAAATGTTGTATTTAGAAGGCAACTCATTGCCGTCTCCTAAGTTTATGGAGTTTTTCGAAATGAAGTTTTGAATGGCAAGCATTCTGGCAACCTTGTCCATGATCTGCTGTCTGTAGATTTGAACGCCCCTTTGTGCCCGGCAAACTAATTTGCGTTATTTATATTTGTATTTCATAGATATAGTCGTACTTTGTTGTGTTCTGTAATGCCAACTGTGCAAGGCTTATCTAACGAATATACAAATATGCACACAGCCATAAACGCACATTGATTGCCTGGTTTTGTTGGGTTTATTTGAAGTTAAGCCGGCTGTCGACGCCAGCAGAAACAGAAACAGAAATGTGGAGAAAAAAAAAATATATATATAGGCAGCCGCAAATATAAAAAAGGCTGGCAACGGCAATCAGCAAGTAAAACTTCGCACACAACACGGCCAATGATGATGATGACGATGATGACATCATCGTCGTTTTTATGATGTTTAGTTGCTTCTCAGCTGCAGCAATATCCCTTCGATCGTACAGTGGATATTGGCTAAGATAAGCAGTTTGAATATCTACAGAAAGATAGTTTTATAGTTGTATAATAATCCTATAGCCAAAGAAAGCTAAAAAATATTTATAATAAAAGCTTTTAGCACCTTTTTATAATGATATATTTTTACGGTGTTAACTAGAATAATTTGCAAACTAATTTGCTTTTGGCTAAACTGTTAATTTGCTCTTTGCAAAGTCATTAAATCATTAATAAATCACTAAATGGAACACAGTAAAATTAGTAAATAACTTCCACGGCTTATCATTTAAACAAGCAATATTTATCATATTTAAATATGAAATATTTCCGGTGCTGTTTTTTCTTGAACGCAAACAGGAAGCTATAAATAAATATAAATCACGGATTAATCTGTAAATATGTAAGATTCTATACATCCAATGATATGAATGTAAGGCCTAGATCGATTAGCCATGATGTACTACTGTACGCTATTGTGCTGTCATTGCCGGCCGTTTGCCAAGTCTCACTATTTATCTTGCCCATCTCTGTGTATCCACACAAATGTATCTATCTATCTTTTGCCATGCTGACTGGCCTTGGCAGTGCAGCGATGCAGAATTCTCGTACGGATTTGGCTTCGAGTCCACTCCATCGTCTTGGCATTTTGATAGCTTCCGGTCCCTCAAAAAAAAAAAGCGAACCTCTATGGCTCATCACGCGACGCTTGAACGCAAAACGTTTATGATCATAATGATGATGTCACATGATGGAAATTATGTTGTTTTATTTCGTTAAAATTTTTGTTTGATTTATTTATCAGTAATTGCCGGCACGCGATGGATAGGGAGGGGGTTAGGGGAGGCGTTATGCCCATTAAGTGGACACAAGGCAATGTCCAATCGCTGGAAAAATGCCCAGTGCCCTGGGAATGTGACCCACATTAACACTTGATGGTATCGCATGGCATAATATTTATTTTTTTTCTTATCTCAAACTAAATGGCGTTGAAATTGCCAAGTAAACACAGTTCGATAAAATATGCTAGTTCTGATTATATTATTTTTGCTTTTTTAATTTACAGGCCTCGACCATCGATGGCCGGCGGAAGGGCGCCTGTTTGTTCTGTCAGGAGTACTTCATGGACTTGTATCTGCTGGCCGAACTGAAGACGATCAGCCTGAAGGTGACGACGGTGGATATGCAGAAGCCACCGCCAGATTTCCGTACCAATTTCGAGGCCACACACCCGCCCATCCTGATTGACAATGGATTGGCCATTCTGGAGAACGAGAAGATCGAAAGGCATATCATGAAGAACATCCCGGGTGGTTATAATTTGTTCGTTCAGGATAAGGAGGTGGCCACGTTGATTGAGAACCTGTATGTTAAGTTGAAGCTGATGCTGGTGAAGAAGGACGAGGCCAAGAACAATGCCCTGCTCACGCATCTGCGCAAGATCAACGATCACCTGTCCACGCGCAACACCCGTTTCCTTACCGGCGACACCATGTGCTGCTTCGATTGTGAGCTGATGCCACGCCTCCAGCACATCCGTGTGGCGGGCAAGTACTTCGTGGACTTTGAGATCCCGGTAAATATCTAAGATATATAGTAAAAGATTTGTTAGTTAGGATACAATATATCGAAATCGTTTAAATATTGAAATATTTATGTATAAACACAAAGTCTATTATCTTATTTGCCAATAGGTTAGTCATAAAAAACTTTGATTGATTGCGCCCTTATTTGCAAATAGAAAGCAAAGAACAAATATTGACTTTCAACTTTGTTGCCAAGCTTTTTACGAATTTTGTTGATAAAATTCCACAAAGCCGCATGAATAAAATTATATAAAATATAACCACAAGGCTTTGCCTTATCAAAAAGTATTCTGGCTGCTTAGGTTTTAAGTTAAAAAGTTAGTTTAGTAAGTAGTATTGTTCGTTCTAAGCCATGTGACCTACAAAAATATTGCACAACATTAGTTTTAGCTAGGCCGTATTTGTGAGTTTCATTGTGCAGTGCAGTTAGAAGCCATAAACAGGTTCTAAGTCATATTTGTATTGCCTTTTGGAAGTGCAATTATAGCCATAAGCTTAACACTTGACCAAAATCGATTTGATGACTCATTGTTTGTAATATTTGATTCCTTGCAGAAGCACTTGACGGCGCTGTGGCGCTACATGTATCACATGTACCAGCTGGACGCCTTCACACAATCGTGCCCGGCCGACCAGGACATCATCAATCACTACAAGCTGCAACAGGTGAGAAGTTTTGTCATTATTTTATATATGCTTTTCTAATATCAACTTGTAACCATTCCAGAGTCTCAAAATGAAGAAGCACGAGGAGCTGGAGACGCCCACGTTTACCACATCCATTCCAATTGATATTTCGGAGTAGGTTTCCTATGCAGAGCAGAGCAGAGCCATGCAGCCACACAACACATCAGCTTATAAAACTAGTATACTACAGCAACTACAATATTTTGGACAACTTTACACAACAGCAGCAACTCTGAGGACTATACATAGATGTATACTTAACTAACTACCCATGCATATATTATATATATATATGTATATATATACCTACTATATATAACGAGTACATAACAAGCATAACGAAAAGTGTTCTTTTAAGCAGCCACGTTGCCTTTCTTCAGCTATGCTTAAAATTAAAAACCTATTTAAAACACAATTCAATACCAATCAGCAACCAACCGAGCAGGCTTTGACTAACTTTGACCGCCTGCATATGTATTTTTGTTTAATATTATTATATATATTGAAAACATTTGTATTTGATATACAAATGCCAAGGCAAACGCATATGAATATATATAGATATATATATAGCTCGCTGTCAATTAAAATTTATTGATGGCCTGGAAGGTCCGCTTCTCGGTCCTTTTGTTTATTTTCTATTATTTTTTATTCTGCAAGGAGCTTTTTTTTTTTGTATTTAAAGACAAATTTGTATTTTTTTTATTGCGAAATTATGATTTTGATTTTTTTTATCGCTCCCTGGCGCAAGTTTGCCATTTTGTTCGCTTTTAATTTTTATTTAAATATTTTTATCATAACAAGAAAAACAAACAAAAAAAAAACAAGAGAAACGAAAATTAGAAGAGGAAATGAAGAGTATTTTTTGTATTTAAGTGAAAAATTACAAATAAAAAACACAAAAAGACAACTATTGTCTTATATTTTTTGAGATTACTCGTGGAGTAATGTAATTTCAGCTGAAAAGTTTTTAAAAAGTAAAGACTCATCGATTAATTTCAACATTTTGGTCAACAATTTTATTACACAGATTTGCTAAAATAAAAACAGACGCAAATCTTTCGTTGTAATTCACAATAATAAAAAAAATATATATACGAATACAAAGAACGCCATCAAATTTAGCCTACTGTTCGGTTAGACCGAAACAATAACCTTCTGAGTTTATTCGGCCCAATCAAAGTATATCACATTGGGCCTAGCCTGAGTGGGATTACGGTCCTGGGTATCGAGTACATCTTTTCAGGTGCGCATCGAGGGATCCGTGGCAGAATGCTCGCGGTGATGCGGCAGCTTTGGAGGTAGCTTAAAAGGCCTTACGAACTTGATGTTCGTCTTAAGGCAATCTGGCAGCAGACTGGGAGGCAGTAGGCAGTGCAGGAATAGGTGCGTCAGATAGCCGGTGATGCCCCAGATGCGGTGATGATCCACCACGAACACGGGTCCGCTGTAGCCGCTGCGGAACTGCGTGTGCCTGGTGGCCTTGGGCACCATCAGTGATCTGAGAGGTACGCTGAAAGCTTCTTCCACCTCTTCCCAGTTCAGTCGCAGTTCGGAGATGCTGAAGTCTGGCACTACACCCACAACCGGTACAATGGACGATGTCCTCGGCAGATGCAGTTGGTTGGCCTCGCCCCAAACCGTAATGCGGTGACGCGGCAGACCGATCTCTTCCTCCGTCTCCCGCAACGCACAGTCCACGTAGCTCGTGTCATGATCGTCTCGCCTTCCGCCCGGAAAAGATATCTGGAAGCTGTGGCTGCGCATGTGTCGTGATCGCCGGGTGTAGAGCAAGGAAATCTCGTCCCTAAAAGTACAATCTTGAATAGTATAGAATTCAGGAACTAGGATTTCGGATTACTCACGTGCCCCGTTCCTGGCAGAGAGCAATTAGGACCGCAGACGTCTGCTTTTCCCGCCGACTGGGAGTCAGGGACTTCGGACGTGGGAACGCCGGCAGGCTAAGCATCTTCTCCATACACCTTTTTTGTGATTCTGGACTGAGGAGCTCGGCTGGAGTAAGCATTTTGCGGACATCCGGTGACTCTGACGACGTGGCGGAGGCAGTGGAAAAGGCGAGGTGGCGGTTCAAGTGCAACAGCATTTGTGGTGCTGTGCGACTCGCCTGAGACATCAAGGACATCGTTTTCGTGGGAACAATGATGTAAACAAATGTGAATGGGAACGAACTTTGGAATTTGTCAAAAGCCAAAACAGTGCTAACTAACAGACGATATTGTACTGTTAAAAGCTTAACAGCCGATAGTGTGCTGTGGCGGGCTAATGCGCACTATTAATCGATTAACAAAGCTGTGGAACTAGCTGTTGACCAACAAGGAACCGTTATGTTTTACAGTTATTTAAAAGTGAAGTGAGTGAGTGCAGCATTTTTCATTTTTTAAAACGTTTTATTAAAATTTGTCGTCGCTTGGGGTTTGGCTGCACAAAAAAATATATATATGTATGTATATTGCATTTATTTAATAGTAAACGCTCGTGTTAACGCTAAATGTTGTTCCTTAGGTAATCGGTATGCAAAATGTTAGATTCTTTGTGTGTGTGTTTTTTATAACTGTTTCTTGTAGATCGCTCGTGTGTAAGCAATGGCAAACGGCATTAATTAATGCCGATTTTGGATTTTTGGGGGCTACGAGAGTTACGAGTTTCGTGAGCATCATCATCATCATCATCGCTCCGACTGGTAAGGTACTGCTTGCAACTTACAACTATTAAACGTTACTTTCGTTATTAACCGCAGCCAATCCTGGCTTCACTGCCGATCCTCCAGCGGCCACACGGGTACGGGTAAATTTACTAATGGACGTGGGCGATGCGGAGGCTGCTGCATCCAAACGCAGGCTATTACCCGCCGGATAGACGCAGCCCTTGCCCCTTCTACGGCCCGCCGGAGAGCCGGAGCTCCTATCACCGATTTGTACTAGGCTAGGCAGATCCTCGCTTCTGGAAAAGACAAACTCCTCAGAGGAGAGACGTTTCCTCACCCTGCCGCCCACCACATCCGGTCGTTTTCCATTGCTCAGCGGTGATGGTGAAGCGGGTGCCACCAAAGCCGGTGTTTCCATCCCACTCCCACCGCCGAGAACTGGAAAGTGGGATTCCAGGACGCCGGGACGTATGAGTATCTCCTCTAGATGTGGACCACCGTTCTGTCGGCCTGGTGTGGCAAACTGTTCCAGCGACGAGCTGGCACTGTAGAAACTAGTATCTGTGGATCCCAATCCCATGGCACCGCCTGCTCCTCCGGATATTTCCGCGGCACACTTGCCATGCTCCGAACGAGTACAACAGCCACGTTGGACATCCCGATCGCATGGGCAGTGTGGACACAGACGCAGGCAGTCCGCATCTGCCAGTATATCGCTGTCGCTGAAGGTCAACTTTTTGGCAGGCTGCGTTTGCCTTGTCACATCTTGATCCCCATCTAGAGGATCAGCGGACTTGGAACTCTGGACCGCATTGGCCCCATGCGGCAGCTGCAATCTCTGCAGACTGTGAGCCGAGGCAGATTCAAAGCTATCGTCGCTGGAGTCTAGACTATGAGTCGCTGGCGATTGATCCGGAAAGATGCGCGGAAAGGTGATGAAGACGCGTCCAAGTCGCTTGTACTGATCTAGGTTCCTGGTGTCCTCTGCACAGCCCGCCAGATTCTCACTAAACTTGGGAGCTCGCCTCATGACCTTCGGCGTATGCAGCTGTGACTCAAAGATGTCCTCGAGTGGAACTTTCGGTCCAGCCACACCCACTCCCATGTGCTGCAGATAGCGCTCAATACTGTTGGCCAGACTAATAGGAACACTAGTGCGCGACGAGACGCTGGAGATCTCGGATAGCGTCTCAGGACTGGCCAGAGGAGCTAGGCCATACCAGTCGTCGTGCAGGAGATCCACACCAGGCACCGCACCAGCATCCGAGGCTCGGCGAAGGGCCTGGACATGGGCAAGTGGCAGAGAACGTGGCTTTTTCTCGGAATGTTGGCGTCCGAGCAGAGACCTTTCTGACAGCGATGGTGGCGGAGTTAAAGCCATATCAAAAGCCACCGCCTTGAGGCGTGGTACCGCAATCTCTTCCGCATCCGGTTCCAGATTACCAATAACCGTGGCCGTCGTCTCAGCACTGATCAGCGAGGGACTCTGGCGAAGGGCCACTGTGGCCAGGCTGTCGTCCAGAGCACTTGATATGTCATACGGCGTGGTTGTCGAGCTAAGGAGCGAGGAGGCCGCCGAGGCTAAACGCTGGGGCGGCTGGAGCGGTGCGGAGCCATTGGTGAAGGACGTCTCCAGGCACAGCTTGTGCTGGGCTGTCGGCGTGAGGACGAGGCAGTTGCTCAGATTTGTGTAGGAACTTTGCGATGGCCGCTTGCAGTGTCGCGACTGCGTTATCGAAGTCTGCGTCTGTCCAGGATCCGTTTCCGCCTCGAATCTCATACCATCCGTTGTCTCACTGTGGCTACTGCAATGTGGCGGCTCCAAGTCCGTATCATGGGCTTCGTTCGATCCAGTGGAGAATGCATTGGAGGTCTGGCGCTGGGGCTTGCGTGGCCCACTCGTTGTTACAACCTAAAGGTGAGTAGCGAGAGTGAAAGATATCAATGTTTGCTTATACATGATCATTTATCCTTAGGTCTATTATGTAGTCCTACTGAAATATTTAACCGATTGATTGATTAATTGGCCTGCTTTTGTATCTAATTCGATCTTGACGATTTTCATCGAAAATATTTGGAAGGACTTTGCTGATCATATGGTAAGTAGAAAGGCCTTTATATAATTTATATTTATAAGAGATCAAGCAATCAATCAATCATGATTTATACAACTCGTAGTTACATATAAATGCAGATAGAGACGAGTAGATGTAGCGAGCGAGAGACAGAGCGAGCGAAAGTGGGATGCGTGTATGTACAGTTTCACAGATGAGCGATAGTGGATAGAGACAGATGCATATGCAGTTAGCGAGTGGAGTGACTAAGTACAGTTGCGTCATAGTAAAGCGATTTAGAATATGGATACAGTTATTTGCTTATGGTTCGATAGTTCGCTGTGGTGTGGTGTGATTTGAGGGTGGGTGGGGGAGCTTACGGGTGCGAGACACAATATCAAGATTGGTTTTCGTTGTACATACACAGCGAGTACGATTTACATTTATAGAGTTTAGTTTACAAAATTGATAGGTTGTTGGTTTTTTTTTTAGTTTGAGGTTAGGTTGAGAGCGGGAGAGAGAAATATACATAGAGAGAGATAGAGAGAGAGACTTGTAATTCGGTTGACATATTTAAGAATTTTGTTTGGTTTTAACGAGAGCAAAATGGAAAGTTGCTTTTAGTCTTTTGTTTTAATGATAACATTATTATTATTTTTTTTTGGTTTTTATATAGAAGTAGGCGGGCGGCTGTACCTGGTATCTGTATTTTGTGTTGTCGTAGTTGTTGTAACTGTTGTAGTTGTAGTTATTGTCGTGTTATCATTACGTCTACGAGTGGTACATGCCTTTACGGTTCGATCTCTACAAGACACGACCTGTGCACATCATCGGATGATCGGGTCACATAAAAAATCGGTAAAAACGGTATTCGTTTATCGGTTATCGATAATCGTTAAGTTTCATAAAAGAAGCAAAACAAAAGCATAATTAAATACATCATTGGTTACACAAATTCTTCGTATATATATTAGCTATGATCCAAAATCGGATCACCTAGGGTTTCGGTTAGGGTTTGGAATTAATTCAAGGGATTATCCTATAGCCTGATCCACTACTCTCTCATTGCAACTAGCACACAGCCGTGGCCGAGGCCTCCTCCCAGCTCGTCTACTATATATCGATATATTTTTTTTTATTTTTTGCCATTCCAAAAGCTTTACAACAACTTAACAACCATTCCCATGCAGCAGATATGTTTTGCAAGAGCGTTGTGTGTATGTTTCATGGTAGTTTATGCGTGATCAAAGGATAACGAAAATTGTAACTGAATAAACTTACCAAATCAAATCCACATAAAGAACTCAAATGAAATCACCATCTAGCGTAGCTATTTCCCGAACATCTTTAATCCAACGATTAAACGGGATTAACTAGACATTCTGATAGAGTAGAAAGGGCAACTTACAAGGCGTGCAAAAGTACATTATTTTTGACCCCCACCCACCCCATTTACGGGTTTCAAAAGTGTAATCAAAAGCAAGAAATAAAATAAACAAATTTAAGTACGTACAAGAGTTTGTATATTCGTCATAATAATAATAATAATAATAATAATAATAAACAAACAGTTTAAGCTTTCAAGTGAAAATATATAAGAGATATTCTAGAGAGCGTGATATTGACACGGAGATTAGGAAAACGAAATGCAAATTACATCGTTCAACTTATACAGTAAATGGACAAGGGTCACTTAAGCGATACAAACGAAATACAAGTATATAAATATATAAATTTAA
Organism: Drosophila eugracilis; assembly: GCF_018153835.1. NCBI lineage: Eukaryota > Metazoa > Arthropoda > Insecta > Diptera > Drosophilidae > Drosophila > Drosophila eugracilis. Next base: position 526,957 of record NW_024572029.1, on the reverse strand, counting down.
CTTAGGCGTAGTTTTAATCGTAAACATTTAAAGTCCAAGTTGTCAATATGCCTCGCACAGCGATAAATACAATAGAGTTACTGGATTTTCTTTCTTGGGTATGCGTGTGTAGTGCTGGCTAAGTATCGGTTCTTTACTTTGGACATTTCAAAGGAAAACATTCTTAGATAATCCAAAAAATCAAAAAAAAAATATACAAAAATAAACTAGGGCAATAAATAAATAGAAAACAAATCAATGTCGAACAATTTAGCATTATTGAAAATTATAAGCGATAGTTGGCCTTAGACTAGATAACGTTAAACGTAATTGAGTTTACATATAGATAAATAGGCATCGGTGTAAATATGCTTGTCATGACTGTGGGGGTGTGTTGGGTGTCGGTGTTTCTTTTTTTTTGTGTTCGAGTGGCTCTTGTGTTTTTGTGAGTTTTTTGGTTGGTGGTTTTTTTTTTTTTTGTGGTCTTGTGGCTTTGCAGTTCGCGACCTCCAACCTTAAGGCTAGACTAAGGGCAAGGTACAGTACAGTACAGTAGACGAACCAACTAACTAGATCGGTGCTGCGTACTCTAGATAATGCTATAGGGCTATAGTTAGACTATATACGGTTCTAGGACAACGACGAAGACGACGTAGGGTAAGGTGTTATAGGGTGTCAACGATCATTCATTCCATTCAACTCCGTCCATTCGACTGGTTTTGATCAACTGGCTGTGGAATAGCTGTGCACCGAAGAGCCGCGCTCGTCGTCGAACTCGGCAATTACCTTCTTGAGGGCAGCTAGGACCTTGTCCGGCATATGATCCTGCAGCATCACCGGCGAGATGAGCACCTCATCGAAGTCCGTCGAATCGGCCCAGATGGCCTGGTAAACGGGTTCTCGATTTTTAAGCACATTCCTGTAATATACACAAGAGCTTTAATGAAGTAGGTTACTTTTTTTTTCGGTTTTATATATTATTATTAACTATCTATCTACTATAGAAGGTAGTACCAAGGTAGTACTTCCAACTAAAATCCAATTTAGGTGCCACAGAAATCTTTTGCAATCTAATTTTGTCATAAATTTTGTATCAACAAACAAGTCTACTGAACTACTATATATTAATGGTTTATCAATATCACAAGTTATCTATTGATTTATTAGAAAATGATTAATAGAAAGACATCGCTACATATCTCTAATATTAATATCAAACTAGAACTAAAACATAAGATTGATTTATTTGGATTTAGAATTAGATAGATTGGTCTTTATATACATATTTCTGTATATAAGGATTTAGATCCTTAGATTTCTGTGACACTATACATATAAATTAGTTTTTATTGTAGTCTTCAGGTCTAATATCATGCTGGGTCTGCTATTTCGATCACAACTTATAAGGATCACAATTGATAATCCTCTGGCTCGTATACAAGAGAAAGAGGTGAAAACAACGAGAGAAAGAGATTGGATCGAAAGATAGCTTTACACCAACTTAGTTCTCATCTTAGTATCTTAAAGATAGTGATACCATAGAAACTGATACATCATAGATAAGAATTTCGATCGTATAAAGCCACCTTAAGAGGGATTTGGGGACGATGCATGCATCGGTGATACTATTCTCAGCATGCAACAAAGATCAATCAAAAACTGGATGAGGAAGAACAGTCTTCTAATAGAATTGATAATAATTATGGAATTCTTGGACTGCCACTAGGTTAACACACAAACCAAACAAGCTAAGACACAAAGAAAGTGTGCGAAAGAGAGAGATAGAGGGCGAGCATAAACACGGGCAGAGTGGGATAGACATATGTAGACAGAGAGAGACAAGAGAGATAGATAGAGACAGAGATCGAGTTGAGTTCAGTTACTGCAGCGCTGCTCAAGCTCATCATCTTTCAATCTTATGGATGCGTGTGCATTTGTATCTGTATCTGTTTGTGTATGTATGTGTGTGTTTTGATGGGTGTGTCATGTATGTGTGTGTGTGTGTGTGCCTACCTCCAACCACTGTCGTATTTTTGCCTGAAAAACATTTTGGTAACATTATTTTCTTTACTCATTGACGGGTTTTTTTTTTTGGGAGATGGGGCAAACAGAAATCGACCAAACACGTTCAGCAACACAAAATTTAACAAACAAAACAAGAGCAAAACGAAAGCGAACCAACTAAAACGATAAGTAGTGAAAGTATTCGCTCGAGAACTTGGCCAACTCCTGAACTTGAAATCCTATTTGATAATAAATTATGGCCTATAAGGGTAATCAGTCGTAACTCTCAGGGAATCTCTTTACTTCTTTGAGTAAAATGATACAAGATTTATTATAATTTATTGATACTATTTCTATTTTTGCTTAGTACTTTAAAAGATAACTTTATGGTCTCAGAAAACAATCAAACTTTCTATGCTTAGCAACTCGATCTAAGGCATTTAGAAACTAGGTGTTAATCAAATTTCTCTCCGTCCTATGACTAATGAAATTAACTTTTCAATATTCATTTATTAAACTTTGTCACAAGAAATCATATGTGTGGTTATAGTATACACCCTACACCCTACACACTCTGTAAGAAATCGAGTTACAGAGCCAACAAAATGGGGCACTTGTAAACTTAATAATTGAAGCAGCACGTTCCGGCCATAAATCATGTGGGTATGTCAATTTGTTGGTGACAATTAGAGGCTGCCACCGGACCGCTAAGGGCCCGACCTCAATATAAAGTTTAGTGCTCCCAACGACGATGACGAGTTCATCATCATCATCAACTGAAACTGAACCTGAACATGAATCTGAGTCTATGAAGCCATGACAGCACAACTCTGACGTGATTGTCAATGAGTCAGTTGCGGATCAGCTTGACAGCGATAAGGCTATGGTTATCGCACCTCAATTAGCACAGACCTTGGCCAAAGGCGGATCTCGAAACCGAAATCTCAAATTAAACAAAAAATATCAACAACAAATAAATCAGGATGAGTGGGATGTCAGGAAGGTTGCAAGGTTGCGAGATCGAGGAGGAAACAAATGCGGATGCGTCCAGCTGTCGCACTTAATTCCAACTCGATTAATTCATAGGCTACTCACTCGTCGGGCTTGGGATGATGTCGCACTATATGAATGATGCGACCGGGCGGATATAAGGGCTGATGCAGGGTTAAAGCTATCGAGCTGTCTGTAGGATGGGCACTGGTCGAACGGGCAGTACCACGTTCCTGAAAAGCAAAGATAAGCATAATTTAAAACCCTATAAAAAGTGATATATGCCAGTTATGAGATAATTACCTCCTGGTATTGATTGATGTGCGTATCCTGGCCGGACATATTGACCACGGAAGTGGGCTCTGGTCCACAGCCACAGCAGATGACCGAACAGGAAATGGTCTTCCACTAGAAATATATATAAAATCATACAATATCCATATCATGGATTAGTTTTTCTTCATTTAAACACTACCTTGGGATCCACGCTGCGCTGAATGGCATTGATAAGGTCCGCTCGCAGGGCTTCCATCTGATTGAGACCAATGCGTGGCACCACATCCTTGCCCAATACCACCGACGTGATAAACGACTTCGAGTACTCCACGGCGGGCATACTAAAAAAGCCAAAAACCAAATGAATATTAAAGATTGGAGTATCTATAGAGGAAAACCCACCTGAGCAGACCTCCAGGCGGGGAGTAGCTGAAGCACTGAAGCGTCGGATGCTCGGGCTTCAGTAGAATAGCAAGAATGGCCGCTGTTCCGGCTCCCAGGGAATGACCCACTAGAACCAGGTCAAAGGTGTGCGTCTGGCGATCGGGATTCCGCTGCAATGCCCTCTCAATGAGATTCTCCTCTTGCAGCTTGTTGCGTATATAAATCGCTGCCTGCACCATTCCCTTGTGGCCCAACCAATCGTCACGCGGTGGCTGCAGCGGCAAGACTTCACCCTCAGCATTCAGATCCGTGAGGATGTCCTTCATGCTAAGGGTACCACGTATACTGATCACCACTGCACGATGCGTGTAATCAATGGCCACGAAGAAGGGCGTCTCGCCCACATCCACATGATAGGTGGCATAAACGATGTCGATGTCACCCAGCTGGAGTGTCTTCTTCAGTGCCGCATAGTTGCAAAGGCAGCAATTGTCCTGGATGACCTCCGTGTCATCGTTACTTCCGCAACAACAACCAAAGCATCTAAAGATTATAATAAAGTGAGTTTAATTTTAAATATCTGCAAATTGGAAGGTCTTAAATTGATTTATAAATCAAAAAATCCCCATTATTTACCTTGGCAAGCCAAAATGTTTTAAAATTTCCTTAAAAAATATAAATAAAACAGCATAATGCATCTACATTTATAGTATTTAAAGTTCTTAGCAAAAGAACATAATAAATAAAGGGATTTTTCCATTAAAACTTTTTGTTGAGGTGACAAAAAAAATAGCGAAAAATACAGCGCTATGCAAATTTCACATAAAAATGCTGCGATGTGAAAAAGTTTCACTCTTCGCAGGTTTTTTCGTTTATAAATATTTCGTGTATAGGAATATTAAGGGGTTTATTTATATATATAACATGACGTTGCATAATGGAAACCAATTTTCCCATATATATTGAAAATATTTTCCATATATAACCCTTAACTAATCGAAAACATTTTATTCTTCTTTTCTTTACAGATTTTTACTCACTTCAGTTCCGGCACCAGGTGCCACATCTTGCTCCGATTGATGATAACGTACATGGGCCAGCCGTAGGCGCCCTGGGCAAAGTACATATAGTGTATGACCGTCTGAAAGAAATCATAGTTTTTGGCATCGTTGAGTGCTAGGAACTGGGTTCGCTCCGTGATCGGTACGCCGCTGAGGAACTCGTAGGTGCCATTTTTACGCTGTCGCACAATGGCTTCACGTTCAAGACGCTGGAACTTTCGGAGCAAGACAAGTCCAGCCACCACATCCGATGGTACTACGTCCAATTCCCGAAAGAAGTCGCTCAGCAGGCGGGCAATGTCCGTAAAGGAGTTTCGATTCCGCTCCGAGGAGCCCATACAACAAAACAACAGCCGGCAGCGATGGTCCCAACTGTCCTGGTAAGCTCGCATCACTTTCCTAAGAATATTTTTATAGGGATTACTTATTATTCTAGTACTAAGATAGGGGTCTATCAAATGGGTTTTATAATCTGTATAAATCTTATTATAATTCGACTTACCTCTGCCGCCAATTGCGATTCATGCTGTTGCTTCTCTTGTAGTTTAAACGAGACTCCGTTTCCCGCATTGATCGCTGGTACTTCTTCATCTTTACCCAGGATCTTCCAGCAGCATCAAATGTGCACCATATCGTGATAAGAGTGATCACCACTAAAGCCCAATTGCAGATGATAATGGCTAGGGGAAGAAAATGGAAAATAACCAAAAAAAAAAAGAGTAAGTTAAATAATCTAGAGAGCCCAATAGTTAAATGCATAAATAATCAATAAGCTGATATACCAGTTATTTAAATAGTAAACCATTACTTCATATAATCAAACTAGTTAAAAAGTAAGCTTGTACTAAGATAGGCCAGCTATAAACCTTACCTATGTAGACCTTTTTGGGATCATCGATTGGTGCCGTGGTGTAGTAATGCCCCAGCCAAACGGAGCCCACACCCAGCCAGGCAATATCGAACAGTATTACCACTAAAAAGATGATAACAAAAATATTTTTATATATTAAAAACATATCTATATAGAGATATAACTTACAGCTCTTGAGATAGATCCAGATGTTGATCGAGGTGCGCGCCTCGGCATCTAGAATACTGCCACGCATCGAGATCACACATATACCTATTTCTACACATATTGAAACTGCAAATGGATTTATTAATTTGAGATTTGAAATTGAATTTCAATATCAATTTGTACTTACAAAATAGTATCAACAAGTAGCCTATTAGATGATAGAACAATAATTTTATGCTTAAAATTCGTGTATTATACTCAAAGATAACCAACGAGACGCTAACAATCACAAAACTATTATGGAAAGAGAAAGAAGGAAGTTATAAGGAAAATTCTTGGGTTAGTTATATCTACCATATAAAATGAATCGTCAGGAGAAATGCGCCAGGCACTACGAGATCATCAGAGCCCACAGACCAGCGACGTCTGAAGACCACAAGTCCAGGCATCTGAAAGGGAGCAGCAGAGTAGAGGATTAGTCTGGAGTTAGGTATTTGGGTTATTTAATTTAAATAATAAGTTATAGATAGTTTTTGAAGATTAGAATGTTCCCTAAAAACTGCAACACTGCGTATGAGTGATATTTCAAAGGGTTTAATATTATCTAAGCATCTCATCATAGGCATTTGTTTTGAGTTAGTTACTTGGGTTTTTGATTATAAATAATCAGTAATAGATTTTTTTCTCAGATTCAACAGCTCAAAACCTGCAACACTGCGTATGAGCAATATGAAAATGGCTATAATATTATCTCAGTATCTCATCATAGGATTTGCCTTAAGTTAGTTACTTGGGTTTTTGATTATAAGCAATCAGTAATAAATAGTTTTAAAATATTATTATGTTCTTAAATTCAACGGTTCTTAAACTGCAACACTGCGTATGAGTGATATAGCAAAGGGTATAATATTATCTCAGTATCCTATAATAGGATTTGCCTGGAATTAGTTAATCGAGTTATTAATAATAATTTAAATAATAAGTAATATATAGTTTTTAAAGATTAAAAATCTACGTATGAGCGTTTTTGATTAATATCACTCATACGACATGTCTTACAAAAGGATCTACATTTTAAGAAGTTACCTGGGAGTATATAATTCTTCCTTAAAAATATATACACTAATATTTATCTAAGCAGTAACTAATTAACTAAGTAAACCAATTTAAAGGCAGCTGTTCAAGAAATTTCGCGATTTAAGCCACCCAAACTCAAAGGCCACAAGCTTTTCCCTTTGCTGCTGCATTGCTGCTGTTTCGAAAAAATATAATCCCAGTTGGAAAATCAGATGCAACCCTGGCAAATGCTTACTTGTAGTACAGTCATGACTGCATGCAAATATGCAAAACGAACGACTTTAGACAGCTTAAGGTTCCCTCGCCCTTTGCCCATTTGCAGCGCCTTGTGTCCTCCCTCCCCTTTTCTAATTTCAAGCAGCAGTGCAATGTAAAGCAAAGCATAATCAGCGCTAGACATGGGCAGGGCGTGCTTAAAAGGGGCGGTCAAATCAAACTGCACAGAAAGAAAGAACTAAAGATTAAAATTATAACTATGAAATGAAATATTTCATTATTTAAAAGAAGATTTCTTGTACTTAAAAATAACTTAAATACAAAGTATTCATTTTCAAAGTTTACGACTCTTTGCTCACTTGGCAATTATGCAACATTGTGATGCTTTTTATAGACCAAAGATATTTGGGGCATTACAGCAACTAGCACTTATGTGCCTACTCAAAAATATTTCATTTTAATTTCAAAAATGAATTTGTTGTTCAGATTTGTATTATATACCTTAAAAATTTCCTCCTCTGCTGCTGTCTGAGTAACCTTTTCTCTGCGTGTAACAACTTGTTGGTCGGTGTGGGCTATCATGTTTGGGCTACCTCTACCTCCACCATAATCACTGGCTTGACATTGCATATCGGTGGTCCGATAAGGCGGGCCCAACACGGGAATGCATACTGTGCATTTGCATATCCGGTCTGGGATTAACTAGACTTGCTAATGAAGCCAAGACATGAACAGCTAGCCAAGCTAGCTGACTTATCAGTCATTCGACCATGATTCATGGGCATTATCGTTGTCCGTAATCAATACATTAAATCAATTTGCGATTGCAAAGTTCACTTGTGCCCAATCACCATTAGATATTACATTTCAAATTATCTAACAACTAATGCCTTATTTATAGACTTTCTGAAGGCTCCAAGACAGCCAAATTGGTTTACGAGCTCAGTCAATATAAACATAAACAAGTGAATAATAAAACTTGTTGAGTGCCTCAGCTAGAACTGATCTATAAATCTATATACTAATTACCTTGAAAATGGGAATTTTTTTTTTTTTTTTTTTAATTTTATATTAAATAGTGGTAGTATCTATATGATGATTATGTTGATTATTATTAAGTAATTATCATAACTTTTTGTTTATTTAAAACAAAATTAAATCGAAAAGCAGGCTGTGATTATTTTTCCGAAAGCAATTTTAGTTTTTCTTTTTTTTTATATAACAAAAGTGATCAAGTAATCATTAAATAATCATCATATAGCAATTTAAATTAGCTTTTAAATTACCATATAATTTTCCTATATTGATTACCAATCACTAAGACAACGTGCTGTAAGACGTTTTAGTTTATTTACCTAGCCAAGTCAAAAGATATTGGCGGTGTGTGAAGGAAAATCAAAATATGTATAAACAAGCTATAAAATCGACATGGAAAATTTGGAAAGCGGTTTGAAAATGTCTTACATTCTTAGCTCATGATGTATGAATAGGTTTTCTTGGTGTTCATAGGGTAATCTTTGTTAAGGAACGTCAAAACTAGCGAAAGTTTTAGATTGTTTTTTTTTTCGTTTACCAGATTTGAAACATTTAGGAAGAAGTAGTTTGATTTTTGGTTGTTTTGCAAAGCTTTTAATTGTATAAAGTGGAGTGCAGTAGGCACTAACAATCTATAAAAACTAAATACTAATGTTTTGTCCATAAATTTTGACAAATTTGGAAAAGAAGACTCGACGAATAATCGTTGGAACTCATTTTAAAATCTTATAAAAAAACTTTAGTCTATATAAAGCAACTAATAATGCTCCTAACTCTTAGTTTTAACTAATTGTTAGCCTTAGATAAACTAATAAATAAATAAAGCAACTAAAAATTACTTTGCTGCCATGGTAAGGTAGATTGTTTAAAGCTTCTTATGTTACCAAACTTTGCTCTTGATCCTGTATCTTGCTATTTTTAAAATCAAAGTTCATATATAAACAAAATAACTTATTTTATTTACAAATCTTATTACTTTCTGCATTGTTTCATTAAATAAGCCACGTCCTAACTGCAGTACCCTTTAAACTTTCTTTCCAAGAGGCATGTACCCTTCGATCTTAATTATAACTATTTCCTTCTTCAATTAAAAACTTGATTTAAAATGCTGACCTTTTCCTTTTGTTATTTGCAGGAGGAGGAGGACTACCGGAGAGAGTGAAAGTGAGATTTCCATTCGTGCAACATTTATCATCTTTCCTAAAAGCTTAAAGTTCGACGATGGTAGAATCAAGGTTCCAAGGCTATAGATTCAACTGACAGAGTTCTTATCGGCAAACATTTACCTTTCGAAGAGAGAGAAAGGGGTTGGAGAAATGGGGGTCAACTGGGTGAAATAGCAAAGGTGAAGCGAATAAAGCGACTAAAGCAACCAAAGCCCCCAAAAGGCCCAAACGACATTGGCATTGGCCTCGCTGAACTTTAACCAAACACAATGGGTTGGTAGACCAGAGAGCCATTACCATTGTGACGGTGTCGATGTGGATGACGAGCGATGATTTTGCATTTATTTGCACACCAACCAACCACCCACCCACCGAACCATTCTGCAATTTTCCGTATTTTCTCCTGCATTTTCCGTATGGCCAATGAGCCATGGATGGAATGGAATCGTTGCCACAGGACTATATGAAAGAACAATGGTTCGCTGGAAACTCGAAAACCCATTAGACCAACTGCAGGTATGTATGGTCATTATACCCCTATTCATTTTCTCTCTTTTTTATTTTCTGCACTTTAAGAAAATCTATTAATAAGTAAGATATGGGTTTAAGAAGGTTTTTTTTAAGGTTAAAGCTGGGATGTTTTTGATATTAGTTGTCTTGCTGTTCCACAAACCTAACTAAATCTCTTTTAACTACTTCTTAAATAACTTCTAAGATTCATTTTTTGGCATAATTTATTCAAGTGTAGTGTGAAAAACCATGCAGCTGTCGAAGAAGCCGTAATGGGGCGCAAGGGCAGAGTAATTGATGGCAATTACTCTTTTGTTCTGTCTCCGTCATATATATAACTATATATACAGATATATCTATATCGCAACGTATTCAATTATTCAGTTATTGCCATTATAAATGATGATAATTCCTGTCACGGTTATTGGCTGAATAATGATCCCTGGGCCCAGCTTATTTCGCACCAATTTTTGATTAGGTTTCTGGTCCCTTATAAATCACATAGCTGGGTGAAACAGGCAGTCACTGTACGATAAGATAGTCTTTCCCGATGCAAGCGAACTGAACTTTATCTACTATATCTTTGGGGGGCGATGTACGGCGAACAGGTGACAGACATGCACTCAAACTGCCGGCACTCGAAACAAACAAATTGTTGCGATATCGCCATTAAATATAGAGATTTAGGAGTGAGGTGAATCCGTGGTTAAACAGCCTTGATGGGTGCAATTAACAACTGGATTTACGATAAGCCATTAAAACAATTTACTAAAAGTACCATATGTGTTTCGCGTTCAACTTCAAGTTGGCAGCAAATTGATTATAACCACATTAACCATTCAATGGACATGCCATTGCTCATCGATTTTTATTTACCTTTTTGGTTTCTCTTTTTCTGTAACCGCAGTTTGGGGGGGTCAAAAAGACATAATCAACAAAGTTTTGCATTAGGGTTTCCAGGTTAATAATCAAAAAATCGAATGGTTACCCTTAAGTAAGAAATGCAATCAAGTTCATATCAAAAATCTTCAAAAATGCCCTTATTAATTATCTCGCTACACTTTGGCCTTTTGAAATGTCAGAAAATGTTTGCAACTTTTATGACAGCTTAATTGCAATTAATTTCAAGTTGAAAACTACAGTGTCAGCGTTGGTAAGCCAATAATCGAATGAGACTTGGACTGAGTTTCTTTTCATTTCATACGTAACTTATTTTTAATTAAATATCAATCGAAATGGCATTTAATAAGTGGCTATAATCGAAGTTCTCTTTGAAAGTTAAAATGAAAGAAAAGACTACTAACTTTGACATTACATTCAGATAGTTGATAAGGAAAAATTCCAAAAAAAAAAACAAATTCAAAATTAAAAACCCCCAAAATTATGGTCAAGGTTATAGAGGATATTTTCGGGATTGCCACCAATCCGTTTACCAATCAAGCTCAGGTTATACGTCGCTATACCATCACTAATACCAATCGTCTTTCCGTGTCCATCATCCAACTGGGAGCTACTATCCAGAGCATCCAAGTACCAGATGCCTATAATCAGCTGTCCGATGTGGTCCTCGGATTCGATGATATAGCTGGTTATATGAAGTACAGGAATTATAAATTTGGATGCACTCTAGGACGAGTCACGGATATTGTGAGCAATGGAGAGTTTATCATGGATGAAAGACGTGTGATTGTGTCAAGGAATCTCAACCAGAAACATCACAGCAATGGTGGCTTTGTGGGTTTCGATCAGATCATTTGGGATCTCTATATGAAGCGACCGGATGGTATTACCCTACGTCATGTCTCCCAGGATGGACACGAGGGTTTTCCTGGGAACTTGAATGTTCTACTCCATTTCACCGTCGACGATGATAATCGTTTCTTTATACGCATCGAAGCCACCACTAACCAAACAACGCCAGTGAATATATCCAATCATATATACTTCAATCTAGCTGGTCAAAGTACAGGGGTCAAGGGTATGTTCGATCATCAAATCAATATTGAATCAAAGGAGACATTGGAGATAGCTGGTGGTGAAGGAGGAATACCAACGGGTCGGTTTAAGAGTGTCAATGATTCGGTATACGATATAAGATTACCAGTATTCATGGGCGATCGAGTGCGTCAGTTTGAGGAAAAACCAACCAAAGGCTATGATATTTGCTATTCTCTTGATAGGGAATTCGATTCGAATATAACCCGTTATGTGGGCACTTTTCTACATGCCGAAACGGGGCGGTATATGGAGATCTATAGCAATCAACCGGGTGTTAAACTCACTACCGCCAACAATTTTCCCCAAGAACCCCTAGGCGAAGAACCGATTTTGGGTAAAAATTGCACCCGGTATTGGCAGCATTGTGGTTTTAGTTTGCAACTATTTAACTATCCGGATGCTGTCAATCAACCGGAATTTCCACGCATCTTTATCAATCCGGGAGAACATTATTTCCATGAGACTATCTATCATTTTGGTGTTCAGGAATCATGGAAATGTTGTGCCAATCCTGAGGAACTAGAGGCTTTGGGAGAAACCCACATATAAAATTCGACGGCCATTGCTTAGGTAACTGATAGAAGAAGATACCTTCTAAGGATATATCCATAACAGATGTAATCCTTGTCATTATCATTCGCTTGAGATTGATCTGGTAGGGGAATTTTCATTTCAGTTTTTGTTTTTCATTAATAAATTAAGGCAAGGAAAACACAATTAAGAGCTTAAGAGAAAACGTACTTGGGAAATGGCCAGGAACTGGCGCTCTTGTGGCTAATTGAACTGTGTATATATATACGGGGTATATATGCCAATAAATGCTTCACATTTCCTGGGAAATTCGTGGCGTAACAAGTGCTTATGAAGGCTAAATGAAACTCGCCCTCGACCACCATTCACCACATTATCAATTTGTCTGCGCTGGGCTGTGGCTGTTGCGTCGAGGAAATGGCCAATCGAAAAATGTTTCCACGAAATGTGCATAAAACAATCAAAGGCATTTGGGTGGGATGTGGAAAAACTGTATCTGTGTGTCTTTAGAGGAAGCTGAAAGATTTGCAGAAAATGCGAACATCAAAAAAACAGAAAAAAAAAAATCCGAGTTTATAAAGCTCATGGAGCGACCCTCGAACATGAATATGCGGCTAATGGGGCATCTGGCACGTTTTTGGATCGATTGGAAATGTAACCTGATGTTTTGTGTACCCCTAGATTGTTGACTGTTTGCTTTTCGGTAATATACTAAATTTAGCAAACGGCTGCCTCTGCGAATCCATTTTACTTAAAGTCTATAAAAAGGCGAACACCACCAACGGCGTAGATGGGGGAATATCGATCTAAAATTAGATTTCGATGGACCGCTGCTAACCTCCGCCGTTTTGGCATTGATGTTGGTGTTTAGTGGCGTTATGGGACCATTTCTCCCCCTTACCCCTCATCAACCCCTTTCAGTTTTTTCCGCATATTTCGCAATTTGCAATTGAATTTTCATCTCTCATTCTCTCTCCATTGGCTTATGTCGCCCTGCAATTTGGAATAAATTATTCGTATTTTTTGGGGCCAAAACACAAAGGTAAATGCCAGCACACACACTAACTCAGTCAGTCACTCACTCACCCATGGAAACTGCATTTTGGCCCAGCGAAAGGGTTAATTGCACTGCCCCCCAACTTCCGACCATTTTACTTTTTCACTTTTCCACCTTTTCCCTTGTGTCCAAAAACGTTTGTGAATAACTTTATAAACCCAGGCCGCCGCACTCTCTGATTGCGGTTTCCACTTCCTTTTTTTGGCCATATTATATAGTTTCAGCATTTGCGTGACGTGCTCCCTCTTCCAAGCAATTAAAAAAAAAAAAAGGGAGAAAGGAAAACCAGGCCCCAAAAACGGGAAAAAAGTATGCAAAGGGATGTGCACTTCCAGAAAAATCAGTTTATACTAGGAAATATGTGTTAGATAAATAATTTATAGAAGAAAGTTCGATTAAACTCTTTGGAAGTTAAAGTATAAATAAGTTACAAGTTAACTTTCCACATTTCCTTCTATAAATCAAAGAAAATCTTTAAAAATTTTCATAGAATTATTTCTCTGAATGCTTGTCAAGGGTGTCGACCAGGTCGACCGGATGGAAAGGGTGGGTCCGGGTCGTGTTGGGTGGCATGGAAAACAGCGAGCCTGCGCTTTGGGAAAGGTAAACACACATATAGGAACCCCGGCAGGTCAGGTCCGGGGTTCTAATGAGGAGGTTTGCCAGCATTTTCGCCAACGAGCCGCTAATGTTACGCCCAGCCCACCGAAATGAGTATTTTTCTTCTGTTTTTTTTTTCCTCTCCTCCCTTTTTTGGGTTGGTATTACATGACACACTCACTCAGCCGACAGTTTAGTGGGCCAAAAAAGAGAAGGAATTGAACTCTGTTAGACTTTAATTTTCATCTTTTTTTTTAATGGTAATTGTTATGTGTATTAAGCTGCTTGTTTTGTTTTCATAATAAGCTAAAGATCTTTAGGAATTGGAATATTGTGATGCTGAGTGTGTCTGTTTAGGAATTTTAATATATCTTTTTATATTTAAGCTATTATTTAAGACTTTTCTATGAACTTGCTTTCATGACAATAGTTAAATTAATAAATATTATAGGAGAGCTAAACGTTTCACATACATTAAGTCATATTTTAATCTTTAAACTAACTCTAAGCTAACTAATGACTCATCACTAAAACAGTTCTATTTATGACTCGCATTCGTAATCTCTCCTAAAAACTAAGCGTTTGAGATGCTTTCAGTTGACTAATCTTTGCTTTACTAAAACTAACACATCATTTAATATAGATTTTTATAAATCAATGCAATAAAAAACCTGATTAATTCCTATTATTTTTTAGCTAAAAACCTATAATCTCTACCACAAAATTAACACCAAAGGTAGGTTATAAATTTGATGTGACCTAAATTCTAGACATGTGTGTAACGGCAATCACGACGTAGATCTATGACACCGATGTCTCTGTCAATATAGCACATCGGTGGCTGATTGACAGGCCCATCACTAGCACCATTATCCATCACTCCATGGCGGCAAAGGCTTTGTGTTTTTGTTATTTGTTGCAATAGGATCAGAATCGCACAAAAGCCCAACCCCACCGCAACAAAGTTATGCACGATATACACACATCTACCATATATTTATAAGATGTATATTTATATATATATGTTATATATCTGGTAGATGGAGGGGCATATCCTTTGTCTGTAGGTAAAATGCGTTGGCGGTTGTTGGGGAAAACTAGGGGGTCGCGTCATAAAAACAATGTCATCACAAGGCAGCGTGTCGGACGGAAATCAACTAAAAGGCCAATGCCAGCAGGAAAAGGACGGAAAATAAGCGCTAGACAAAGATGGCAAAAAAGAATGAAAGAATAAGATGGAGATAGGGCAAAAGTTGCGGCAGGAACTAAAAGAAACAAAAACAAGAAACTTTTATGGTAATAATGACGAGCCCCGTTTAATGACGATAAAGATAAAGGTGATGATTATGTGGATGTGGATATGGCTGGTACTATACCGAATATATATCAAGAATATAAAATTAAATAAAGTGTTGCATACGTCAAGGGTGCACTAAAAGGAGTTTAGTTTTTGGATCAATATTCATGGTGCTATTACTCACATAATTTTTACATTTCTTGTGATTAGAAACTATTAAAGTTCATATCATACCATGACTAACTTATTTTTAGTCTTAGTAAGTTATTTTTATGCAAAGATTTTGTTTTTAAGTGAGAAAATGGTTTAACATTTTATGATCTTCAATATAGAGCCTTTTTTTAGCCACTTTTAAGACAAGTTTTAATCAAACTAATAAACACTAAATAAGAAGAATAAGAAGATACATTAGAAAGTCAAAGTCTAAAGCTAATTCTGAGAAGGTTTCTAGTGTTATTTGTTAAGTTCTGTGACTATAAACAAGGAAAGGAATAGCTATCCTTTGCCTTGCAGCTTTTCAGTTCGTTTAGTTTGGGTTGGTTTTTTGATGACAGAACACAAAAAAGCAAGAAAAGTTAAAAAAAAAAAACGAAGAACGGGAAGGGAATGCTGTTCATTTGACATTTTTAACCAATTTCCAGTGTGAGTGGTTTTTCTTCCATTTTCCCCTCCCCTCATATATACTAGATTCAAGTCACAACAAACAAGGATAATTTCGCCTCTTCTCGTTTTTATTTCCCCATTTTTTGAGAGCTTTTCATTGCTTTGCATCTTTAATTTCTTTTGCCCGCCTTTCTTTTTTTTTTATCGTATTTTGGTATTTATTATATCTAATGGAATGTGGGGTAAAGCATGGACAGAAAAGTCGGAAAAGGAAAATGTTAACGGGGACAAAGATAAAGGGCAAGCAGGAAACATGCAAGGAATGCTGCTGCCAGCTTTGGATTTTTGTAACCCCCCCAAAAAGGACAAAGAACAAGTTACATACATACTCGTACATAAATTAAAACAATGTCTGGCCCTTGAGTTTCAAATTTAATTAGGGTTTTCTACTATTTATTTATTGTACCAGTTACAAAGGCAAATTTCAAATGCCACTGACAGCAAACACAAGAGCTAATTATTTTCAGCATTTTCACACAAAATAAATAATATACGAGGGCGAGGCGGGGCGGTGCATGGTTAATCAATAAATAACAGCCATTATGAAAATACATTTTTAATTAGCTTTTAGTTTTCTGATTATGATTTACAAACTGTGATTTGCAAGCTAAAAACTTGTATATAAAATATATTTAGCTTTATCAACGAGTATGGAATTGCTAGTTTTATCGTTAGAGGATGAATCATTTTTTAACTGGAACTCAGTCATAGGTTTCTGTTTCGTGTTTTTAAGATTAAAAGGCGAATTTTATATATCATCTCAAGTTGGAATTTCAAGTAAAAATATAACCAGATAGCAGTCAGCTTCTCTTATCGAAAACTTACTTGAAATCCAACATAAAAATACAAAATCTCTATTAAATTTTCATTAATGTTTTCTCTAAATTCCAGGAACTCAATGTTTGCTGATAACCAAAGTTGGAACACCCCACCACCACTCTGCGATAATTATAAAATGTAATTTAAAAAAAAAAATGTAAAAAAAAAAACACACCACATCAATGTGTTTCTGGCCCCAAAGTGTTACTCTCCTCCGTTTCCATTTGGTAGCAAACAACAAAAGGGAGTGAAAAACATAGTGCGAATTGCATGCGTGATGCACATAAACAATAACAAAAAGTAGTAAAGGGAAAGGGAAGGGGAAGCACCACCACTCACACAGCCACAAACAAAAACACTGAAAGAAAACAAAAGGCCATATAGCGATAGCAAAAGCTTCTTAAAACGTTAAGAAAAGCCTTTTCGCTCGCTTTGTTTTCCGGGCTGCATTGTTATTGTAATTGTTGTTGCAGGCGAACGAAGTTGAGAAAATGTGTAGGAAAATCCACACGGAAAAATATTGTGTGCAAAGGTTTTAAATTTACAAAAAAGAAATGCAGAAAGAAAAAATTGAATTTAAAAAGAATACTAAAGGAAGTAGAAAAGCTAAAAATTGATAAACCGTTTCGGGAATAACCCAAAAACGTAAAAATAATATAAAGACTTCCTATACACTTTGATATAAACAGAATAATATCATATTTTTCCTGTGAAATTCTTGAATTAAAACAAGGGGAAGTGGAAAAACCCGACGTGTTGAGTGCCACAATTTTCATCTTTCACCGCAGGCTGTTTAAAAAAAAAACACAACAAAATGGATTTTCCTTACTTCTACACGAAAGACTTCCCTATTCCTGTTACCTACACTTGCACCTGCACAATATACCCACTGAAACTCTCAAATTAACAGGTAGTAAAATATCAAGATGAAGGCTTCAAAAGCTCAAGAAAGCCGGAACGCTCCAGAATGGTCTAGAGCCTGCACAAATATGCAATTGTTTGTGCCAAACAATTTGCCAAACAGAACAAATCCGACAGCAAACATGAAACGCACAAATAAGTGGGGCACTTGGAAAAAATTACTTAATTTTTAACATTCAAAAAAAGTTACTTTTTAGGGTAAGAATTAACTAAAATGTAAACTAAATCACAAGGAAATTTTCTTTTATAATTTGTTTTTAAAAATTCCTCAAACTTTATGTAAATGTTGGTAGGTAATAAAGCTTTTTGGCTATCTAAAGCCTTGAACATTCAAAAACTTAAGAATAAAGAATTTAAAAAAGTGAAAAGTAATATTTTTTTTAGTTTTTTTAAAGTGTCTAAGATAGTTAAGAAATAAGGAGAGGAAGAGGCCGACTGGGACCGGTTTCGCAAAAGACGGTGGTGAGTTTTTCAAAGTTCACACACCGTGCACACACGCACACACACACACCTAGCTATTCTACCCACCCATTTCTGACTTTTCTTTCAACAACCCTCCTTAAATTTTACTGGAGCATGAAGAAAACGCGTAGATGACAATACCAACAACAACAGCAAAAAAACAATACAGTCTACACTCAGTAAAATCATTAAAAACTTAAAAATTTTATGAATTTCTTAAATATTTTTAGTTTACTGTAATGATTGCAGTTAAAATTTAGAAAGTGTTGCCTGCATTTAGGCGGAGTACTAATATTACCTAATATACTACTTTTTCACTAACAAATACAACTTTCTACCTTATTTTAAAGAATAAATTCCATAAGAATGCATATCTTATTCTTTTGAATAACTTTTGATAACCTGTTGCAAGGCAAGCATCTGTAATCATAGAAATAACTCCTCTTACTCATTACAAACGAAGAAAATTCATATGGGAGATGGGGAGGATGTACTGTAATAACAGCGACGACAGCAAAGACGACGATTTCCATTCCGGCACAAACAAAATCCGCTAAAACTCGCCGATGGCCGCCGTCGTGGTGGATGTTGGACTTTGGTGGCAAGGTGGAGTGGTGGCATTGCTAGAAGAAGAAGTGCCAAAGTGGGTGGATGGTTGGGTGGTTGGATGGTTTTGGTGGTAAGGTGGCACAAGTGACGCTTTCGCTTATGGCGACAGCCTGGCAGCTTTGACATTTGCATGTGTATTATGCGTGGCCCCCTGGGCATGTGTTTGTATGGAGAGTTTTCGCCAATATACACACATTGATATATATATATATATATACATATATACGAATGCCAGCATCCTAGTAGATGGGAGGAAAATCCTTCAAAGTTCAGAAACAGAACACACAACACAGGCAACAAAATCATCGCCAAGTTTGTGCGTCTTTTTTGTTCACTTTGAGAGCGAGACATATGGACAGATGGTCAAATGGACCGAAGGACAGAAGGCCAGTACAGAATAGCACCCTTGACATTTTCCAATCAAGCTTTCGGGCGCCCAGATTTTATATTGAGTTGGCCCCATCTGATCCACATTTCCAGATATTAGTGATCAATTACTCTTAGCCTTTCAGCTTGATAACATAATTGGCCTTCAAAAGTCAATAGTTTCAAGGGAAATTAGTTCAAGCTGTCGAAAGGAGAAAGTAAAATAATCAATTCAAACTTTGCATTTGAATAAATCATCAGGGAAATTCAGCTGCTTAGGCACTTGAGAGCTATCTCAAGAAAGTTAGCACAAAAGTTCATTCAAATTTCTCCTGATTTTCCACCTATAAACTACTTTTCCTATAAGCTTTTGCCATCTCCATCTAGACCTGCCTAAGCTTTAGCTTAAGTAAACTAAATTTATGAAAGATTGCCAGCAATTTTAAACATAAGACCATGAATTTGACTTGTAATATAAAATCTATTTGAAGTTATTTATTACAGGCCCAAGAACTCCGCTAAACAGGTCTTTGCGGTTCAGCTAAGATTTATCGGCTCATTCCCGTTCGCTTTCTGGTTGTCATCGCATCCGTGGGCCACATCTTCTATCCACTAACCTCCAGTTCAGCTAGGAAGAGGAGTACAGCCAACTCCAGGAGACAAGAGTGGCCCAGAAAAAAAAAAAAACAGAAAAGTGAAACAACACACGTTGCCAGCGCCACAGGCATCCTCATCCTGCTGCATCATACCACCACACCATTCCGTACCACCATATAATATCCCATCCGCAATCCTTCGTCGCGAATCCTCCTCCGCAGTTGGTGAGTTGAGAAGTTCAGAGGGCTGCTGCTCCTGCGGTTGTCGTCCCCAAAAATAACTAACCCCCAAAGTGCTTGGGCCACGCAAGTTTTATGGGGGAGGAGGACTTAGGAAATGGGAAAATGGAATGCTTGGACATGGACAGCAGACACAGACACACTCACACATAGAGCTTTACACCGGCGACGGAAAAATCAACGAATACTGCTGTCTGCCTCATAATCCCCCTTCCCCATACCGCCTTTATACTTTTCCATTTTCCCGCTGGCAGGCGCCAACCACCCCCGAAAATTGCCACCCACCTTGCATACACGATGGAAAATGATGAACCAATATTGCGACCCCATAGGCACGTATGTTTTATTCGCAAATTATCATTTTCGATAGAAGAACAAAATTAGTTTTTTTTTGTTTGCTAAATAAAACATTTATGAAGTTCTCCGAAGATCTAATAAATAATTTTAGATATTCGGTGAAAGTAAACGTTTACTCCATAAGAGAGTTTTCGTTTTCTATGATTTTGATTAAAATCAATTCTTAAACAGCTTTGGAATTTATATATTTTTAAGACTTTAAGAGAATCTTAAGTTTTAGTTTTCCTTTTCAGCTTGAAAAAGGTTAAAAGTATTTGCCTTTTATTCCAACTTTTCCTAAACTAAACTAAGATATCCCCTAAAAATATCTTAAACATATTAAAAATTAATAAAAATTCTAACATTTCCATTATTTTTATTTCTGTGTAATTTAAAGTCATTTCTAGGCGGCCGTCGAAAGCGGCATCAGCGAATTTTTTGTTTATTTTTAGCACTTTTTGTTGAAAATTGTTTTTCGTTTTCTTTTTTTTTTTAATTTACCCCTCATCTGTCTGTCTTTGCTATTTTGTCTGTTTTTTTCATTCTATATTTTTGCTTTCTCATTCTGTTAAACGTTAATTTCAATTTGAAAAATCATTCACACTTTGCAGTCTTTCGAAGCGTTTAAATTCAGCAAATGGGGATGACTTTTTATGGCCAGAAATCGTTATCATCGTTTAATGCTGGGGGTTGGTCGTACCTATAGAGGTTTTAAACTTTTCCAGACAACTCATGCTTCTAATTCGGGGATGACATTTAAGCATCATTTAAGCTGAGACTGGCAAATAAAAGTAAATCAAGACTAATTCTTAGTTCATTTAAGTGATAAAATAAAAGAACTTTGAAATAAACTCTTTTCTATACTTCGTTTTTTTAAAGGTAAGTTCAAGATTTTCATGTCCAAAAACAAGATTCATGAAATAATCAAAAAAAAGACATAAACACCTATCCACTTTAAACTTATATTAAGATTTACTCTATAATTTCTGATAAAAATATTAAAATTTTGTATTTTTTGTAAGTTTTTTACTTAAAGTTTTTGAAATAAACCACCACTGATTGAACTTTCACTAGCAACCGTAATTAATTAACCTAATCGACTGTTTTTGCCTGAGCCTTTTGCATTATGTAATAGATTTAAGTGAATTATTTTGTGGAAGGAGGAACGAGGTTTCGCCCCATTCCATTGACTGTCAAACTTTGAACTACATTTTCTAGTTTCGTTTCTTTTTGTGTGTTTATTATGCTGTGTCTACAATTTGGCAAAATTACAAACTAAACAGTAGAATCAGCAGAGTATGTGTGTGTTGGTGTGTGTTTGTGACAGAATGGAGCAGTAAGTATATATAGAAGAGTGTATCCAGATGGAATATGAGTATATATGTACATAGAGAAAAAGTGTTTAAAAGTATTATTCGAAAAATTTAATAGAGTTCCGAAATAAACATCTTGTTTATCTCATCTCATCATGTCTTTAAAGTATATATAAAATTATTCATAAAACTTCAAGATTTAGTATTTCAATATCCTTCTAGATTAACTTCAAGTATAGTAAAGATAGTTCGAAACTGTTTTTGAAACGACTAATTTTGCCTTTTCATAGTTGCAACTTTTTATATAATCAAAGAAGAGATTTTTTAAATACAAATTGTATATTTTTTTTTTAAATATTCCTTGTGTATGAACCAGAATTTTATAAGGTTTTTTTTTTGTTTTTAGAGTGCAAAAAATACTCACCGCAATTTGTTGTTGCCAGCGCGACGCTGGCTGCAGTCAGGCGTCGCTGCTGACGCCGCTGCTTCTTCGGCTGCTGCGGTCGCAAGGAAAAAAGTTGGCAACTTTTGATGTTGGTTGTTGGTTTTTTGGTTTTAACTTTAATTTTTTTTTTTTTTGGCTTCGGTTAACGCTTTTCACCGATTCCTCTTCTTCTTCTTGTTATATATTTTATGGTTTTTATTTTACGCTGCTTTTGCTTCGCTTGCACTTTTAAACAAAATTCCAAAACGTTAAAAAAAATTGAGAAAAAAAATATGTATAATCGTTTCACGGTTGGCTTCATTAGCATTATTGTTT
Organism: Drosophila eugracilis; assembly: GCF_018153835.1. Classification (NCBI taxonomy): domain Eukaryota; kingdom Metazoa; phylum Arthropoda; class Insecta; order Diptera; family Drosophilidae; genus Drosophila; species Drosophila eugracilis. The sequence continues at coordinate 504,673 of NW_024572029.1, read as the reverse complement.
GTTTGTTTGTTTATTTGTTGTTTTCTCTTAACACTTTCTCGCCCGCGAAAGTAAAATGAGATGGTGATAGATAGATAGATAGATAGATAGAAAGAAAGAAAGAGTGAGAACAAAGAGCCCCAAATATAGATAGTTTTCCTAGAATGTATACTATTTATAGGACTGGCGAAACCTTTAACATGACCTAAAGGCACTCAAGTTGATAAATTATGCGTTGGTTTTAACACAAAAAGTTTGTTTAACATTTTTTGGGTTACTAGACTTTAGAATCATTAAAATATTTTAGTTGGTTTCAACATTCTTCAAGGCGATTTTCCTATAATCAAGTAAATAACTTCAGTTTAACTACAAAATTTAACTAAATCCCATATAGGGTTAAGAGATTTGCAAAGCGAGAAAATTGTCTTTTTAGGCACTTAGAATTTAAGCACGTTAAGCACGTTTAAGCCAAATAAAGCACAACTGTCTTTCCAAATGGGCTTTCCCTCTAGCTTTGTTGTTTTAACTATAGTAAGTATAGTGAGTTTATGGCCCCATAAGAACATTTTTCATTCAACATTTAATGTCCCCATAAAAGTTCAGTTATCTAGAAATTTAAGCTGTATTAATTCAGTTCCTTAACCTCAGATGAAAAATTGCAATAGTTTGGCATTTATAAAAAATAAAGAACATTAAGATTAAATTTAAGGTTTTTAAGGAGTACAAAATCCTACTAAGATTGCTGTTTTTCTGATCTGTATCTGCCAGCCTTAAATTTTGGGGCACTTTTATTCAGGATGCTGCTAATTAGGAAGCTACTGGGTTTCGCTTAATCTCGTTTACATCATCGTCGGTAGCCGAGTACCGGGTATCGGGTATCGAGTACCGAGTACCAAAGAACCACCGTGCTGCAGAGCACGGTTAGGCGGCTGCACTTAATGAGCCTGAACTTTCACACCGCTGCAGCAAAACTGAAGCAATTATGTACACAGAAAAAAAAAAGGAGTTTGAAGTTTTATAAAAGAAGCAAATAAGTATACTGTTGATTTTGTACTATAAAACTGACTATATGAACAAAGTTTGACTATCTTATCTTGGCAAGGAAATGCCAATCTTTTGTGGCTACCAAAATAAGTTTGTATGATTTTAATCTACAAATCAATTTGATATTTTGGTAATTATTAAATGGAAATTCTAGGACTTTAAAGCCAAGGTTAAACTTAAAATCTTATTGATCATCTTAGGATAACTCTGGGTTTTCTTTCTGTGCAACGCCGACGGCCTTGGCGGCTAATTACCGGCGACCGGTAATGCGGTCGCTGCGCCGTCGACGCTGCGTGGGCGCCCGCAGTCGCTGTTGTGTGGCAGCAGCGCAGCCTTAATCCCGCTCGAACGGATTAAGTCGATGATGCTGGAATGGAATGGCTTCAGGTGTGCGAACGGGCGGATCGATAAATGGAAATCGCTACTGGCTTTCTCTCTCCCTCTATCTCTTTCACTCCTTCTTCCCTTCTTTCTTCGCCTTTTCTGTTTACACTTATTTACCATTCAGTTTTTTCCGTTTTCCGCTTTACACACACACACATACATATATAAAGAACAACCACTAAAGCAACGTTAGTCCATCAGCATCCAAAGAAATTCGAATTGTCTCGACCGTTGCTTTTGCTTTTGCCGCTGCCTCGGCCGGCGTCGCTGTCAGCGTCGACGTCGGCGTTCTCATGTTGTTGTTCTTGTTCTTGTACTTCTTGTACACCTTTCCTTTTCTTTTTTCCCATGGAATTTACACACAAACACGCACAGAGAGGGAGACGCACACACGATTTTATGTTTACGTTCTTATGCCGCGAATTTAAGTACCGTTATTACTTTCGACTGTCATCACAAGTTTGCTTAAATTTGTTGCCTTATCATTTCTATTATTGTGTGCAGGAATTTCTCGCTAACAAAATATATATTTTCGCGTGTGTTTTCTTTTAGATTTATGCACCGTGCAGTTCTTTTTCTTAGTGTTGTTGTTTCTTGCGGGAGAGACGCGCACGCAGCGTCGTCAATGGAGGAAAATTAAAGAGAAAGCGTCCGCTCAGCCAATCTCCAATGACCGCGCGGTCGGCGAGCTTTTTTGCAACTGACTTTCGAGTTTCCACGCGAAACTTTCGAGGGCAGCCGCCTGGCAGTGTGACCAGGTGGCCAGTAATGGTAGCAGGACAGGGGAACATAATGTTGTATCTCCACTGGAGTTGTGGAGAGATGGTTGCGCGGGAGATTTAAAAAAACCAATTCCAATATACGTATCAAGTAAATAATTCTGTTTATTAGCCACCTGTTCTTATTTCTTACTCCACATATCAAAACCTTTTGATATCTTTAATTAAAACACATCAATTACCTATATAATAATGAATTTTCTTTAATTTTTATTGGGTGGAATATTGAATGGATAAATTTGCTTTATGGACTCTTGTATGGAAATTTCATTGAACATTTACATATATACATTTAAAGTAGTCATTTTACAACTTAAAGTTAACTAGAACTATAAGTACAAACTACTTGTATTTGTGTTTATGCGTTTATACATATATAATCCATTTCATGATTTTGAGTTATGGATGTGTAAGGCTTTACCTCACATTAAAATATAAAAAAAAAATATATGTAAAATTCTACTATACAGAATTTGACTTGGTTTACCTAACAATCTTACTAAACTATTTAGAGCTAAGAGGTATCACACATCTAGACATAGGGATTCCAATTGCTGCCGTCCTCGGGCAGCAAATTATTCGTGATCAACAGGATGACATCGATGATCCACCAGACACCTAGACCGCCCATAGTTAGGAGTTTGCCGACTGCAGTGCCCGTTTGGCCGAGACAGAAGCGATCCATTCCAAGAAATCCCAAGAGCATGCTGTAGATTAGAGTCGTGACAAAGTAGTGATCCGTATAGCGGACACAGGGAAATCCGTCGCGCAGGAAGGTGCGTTCTCCGTAGCATTCGATGTCGGCAAACACAGTGCACACCACCTTGGCGTGTTCAACCTCTTCGTAGGTGGATCCTCCGAACTTCAGGCATCCATGTTTCTTTTCGTGCAGCGCCGTTGCATTCTCCCGATGATCCACCGGATCTTTGCAATCGAGAAAGTCGCGTGGCAGAAATGAGCACATTACATTCGGTCCTAATGGATTGAACGCCGAGTTTCCAGATCCGCCGGATGAGGAGGAGGACGACGAAGACGATGAAGATGATGATGCGGAGGATGAGGAGGAGGAGGGACCCATTCCGGAGCCAAGTTGCGCCTGAACGGGCACCACCGACTGCACTGCCGTGCCAGAAACCACTGTCTGCGGCTGCTCCTTGTCGCTGCGCGCCTGGATAGCCTTGGTACTGGGACTGATGGCCACCAGGAACGCTACAATTCCGTAGAAAATCCGCATCTTTGCGAGTTTCTAATCAAAATAATGCCCAGCCAGTGTGGCCACTCCCTTGCAGTGGTAACAGAGCTCTGTTATCATTACTGCTAACTTAACGATAGTTATGATTTTAAACATTTCGATTATCTAAACAAAAATTGATCTTGGAATTGGAGTTCATAATATTATTATTATTATTTCCCTAAAAGTAGGGAAATCACAGAATATTTTATGTATAATAATATATAAGTCCAATAACAACATTTTGGCGAATGCTTTTAATCTTGCAACTATACATTTCTTCTTAGCAATTAACATAATTTGAATGTATTTCCTAAAAGAGAAAGGATTTTAAACTTTTAAAATACATTTTGTGAAACCAGTGTCACATGTCATTATAATCAAAATTAAAAACTTGACTTGATTTTGTTGACAAAGAATTATCATCTTTTTCGATAGGCGATAAATTTCTATCCCATTTATGTGCACACACTGGTCTGTAATCAGCGGGCGCCAACCATTTTTTTTTTGTTGAGGAAAACAAGAGAAAAACAGTGGCATAAAGAGCATTCTCCGTCCGCTTTTCACTGGCAGTGCAGTACGAAAACAACGACGGAACAGTACAGAGAACCCAATTAATCCGACGCGTCATTTCCTACCATTTTAGTTTCTGTTATATGTGTGATTTGTGCTGTGTCAGCGCGAAACAAAATGAAGCTACTGCTCCTGGTGGCCACATTGGCCTCCGTGGCCGTGGCATTCACCTCCGGTGAGCCATCAATGTTGTCAGAGGAGTTCATTGATTTGGTGCGCAGTAAGGCCAAAACCTGGAAGGTAAGATTCCAATAGATTCCTTTGTTTTTCTGCCCGTTCTGCTGACGTGACAAATTGAATTTTCCGTAATCTATCCGACAGGTGGGACGTAATTTCGATGAATCCGTGACAGAGGATCATATTCGCCGTCTAATGGGCGTACATCCGGATGCGCATAAGTTCGCTTTGCCCGAAAAGCGAGAGGTTCTTGGTGATCAGTACGTAACTTTTGCGAGTGACATTCCGGAGGAGTTTGATTCCCGAAAGCAGTGGCCAAATTGCCCAACAATTGGTGAAATTCGTGACCAGGGATCATGCGGCTCCTGCTGGGCCTTTGGTGCCGTAGAAGCCATGTCCGATCGAGTAAGTTAGCTTATCTTATCGATTTTGTAGACCCAGCCCGTCTCTTTGTTTAACCAGTTGATATACTCGAATATGTATATTTTTTATTTGTTTTGACTGATTTCTTACTGATTTTTCAATGACCAGGTGTGCATCCATTCTGGTGGCAAGGTTAACTTCCACTTCTCGGCCGATGATCTCGTATCCTGCTGCCACACCTGCGGCTTTGGCTGTAATGGCGGATTCCCCGGTGCCGCCTGGAGCTATTGGACGCGCAAGGGAATTGTCAGCGGTGGACCCTACGGATCTAATCAGGTTGGTGATCTTTCAAGTTATTATTTATATAGCTATTTTATACCTACATTTGATGCGGAGAAATGTATTTAAGGCAGCTTAACTTTGTTCTTTGTTTACTATAAATTTGCAACGAAGTTTATGACGCCCATAAGTGATTTTATATAAAAGATATCGCTCAGTTATTATCTTTCTATATACATGTGTGCATTTCTACTTAAAGAGCTTCTTACACATCCCACTAGGAAACTAAATTATTAAATAGAAAACATTAACGTTTCTAAATCTTATTATAGGGCTGCCGTCCTTACGAGATTTCGCCCTGTGAGCATCATGTGAATGGAACCCGTCCGCCCTGTGCCCATGGCGGTGGAACCCCCAAGTGCCAGCATGTGTGCCAGAGCAGCTATACGGTCAACTATGCCAAGGACAAGCACTTTGGTTCCAAGTCCTATTCGGTTCGTCGCAATGTTCGTGACATTCAGGAGGAGATCTTGACCAATGGACCGGTTGAGGGTGCCTTCACTGTCTACGAAGATCTCATCCTGTACAAGGATGGTGTATATCAGCATGAGCATGGCAAGGAGTTGGGCGGTCATGCTATTCGTATTCTCGGCTGGGGCGTTTGGGGTGAGGAGAAGATCCCATACTGGTTGATTGGCAACTCATGGAACACTGACTGGGGCGATCGTGGATTCTTCCGTATTCTGCGTGGCCAAGATCACTGCGGCATCGAGAGCTCTATATCGGCGGGTCTGCCCAAACTGTAGATTTATATGTAAAACTACGGCATTGCGGCTGATATCAACACCCTATTTTCTATCGTCCCACTTTTAATTTCCATTCCAGATCGCAAATGACTTTTGTAGTTAATGTAAACAACTAAACCTGATTGATAATAAAAAAAAGTATTGTATATGACTGTGAAAATGAACTTTGGTTTAAAGCATTCTGTACAGTGGGACTTCTAGAAGTAGAAAATTCCACAAATATAAGCAATTTGGAAATAATATTTCATAGTAACAGTCATATCATTTTAAATTCTCAAGTTCAATTTGCTGAAGCTCGACTGTAGCTTTTCCTATTTGTTTATGTTAATAGTAGCTATCTGTACTATTAGGATGTATAGTATTTACTTGGTTTCGCTGGCAATCATCTGTTTTTCAGTTTTAATACAACACGATCTGTTCGTTTTGCGGGTTGAAGAATGATTAGCATCCCATTTGATTAAACAAACAATGAGCAGAGCTTTCTCGAATTCGTCATTTTGGGTGATTTGTTATTATTTATTCTGCGGTTATTTTATTAAATTAAGCAAAACTGTGCTGTTTGATTGAATGTTTGTATGAAGTTATCTAAGTTAGTTTAAAGCCGCCCATAATTTCCATACCCTTGGGATCAATTTTGATAAGCAATATCATAAACACATTTCATTATTTCACATAACATCTTTTATTTATTTTTCTCATTTGCAACATCAAATAGAACATTTGTTTTTGTTTTTTGTTTTGTTTGTTATCTTTTCATGAACCGCTTTGTTTCCGATTTTCTGTGAAATGGTTAACTGGTTTTAGCCATATATCTCATTCGCTGAAACTCGATCTTTTTCTAACAAACTGCTTACATCGAAAAATAATTTTTTTACTGCCATATTTCAATTTGTTTACTTTTGTTATTTGTCAAAGTCCAATTTCAACTATTGGCTTAAAAATCTCTTTATTTCTCTTTCGGTTAGTTATACATTATACAATGTATACATATATATATATATATTCTTCGGATCAGCTATCTTTAACTTTTTGGTTTGTCATTCTTGCTTTTGGGATTTTGTAAATAGATTGCATTTGGCTTGCTCCTCGTTTTTTTTTTTTTTTTTTTTTTTTGTGTGTTTTTGTTCTTCGGCTTGTAGATTTTGTTGTCAATAAATAATTTTATATTTTTGTTCGCCTTGTTTATGTTTTTTATATTTGTTTACAATCTGAATTCGTATTTGTTATTCCTGGACTTTTGCACTTAATATTTAAAAATACATAACCATACGGACATATATTTACTTATATGTACGTAACAATTTTGTATTTCTTTTCCATTGTTTTCGTTTTTTAGTTTTTTGTTCTTTGATTATAATCTCTGCATTAGTCATCGTCACTTTTTTTGTGTGTATGTGGGGATTTTAGCTTATTATCTATATGGTGGGTTCTCAAAATATCAATACAATTCTGCTCAACGCTTTATTGGCTTTGGGAGTTCATATTTTGGTGGAGTTTGAGAGGAGGAAAAATATAGATATACAATGTAGTACTCTACAAATAGCAACGATAAATGGGGAATAAAGCAACCGATCTATGGGAAATTTTAGAAACACAAAGAACTAATACTAGTACAGTATAACATTGTACGAAGTTGCAAAAAGTTGCCTCTTACATATACAAAATGATTCATGTTTTTATGGGCTTTTTTGTTTTAACTTTTTGGTTATTTTTTGTGGGAAAAGAAAGATATTTCTTTAGAATTTTACTAAATACTATACAAAATAATTCTAGTTTCATAAGACAATTAAAAGATATTCTAAAAACTTTCAAAAATGTTTCTCTCATCTAAAAAAATGTACTAATGTAAATAAATCTAACTTTTGGAAAGCAAATCGGTTTCGAACAGAAAGATATATAGAAAATTCCTTTAATTTACCAGCTAAATAGACAGACATAAACCCTTCGACTCTATGAGTATCTGGTGTGTTAGTTAATAGGACTTGCCTTTATACTTTCTTTTTTTTACCTCATGCTTGAACCAACTACGTACTTATATAGGATAAACTCTTCATAGGTAGAGATTCATCTTAAAATCTAGTAGATCTTCCATCAGTTTTTGTTTTTAGTTTTTCGGTTTAGTTTAATACTTGGCTACAAAAAAATGAAAGTGACTTAAAAATCGACTCAAATGGTGAGGATAGAGGAACGTATAGCCGGACAATACTATGATCGGAACACTTTTTCAGTTTAGCAAGCTTCAAAAAAGACCTTAATGTAGTTGCGCTAGATAAATATACAGTATATTTAGTATATAGTGTAGGTATATAATATATATATATTTATCTTTACATACAATTACTCTGCTCTCATTAAAACTATCGGTTTTAAACTCTTCAATTTGCATTTGTTTTGTCAGTTTAGGAAGTATCTTACTCACATAACTCAACTACTCGATAGTTAACCAACGTTTGGCTTTTAGGTAAACCTAAAAAGATCGAACAGATTACATATATATAATTTTATCTCATTTTCAAAGGTCCCTTCTTGTGTGCCTTTAATTTGGTTTTATCTGTTTTTTTTTTATATATTTCTGAGATTTTTGACAAGTTCTGTGAGAGTTTTTAGTTAACTTGCGTGGACAGCACATAACTGGGTTATGCATACATAGTGGTATATATATATAGATCTATATATATATATATATATATATATATATATGTATAGTAGTATTACTATATGGGTCAGATTTAATGCCCGTTACATCTTCAGGTCGCCTTGAGTTGTGTGTGTGTGTTATTTTGTATAGATTTCTAACACGAGGATCTCTCATCTCGCGAACTCAACTTTGGTTTTTAGTTCACTTTTTTTTTTTTTTTTGGTATCACAAAATCGGGTTTACGTTTACACAATATCCAATAGTTTTTATATATTCTTTTCTATCCGAATAACAATTTTTAGTAGAGATAAATATGTATAATTTGCTGTTTTTCTTTTAGTTTTAGTTTTTGTTTTATGTTAAATTAACCTTTTGGTAGCGAAAGACTATCACAATTATGGAGATTTCAAATTTCTGGGGCCAGGTAAGAGATTGTATTCAATTTCATGAAGATTTTAGTTTCAACATTCTTTCTTCTTAAGAATTTAGTTTTTTTTTGTTTTTGTCAATTTTACACGCATATAGATATATATAGTTTTAGGTTTCTTTTTTTTGGTTTTTGTTTTACGGAAGCCGTTAATTTATACTTTTCGTAAGAGTTTTTGTAGTGGTTGTTTCTCAAGAAATGCATTAAATTTGCCTTTTGATTTTGCAACGCTTTCCTCGCTTTCCATTCGCTTGTCTTAGTTATCCTTATATACTCGTATTCCTTATTCATCGGGAGATCTTCTGTTTCATTAGTTTGTCCTTCAGTTGTTGTACCTCACTTGGTTGGTTTGTTGAACTTTGTTCGCTTGCATATGTTAAACGGTTCTATATTTTCAATATATCCTTGTATATATCATTTATAATTTTATTTAGTATATAGCTTTACGATCGGCTTTTGTTTCATGTAGTTTTCAATGTTTTTTTTTTTTCATTTTATGTATGCTTTAAGTGGTTTGAAAAACCATCAAACAACAGGAGGAAACAGTCTTTCTTTCCAGGTACCTAAGGGTGCAAAATGATCAAAAATTTTAATTAAAATCAACTTTTTAATGGGATAATTAATAATAATTAGGGATAAATCATCAAGTTTTAGATTAAGAATAGATATTATTGAAATCTCTAGTGTTTTTGCATAGTATTGTAAAATTGTAGAGATTCACTAGAGATTTCCGTAACACCCTTGATACTAATTTAAATATATTTCTATCTATATTCCTTCTTTCTTCAGTTCTAGATATATGTACTCCCTCTATAACTAATATATTTAAAATTAAAGATATATAATATTATAATTAGATTTGTGCTTAAAAATGCATACTCACCGCGTGACACATTTGACTTTGGTTAAATGTTGTACAATTGTTTTTTTCTCATTTGCAATTTTGGTTTTTGATATATATTTATATATGTTACACCATTGAACTTTCAATATATCGCGCATAGTATATAAATATATATATATATATAGATATATATGTTTGTGGTATATACACAGATGTGGCATATGGAGTCATCGATGTTGTTGTCCTTTTAGTTTTCTATTTCGAAGGGTTTACTATTTCTGAGGAAGTCTGAGGGATTTGATTTGATTTTATATCTGATGGATCAATCTATATAGCTGTTGCATCTTGGTTGCTCTAGTGGTGGCTCAGGTAGGTCTTGCGCTTCAGGTAACCACTGCGTATGGGTGATGATAGTCCCGTCTCGTTGCTGTTTATCGATAACAAGGTCGATGGCAGTGTGTGCGTGTGTGAGGTATGTGTGTGTGGTGTTTGTTTTTTTTTCAAGCAAATTTTGGAGTTTTTTTTTGGAGAAAGAGAGACAGAGTTAACGTTGAGAAGAGAATTGAATTTTAGGCTCTAATTGTGTTTTGTTCAGAGGTGGAGATGTTTCAAAGATCGATAATTATCGATATTTGTGCTCCCAACTCTAATATTGGTGAGTTTTTGTTTTTATGTTTAGTTTTTCTTTTCTTTTTTTTTACAACACCAATCAATGAATAAATCAATCACTAAAATGCTCAGCTAGGTATGCTTCAAAATAATTAACAGAATAACTCAAAAAACTTTGTGGTGTGTGGGGAGTATAAGGGCATAATATTCTATAACACTATTACTAACATCAATTGTCTGTATATTGTTTTTGGATTTTAGGTTTTTGTTTTGTCGCTTCTATCTGTTTACATGATGCTTTAAATTGTTTTTTTTTTATTGCTCTAAGCAATTTATTGTTGCTCGTTTAAGTTGCAATTTTTAATTTTCATTCGTTGCTTGTTCATGCAGCCTGATGTGGTGTTGGTGGTTTATATGGTGTTTGTGTGTGTGTGATGTGTAGTTGTCGGCGTGGTGGTGGTGGGTTTTGAAGAGCGTGGTGGGTTTCGAGGCCGTGAAGCGTTAAGCGTTTTTTATAATTATATTATTATAAATATTTTTGTTTTTGATATTGGTTATCCGTTAAATCAAGAAACAAACAAAGAAAAGATACAAATCGTAATCGAAACATTATAAATCGTATATATATGGATACTATATAAGATATATATATATATATATTTCCAACAGGCCCATTTACTGTACTGCTTTTATATATTTATTTAATACTACATACTGGCGTATGTATATTTTTTTATGTTTTGTTGCATTTTGGCTTTTGTTCGCAATCAAAATAATATCATAAAAATACAAATAGGAATAATACATGAATGCAATAATAATAATAATCATAATAATAATAATAATAATAATAATGGTAATCATAACAGTAATAACTTATTGCATAATTAATACGGCATTTGTTCTACAGGAATCTTAAGAATGTAAAATAAAATACAATACGATTCGTGGCGGACTAGTTTTTGAGAGGATGATAGATATATGAGACACACAGATTGCTTTTAATAATTACAACAAAAAAATATATATAAACAGCATAAAATAATAATAAAAAATTATTTAATTTTCCTAGGCAGCTGGCGTGTCCTTTTCAATGGCATTCTCAATCAGTTGGGCCAATAGAATGTTGTTGCTGCTGCTGGGACTGTTGATGTTGCTGCTGCATGGACTGATGTTGGCCAATTGCAGCTCAAAAGCATTGCTACAGATTGTTGTTATGGGCAAGGGGAAACGGGCATGATTAGGATTGATTGTGATTTGAAGATTTGGTTTTTTCTGGCAAGAGAGGGAATCTTTTTCTCCACTCGAAGAAATCGCACACAACAACGTTTAGCGGATATGGAGGAGATGGTAGATGGGTTATATCACGGCATCGTCTCGATGGAAAAGCAACTTAGGACTGACTGACAAAATAAACGGTCATGCGGACCCAATAACAAAAACATAAAGCCACACAAAAAATATATATGTATACACCAACAAAGCAGTTTCCAATGTAATACAAGAATAATGCCTTCAGCTAGATCGTGTTCTTTGAGGATTTTTTAACAGGTCTATCTATGAATAGTAAATTTTATCTACTTTATAATCCTAGAGTAGTTCCTGTTTCCCTAGTAAAAACGTTTTAATCGTATATTTTAATATTAAAATTTAAAGTTCTTCTCAAAAATATTGATTGCAAATCTTGAGTATAACTCTTAGTTTAAAAACAGTGCCGTAACTATATTATTCTTAATAGTTTTATAAAAAACCCTGATCCTTTCCTTTGGTAATATAAAAATGAAATGGTATGTAGAAAACGAAACCTTTGGTACTACATATATATTGCTAATACAGGCATGATAAATCTAAATTCCTGATATAATCCTTATCATATTTCCCTAACATTTCCAACCAGCTAAAGGCATTAAACTGTACACAAAACATATAACATTAACATACACGAATGCTCTTGGCCTATTTACACTAAACACAAACACAGATATGTATATACAGCGAGGATCGGGCGGTACATTGGTGCGCTCTGTACAGTGAATCTTCTCAAGCAGCGCCACATCAACAGCGTCTTACCTTCTGCGTCGCGGATTTGCCGTCTGGCCGGGCAGATTAAAGCATCCGCGAGGGATGACCATGCGGGCATTTCCCTTCGCGGGACGTGAACCGCCCACAGCCTGTAATCCAGCCAAATGGGCAGCATAGCCATCACTTAGAACGGTGGCATTGGATTGTAGTTTCTTGCCAACCTGAAGAAAGAATGAAAATTAGTTGAAAATGTTACTCTAACTGAAAGCCCATGGCTCCTCTTACCTTGCCAACGATGAAGATCTGATCGGTTCGCATGCCCACATTCGTGTAGACGCTAATGTCCTTGCTGCTGCCATAGGCAGCGGTTATTGAGATTCCATGATTCTGCACTAAATTGTTGAGATAGGCCGTCTTGTGTCCCAGCGGATCGGTGGACAGGCCGTCGGCGAACGAGATCAGACCATGTGGGAAATTGTGCTGACTCAGCCATGACACCACGCGCTGTTGTTGCATATCTGGTCGTCCGGTGATATAAATAAGCAGATAGCCCAACTCTTGCCAATGCCGACATACATCTACGGCTCCGGCACGAACTTTAGGATCTCTGCCCGTCACTGACATGGAAGCGGTAAAGGATCCATCAATACTAAAGACCACACATTCGGTTAATGGTGGTACCACGGCCATATAGCAATCCACCGAAGTGTGATCACCACGGACCACCATCTTGACCGGGTATATGCCATAGCCCAGGGAGACCTGATCGGGAATGATGTACGAGATGCGACCGTTCTTGTCCGTCACCTCAGTGCTGAGGAATGTCCATTCGCCTGCCGGCGGATCCTTCATAATATGCACATCTACCTTCTCACCGTGCAGCGTGATCATATCCAAAGGTCCATACATAAATCTGGCATTCAATCGCTGCTCTCGGCCCTCCTGAACGATCACATCGTTGGCCCGATGATTGGCGGCCACATTTTTCAGCTTCACCGAGGTGCGTTTCTTGATCCACTTCTCCCTCGGCTGTCCTGGATGGAAGGAGGCATTGTCCTTGTCATCGTTAGATCCCACAAACGGTATGCCCTCGAATTTGCCAATTTGCCTTAGGATAAAGGCAATCACATCCGGACTTTCCCAATAGCTGGCATGGAATAGGTGTGGCAAGGCATGAGCCGGAAAGTTGCTTAATCCCTCTGGGCAATATAAAGCGTAGTCCAAGCGTTTGGTGCCCCACCATTTGTTTTGAACTGTGGATATAGCAGTGAAGGTCAATTATTAGGGAATCAATATAGCTCGATATATAATATAGCTTCTAGCTTCTAGATAACGAGCTTATCTTACGGGCATGGATCGTACTAAGTGAGACATTCTCAATCAGACCCGATATCGTGCTCTGCATCGAGGCATCTGACAAACGGCGACCGGCCAAAAGGTTATTGCCATCGTTAAAGTGCTGCGGATGCGACTGAATCACTTCCACTGGAAAGGTATGATTTTACTATAAGATTCTTCTTTCTTATTAAAAATATTTTAAACTCACATAAATGCAATGGCTGACCATTTCCCAGCGGATACTTGGCGTACCGTGGGACATTAACCGGCGACAGAATGGAGAAGCGAGCGCTTAAAAGCGGCTCTAGACGCGAGGCAATCGGATCGGTTGGATGGAACAGATTGTACACCTGATGGCAGTTGGGCCTCGCTAGAGCGGCCTTGGCATCGTGGAGTTTTCGTGCCGCCAATACCACCGAAAGCGGTGATCCGAACATAAAGAAATCACAGACCTCAAAGTCCAATTTGGTGGCCCGTGAATCGCTCGACGAACTGGAACGCCGTCTCCTCGGTGATGGAGCCACCAACAAGCGCTTGGCATCCAAATCGGCCTCAATGAAACGCTCATCATCATCCAACCGTGAATGACGTGGTCCTAACGGATTATGGGTATTTATATTTGTGGCTGTATCTCCGCCAGAATTTGGGGCCGTGCCCGGTTGACTGCCATTGGAACGGCACAATGCCTCGTAGGCCAACAGTGAGCCCATCGAATCACCCAGCATAACAATCTGTCCGGAGAAACCGTGTCCCTCCTCCGATTTCAAGAACTCATGGTAGACAATATTGGCAGCGGCCACCGTCTTGTTGACCGTCTCATGGAATTCCGGCGATGCTACGGATAAAAGGGGTATAGCTCCTATTGGGACATCGGCTATATTCGGTATATCCGCCGCCGAGGGCGATGCATCAAAAGAGTACGGACTCAGGCTGGAAAGAATGCCCAAGGCGTCAGTGCAAATCGATGGACATGGCACCATCTTAATGGTCACATGAGTTAGAAGACTGGGATAATGCTGTCGCATCACTGCCTCAAAGGAACCGCGGAAAGTGGTCACATCGGACTTCTTGGCCGTTAACTCGCTGGCTGCATCCAGAACACTGCCTGCATGGACCACCAGGATTAGGATGGTAGTTGGGCATGACGGTGTACTCGGTGATCCTGGTGGCGATGAATCATGACTACGATCCACGCTGGCCGATGAACGTAACTGCCGTTTATTACCACGCTCCGAGGCAACCCGCATCAAAAAATCCTGGTTAAAGATGCTGTCCTCCTGCCGCGAATTGCCACGTCCACCTACGGATGCTGCACCAGAGGGTCCGCCATGTGGCGGTGGACTGTCATCGCCCTCGCCCAGCAGCTCCAAAGAGCTCCACTTGGCTAGGGAGTTTGTTTCATTGGTATCTACGATATAAAAAGGGATTAGCTTTGACTATATAGTTAGGAATGTTATGCGACATGGCTTACCCAGACAATCGAAGAATTCCTCATCTGAATTAGACTTGGAGTCCACTTCCAATCGCTCCATTCGCCAGTTTGCCACCTGCGATGAACGTAAATGGATTTTGTATAAATATTTATGAACAAAAGAAATTCACATTGTTGATATATATATGTATGCTATATGTATACTCGATTCTGGTCTACAAATTACGCTATATAGAAAGGCAGAGGGAGGCAGCCGTAAGCTAAGCTAATGGAACTGGGCTAATCAAAACACTGCGACTAAGCAAAGTACTAAAAAGGAAGGGGAGAAGGCGGGAGTATAATTGGAGGTCATCATCGGATACTATTATTTTATTTATAAGAACGGGATAATAGCTAGGCAAATTATTGGTAATGAAATAGAAAGAGACGGGGCATATTGAGAATGACAGAGACGGGGAGAGAAAGAGGAACTTACATGTCTGCGTGGCGCTGTCTTTGCATGCGGCTTTTTGGACTGATTTTGGTTTGGAATTTGATTTGTTTTTTGATTTTTGTTTTATTTATTTGTGATTTATTGGGTTGATTGGTTTTGGTGTTGAGTTTCGTTTGTGTTGTAGTTTTTGTCGGTGTTTCGTGTTGGATGGAAGGTAAATTAAAGATTATTTGGTAAGACGCAGCACATTTAAAGGACAAAGCGACACACAAAACACAGAAACTTGAACACAGAGATAGAAAAATAGTGTTTTTGAATGAAAATATCAAAAACTATAAGCAAATTTTGATTTAGATACTTAACAAAATTGGAATTTTAATTCCCTTATGGAAATTATCACATTAAAAGATTGAAATTTTGATACATCCTTATTCGATTTTGTAAATCAAAAGTTTTATATTTTATATTTTTTAAAATGTAATGATAAACTCTCTATATCAGACAGATTTTCTAACATTTTTTTGACGTTAAAGACTTTATAAGAAAGCCAAGAAATTCCACTCTATAATTTTTATTATTTTTTGTATTTTGAAAAAAAATCAAACAGATTAAAATGTGAATTTAAAACACTGAACAACTTCCATTCCTAACAGGACACAGGACATAGAACAAAGATCATACAGAAATCCTTTAGAGATGCTCACCTGCAGATCGAAACTATGGGCAGATCCCACCGGAGAATGTAGAGCACCCTTTGACCCGAACTTTGCCTTCTGAGCCATTTGAATGCTTTGCGAACGCGAACGTTGAGCAGATCCACCTTGATTGGCTGAGAGATCCACGCCAGTGCCAATGGCATCGTTCTCGTCCTCGTCATCGTCCTCTTCCTCGCCCTCCTCATCGGAACTGGCCTCGGCGCTGGGTGGCTGTTGGGTTACAATAGGCGGTACTGCTGGAGCGGACTTCTTTCGTTCGCTGCCCGTTGTGGAGGCGGCGGCCGCCGCCGTGCTAACATATGGCTCTGAGATGCTATCTGGAATGGAGAAATTTGACAGCTTTTAGAGGGATATCGCAAAAAGAAAGAAGG
Source organism: Drosophila eugracilis (assembly GCF_018153835.1). Classification (NCBI taxonomy): domain Eukaryota; kingdom Metazoa; phylum Arthropoda; class Insecta; order Diptera; family Drosophilidae; genus Drosophila; species Drosophila eugracilis. Next base: position 488,228 of record NW_024572029.1, on the reverse strand, counting down.
AAATATGAAATAGTGCACTTTTTATGAGTTAATATGGTAATAATTCATAATTCGAATTTCTGATATCATTATTTCGGATTTCCTCTATGAAAGTATAAAAACTACTTCTAATAACACCTTTAAATAGCTCAAAGTCATAAACACTGATTCAGTAAGTGTAGTTAATTACATCTTCCGACTTTTTGAAATCAAAAAAAGAATCTAAACTGTGATCTTGCTGCCTTTTCTTCTCAAACTAATCAAAAATATATTACAAAAAAACCTTTTAAATCTCACAGATCTTTATGCAATTCAATACGTCTTTACAATTTGGCAAGAGTGTGTTGTGGTGAGGTTGATGTGGATGATAGTATATTAGTGGTGGTCACATCGGACTGACCATCGCTGCACTCCTCGCCGCCGCCCATTTTCTTGGCCAAAGCCAACTGCGTTTGTCGCTCCAGTTCACGGATATCCTCGATGGTTAAGCCATACCATTCGTCTTGCCACGCCCATGCTTGCCGATGGGCACGCAACATCATCTTGCGCAACGCCACATCATGGATAAACTTCTCCAGCTTCGTTTGCATGCCCCAATAGCGGAATTCAACGCGACAAATCTTGTAGGCCGTCATCAAGGACATGTTACGCGGTGTCGGCTGCTTTTTGCCCTTCACCTCGCGCCAATACTCCTCCAGCCAATCCTCGCCCAAGGGTCCACGCCCCGTCTTGTCCGACACAAAGTGCTTGGGATCCTCCTCCTTGACATAATCACCGCCCCACAGTTGGTCCTTCACAATGTCAATCACATCTGAAAAAAGGGGGATATTAATAATAGATTCTTGAGCAAGTTAGCTAAACCTAAGGGCTGACATTGAGTTTATACTAATTTTAAAAAAGGTTCTTAGAGCGCCAACTAACCAACTATGCGGTTTCTTAGGTCACTTCCTGACAACTGGAAGACATTATCCTGATAGCCATTATCCGGATAATAGTACGTCTCGATGTCCAGCGAAAACTTCTCCACAAATGGGCAGGTGTAGCGTGTCCTGGTATAAGGATAGGCATTCCACGCCTCCTCCTCCACAGTTAAAGCGCTTTTTGGCAAGAGACCTTTGAATTGTCATAAATAATGTATATTAATATAGATAAAAGTCTAAATTATAGAAAAACTCACTCTTAATCCAGCCAGGCAAATGATTGCCCACATGGTAGATCTTTTTCGTGTATTGACCATTTCCACCGGGTCCATCCTTATATGGCTCATTGATGATTATCTCAACGCCACTGCCTTCGCCATGACTTTCTTCGCGACTTTTTTTCTATGGATAAAAGGAAAACAAATTTCCAAGATTATTAATGATACAAACAAATAAACAAGAAATCTATTACAGGAACATTGAGAGAATTTCCGGTTAAACGTTTAATAAATATTGGCCAAATCAAATATTTGTAAATAAGTCGAATGTGCAAAAGGCAAATAAACAATTCTCGACACTTTGTAAATTGTGTAATGATCAAAGTTTAGGTTTGTAAATTGTTGAACTTTTAGTTAGGAAATTGTTAAGTTGTGAATGCTTTTGTTTTTATTTTAGTGACTATTTTCTAACTGCCTAACAACTGATAAGCCAAACGGAAACCAATCAATTTGCCTTTGAAAACTATTTTTAAACGCTTGTATTAGGCTGAAATAGCTCTTAGGCGATTAGATTATCGATTAAATGTACATTTATATCTTAATTTAAGGTGCAAACATGATTGTAAAAAGGAAAGCCCATGAGTTTACACTTTCTATTTGATAAACAAAAGTAAAAATCGTATTTATTCTGAAGTTAAAGTAAACTTTTCTTACCGCTATCATGTAAAGCTGGGCGATGCGGTATTCCTCGACGGTGAGGGGCAGCGGAATGCGGTACTCCTTGATCAGCATGATGACCGCCTGAGTCCTTGGCTTTAAAAAGAGTGATGGAAGGGGTAGGTGGAAAGTGAGGTGGGTTTTCCTCCACCGGCTATTGATGACGCTCGAATGGCGGGCACTTCCGACGGATCCGTCCTCCTTTCCGGCGCTGCCTCTATTGGGTCTCGTTGGCTGAGGGAATGGCAATCATCGATTGCCGCTGGTCATGGCTGGATGATGTGGAGGCGACGTTGTTGTTGTCGTCCGACGTTATCGTTTTCTTATTTTTGTTGTGTTTGGATGGGGGATATATGGATATGGGGGGAGACACGTCGTCTACGACCTGGACGAAACGGAATAAGGCAAAATCGGAAAAACGAGGCGAGGTTAGTCAGTGGTATATAGATATTTTTTTTTGTTGTTGTTTGTATTTTCCGGTGGCTGAAGGTGTTCAGGTCTAGAATGTAGGTGTGCTAGTGTTGCTATGGCTTCTGACTTGTGTCTATCTGACATTTAACTGAATGGTCAACATGAAAACTAAAACCATAAAGCCAGTTTAGGGAGATAAAAGAAGTAGGTACCTTAAAGTTTGGCAAAGTATCTTATAATAACGAATTCAAAACAATATTAAAATCGGATACATTAAACTATATCATAGCATTTGGGTTACTTAACGAAATATATATCTTATTTGATTGTGAGAAACTTATATTTTTAGCTCTTTACTGAGTACTGAGAAATACTCAAAAACCAAATGAAAAATCTGCTAATATTTTCGAAACCTATTAACTATAAACGAGCTGAAAAGATTTCGATAGCATGAAAAATATTTTTCTTTTTTGCATTCGTAATTAAAAAAGATAAACATCTAAAGCTATTTGCTGAAGTACAATCCTCAACCATTCGTTATTAACAAAGAGATGATGATAGTCTGGAACCCAAAATAGACCATGAAAACATATAAGCTATTCAATTAATTATTATAGTCATTAGTTCAGTTATTTTTAAATTTTAGCCTATTTATATATACATCTGTATTATTGATCTAAGAAGATCTTTAATTGTTCAATTTATTTAGTAAACATTTTTGAAATTTTAAACTTGGAGAAAAGTAGAATATATAATTTTAGGAAAGAAATTTTCTAAAAATCCATAAAAATGCTATAAAGTTCTTTATACTTAAACTAGTTTGTGTTTTTATAGACCATCTAATTGCAATAATTTCTGTCACTTTCTAGTCTCGTGCCTAGCCTCAGTTCTAAAATGTAAATTACCATTTTATTTATTGATTTCAAGTGACAGGGAAAATGGGGACATGGACAGGGGAAGTCTTTGACAGGCACTCCAGATAATCGGATGTAACTCGAGGGCTCTTAGGGGTTTTTTTCTATCGTTTTTTTTTTTTTTTTTTGTTAGACTCGGGGAGGAGCACTGTCAATTAAATGACAACAACAAGAAATGAGTGTCCGATAAGGTCAAGTACGGTCTCGCATTTCACAACAACAATCAGAGATGATGGGTCAGCCTTTGTCCCTCCATAAGGTTTATAAGGTTTAGGTTTTCCTTTAAACTTTTTTAGTTCTTACATAAGTGAATAGAAAATATTTTAATATAAATGTGACAGTAAAGTATTTATAAATCCTTCCAGGATAGTGTGAAAAAATAAAGACGTAGGCATCCAAAAATCATTAGCTTTCTAACTAACTAACTGATTTTCCCGCTAAAACAGACATAAAGAAAACCCTGCCAGCACTGACTACAACTAAGCTGAATTTCAGTTTATCGTGCATAATTTGGTTGCTGTTCTTACCTTGAACCATTTTCTACCTTTCCTATCTTTTTTTTTGCTAATTGGATTTATTGTTGACTGCTGACAACAGCAATACCTACACATGGGCAACGAGGGAGGGGACTGGTGGATACATAGGGTATATAGTAGTCTGACGCATTTGCATCGCATTTTGACCTATCGGAATGTGACAAAAACTGGATGAAATGGTGGGTGGTGATGGGTGGCGGTGGTTAGCCTATTTAGGAGGTGGAGAATGGGCTGGCAAACACGTGTTTAAGTCAAATGCTGTCGGAATACAAACACCAATGGGGAAATTATCATTATGACCGATAGATAGTAAAGTGATGGATTCCCTTCCGTGCATAAATATTAATTAGATTCGTTCTAATATAGGTAACGGTGAGTACAGCTGGTAGTGCTTAAATAAAACTTTAAATAACTCCGAAATGTTGATAATAAATGCATTCAAGATTAAACGTCATTTATGCCTTTGCCATTTTTGTAATCTAATCTTAACAAGAACTTTGCTACCTTAAACAGAATAAAAAAACAGTTTTTAATATGAACAAAACCATATTGTGGGTTATTAATAGGGAATTTAATACGGCCCTAATTTTCTGCACTTAATCCATCTCCACTGTGGTTACAAACTGTCAACTTCCGCCGCTAATGACCTTCATTAGAGACTCCTAATCTGTTTAGATCTTATCTAGCATTTATCTCGACCACAAATTTGTCTAGCTACTCATTAAGTGCTATTGTATAGTCCCTCTTCCAATTTATGTTTCCCTAAAGAGCTTTCTTTTTAATTGAAGCTCATTGTGTGAAGGTTGGAAAATGGGAAAAGGGGGAAGAATTCTAATTGAGGAGAATGTTATGGCGGTTCTGCACCCACGCTAGTTAACAAATAGTAGACTTTCAAAGAAAGGACTTTAACATGGATCCTTCTTTAGATAGACAAACAGAATAAGAGGATATTGGAGATATATTGACTTTTCTGAATCTATATTTTAATAGCTACTTTTGTTATTAAAAGCATTGGCCATTTATTGGTCTCTTATTAAATATAGAACTACATGTTATAACCATAAAAAGCTTTTAACAATTCAGCAAATAATTTGATCGTGATAAAGATAGATATATAATATATATAAAAAATAGGGAAAGTGGGAGAGATGATGCTACAACAAGAGGCACAATAAAAAGAGGCAGTCAATCAATAATTATTGGGCACAGTGACAAGAGAGGGAAAGAAAAGCACGAACACAGACATGAACATGTTTATGTCATGGCAGTTACATGGCAGGCCTTAACACAATCGTAAGCCCCAACAATATGGCTACACCGCTTTCTTCTGCCCCACTTGCCACGCCCCTTTAGCCCTGCTTTCTCCCGGCCCTCGTTTGAGTTGCCCCAGCTCTGCCATCTCCTTAGCATAATTACATTTTGTGACACAGAAAATGCAACAACAGATTTTCTTTCCTACCCTGGGTCAAAGGTTATTGGAGTTGGTTATTTTACATAAAAAAGAAAATGAAGTGTTACAAAATTATATATATTATATCTTTCTGTATTCTAAAAATCCACTAATCGCCGTTTTTCTCGGAATTTTACGATTTGTACATATCATTTTAAAGTTTTTTTCTAATTTAAACGGCTTTGAAGTAAAGTTTAACGTTCTTATATGTCAAACATATTTGCATCTTTATATAGCGATCATATATATCTCTGCAAACAAACGAAGTAATATAAAAATCCATTTTTTTATTACATCTAAGAGTTGCAAGAGATAAGCAATGTTAATATTCATGATTAGAAAAAGCTTTGCGGTGATAAATTTTAATAAAAATCTGTCTTGTTTATGATTAGATTTAAACTTTTTATACAGAGGATATTTTAAAAATCCGCATCTATATTTAAGTGTAAGAATAAGATAAGAATGGTAATCGACCCACTGTGCATCAATAAACAACAAATTACAAACGCACACATGTGTTGGCTATAAAAGAGCTGGCCAAAGTGCACGTAGCCTTCAATGTGGTTGTGTTTATGATGTATTTTGTCATTTAACAATTTTTTATGATGTGACCAAAGGGTAAAGCAAAAGTATGCACAAAGGAAAAAAATCAAGAATCTTATAAATATTTTCCATATACATATTTTCTATATAGAAGTCAATCAATTTTGAGATATTTCTATTTTAATGACAACTATGTCTTTTTTCTCTGTGTAAAATTGTTCAAAGAAGATGGCCAAAAATTGTTTATGCATAAAACCTTTGATTTTTATTAAGTCTGGCAAACTCAAACTCAAATAGTGCAGAGGAAATAATAAGAAAAATTGCAAAAATGGGGAAAATAAGCTTGCGCAATTGTGGCTCAGCAACAATGCCAAACTGATAAATAAATTGCCATGGTAATTGACCAAGAAATACAATACAATAAATAAAGGTGTAGAAAAAAGCGCAAAAAAGCGGTAATAAAAGAGGGAAAAAACGGAGGCACTCAAGCGGAAATAAATAAAAGCGTTTGTGCGACATAGACAAAAATAGGGGGATGCATAATAAAAAAAGAGAGCAAAGGTTAGAAAAAAAAGCCTATTAAATCCGAGTCTCAAGTTTAGTGAGCTAAATTAGAGGAAAAAGGTCACGTACTCTCTCTATCTCTCTAGCTGGCTTTCTCTCTTACACATAATCTACCCATCTCGCTTACTCCGTTGTGCACACCTGTGGCACGCTTTGTGCTTATTAATAATTTATAAATACAACAAGCAACGAAATAAAAACAAAACAAACGCGCACAGCATTCCTAGGGTCAAGCTTAAAAAAGAGCCAACTCATTTATTTTTAACACCTTTTCCTGTTTACTTTCTTTATAGGAAGTACACTTAAAACATTAACAGTTTTAAGTTAGAAATGAAATCTTCCAAAATTTTCTTTTTAATTTTATTTTATAAAGTTAAATGAATGGTCATTCATACTATACTCGTGTGTGATTAAATATTATAAAACTCAAATCCCACCTTTGACCTAAGAAAGGTTATATTTTTCAGTTGAATAAATTTAAATTTTTATATTTAAGTGTGCATATGGAAATAATCATATTTTCTGTGCATATTTTGGAAAAACTGTGTTTTCAAATTGAAATTTAAAACCAAAAGAATTAAAGTTTTTTTTGAAAATAAAAACACTTGGTAGATTTCTGCAATAAAAAACTGCACAAGAATACTGCGAAAAACCAAACAAAACAAAACAAAGCTTTGCGTGAAAATTACGCATGGAAAATTCTTATCACAGACTTGTTGTTGTTTGGCGAAGAGAGCAAAAGCGTTAAAGAGGAAGAGAGATGGCTGAGAGCTGCTAACGGGACCTTGAGACCTGGCCACAGCCAACACACACACACAGGCACATACATATACAGAGCTTACGCATTTACGCAGCTGCCACCCACACACACAGGCACATACTAACACCGTTATCCTTAACCAATTTTGCGCATTTTTTTTTGTAAACTACTTTTGCTTTTCTTTCTTAACAAACAAACAAAGAAAAAGCTGAGAATGAAACGCACAAACTTTCAATGGGCAAAACTCACATTTTTATCATTTGCAGGCGGCCAGCTGGAAAATTAACAACAAAAAGTGTATGATGTCCAAAAGCAAGAGGAATAGAGGTGGAACACACGCACAACAACAACAGAATGTATAAATATACAGTGAATATTTTTTGCTGGCTCGATGGGGCGATTAACACAATTTATCTATTATTTTCTTCGGGGCACTTTTCCAGGCCGCAGATGAAAAATGTTTTCAGCGTTGCTGCTGCTGCTGCTACTGCTTGCCTTGCTATTGCTTTTGCTTATTTCTTTTCGTTTTCCTTTTTTTGCAATCAAAACGTACACACTGAAAAAAAAACAGCATGCGCTGCTCGGCGGCGATGTTGCGACTCGGCTCGCGTTCGATTCTGAACTGAAATGAACTAAACCGAAATGAACGGGACGCCAAACACTGAACGAACGGTGAAAAGCAGACGAAGCAAAAGCCAAAGCAAAGGCAGCTGAGAAGAAGCCAAGAGAGAGTGGGCAAAGAGAGCGCAACATAGGCAAATCGAGAGAGGGCGTTCCGGAAAGCAAGTTTAGCGTTAAATCTCTAAAGTAATGAAACCGCTCAGAAATGTACATAAAGGAACTAATATATATGTACATATATGTCAAAAATTAGTTAGATATTTTAAGAAAACATAAACAATGCATAAAATAGAAAATCGTTTATTTCAATTTATAAGATCTCTACCGTTTTGGCATTTCAAAGTGTAAGCTTATATGCACAAAAACTAGTTAAAAGATTTATGATATGAAAGCAGAATAGAAGAAAATGAAGATACCATTTTTATTGGTAAGTTTTGGCAGTATTCCATTTTCCACTCGCGTTTTTCAGAACACCCCTTCAGTCAAATGGTGCGCAACAAAAGCGCGCGAGAAAGCACCAAAGAAATGCTTGCTCTGCCTTTCTCTCTTTTGAGGGGGGACGCAGCTGCCGTGGCCGAAACGGGGGTTCCGTAAATTGGATTTATGCATATCGGCCAATGAATAATATACATAAGTGTAATTCCTGCAAGAAACTTGGAGGGCCCCACGAAATGCCAACGTCCCGGCGTCCTTGTGTGCTCTCTTCAGGAGAATGGCACTGAGAGCAAGCAAGCTGCAAGCTTTGCAAAACGAAAAGCAAATGAGGAGGGCAGCTATCCAGCGAGTACGTATAGGAGAGAAGACATTTTAGGTGTACGGTACGAAGATAAGCTTTAGCTATTACGGCGCATTCAGCTCCGTCAGAGTCAAAGCAAACATGTCACGACATGCACAAACAAAAGACGCCAACTGTTGTCATTCGGCTCCTGTCACTCCAGCGCCCTATCTCGCTCTATCTTACGCTTTGTTGTTCTCGGTGCCCTTTCTAGTTTGTCTATTGCATGTGATAAAGTTCAACTTTGACATTTACACAGCGCATGCCCAAAAAGAAAAAAAAATTTGAGGAACAATTGAGTTTGCACAGGTCGGCGAAGGGATTTTTAAACGTGTAAGCGCCAACGGGAAACTGAATGCAACTTTTAATTGAGTGGATATCAAGTGGCAACGGACACTAGTTGCCTCGCTCTCACTTTTAGCCACTTCATACATCCATCTCTTTATGCATATTTGCATCTTAAGTTTGCATTTATGTACATAAGTTAATTAGTTCAATAAGCATTACGAAAACTTTCTTCTCCAGGATGTTAACAAGAGAGAGTTTTTAAAAGGATACTGGAATACTATTATTTGTTAAAAATTATGTTTATGTTTTCATAGTGAATCTATTTTCTTGTTTAAAATTGCTTTCCAAATCAATATTCCTTTATTATGTGGCATAATGGTATTATTTGTTTGTTTTATTTAACATTTGCTTTTGGTATAAGCATCTGCTTAAGATCATAATTTTTTGATAGCCCCTTTATGGTATTTGTTCAATTTGGTATTTCTTATTATTCAAAATTACCCTTTAAACAAAATTAACATTTTTATATAGAGAACTAAACCTACAAAATCAGTCTAAAACACATATTTTTTGGTAGATTTGCAGCTTTTATTTTTATGGGATTTTATAATTTTTGTTTTATGATTGTTCTATGGAACTTCTAAACTAGACTACGTTTTCCGGGATTCTCTGAGTATCAGATAGTGCATGGCGATCGAACTGCCTGGGTAAAACATTGTTTTGGGCATGGTTAAACGCCTTAGTTCTGGGCCTGGTGGACACCATGGTAGGTAGCCTGCTTGTGGGCGGGGCTACGCTGACCGAAGGGGCTCTTGGGGTTGACCTCCAGGATGTAATCGCCGCGAAGATCGAAATCGGTCTGCAGACCCATGTAAGCACGCTTGCCGAAACCATCCTGTTCCTTGTACTGCTTCAGGGAGTTGGCAGGGACGGCGGGGAAGTTGCGCTCGCTGCCGGGACGCACAGATTCGGCAAAGTAACGGGTGGCACGGGCAACAGCCTCGATAACATTTTCAGATCCGGGAACACCGGTGGATGGTCCATTGGGATAGAAGTCAACATCACCGCAACGGATTGGGGTGCCCATGGCGAAGGACGAGGTGTGGATGGCATCCACGAAATCGGCATCACCGCGAGAGAGACCACCCAGAGTCTGGGGACGCTTGGACAGAACCTTGGCGGGGTCCAGACCGGTGATGCGGCGCAGCTTGTGTCCAGTTTGGGCGGTGAACTTGTTACCAGCAGCTCCGGCAACATGAGCGCTGATACCCTGACCGATCAGATGGATGATCTCCTGGGGCACTCCCTTGTTGGTCAGCTCGATCAAAGTCTGGCCGATCATGGCGCCGGTGTTCTGCACATCCAACATAGCGTAACGCTTGAAGTTTGTCAGGGTGGAGCCGAGGTCGATGATCTGGAGTACAAATCACTATAGTTAAACTATTATTAGGATTAAACTTGTTGTTTACTTACGATCAAATCGCCGCTGGAGGCCTTGGCGGATTTCCATTGGTCGGCAGCCTCCTCGCTGCTGGTGTAGTCGTAGTCGCTGCTCTTCAGCTGCTGCTGCTGCTCCTGGGCGTTCTTCTGCTGCTGCTGGAGGTTGTACTTCTGGACGTAGGCCTGGACCAACTTGCGCATGGCCTTCTTCTGGGCTGGGCTGCTCTGGGGCAGACCGGTCAGGACAATGGTGACCTCATCCTCACCGAATCCGGGCTGTGCCTTGGCTGTCTCCACGTAGTTGTTCAGCTTGCAATCGACCTTCTGTCCGTTGGACTTGACAATCCAGACGGGTACGTTGCTGGGGCTGGGCACGAAGCTGGGGGTCAGATCGTGCTTGATTTGGCCAACGTGGTCTAGGGATACGAAAGGAAAAGTTGGTTAAGACAGTGGAATGGAAACTTCCAGAGGCTTGAAGCCCGTTGACTTACAGATCTTCTCAATCAGCTTGGCACCCTGCTCCAGGGGCTGGTTCTCCAAACGCTCCCAGGTGATGTCGTTGAGGGAGGGCACACTCTCCAAATCGGAGGCGGTCAACCACTTGGTCGGCTTCAGCTGAGTGTTAGAGCCATCCTTGGAGGCATAGGCAGCCACCACGAGGCAGGTAGCCAACAGGCAAAGACGCAGACTCATCATCTTCGGGATTTGGATCAGATCAGATCAGGCCAAACGTTAAACGACGTTTGATGGCTTCTTCCAGTCAGACTTGTGGCTTATATAGCTCCGATTCCATAGCTATATTGCATACTATTTTCTGCTGACTGCTGTCTGGGCTCTAGTTTTCTTCCACCCCTTCGTTTTGCTGATCTGTCGCCGGAATTAAAGTGCAAGTCAAGGGAAATTGCGAAAACTGATTTATTTCGCATGTGTTTGCCAAGAGCTCTGTTATCACAAAAAGGTTTTTGAACTTATTCACACTTTGCAAAATATTTGAAATAAATAGCTCAATCATAAATGACCAAATCAAGAATATCGTGGGGGATATCCAACGCATCGTTTACTTTATTAATTTTTATGTGAACTGCACTAAGATTTCTGAAAATCCATTTACATTTTAAATAACCCTTTATATTTTTTTCTCTGCACATATTTTGTAATATAGTTCGATTGATTAAACTAATATGGAACTCATGATTAGACTTGACCTGGCAACAAACTTGCAACACCTGCGTCAAATGAGGGGCTCATTGGCTGATGTGACCCGGCATTGACCTCCAGCGATTGGAACCCGGCCAAATTCGAATCAATGACCAGAGCCAGGTAAATGTAATATATATTCAAAAGCTACAAATTGCTTTTGCATTCTGAATCTTTAGGCCAATATTGTCAATTTTTTGGGCTTAACAAGGTATTAATATATTTCGTAAAACGTAAATAACATTTTATGCTTAGTTCAACAGAAATACTCCAGCTGAAGTTGCATAAAAATGTATTACATAAAAAAGGCAATTTAAATGATGGCCAAGGGTTTTTGAAACAATAAATGATTTATAAACAATTAACCAACAAATGTGATAGCTTTTTGCTCTGAATAACGAATATAAATAAAAGTATACTTTATCCAGTAAAATAAAAACTGCTTTCACATATTAAACTTAATTTAATTTATATTTTGTCATAAAAAAAATACATATTTATTCCTAGAAGTTTTTGTCTATAGAACAATTTATGTAACGCGCTTGTTAATGTTCGTGTAACCAATGCCGACACAGGCCATTAGGACCTTCTGGGCACCTCGCACATCCTCCGTCTCGTCCTCGTCCTCTGCTTCTGGATTCTCCAGCTTAAAGGTGATTGCGAAGAAGTCGCGCAGATGTTGCAGGAAGTGAACTGTGTATGTGGATAGGGCACCTAAATCATATTAAAAATCAAGTAAATTAACGAATTCTGTAACATTTGTATTTATGAGTACATTACCTGTAAGGAATTTGGAGACATGTTTTTGTCCTAGTGCTATGTAGAGTGCTGCCAGCCATTGGTAGCTAGAATCCACGCAACCACCTCGATAAATTTCGTCCAGCAAACGCATTGCCACCTCCTGGCCCAGATCCTCGGGTATAGAAGGAGTGTCCTTTTAAGAAAATCATAATTAGTTTTCTAGGCACTGCGGAAATCTTATATCCATCTTTAAATTGTCATTTGTATAAATGGAACTCAAGTTCAATATTACAATATAAAACAAAATTATTTTTAATCAATCGTAGGTTACTAATCATGTTCTGTCACCAACTCACCGATTCCTCTCTTGTGTTGGAACAGCAATCTGCGGCGAAGCACACTCCTTCTGTGGTCTCAGCAATCAAACATATGCCAAATCCAGGAGAATTACCAGACATTTTGCCCTTGTTCTGATCGGTGTAGATATAAACATCCGGTAGGAACTTAAGCATACATCCCTTGGCCGACTCCACTGTACGGTTGGCCATCGCAGGGGAAACTTTGCAGGCATAAACTGTGCCACGAATGCGTTTGACCATGCCCTGGGCTTGGAATTGAATGGCTCGCAGGCTCTTTCGCACCGGACAGCGGAAAGAGATCTCACCACCACCCAGGGGAGCAACACCGCGCCGAATGACCTTCAGTTCGAGGCCCTCGTCGACCAAAAGAAATCGTTTTAACAGGGATAATGCTGCACCCTTGATGTGGTCAACCGATGGCGAGTCCTTGCTGTTAGTCACACCACGCAGGCTGCACTGTAGCGGGTTCTTGCAGAACGGACCCAAGGCTATTAGGGCATCCAGATAGTAGCCAATCCCACGCTGGACACAGCAATCATGATTAATTTGACCACCGAGCAGTAATCCCGGCGAGAACATGACACTTGTGCCGGCGGGATTTAGCTCGATCTTGGTTCCGTTAGTTATCTTGTCCAGTAGACGAATCAAACTGATTTCATATTCTCTCAAACCGGGCGCCATCTCGTCCTCTGAGCGGATTTGAGTAATCTTCACCGGTTTGCCAGACAGGCAGGCGAGGATTAGGCGCTGCTTTAGGAAGTTGCTGCCGCGGTAAATCAGGCAATTGCCCTCCTGGGAAATGGGCGGCATCTTGAAGTCTTGAAATACTCCAATGAATCAAGAAATTATACGAAAAACGTCGGTGCACGTGCGTTGAAAGAGGTAAACAAATGCTATCGGCGGATTATCGCTTATCGATATACATAGCAATCTGGCAACGCGCCTCAGGGCTGTCGAGTCATCTACTTCACTAATGAATACTATAAAAAATAAACATATCGATTTAAAATATTTTATTATTTTAGAATTCTCGATGTTTTTATAAACCACGCATGTTTCCTAATTCCTAAATGGTGATATTCGATAAATCGATTTTTCCCTGAACACGATACATCGTCAATGCTTATCCATCTCTAGTTTCAGTGCGAATTACTGTTTCACATAAATTCACAGTGCTCAGTACGACAAAAAAATATTGAAAACAATAATATATTAAAATAATCATGGCCGGAAATAACATTTTTGTGGGTGGACCAAATTTAACAGAATACGTCCAGTGTCCGTACGATAGCGCACATCGTATATTGCCGGTCCGTTTGGCCTTTCATTTAAACCGTTGCGCCAAAAACTTCCCATGCTCCAAGATGGTACGCTGTCCATTTAATACATCTCATTTGTACTCGGTTACCAATATGCAGGTGGGTCTGAAATATATACTAAACAAGGATCTCAAAAATTTACTAAACTTCTTATCCTTTCCAGGAACATATCATAGAGTGCCCCAATCGTTCAAATCTCGAACGCTACAAAATGCCGGATATGTTGCCTCTTGTTGAACCGCCACGCCACGAATTTATTGTCGATTCCGCTGAAAATTGGGACGACGATCCACCAGTCCCTACATACAATCCCAAAACTTACTGCGAGGAGAAGTTTATAATCCGTAATCCCCAAGGTGCTCCGCCGGCTGCTCGTCGTGAATTTCGTGAACGCGAACGTAGGCGATTCACAGCTAATAATCAGTTTTAATGGAATAAGGTTGTCGATACATTATATTATGATATAGCCATATGTATAATTATCCATGTTCTTTTATACATTTATGTATTTTTTATGTATTAATGTACGTACATATGTAATTTGATACATTTTCAAGTTGCGACGCCGATTCGTTGGTTTTGTTTTTCTTTAACGTCAGGAAGTTTTGGATTCTTTCATTTTTATTTCAATATATTCTGAAAACATTTTTTTTCCTTCATTATTCAAACTGATTACAGTTATACCAAGTGCCTTTATTATTTTTATTTTTTAAAGAACCGTAATTTTAAAGCGTTGCCACTTGTTCGTGTCTACAGCAAAGACTTGAAGCAACTTTATTGTATTGCTTTGGTATATACAATCATAAATTCGTACAATAAAATTAAATTAAAACTACATTTTGGAGCAATTCGTACTTATGTTTTTATATTATACAGGGAAAAGGTAAACGAGCGTTTGAAGTACATGTACATATTTCAATATCTTGATAAGCGTTTGGGATGCGGCGTTTGACAATTGCTTGTTATCGCGAGCTTTCACATTAAAGTTGTTTGAAAAAACGCGCGAAACAAAAATTTCATAATCTGGCACCTTCAAGGCGTAAATGACCCAATAAATTAGTTATTTCAAATGTTACTAAAAGCAAAACGTTTACAATAAATAATTGAATACGTTTTAAAAAGCTTTGTTGATAACAGCTTTTTAATTTAAAATTTTATTTATAAAAGAAAGTAAGTAAAAGAGAAAATAATTGTTTTAAAAGCGTTGCGTCTCTAAATATGTTTCCCAAAATGATTATTCTATTATTTAATGCTCCGAAATTTGAAAATATTGTATTACCAGTGAATATGGGAATTTTTGCTTCCCAGAAATTGAGGGTGTGAGAGAGAGACGGCAACTTTTTTCTTGCCGCTCTCTCGAAATTCGCTATAAAAGCGCGCGCCGCGTCGCTCTCTCGCTCAGTCCAAGTTGATTTTCGACGGCGTGTTGTCGTGTGCGTTGCATTCTGATTCTGCGGTTCTTCAATCCTATTTGTTTCAGTCCAGCAAAAATACAAAAATTAACACAGCTCAGCGACAAAAACAACAAAAGCAAAGCGAAGAAGCTGCAGGCAACAACAAAAGAAGCGGCAACAACATCAATAGCGGCAGCAGCTCCCCGCACACACAACTGAATGGTTGTGGGTGTGTGAGTGTGTGTATGCGTGTGTGAAGGAGCCTTTTAATAAACACACACACTTGTGTATTTTTTTCTGTGAGCCACAAGAGATTTAAGTGCATTTTTTGCCATTTGCTTCGCTTTTGCTTTGCCCCCCACGCCAATAAGAAGAGAAGATAAAGCGAGAGAAAAAGGAGCCCACGGAAAAAAACAACTATTAAACAGGCTTCTCAACGTATAAAAGCAGTGCAGTCGACGTCGACTGCATTGGGCCAACGGTGTTGCAGTCGCGGCGTTTGTTGTTCTTGTTGCAGCATCAGAGATATATACAGGGAGGAAGAGTGAGCGAGATAGCGGGAGAGACAAAAAAAAACTTAGGTAAGTGGCAAAAAAAAAACATCAAAAACATCGATCTTGACGAAAGACCGATTTAAAGTAAATAAGAAAAAACTGCCGGCGAATGCGAATATAAAAGCGAAAAATGCAAAACAAAAATACAGTCGCGGTCAAAAACAACAAACGAAATTAGTTTTCAAAAAAATATTGCAATGCTTTCAAATATATTGATAAGCGGCGTTTGCTCCAAATTGGAAATTTGAGGATTTTTGGTGTACGTGATAAAATAAACCGGCACGCACGCACGCACCCGAAATTTCGAGAAAAACAAAACAGAGGAAAGCCGAAAACAAAAAACAGCTGCCCCCGCTGGGGGTAAATTTGTTTTTTTTTTCCGGCAGCCAGCCGAACTTGTTTCTTATTTTTTTTTTTTTTTTTTTTGTTGCCTCGAGGTTTATTTGCATTCTGTGCTCCCCCTTCCAATGTACCCATATCATCCGATTTTATTTTATATTATTATATATCATATTATTTTTAAACCAAAACACAAATAAAGTAACGTTTATTTAGGTTTAAAAATATGATCGTAGAGAAATTGTGATTACTCTGGTTGCTTTAAGGTAAATAAATATATGGCTCGGAAGACAAAATAATTCAGCGAAACTAGAACGTTAGCCTTCTCTGTTAAAAAAAAACAGCATACAATGTTGCGACCGATTCTTTTCGCAAAATTTTTGCGACGCAATTTCGACAGCGTCACTTTTATGCTTTTCCCCCCACTCCTCTTTCTCTCTTCTGCTTATTCTCTCCGCCTCTGTACCTTTCTTGATTTCGGGGTTAAAAAATAATTTCGGACACGCATCAACAAAGAATAAAGAGGAGGAAAAGAGATGGAAACAGCAGCCGAAAATTGTTTATTTTGTTGTTTTTGTTGTTATCAGAAAAAGGGGGCACAACAAGTGCGAAAGAAGAAGAAGATGGAGAAGAGAAAGGAAGGAGACGGCAATAAAAACATAGAAATTCGTAAGGCGCACTAAATTTTCAAGGTTAAACCGGGCAAAACAAACATAAAACCGGTTACACCATATATATGTACAGATATATACATATATATTTACGGAGGGGAATACATAAGAATCAGCAGTCAAAAAAGAGAAGGAGAAAGCAAAAACGGCGCAATATAAAGCACAAACATGAAACAACAACAAAATATGTATGAACGCAAAAACAATGCAGACATGCGGCTTTTTTGCACGTTATCATTGTTTTTATTCTTATTATGCTTTACATGGGTGAAAGAAGCAAAAGAGAAGGATGGAAACGTAATATTTAAGCAATCGAAAATAGAAGTTATTAATCAAATAATTAAATATGAACATTTATCAAAGAATTGTAATATATTTTAACACTTTTGTAAACTTGTGTTTTGATGTTTAATACTATATAAATTAAAATGTAATATCTTCATTTTTGGTTATTAAACATAGTGTGCTTTGTGAAATCGAATCAAATTATAAGAATAGCAAAAACGTGTTGTGTATAATTGTATAATTTGAAATCTTTTTGAAAAGCACAAAAACAAAAACCAGCTGTAAAGATAATAAGTAAGCTTTTATGTAAAACAAAAACAGCAAACTCAAACTCACTCATATACAAGTACATATATAAAAGCAACTCTAATTCAGAGTTGGAGCGAAAGAGATGGCTCTAATGATTGTGAGGGTTGCAAAGCTTTAACGGTAACAGAATTATGTCGTCTCTTTGGTGGTTTTGTTGTTATTGTTGTTGCGTGACCTTGAATTTTGACTATAGGGGAGTTTCGATACATGCCTATATCGCTATCTCTGTTACACCCACGCCCATTGACAAACAGTTGCAATTTCCAAGACGCAGTACCGTTATATACAGATGTAAAAATAGTGACGCTAAATGATACGAAAATATCGTTTGTATCTTATTTCAGGTCACGATAATAGTTCTTACCTATTTAAATTTCAAAAAACCGTCCTCTGTTTCAAACTACAAGATTAAAAAATTCATATCCATAAGATAAAATTCTTGGGGTTGAATTCTTATAAAATGAACACAATTTTTTGATCACAGGTAGCTTTTATAAACATATCTATCAACTCTTGATCTTGGCATTATAGTACTTTGTATTATTATTCAGTTACTTGTGGGACGTCGAACGAAAGGCATACATATCTTATTTTTAGCAAGAAGGAAAAGAATCTGAATAACAGAATAAAAAGCCATAGGAACTTGGTAAGAGACGAGACTAGTGTGGGGTGGTACTGTCGGCTACGTGCCAGACATCTATGTATTTGTTTTAGTGCCATGAATTCCACAAACACAACGCACAATACAAACAAGACCTTCGAGAGAAGTGCGACTTTAAGGCGAGAAATGTAAATCCAAACCGCGACAAACAAATGAAAGTGAATCCTCGGAAATGTTCGACTGAACCATCCCTTTTCCATATCAGGTTCCATATGTGCACCGAACATTATCTCTTAAAAGATTATATTTTCATTGGAAAATTTATGTTGACTCAATTTTTATATTCGATTGTCATATTACTTGACTAAATAAAGTATTTTAATTCATCACTATCCGATCAAAGTTGTCTTTGTTATGAGATATCTGACATCTACGTGTTAATTTATTGTTTTGCCTTTAAATTCTAGACGAAAAGTAAAGCGGACGCACCTGGTGTTAGAGTACAAAAATCTTAAACCCAAATCGCCACAAAATCCTTGCTGTGCATTCCAAAAAGAGGAAAGTGTAAAGAGTGAGAGACATCGTCAAAATGGAAATTGAATCGAATAATAAACGTGCCACCAACGGCGGCCGCCACTCTACTCCGCCGGCTGAGTCCGATTCCAAGGAAAGTTCTGTGGAACGGGAGCTGAACGGTGAAATTGAGGCGGTGGAATTAAATGGCAGTGGTGGCCATTCGAACGGGCATATCAAGAAGCCACTGCCCGTGGAGGATGGCAGGATTAAGCGTAAGGCCAAGCGCCTTATCCAAAGACAGAATAGCGGTTCGGGCGGTAGTCCAAATCAAACCAATGGCAATGGATCAACTTCCGGAGCCAGTGCATCGCCATTAGCCATCAACGGCATATTACCCTCGCCCGGTGGCTATGTGGTGCCCCATCGTCGGTGGAAGAACAGTCGTCGCTCGAGGAACTTCAATCGTAACAGGGGATTACCCAAGAAGGGAGGTGGAGGTGGCAAGGGCGTCTGGGGATTGCCTGGTTCAGAAGCATTGGCCGAAGTGTATGAGGACGAGAATGATCCGAACTATGATAGTGAATGCAACGATCGCAATGTAGAGTTGCGCGAGGTAATCACGGAGATAACACCCGAGGAATTCTTTAAAATGGCCGAGCCCATTGTCTTGGAGTACTATGAGCACGGGGATACGCATGAAGTGGCCCGTAGCTTCGATGAGATACTGCAGGGACCGTTGCGTGAGCGGGTTACCAGCATTGTCGTTGAGATCGCGATGGATCACAAGGATTCACAGCGCGAGATGACCTCGGTGCTGATCTCCGATCTGTATGGTCGAGTTATTACCGGCAAGGATATTGAGAAGGGCTTCAACTTGCTGTTGGCCAATCTGCCGGATCTCATTCTGGACACTCCTGAGGCGCCCATTATGCTGGGCAACTTTATGGCGCGCGCCGTGGCCGATGACTGCATTCCGCCCAAGTTTGTGGTAAAAACTGAGGAAGAACTATTGAGTCTTAAGCTTGGCGAACATGCCGAACAGGCACTCCGTCGTGCCGACTCTCTACTCCATAAGCAGGTGTGGGCCCATTTGGACAATGTTTGGGGCATGGGTGGACCATTGCGTCCGGTTAAGACTATTACCAAGCAAATGGAGTTGCTGCTCAAGGAGTACATATCCTCGCGCGATGTGGCCGAGGCGCAGCGCTGTCTCCGCGCCCTCGAGGTGCCTCATTATCATCACGAGCTCATCTATGAAGCAATTGTCATGACACTGGAGTCCCTTAACCAGACCACCGAGGAGGCCATGTGCGAGCTGCTGAAGCAGCTAGATCTCACCTGCGTGGTGCTGCCCGCGGGCATGGAGCAGGTATGTGTTGTTACATCTTATTAATATATTTAATATTATTAACTAATTAATAATAATTTAATTAGTTATTATTTTAGGCAGATAAATTATTGTAAATTTGACATATTTCAAATATTTATTTAACCAGGAAAATATTGATAACTAAAACCTTAATATCCATTAGATTCTTTAATACCAGATATCCATTAGATACAATCCTACTAGATACTATTTAATCTTTTCGATATTTCCTCCAGGGTTTCATGCGCGTCTTTGATGACATGGCGGACATCGTTTTGGATGTACCATTGGCCTATATAATACTCGATCGTTTTGTTGAACGCTGCAATCGCGCCGGATTCCTAACCGACAAGATTATAAACAATGTGCCATCGCGGTAAGTTCATTTTATTTTAATTTAATAACTAAGAAGTTTAAGAATCCTGCAAATTATGTTAATAGAAGGCTGATGATCAAAAACACTTGGATTATTTTAAAATCAGATGATTTACTATTATGGGATTGTTATGGGGTTTGTTGTATTTACAAATATCAAGACTAAGACGATGAGAGGCGGCCTATCTGTAAATAAGAATGCATGTTTGTACTTAAAGCAAGAAGACCAACCTGCAAGAAAATAAACTTGGTTAGTAATGAGAGCGAGACGTGTTTACGTTTACGTAATCTTAGCAGCCATAAAGACAACACGCCCCCCTATAAAGAAGGCTTATACATTGTTGTTTACAATTATATATATGTATTTGTATACACTCCATATGAAACAGGGCCTATCGATCAGATCGTTCAGCTATAGCTATGAGATATTGGTTTATTTTTGATAGCAACTCGGCATTTAGTTTGATAACAAAATGAACTAAGTTTCGACTATGATTCTTCTTTTTTCGTTATTCTATTTTTGGCGAAGGGTATAGCTAAGCTAGCCTTATGGAGGCAGTTTATTTGTTCTAATTTTTTGCCTATTAATTAAAACAGTTAAAGAAGTATTTTTATTCAAGAGCAATTAATTTTTTTTTATTAGCAATTACCTTCATGTCTTATTTTAATAACTATTTATTGATTTTTATTTTTTATTATAATTTTAGAATATTTTTTTGTTACACACTATTATTTTAACTGCTGCTGTGCTTAGATATGTATTTTTTTTACGTGTTTATTTTCTGTTTTTGCCGGCTTCGACTTGTTTATTATTCTCCCATTTTTTTCCCCCTTCTTTTTTTTACTTTTCTTTTGGCTCAGTTTCTTATATAGTATATAGTATAGTATAGCTAGTATGTATGTACATATGGACGTGTTTTGTTTGTGGCCAGAGTGTTTGTCTATGCGAGTGTATAGGTTTGTTTATGAAATTTCTATTGCGCAGTTTAGTTTAGCATTTTGGAATTAACTTGACGAACGACGCGTCATCCGTTGAGGCAGTCGCCGATTGTTGGTTTTTTTTTTCCATTTTCTATATGTACATATATTTTTTTTTTTTATTGTTTATGTGTTTTTCTTGCTGTTGGTGTGCCGGTTTATCAGGTGCCGGCTAGTTATATTTATTTTTATACCAAGTTCTTGCTTCTGCCTCCTTCTTTGCGATCAGTTTTATTTTCCTACTTTCCGTTTCTTTATTGTTTATTTTGCTGATGTAAAATAATAATTTTGCTAACTATGTACCTGAAGGTTTTTCTAGAACTTTATTCATCAAAATATTTATAAACTTTAAACTAAACTAAATTTTAAATTTTTGTTAAAGAAAAAATTCGGAGAACCATAAAAATATATATAAATTCTTAGGATATAAACACTGAGTATCTTCTTTCCGTTTCTTATCTTTGTTTTGAAAAATAAATGACATCGATGTCTGAGATGGTGGGCAGAGGTGACGGGTGGGCGAACGTCTCTTATCGATTAATGTTTAATTTTTTTATCACGGCAAACTTTGCAATGCCGTAATGTTTATTATTCGGGTTCATGTTTGTTTGTTTCAATTTGTTTTCAATCTATTAATACTTTTGTTGTTTGTTGGTGCAACAACCTGCATGTGGCTCAAGATCGCCTTGTGGTTTTTTGTTAGTGTATGTGTGAGCTTGAGTTTGGTGTTGTGTTCGTTTGTTTGTGCTAGAGTGTTTGTGCGAAGGTAAACATGGCGGCCAAGTTGCTGTTATCGACCTGCTTGCCACTCCCACTTTAGTTGCTATCGTTGTTTTTGTTTTTGTTTTAGTTGTTGCCTTTGCTACTATAACTGCATCTGCATTTGCATTTCGCCTTGACAGCGGCTATTGCACTTTGCCACTTTTAGCGCAGTAACAACAACAGCAACAACAAGCAACAGCAGCAGCAGCAGCAGCAACAACACCATTCACTTTACAACAGCAACAACAAAAACTATATGTGACGCCAACGCAACTACAGCTGCATGGAGCTTGCAAAAAATAGATTTTTTTTTTTCGTTTTTAAAGCAAAGCTGAACTCAATGCCAAGACACTCAGACATAACGGTTGATGAGGCCGAGTGTTGGCTTAAGCTTAGCTTATTTTCAGCAGTGATTTTTAGAGTTTTGAAAACTCCAATATGTGAAGTAAAAGATGGTTTAGAATATTTTATACCTACTCAAAATTTATAAGATTTAAAGGAAATTTAAAGATGTCTCTTAACTTAAAATGATTACAACTTAATTGAATGGTAAATTAGTAATAAATGTTTTAAAAAGTTAAAAGCTTTACCTAGAAATAGCTAAACTGTCAGAACTGCTATGCCGTGGCTTCGCTGGGGGCTCCGCTCTGTTATGTTTTTTGCTTTTCTTATTTTTATTTTTTATTTTTTTGCTCGACTCGTATATTTACTTTGTGGTCTCTCCGCTTATCTTGCCTCAATTTTATTTGACTCTATATTTATTCATTTATGTTGATATTTGTGCATTTAGTCCCCCACTTGGACGAATATTTATAGAAGCAACAATTCAGGCTCCAGCTGGTTTTGGCCTTTTTGTTTTTGTATAGAATCCTTAGATTGGTCAGTAGCTACCTGAAAAAAACTAGTTTTAATTTCCCTTTACTCCTCCCTCCTCTAAAAACTTATTCACCCGCTACTTTCGCACAGCTGTTGCTGAAAAGAGAGATAGAGAAAACGAGCGAAGAGAGAGAGAGAGAGAGAGCGCGAAAAAGGGTCAACGGTTGAATGAACTTTTGTGCAAATTCGTTGTTGTTCTTGTTATTGTTGTTGCCAAATTTGCGCCAAGCATTTTGCAACTTGTTTTTTGCTTTTCCCTCTTTGTTTCCTTGTTCTTTGTTTTGTTGTTTTTTTTTTTGTGGCATTGCATAGCATTGCATAATTGTATAATTGATTAGTGCGTACGGCAGAATAAGAAAGAGATAGGGAGATAATATTATGCAGTTGCATTTAAAATGCATTTATTTCTTTGTTACTTTAGCTTACTGTTATCTCTTTATAAGTATTTTCATGTGTATGTAGGTTCCTATTTAAATCCAGATTTCTTTAGGATGTTTCATAAAGATTTTAGGTAAACTGTTAGACTTTATCATCAGCAGTTTTAGTGAATTAATGAATAATTCGAAAATGAAGTCAATTAATCAAGTACTTAATATTACCTTAATTTCCTCTCAAACCACTTTAGCCAGAAATATGTAAATACAAATTAAGCAAATGTCTACATGATAATTCGATGGTCATTTCATTAGTTTAGTATGTTTATCTAGTCTTGTGGGCTATTATTTGTATGGACCCCTGCCCTTCATGTTATTGATTAACCAATTTGTGATCAATTTTCCCGATTTTATATTTGCAGCGGACGCAAGCGTTTTGTTTCGGAGGGCGATGGCGGTCATGTGAAGCCGGCTACCTTGTCACTGCGCGATTAAATCGGAACTATGACAAGGAACTTATATGCTTCATATGCTTATATAACAACTCCAAACCCAAGGACACCTAGAGAAGAAGCAACAACAAGAAAACAACAAACAAAACACCAAATTACAAAAAGGAAAATCCAGAGGAATGCTAAGAATAACAAAAATTTAATAAGAAGAGACGAAATGGAGAATTTGTCGCAAAAAAACTTGATAAAAATGACAGATACTGACCCTTAAGAAAATCCCGAAACAACGGTCACATACACACAAAACAAAAAAAACAACAAACAATCAATCGGAATCTGATCTCCGTATAAACTATATTCATTATTATAAAAAAAACCTACATAAACACCTACAACGTATATCTTACCTACCTACATGTAACTTTAAAAAAAACGTAATGCGAAGGAGTATATATTTTAAAGATTTGTAAAAACAAGATAAGTGAAAAGATCACAACAAAAAAATGAAAAATGAGAGAATCCAGCCAGAGAACCGTGGATACCAAGGAGCAACGATGCAGCATTCGATGTTGATTTTCTTTCGATTGGGATCGCGCATATGATAAAGGAGAAAGATACAGCAGCGTACTTAGCACGCTGTCATTATGCCACTTGAAAGCAAAGCATATTACTTATACGAAACTGTTATACACACACTCTCTTTGTACACCCCCCACCCCCCAAAAAAATCGGTTAATGAAAATAATGTTTAACCAATCACTGTTATACAGCCAATACACAAGAACACACACAAATTCCATTCATTTGTAATACAGCAGAAACATATTTGATTATTCCCTAAGCTCACACTATCGTCACGATTGATTTCCTTAATTTTTTTTGTAACTTTGTGTGTTATAAGACTAACATAATTAAGCTTAGTTTTATATATTTACATACATTTACCAACGGATTCATCTTTTTCTCGCTTGCATCTTTTTTTTTTTGGATTGAATAAACGTTGCATTTTATAATATAAGAAAAAGACTTTTGTTTTCGCCCCACACACATATATTATTAATTGTTTACATTTCATGAAGAAACAAAAATTCGACATATTCTTAAACACACACATCTATATATAAAAAATATATATATAAACTATGTGTTAAAAGCAAAAAATATACATAAAAATAAAATTAAAAACAAAAATTCTTCAATTTGTTTGTGTTTATTCGTATTTCCTGAAAAGATCTTTCTAAAATTAAATAAAAAGATTTACATTCGTCCGATCGTTAAGCCTATTTACATTCTATGAAAAAAAGGCGAGTTCAATTTACTTTAATTATACACGAGCAAATAAAATTTATAAATATGTTATAAAATAAATCTAAGAAACTTCTAAAATACCCAAAGATTTACGGTTCAGAATGTTTCAAAATCGTATTGTTACAGAAATCTACATTTTCAAAGCATATATGTACGTATAACATTGGACAAGGTAAGCCGGATTAAATATTTTTAATTTAATTTTGCAATGAATACTGAAAGATTCTGAAACATACAAGAACACCTTTAAATCTTTGACTGAATTAATGACAAATATCTGAATTATCCAGCTTAATCGGCTACTGGTCCATCCGGTGGCTCCAGCTTAACGTCAGCGGATCAGGGTCGATTCAGGCCCACCACCGAGGGCGACATATGTACAGGTGGACCCACTTGTGGCCCTCCAGGACCACTGCCCATACTCCCAAGTACATGTTTCCTATAGCTGGTGAACTGCTCTAGGTATTGTTTCACCGTGTCCATTGGCTCGTAGATGTCGTTGTGCTTCGCATGCAGCTGTTGCTGGCCCATCGCTGTCATTATCGTCTGAGGGGCGAAATACGAAGGAAAGTCCTTTGGCACACTAATGCCTAGAAAACCCTGCAACACCTCACGGATCATCTCCCAGCAGTAGGCCAGTATTACACACGCCTTGTACTCGATCTCAATGAGAATTCCCTGAAAATAAAAATAGAAGGGACATACAATAACGATTAGCAAATAACATTTCGATATATAAATTTATTAGTCATACTTTAAAGTGTTCCATCATTGTGACAGATCCCAGTTTGATAACAAAATCACCATACTCGAAACGAGCTCCACGGGATTCGATTTTAGTCTGTTTCTTAGAGGTAAAGGTGTTGGTCATCTTGAGCATAAGCAGATCGAAGATGTTGTCGGCGACGAGAGCCACCTGTTTGCCGGTACCATTGTCGATGATGGAGAACGTGGAGGCGGGATATTCAGAGTTGTGCAGAACATGGACGGCACGTCCTGGTGCGCCATTATGTGGCTGCGGCGTCGAGATGAACGTTTCGCAGTCAACCAAAAATTGACCGGCATGTGTAGCGCCAAGTGCAAGCAGACGTTTGCTCAGCTGATCGATTATATGCGCCCCTGATTTTCCTTCGGGCAAAGGATACGGTTGCAAGACAGTGACGCCCATTCTTTTAACCGTAAGTTTTTAGTTTAATTTATCTATTTCTAGTTTATTTGCAAAATATTGTGTCGCAAATGTGACCATTCAGTGCGTGTTATGGAAATCCCAAAAAGGCTGCCAGATCTCTGCAGTAAGAGTTGACATATGGGTTTTTAAACAAATAAAAAACTAAAATTCGTTTGAAAATTTATGTATTTAAATTACAATGACATTCAGTCATTTAAAATCGGATTATTATAAGTATTTTTTATATCTTTTCAAAAAAGCCAGAGGTACCAGATAGCTGTACTTTCTGCCAGTGTGTACACATCTTATTGTCTTTTGACATTGACCAGTTTGCCAAATACGGTAACACTGTATTAAATTATTTTAATAAATTATTTTATTAAAGTTCGCGCCAATTGAACGCTTTTTGATCCTATCCACTGGACATTTCAAGCTTTCAAAGCAATTGGAGTCGACTTTATGCCGGATATTATCCGGGAATCGGGTGTGCGTGCATTATTGGCCACCAGTTGTTGTTCACTTCGCAATCCCAAGCTATCCGAATTTATTGTTCATCGCGCGCCCCTTGGATTTATGAATATTGAAGTGATCGATTCCGATTTCGGTCCATCAGGATGTCACAGGAAAATATACCAGATGATGTGGCCGCAGCGACTGCTCAATTCGCTAAAATCGTAATGGATATGTACATTTGCATTGAGGGCAAACAGCCTCCTGAAGTTCATGGTGAGATTTGGCAATCGGATATGGAATTACTCACTGATTGGCTACTAAGGGGCGTTTAGCCTTTTCTGGAGTCCTATATCAGATTATGCATTTTCCACAAGCTCCAAGATATAGAAAAGGCCAGATGCTTACTAAGATTAGAAGCTAAGAGCTGAGGTCCTTGTTGATCTCAAAGGCAGCCTTGCTTTGCTTTTGAAAGGCCAGATTCATGGCAGATGTAGTAGAGTAGTAGTAGTAGAGAGTTTCATGAAGTCATAAAAATATCTTAAACTTTGTTTTCCTTAAAATATTTAAATTAAACCTTTGGGAAAATTAAGATGATCTTCATCTTAGGATTTAGGTATGGGGATTGCATAACTTAATGAAAACTAAACCTTTCTCTACAATATATTTAATATGCTTAGATTTATTTCTTCCTCACAGATCATATCCTAGCCCATGTTTCTGAGTGCGTAGCCAACAATTCTGGTGCCGTTTGGAATATGTCACCTCTGCTGGAACGCGAATGTGTCCAAAAGGCAATGAAACTGCTGTGCATCAGGGAAAAAGTGGATGGCCAGAATATAGCGGAACGATATTACGAGCTTTACAAGAAACTCTTGCAGGTTAAGATTGATCCCTATACGAGGCATTCCCTGATGAGCTATCTGCTATCAGTCGTCGATAAGCAAGCCGCTAACGAAGTTGAAGCTCCTTCGAACACCCGATCAGATAATCTAAGTCAGGTACTAAGCAGTCGTGTAACGTCCGGCACGAGTCTTACTTGGACAAATGGCTCTAGCCATACCTATACCAATCAAAATGGGAATGGAGTAGGCAAAGGAGGAAGTTTTAGCTACGATACCTCCCAGTCAGACATCGGATTGGGCCAACAACCATTGCCAAACTATCTAAGCATCTTGGCATCACAAAAGTTGCCTGAGGGCCGACAGGATTTAGTGACAAATGCCATTTACTCCTTTACGGGCGTCCAAGGAAAATATCTGAAAAAGGACGTAGTCACAGGACGTTTTAAGCTTGATCCGGCGAACATAAAAATATTGACCACTGGACAGGCAAGCATGTTACTTCGACTCTCAGAGCTTGGGTACTACCACGATCGCGTGGTCAAGTTTTCTGATGTGTCCACTGGTTTCAATGCCATGGGCTGCATGGGTCAGGCGTTGATTTCCAAGCTTAAAGAGGAGCTGACGGATTTCCGGGGCCAGGTTGCTGTGCTTCACGATAATCTGAACCGTAACCGCCAACTCGGTGGTGACGCCGAACTGACGCTATTTAGTCTGGTCGCCTGGTACTTGAAGCCACTGCATCGGCTGCAGTGGCTCGCTAAGATCGCCGATGCATGCCAGCTGAAGAAGGGCGGCGAATTGGTATCAACCGTTTACGATTTCCTCGACAATGGAAATACGATGGTAAATACAGTGGTTAAAGACGTTCTAACTGCAATTTGTGGCCCGCTGGTGCGGATGATCTCCAAATGGATGTTAGAGGGCGACATTAACGATCTACATAGCGAGTTCTTTGTAGAATCCCTCAATGATGTAGGTGTTGATCGGCTCTGGCACGATAAATTTCGGCTACGTGTAGTCATGCTGCCCAAGTTTGTTCCCATGGATCTGGCAGATAAGATTCTTAAGACGGGGAAATGCATCAACTTTCTGAGAGAAATCTGCGAGATGCAGGGACTGTCAAAGGGGCGCGATGAGCTCAAGAAAGTAATGGACAATAATGGTGAGTTGACATAAATCTTCCGTCCAAGTTTATCATCTTAATATATTTATTAATATTCTTTTATTGACAGTTTCACAATTCTTTTCGTATGTGCCGGACACTAGTTGGCATGCAGCTGTGGAAACATGCTACCAGCAGACCTCGAAACATGTTCTGGACATTATGGTGGGTCCCCACAAACTGTTGGATCATCTACAAGGAATGCGCCGCTATTTGCTACTGGGCCAGGGCGACTTTGTTAGCATACTCATTGAGAATATGAAGTGGGTTTTAGGAAGTCAACTAGATAGATAATTTCTAACTCTTAACTAAACCCTTTTGCAGAGACGAACTAGAGCGAACTGGTGCGGATATATATGCCAATGATCTCTCCTCCATGTTGGATGCCGCTTTGCGTTGCACAAATGCCCAGTACGAAGATCCTGATATTCTCAACCATCTCGATGTTATGGTGCAGCGACCGTACAACGGAGATATTGGCTGGGACATCATTTCGCTGCAGTACATCGTTGAGGGACCACTAGCCACCATGCTGGAGCCCACCATGCCCACGTACAAGTTGCTCTTCAAGCCACTGTGGCGTATGAAGCACATGGAGTTTGTACTCTCGATGAAGATATGGAAGGAGCAGATGGGCAATGCAAAGGTGAGTGTACTTACTGGCTTTTTAATTTCTTATCGGTCTTTCGAGTATATGCACATATGTACATATTTAGATTAGCGGGTGTCATTCAGGCTGCACATGGTAAAAAGTATACTGAATTTAATTGAAAGGTCGACTGTGATTTTTATTGAGAAATTTGTAACTTAGAGAGGTCCAAAATGCAAATCAATTTAGGTGAATTATTAGGGATAAAATATTACCGATAATCAGAAGATTCTATAATCTGGTTACAGATAAAATGTTATTTCTTATAATTATAATCTGTTGGTAAAATTATTTGCTTTTACGTCTATGACGCCCTTTTTATTAACCTAATTTACCTAACACCTTATCTTTCTGATATGTTTTTAAATTTAAAGATTAAAAGCAACCAAGGATTTATTGAAAAAAAGCTAATCTGGCAACAGATGTGGGATCTATTTTTACGTTGAAAGGAAGTCGAAGTTCGAAAGGTTTTAGTCAAGAAATCGCCTATAACACCTTGATAAGATTGCCCTGTAATCTAATCCGCAACGATTACCCACTTACCGATAAACCTTCCGTAGTATCAAAGTGCACACGAATTTGTCGTTTTCGCCTTATGTATTATTTTCTAGTTTTGTAGACGATTTCCCGTACAAAAATAACATTAATTATGTGGTGAAACAAAAACACGAATACAGATTACAAATTACACACAAAAGAAAAAAAAAATAATAAAAGAACACACGCGTTGTTGGTGAGGAATGTGCAGGTTAGGCTGATGATCCTTTTACAACTTAGCGTCGGTCTTCAGGAGCGGCGCCAGCTTCTGGGTGAGCATGATGTTGCCGGCAATCTTCAGCTTGCCCTTCATGAAGGCCGCCTGGGGGTTCAGCTTGCCCAGGGCGATGTCAACCATGTCCTCGTCGGCAACCGTCAAGGTGGTGTCCACCTTGATGCCCTGGGCGGGTCCCTCGTAGGCCTTGGCGTTCTTGCAGTCCAGAGCTGAAAGTTTGAATAAGTTATTAGTTTCCATTTGGGATTAAGGGATTAAATATCTCTCTTTTTTAAAGTATCACTTAAGTGATTAGTTTTCAATTTAATAACTGTATAATAATCACAACTATTCCTTAAAATCGATTTGAAGCATTTGAAAATATTTTTCAAATGATACAGTTAGGGAGTCTAAAGGCCTTAAAGGCGGTACGTTTTTGGATAAATTAGTTTCAGTATATCTGAATCCAGGTCTGTTTTTAAACGTGAAAGTGCAACAAGTTGTTGTATATAGAGGTTAAGCCCTGTAATAAATTTCCTTGATCGAACAAATAGGCAATACAGTGCTTATGTTAATGCCAACAGCTGGTGCCGAAGTACAAACGCTGTGCACTTTGAACTGTGACTACTAGAAAATGCAAAACACATAAGCAAAGACCACGTACTCGAAAAGTCAGGAGTGGAACACAGAGGGGGTTGTTCACTAAACCTATTTTACAATACATAGATAAAAAACAATATTTCATTGCATGCAATGATAATTACTTTGCATTACAAGATATTGGTAGAAGAGAAAATAAGCCCCTCTTCACACTAACGTACTCTAGATTCGCCCTTGTATTATGGAGGGAGTGCCGCTTTTTGGCGGGGGTGTGTGTGCTTTTTACGGGCGCAATTAGTGATTGGCGTACTTACTCCACTCCTTGGCCACTTTGCCGTCCTTGGTGATTTTGTACAGGAACACACCGTTGACCGCCTTGGCCTTGGCCTCGTTGTCCTTCAGTCCATCGATGATCTTCTGGAAAACGGCGTCCGACTGCAGAGACATGGTTGTTTTGTGTGTATGTTTTTCTGTGTCCGAAAAATAAAAAGAAAATTCAATGGGCTTCCTCTCGTTTGTACGCCGTTGAAAATGCTTACGCTTTGAGCGAAGAACGCGAAATAATGAGCAGGCAGCGTGCAATCGGTGATTTTATTGTCGCTTTTTTTCACTTTACTCCCCCTGCCGCGTGGGAGCGAGATGGCGGTACAGCGAAGAGCCGGTCGAGATAGACCTCACTCGCTCGCACTTGTTGCGTTTACATTTGCGGTGCTTAACGTTGTTAGTGTGTGCTATTATTGGGTTCTCTCACTCTCACGAAACTGTTAACCAGCTGATGTACGGTAGGCCAGCGAATTTGTAAATATTAGAAAAACGTTTAAAGTTCAAAAAATTAAAACTAATGATAAATTTAAATATATCTTCAGCATGCCATATATATATAATCACCTGCTTAAAACAATTTTTTCAACAGATAAGATCAAAACTAGCTTATACTTTGCAATCTACAAAACCACGGTAACTTGTATGGAGTTTAGACTTTAACATTAACATGGGAAGCTAACATGGACCCGTAACAGCTGTTATCAGCTGTTGTCCATGGCTGTTACCACGCTCCTTGGTTCAAGTTTTAGTGCAAAGTGCGCACTCAGTTTGAAATGTCCATAAAATGGCGATAAGGCTTCAAGAGTCTTGAGATTATTAGGGAACAATATGCCACCTCATGAGCTCATTCAAGAAACATTATTAACCCATTGTTTACGCAATTAAAGTAATTACAAAATTCGTTAACGAATTCTTATTTTTAATTGTTTAAACTCTGACATTGAACAATTTAAGTTTTTACAAACTTGTTTTATATTGGACCAACAAAAGGGAACTTTTATTTTGCTTTGACAATTACATTTCTTATAGTAAATGCATTAAAAGGCTTATGCAGTGTTAACAAGCGATTGGCGTGTGTATTTTTATCAGCTTTATTTCCTTATGAGCTCTCGAACTTCTCTGGATCGATTCCGGCTTTTTTCATTTCCACAGCAATAGAAAAGAGATAGTCATAGCATTCCGACCTGATATTTTTTTAAAAGAGATATAGGATTAGGAATAAATGTAGTTGGAAGCTGGAATGAGAAATACCCACATGGTTTTTGCCTTCTCCCAGTTCTGTCCCCAAACGTAAACGCCGTGTCGACGGACCAAAATAGCACTGCAGCCGGGATACTCCATCATGGCGGCATACATGCTATCTGCCAAGTCGCGTTCGAATGGAGTGTTCTCGATGATTGGAACCACCAGCTCTTCATCGTAGCGCAAATATCGCTTATCCGCCTCATCGTACACACCCTTGATCATCTCCAAATGGGTGCAGCGGAAGGTTTTCCCTGGCCACAGAAGCGTTGCCATTACAGCGTGCTGGGAGTGAGTATGAATAACGGCTCCCGCCTGGCGGTGCTGGTATGCCAACATGAATAGTGGCGTGCACTGGCTCTTCTTTAATCCCTTGATCTCCGGCGGCAGCTGTAGATCTTTGCCGGTTATGTCCTGCACAAACAGATCCTCGGGTTGCATTCGCTCCTTCTGGACGCCCGATGGTGCTATGTAGATCTCATCGCTAGATGGGATTAGCTGTGTTTATAATATGCTATAGAAGTCAGATTTGTATGCCCACTAACTTGTATTTAATGCTCATTCCACCTCCTGTTCCGGTAACCCATCCCAAATGGTAGAACTGCCTGCATAGCGATGGAATCAGGTGGCGCGGATGCTCCGCGGGCAAGTCTTTGAAGATCGAAAGGGCCATCTCGCTGACAACGTGACTGGTTAAGCCGTAATCTTTGCCGTACGACACTGATAAGCCAGATAAAGGGATTCTGAAAGCAACGAATCACGAATGTAAACAATGCTGCTATCGATTTTCGCGCTTATCGACTTGGCATTGCAATCGGTTATCGCTGTTAAGACGGCGTTGCCACCAGGATTTATTTTTTAAAACTTTATTAAAAGTTCTTAAATATATTATTTCAAATATTTTAATATATATAGCTAAGCTAAAATATAATGGTTCTTTATCTTTTTTAGGCCCTTCGACTCATATCCGCTGAGATCGGTAAGGCCTCGCATCGCCTAAACCTCTTCACGTCAGAGATCATGCACTTTATCCACCAGATGCAGTACTATGTGTTGTTTGAGGTGATTGAGTGCAATTGGGTAGAGTTACAACGGAAGATGCAGCAGGCGACAGCACTCGATGACATCCTGGAAGCCCATCAAAAATTCCTGCAAACAATCAAGGTGGGCTGTTTTATCAGCAACAAAACGGATGCGGAACATCCGTTGGAGACGGTGTACGAGAATATTATCGAATTGGAGAACTGGCAGTCGTCTTTCTACAAGGATTGCTTCAAGGAGCTGGATGCGCGCCAAGAGTTGGCCAAAGTGGTGGAAAACTCGGAGAAACAAGGTGTCTATGGCCTGACCAATGAGGTCATCTTACAACGTGACCAGGAGAGCAAGATATTTGCCGAAAAGATTGACATCGCCTACCGTGGCCTGGAAGTGATAGCATCTGCCTACGAAAAGGCCGTAAGAAGTTTCCTAATGGCCCTCAACTCAAGTCACGATCCGAATCTTCAGCTCTTTGGCACGCGGTTGGACTTTAACGAGTACTACAAGAAGAGAGACATCAGTCTAAGCAAGCCGCTGACATTTGAGCACATGCGAATGAGCAATGTTTATTGCTTAAACAATAGCCGGTTTGTGGTCCATGCGCCGACCACAAAGGAATAGCGTCCATTGTCCTTACAATCACGTCATCCCAGTGCCAATATCCGAATCATACGATTTTGAGATATATATACCATTGAAGTTAAGCAAACAAAAGCAATTCAGAAAACTAATCCAACTATTAACTAAGCTATTTTGAATCGAAAAGAATCTGCACCTGCATGTATATCTCAAGCATTTCCGTCAATCGGTCGGCTGCAAGCCATCAACTTAAGATATCTCAAATATTTATCTCTCATATCCGACATTTTTTTTGAGTAGTTGTAATCGAAAGTATTAAATGGAGATTCATTTTTCGGATGGCGCACACTGTTCTATTAAAATACCATAAATTTTACATCGAAGCTTAGTTAAAACGCGTTTCCCTAAGTGAGTTTGTCAATTACCTAATGGTAATTAAAAGTAAACATAAGAAAGTGTTAAGTATTTTAAATGGAGAAGGAAGAGAGCGTTTTAAAATGTTAATGTTTTGAACAGTTTTAAACCGTAATGCAAGCTTGAAATAAACGCTTAATTGCATTAAAAGAATCGTTTTTGTTTTGAAAGTAATACGTATGTTTGTCATTTTTATTGTTTTAATCAAATAATGGCGGAAAATAAGTAATAACATTAAGTTGTAAATTATTATGGATGGCTAAGATCAAGACCATGAGTATATGAGGTGGTAACATTACACATTTTTGTGAAAAATGGCAAGCGAGTTATCCCATTCCAAATTTGAATGAAGATCGAGGTCTTTTTTCCGAGAAATTACTTAACATTAATATTTCTAAATTGTATCTTTGTATTTCAAACTCAGTTGCCCTCTAACGGATTCCGCTTGGATTGACCGTTAAGTAATCGATAGTCGATTAAGCGGTTAACATTTTTTGCCAGTAACATACATTTAACATACCATTTAGCAAAGATCACCACCGAAGTAACACCATAACTACAATAGCAGAGATCATAACCGATATGAGACTGCGATAGAAGTATTATATGTAGTAGCATCGATAGGTATCGATTAAACAAAAAGTTTTTAGTTCCAGCTCTAGTGTGCGAGCGTATTACAATTAAAAAAACGAAAACAAATCGAAAAAAGACGGAAGTGAGTGATTTCTGCTGCCGCCGGTGATGTGTTGAAATCGCCTTGCCAAAATAGTCAAAGTCCTGTAGTGATTTACCGTTTGCTAATCGTCGAAACGAAGCGGAGTGGAGTAGAAAAAAAAATACAACAGCAACAGCAAACATGGCACTGAAGAAAGTGAAGGGTAACTTTTTTGAGCGTATGTTTGATAAAAACCTCACTGATTTGGTGCGCGGCATTAGGAACAACAAGGATAATGAGGTAAGCGTGTCCTGGACGGCCAGCAACTGCCCCCCAAAAGCATCCCACTCCCAAAACCTGCCGCCCACAGCTGCCACGCCCCCTGTGGGCCAGCTGTGCGTCCAATTAGAACTCGCTAATTGGCTGACAAATTTCGTTTGCATTAAGGGAATCTTATTAGAGTTTAGTGTGCGTGTGTATGTGTGCCCGAGTGTGGGAGAAAGCTGGTGTGTGTGTGTGTGTGTCGGCATCTGCCAACAATGCAAAAGGAAAAGCTGGAAAAGAGCCACAAAACTCAACGCAAAAACTCCCAACGCACTCAATTAATTAGCAAGTGCTTTTATCAAATAAATTTACTCATGATTGCCTTTTTGGTCCTTATCAGAATGCTTGGCTGGATCAACCAACGGTACTAGTACTTCCTTGTCAACACAGAAAGAAAAGTGTTTATTATTTTTATCTGTTTAATGTTCCATATTGAACCGATATTGATCCCAGACGAGATTCAATTTAAAATGCAAATGATACTATATAATACACTTAAATTAATATTTATTAAGGTAAACAATTACAGAAAAAGTAGCATTGAGTTTAATAGGCTTTCTTAACCAGTTAACTATACAAATTCTTAAGGTACTCTTGT
The DNA here is from genome assembly GCF_018153835.1 of Drosophila eugracilis. Lineage (NCBI taxonomy): Eukaryota > Metazoa > Arthropoda > Insecta > Diptera > Drosophilidae > Drosophila > Drosophila eugracilis. The sequence goes on along the minus strand of NW_024572029.1, from coordinate 452,514 downwards.
TGATAAATTTGCTGAATTGCATATGTCACATATTAACATATGTCTTTTAGGGTTTTTTTTTATAATAATTTATAAATTAACAAATTAAAGATAAAAATAATGTAACAAACTAGGTATTTCAATTGCGCATTTCTTTTTTATTTCGAGATGTTCTTTTTTGTTGGTATGCTACTTCTAAGCATTGATTTATGTGCAAATGTAGTTAACTTAATAAGCTCTTTAATGTAAACTGAGGGAAACCCCCCATAACAAAGTCAATAATATATAATATTCAACTTATTGGGTTTTTCTATAAAATTTACTTAATTTGTATTTGTTCACTAGTATTTTGTTTGCAATTGTATGATTTGGAATTTGTGTTTATTTTGCTTCTGTTGCTGTGAGTATGTGGAGGGTATAAAACTGATAGCCCCTCGACGATTCTCAGATATTTTTGTTGTTTTATGATTTGCTGGCGATGCACATTTCGCGTATTTTGACATCACCAACCCATATAGTATATATGTATATGTAAACAGATTGATTGACATGTACTTTCTCCGCAGGCCAAATACATATCGACTTGCATCGAGGAGATCAAACAGGAGCTGCGACAGGACAATATCAGTGTCAAGTGCAATGCAGTGGCCAAGTTGACCTATGTAAGTATAGTTATTAACTTAATATATAACACTTAAAATTCATCGAAGCTGCGGAGAATCTTAGGCAAAGACAAATGGTTTAGTCCAAAGTTTGTTTGATATGTAGATAAATTTAACAAATCAAAATTTGTTTAAAAAACCTCAAAAAAATCAGTATATCCTCTTAAAATAAGCTGTTCACCTGCGTCGGCAATCTTAAGGGTATTCTCTATTCCCTTGAAGACGACGTCTTAGCGTTAGATTAAGAAGTGCAGATTCAGCGAACATGTCCCCGAATCTGGCTGGGGCCCCACATTCAAAAAAGTCGGCGAAGTGCCTTGGCTGCACTTGATGCAAATTGCCAAAGGTATGGGGTCCTTGTAGGCAAGTGTGACAATAAGGACAAAAACAGCAACAGCCGTAAAAATAACAACTGAATCGGCGGAAACAAGGGATGCAACAACAAAGCAACCTACCACCTCCGCCGCCACTGCCACCCACATGGTGACCAACTAACAAGCGATCCGAAAGATGCCATCAACAACATACAAGTTATATTGTTGGCACAGTTGTGATGAAGACAATAGGAGAGCTGAGACAAGAAAATGTTTTTGGTTTTCATATTAAGAATATGCTGGCTTAAATTAAGATTTGTTTGGGTTGCTTTTAAGACTTTTAACATCTTAAAAGCAATGCCAATGTTTTCCAATTTTTATAAGTATTTCCTTGCTTCTCAAAAAACGCAGAATTTTCATTAATACGAATATTATAATGTATATTTTCATATAAAGAATATTATTATATCATTTTTTCCATTCAATTAATCCTTACTTATTGTTTAATTGACTGAAAGGTGGGATAAAATCCCTTATAACCATTTATTTACCCGCGGGCGTAGGGTGGGCAAACGAGGTGCAGCAAAAGAGATTTCAATGCTAACGAGTCCTTGGGCCCCATCCATCCAGCGCACATATTTAATAGATAAACACACACGAGGGAACCCTCTAGACAACTCAATTCGTTTGCACAAAATCAGCAGAAAATGTTAATATTTATTGATTTGCTTTCAATTCGAACAGATACAAATGCTGGGCTACGACATCTCCTGGGCTGGCTTTAACATCATTGAGGTGATGAGCTCATCCAGATTTACCTGCAAGCGAATTGGTTACCTGGCGGCCAGTCAATGTTTTCATCCGGATAGCGAGGTAAATTATTTAAATATTTATTAAACAATGAAAACTTATTATGTATCTTTTTGTACACATTTTAGCTGCTCATGCTGACCACGAACATGATACGCAAGGATCTCAATTCACAAAATCAATACGATGCTGGAGTGGCGCTGAGTGGGTTAAGCTGCTTCATATCACCCGATCTGTCCCGCGATTTGGCCAATGATATTATGACACTGGTATTTAACAATTATTTAAGTATTTCAAACACATTTTAATCAATTATAAATTGTTTTAATCTTCTAGATGAGCTCAACAAAACCGTATCTGCGTATGAAAGCCGTCCTTATGATGTATAAAGTATTTTTACGCTATCCCGAAGCATTGAGACCTGCATTTCCCAAACTCAAGGAGAAACTTGAGGATCCAGATCCAGGTTCAATTATAACACAGACAATTGTGCAGCATTTTAAGAAGGAAATTGATTCTAATGCATATATCTATTGTTTGTTTTTAAAGGTGTTCAATCAGCTGCCGTGAATGTTATTTGTGAATTAGCGCGTAAGAATCCAAAAAACTACCTGCCATTGGCGCCGATTTTCTTCAAGCTAATGACCACATCGACCAACAATTGGATGCTGATCAAAATCATAAAGCTGGTGAGTGCTGCTCCACATCACTGGCCACCAAAGATTCACAATAATTACTTTACTCTTAAGTTTCTTTTTTAAGTATGTATCTTATGATTTTTGTTTGTTCATGGACAAACAACGATTTTATTTTTGCTGTATATGTATATATATATATATATATATATATATATATATATATATATTAATACGTATACTTTTATATATGACAATGAATTTTTGTCTGAAAAAAAAGTTAATTAACACTACAACTACTCCTCCCCCTCTCCTCCCTCTGCTCCTGCTCCAAACAAATAACAAAAAAAAAAATATGTATAAACCACTCCAACAAAAAATATATATATTTATATATATGAAACAAATACTAATGAAAACTGAACTGAATGAAATGCCAAATAAAAAATCGAATGAATTTTAGTTCGCGAGCCTCACGACAATTGAACCGGCGCTGGGACGCAAATTGACTCAGCCCCTAATTGAAATTATTTCCAGGTTTTTATCGGCGCGCTTTTCTTTAATCAGACCAACGAAAAATCCAATCCAGAAACTTAATTAAAAACCAGCACGCGCTTTGATTTACTCTAAAGCATTTTACTATTTACAATTTAGTTATTGAACAACCTTTATCCTTTCGTTGGTATATATTTTCGTATTCTAATTGTTTAAATGGAAAGCAACACAGATAATATTGTATACTTTTAGTAATTATTTTCCCCTTTTTTATTTAAATTATTCAAGGCAAATTGGAAAATGTGAAGTATTATATTGAAATTGTTAAATTACAACCAAAAAGTACTTCATATTCTACTGTTTTGCCAGAATCTGCATCACATTTACCACACCTTAAACTTAAAACCCTATCACACATCCAAAGAAATTAACACATATGAGCGTCGTAATTGATTATTTAAATTGTATTGAAATTACCCAAATTGACTTTGCAAATTTCAATGATACCACAACTTTTGTACACCCATGTTGATGCACATTATGTTCCATAATCCTACTCAAATAATGAACAAAGCTTATAGAGAATAAGTCTAGTCTTCAGAATTGTAATATAACTTTATCTTAAAGCAATGATAAAACAGAATATGAAACTGTTCAGCAATTATTTGATTCTATTTAAAAAAATCTCGCGATCATCAATTATCTTTGCTTCGTCACAACTATATTGTTATTCCTAATTTCTAAAAACCTTTGTCAATAAGCTTTAGTTCATCTACCCTCACCACCTCAAACCACCACGTCGTACTCCTTTGGCTTCATTGTGTTAAAAAAAACCGCTTAATTCGCTTGATTTAAAAACAAAAAAAAAAACAAAAACAAATCATAAAATGTATACCAATCAAATTGAAAAATCTTTATTTCGCTACTACAAAAAAAGACCCTGAAATACTCGATATATAATAGACTTATCATCATGAGATCCGAATCAGAAGGAAATGGACCACACCAAGATTCAAAAATGATCGATAAAACGAAACTCACAACCAGTTAAATAGGCAGAGAAATGTTCTTTAAAGTGTTGATTTACTTATTATATATTTTAACATTTTATTTTTAGTTTAGATTACAGTTTTAGTTTTAGCTTTAGTTATAGTTTTAGTTGTGGATACGGACGTTGATGATTTCGATTGTATGTAAATTATAATTTTTTGCTTGTTTCTTTTTCTCTTTGCATTTGCAGTTTGGCGCTTTAACCCCCTTAGAACCCCGGCTAGGAAAGAAATTAATAGAACCACTCACAAATCTAATTCATAGGCAAGTCTAAAATCATTGCAAAACGAACAAAAAAACTGAACTGAACTAAAACAATAAGATTCCCCGAAAGTTTTTGTGGAAAACGATTGCAACAAAGCAAGGCGAAAGCAAAGAATCGAAATATAAATGTGACCGATTAATAATCGATTGATAAATTGAAGCTGCTCGATGATTGTGCGACTCAATAATTATATATATATTAGTTCTTTTTTTATCATTTAACTGTACAAATCTTTTAACTTCTTATGTCCTTAACCTATCTCGCTCTCGTGATATCTCTCTTTCTCTAAACTTATGACTGTCGCCATCCTGCTTTAGTTTGTAATTGTTTTAGTTTTGTCGTTTGTCAATCGATATTTTTGCTTATCAAGCACAAACATTGAGAACAAATCTTATATATTCTTTAAAATCGAAAAAAGCGGAAGAAACTAACAAAAAAATCGAGCCGTTGCAGTTGTTGTTGTTGTTGCTGTTGTTGGTTTTTCTTTTTTAGTTGCCTTTTGCTGCGTTGCTTCGCAATTTTAAGTTTTCCTATTGTCTATCGCTATAATTGTTATCGCTAAAACCACTATACTAAGCTATCGATATTACTGTTGCTGTTGTTGTTGTTGCTGTTGCCATTGCTATTTGCTATATTGTTGTAGTGCAATGTTTGTCGCTTTACCGCTGCTTACTCTTAATACAAGTTCCTTTTTTCTCAAACTAATACAAACCACAACAAAAAAATAAAAACCAACCGAACCACCAACAAAAAACCAAAACAAAAACGAACCAAAAACCAAACCGAACTCACTCAACAGCACCTCGGCGATGAGTCTCCTGTACGAGTGCATCAACACGGTGATCGCAGTACTAATCAGCATCAGCAGTGGCATGCCCAACCACAGTGCCTCTATCCAGCTTTGCGTCCAGAAGCTGCGCATCCTTATCGAGGATTCGGATCAGAACTGTGAGTTATCATGTCCATTAAGAGATTCCATTAATCATTATTTCCCTTTTTGCAGTGAAATATCTAGGACTATTGGCCATGTCTAAAATCCTAAAGACGCATCCAAAAAGCGTTCAGGCGCACAAGGATCTCATTCTCGCCTGTCTGGATGATAAGGATGAATCTATTCGCCTGCGTGCCCTGGACTTACTCTATGGCATGGTGTCGAAGAAAAACCTAATGGAGATCGTTAAGCGTCTACTGGGCCATATGGAGCGGGCAGAGGGTTCGGCTTATCGAGACGAATTGCTCTACAAGGTGATCGAGATATGTGCCCAAAGTTCTTACCTATACGTGACCAACTTCGAGTGGTACCTGACGGTTCTAGTGGAGCTTATCCAGCTTGAGGCTGGCTCAAGGCATGGTCGTCTAATTGCTGAACAACTTCTTGACGTGGCCATCAGAGTACCTGTGGTCCGGCAATTCGCTGTCAACGAGATGACCAACCTGCTGGACACGTTTACTGTTTCGGCGCAAAGTAACTCTATGTACGAGGTGCTCTACGCCGCCGCATGGATTGTCGGCGAGTTTGCCGGCGAACTGGAGGATGCGGAGAAGACTCTTAACATCCTGCTCCGTCCAAGGCAACTGCCCGGTCACATCCAGGGTGTTTACGTGCAGAACGTGATCAAGCTATTTGCCCGCCTGGCCACAACGTGTTTAGAGCTTCAGGATCTGCCAGGATTAGTTAGGGTAAGTGGTACTCCTGTTAATTCTCAAAAGAGCTTTTAACTGATCGGTACTATTATTTGTAGCTCTGTGATCATGTTCTGGATAAGCTTCAACACTTCAATGGTTCAAGCGACATTGAAGTGCAAGAAAGAGCCAACTCTGCCTGCATGCTGATCGAGATGCTGCGTAACCAGCTGTCCACGTCAGACGATGCCTTGGCCATGGATACGACGACGGAGGGCGGCATTCCGCCACTGGCCATTGAGATTGTCCAGGAGATGACACTGTTATTCGCAGGAGAGCTGATTCCGGTAGCGCCCAAGGCGCAACGGAAGGTGCCCCTGCCAGATGGCCTTGATCTGGACGAATGGATCAATGCACCACCGCCGGAAGATGCGGCGAGCAGTTCATCTTCGGAGCACGATAAGGATGAGCTCTTTGTTAGCGCTTCGCAGGGTGGAACGGGAGTGGATGGTGGCGGAGGTAGTGGCGGCAAGCGGCGTCAGAGTCTGGAGCTGACGCCCGAGCAATTGGAGCGACAGCGAATGGCCCGTCTCATTGAGCAGTCGAACAATCCTCACTACCTCAAGTCCACGCCAACGGCCAGTGGTTCCTCAGCGAATGCGGATCAGTATGACAATATTGATGACATACCCATTACGGAGCTGCCGCTGGACATGGAAGGCGTTGCGGCTCTGCGTGTGGGAAGTAAGCTATAAGATACTAGTTGTATTTGAAAACTTAACCAATGAACACGCATTCTTTTCCGTAGTTACCAAGCGTTCGGACAAATATCTTCAGGAGCAGCAGGCGTCGGCACAGGGCGGCAAGGATGGCAAGAAAAAGCATAAAAAGGGAAAAAAGAGCAAAAAGGCTAAGAACAAAGTGGCTTACAACAGCAGCTCCGAATCAGAAGGAGGTAAGTCCAAGTAAACAAAATTGGAAACTTCTTTAACTTGTCCATTTTACAGAACCCAAACCCTTGCACATTGTGAACACGACGCTGGACATGCCAGAAGGTGTATCAATGTCGGACAGCGAGGACAAGGATGGCAAATACGATCCAAATGATCCGCATAGAGCTCTGGATATTGAATTGGACATGTAAGTTTTAGAATAAATGTAATTTCTAAGCTGTGATCTATATATTAAGAGAAAATGTGTATAACAGAACGGACTTCGAGGCACCCGCGGTTAGGTCGTCGTCTAAAAAATCAGCGGCGGGAAAAGAGAATCTCAAGGTGCCAGCGGAAACAGCCGGCAGTAGTAGCACTTCCAAGAAGGACCGGAAAAAGGACAAAGACAAGGACAAAGAAAGGAAATCGAAGCGTGAGCACAAGGAGGGCAAGAGAGATCGCAAGGAGGTCGCTGCCCAGCCTGTGATCGATCTCATCGATGCCGATACGCCCACTCCCAGTCCCAGCCACATCTCCGCCCCCAGCAACAGCAACGAGAACAACAATATTTCAAACATCCTTCCAGATGCTGCCAGCTCCAAGCATCATAAAAAAAAGAAGAACAAGGAGAAATCACGGGAAGCCGAACCCAAAGGAATGGGTAGCAGCATTATAGATATGGGAATGGAGGAGGAGCAGCCGGAACAAGAGGAGGGGCAGGTGGCATCCAAGGCGCACAAGAAGAAGCATAAAAAGGAGAAGACTCAGCGCAGTAAGGAGAAGAAGGCTTCCGAATCTGCATCAGCATCTGTATCCGTTTTGGCCAGCGACTACGAACAGCCATTGGGAATCTCAACGCCCAGCAAAGAGATTTTTTAATTGCTAAGCTCCAAGTTCCACTATTATAATTATCATTATTACGATTATTATTTTTTTTTATATAATCTCGATTCATTGCGCGTTTATCCAACCAAAAAGGATGAAGCGAAGCGAGCTTCAGACTTTCCATTTTCGTTAAGTTCAAACAATTGCCTCCTAAAGAAAAAAACAAACAAATTATCGCTGCGATATAAAAAGAAAACCAACATTGAACAAATTAAAATTGCTAAAATTAAAACAAAATCAACATAAACCGTATATATAAAAATATAAATATATAAATAATTATTAATATATAGAAGTGTAATTTTAAAATATAAAATGCCGCCAGTCTGCCAATTGCGGCTTAAAAGAAGAAACAAATGGAGATATATATTGATCAGCTATAAAATCATAAATCGATACTGATCTGATCGATTCCTGTGTACTATCTATTTTTGATGAATTTGTAGCCTCTAGAGCATGCGATTCCACTAAACACACCCACGAAAAAAACACAGACAATTATACATATACATATATACCGATAGTTATATGGATATGGAATTTTATAAACAAATCCCACACAGAATAGAACAAAAAAAACTTCATGGATTGTAAAATAAAAGGAAAGAAATGATAATATATGTATACATGTGAACCATATGAATCAAATATAAAGTACTGCTATACCATAATTAATTACTAACTAACTGAGAAAGAAACGGAACAGATGCTAAGTGAAATTATACATACATACATGCTATATTATATACAAACACCCACACACACACACAAACACAACCACATAAAAAATATATAAACGTTAAATAAATGAAAAGTACAATACAGTTGAATTTAAATGGGATTTAATAAGAAAGATTTGTGGTATAAAAATAATAAATTATTTACATTTACGAAATCGTATTGAGTAAAATTTCTTAATATCCATAGCTCAACCACTTTTTAAATATAAATAAATTTCAGTAAAAGACGTACATTTGATCATTTTAAATTTTATTCATTTAACAAAAAGTTGGAATGAAATAATACAAGAGTCGCTTAAAAAAAAAGAAAGAAATTCTTTAACCATTACAGTTTGGTTTTCAAAATGATTACACTTTTTCAATAATAACAAAACATTAAGAAACAGTTTTCGATCTGAAACAAAAATGGTAATTTTAAATACTAATTTAATATGTAGTCCTTTATTTCAATAGCATTTTCTGTTCATTTCTTTTTTAAAGACCATAAATGCTTTTCATTTTGTTTACTACCTAAAAAATATAAATAATGCTTGCATAAAGTATTAACTTTTAAAACAAGCAAAAAATAATTTAAATTCAAACCATTTAAGGCTGTAATTTTTATAACTCTTTTATAAACTATAGAATATCAATTTCGAACAGGAACAAAAAAGCAATTAAGAATACAAAAACTGTGAGGATCTGATGATGATCATATCCAATCCAATTACTGGAGCTCGTATTTCCCCAGATCGGCATCCCGGCCATTCATTAAATATGCATTAATAGCAATCTGGCTGAGCACCTGGACACCGCATTGCTTGAGATGTGCCATATCCCTGGGTGACAGCGGCGCTTTCTTTACATCCACAAAGCAATGAGTGGCAGTGGAGCATATGGGATCGGCAGAAAATGGTGAATTTGGCTCTAGGATGCAGGCTCCTCCGGCACGCAGCACATTCTTGATGGGGGCCCCGCTACGCTCGCTCATGCTGAGAATCACACGATGGTCGGAGAAGGCGCCACCGCCTCGAGCACTTAACTCCAAGCGCCAACGATGAACGGCAGCAGCTATGGGTTCCTCCTCTGGCGCTAACGTGGGCAAATTTATTGCCTTTGGATTTCCCCATTCGTAAAGTGCTTCATCCAGAAATTGACCACGCGCATGACACTGTTCGATATACTGAAGATTGAGGATCCATTTCCCTGCCGCAATACAGGCTAGCATCTTTTCGCCGCGATTCGGACGTTCGCATATCAAATGGGTGCAGGCATTATCATAGTTCACCAGGTTTTCGCACAACTTTCCGCCCAGTTGGGTGATCCGCTCGATTAATTCAGCCCGCTTTTCATCATCATCGCCGCACGAGATGCTGAAACAGGGAATGCCCCTGTACTGCATCTTTGGGGATCCGCCAGAGGATCTCCTCTTTGCTGCATTAAATTCCGCGGGATCACGCCATTCTACCATGTGTTCGGTGCCCAAAGCGAAATCCTCGGACTCGAAGGGCTGCACATACTGGACCTCGCTCTCGCCGCATTCCATGTCGTTGTCGTGACTGCGTTTCAAGCTATTCCTCCGCGATTCGCAGTTCTTCAAGTAGTCTGTGATCTGCTTGACATCTGGTGCCATAACAGGAGCTGCCGACTCCTCGAAGCTAATCTTGTCGAAGTTAATGGTACTTTGACCCTCTTCGCTAACAGTTGGTCCATCTGATCGCCGTGGAGCTGCTGTTTCTGTTGGACTCTGTGTATTGGGTACGAAGGGAGATTGGGTTCCGGTGCGAGGTGAGTTCATGGACACCCTAAGAGGCGTCTTCTTGCCCACCGAAAGCTTTGGTGTCTTCGGAGACCTATCAAAGTTGAGTTTGGTGGCTTGAGTTTTAATTGGCGGCTTTTTCTTTTGAGTAGGTGGTTCCTCATCCTGCTGCACTTGGACATCATCGTAGTCAATTCCCAGGGTCTCGCATGTAATCCGCATCACTCGCTTCCTGATCACAGCTAGCGGTGTGTCTGGTTTTATTTTCTGGGTTGGCAGCCGCCAGCGCCGTTCGAAATCATCGGCCATCCGCTGCTGGAACTCTGGAGTAAGACAAAAGTCGGGAATACCCGGTGCTGGCCGTTGATGCTTGCGACTGACGGGCGTGCAGGCTTGTCGCCGAATGCGTTCCAGTTCCGGAGTTTGGTTTTCTCGCATTTCACGAATGATCTCACGGACGCAATCCTTGCCCTCTTCCGTATCTAATCGCTGGACGAACTGCTCTAGAAAGTCGAAGTTGTATTTCTGGGCGCCAACCTGGCTAAGTGGCGTGCAAGGAGAATCGGGTGACGCTGTGGAACTACTGGAACGATGGCGTGAGTTACCCCCTGGAATTCCAGATAGTTCGGATATCCGTCTGTTGCGGAGAGGGGTAAGTTCTGGAGCTCCTGACATTGAACTGGGTGTAGCAACAGATGTGACCGGCGCTGCCGGTTGGTTTTCCGCTTCCTCCATGGTGACCTCTGGTCCCGCCACCAATGTAGTTTCGCCCTGCCTTCTAGGTGTCCTGGTGTTGCTCTCCCGCAAACGTGGAGATATAGGGAAATCCTCAGGACTCTTGCCAACCAAGTGTCCGGTATAGGGTAACTTTTGTCCAGTGCGGGCGCACTGAACCAGCCACTCGGATGTGACTACTGGATAGTGCCATTTAATGGCACCTTCGTACTTGGAGCCCTCAGCACTGGGGCACACCAGTAAAGGTTTCTCCTTTTTGATGAAAGTCTTATTGACGGAGGCGCCAAGTAGCTCTGCGACTGCATTAATAAAATCCCGCTCCAATCCCGCATAGATGGACACCACAATAGTCATTCCTTTAAGAGGCTGATACAGTGCAGTAGCAGGCACATGTTTGTGGTAGTATTCCAATGGGAGTAGCTGATTTTTCTTCATACAGCTTTCCATAAACAGCTCAGTGACTACATGGCGAGCCTTGACGGGCAGCTCCTTAACGTCGAAGGCAACCTCAAAGCTGACGATGGCATAATCCACTTCATCCGCAAAGCTCGAAGGCACTAACAAGCCCTGGGCACTCTCGCACTCGGTCAGCATTTGGTTGTAAAACTCAGCGTTAAAGCATTCCTTGTGCACATACACGGAGACACCCGCGAAGTAGTCCAGCTTATCGAAATCAATGGACAATGCGCTGGCACTAAGATCAGGCAAAGCCACAGCAGCGACAGGATTGGGATTGGCTACCGAGTTGCGCATTCTTATATCCATTTGAGTAGAACTAGCTGCTGGTTGGAGGAGACTGACATCCGCCGGCGGCAGTTGTGCCACTGCTCCTTGATCCTGTGAGTACTGATCAAGCAGGGTATGGTCCGGCTCCTCATGTTCCTGTTGCTGCACCGGATCTGGTTCCTGATCAAATAACTTCTTTTTGATGGGTAATGTTGGCTGCTTAAAGCTGTGATTCATAGAGCGAAGGGTTCGCTTGCTAGCAGGCGAGGCTATGTCGGGTTCTCGATTCTGTGGAAGCGATACACGATGGACAAGCTCACTGACTAGCCGGCCAGCTCGTATGCTTTCCAACAGCCAATCCAAACGTACCACATGAACCGAACCCATAAGACCATCGCGCTGCCATTGTCGATACTCGGCGTCATCCAGTTGACCAACAATGATGTGAGAGATGCCTTCATTGGCCTCATCGTATCGGGTGGCTCCGCCTGTATTCAGAACCCTATTGAGCTTCTCCCGCTCCTCCGTGCGGAAGCCACTCAAGTACACACAGCAACCGTCCAGAAAAGCACCTGCCTTCTTGGCCTGCCGCGGGCAAATCTCGGCCAGCACCTGCTGATAGTTCCTGCTACTGCTGGTGGCCTGCTTAAGCAGATCTTTGGCGGGCGAGCTGGTGCCCACACTACTGACGGATTCGTTAACAACGGTCAGATCGCTGCACATACGCCGCGAGCCAGAGACAAAGCTGATCCTGGAGAGATCCGAAAGTTGTGTCTGATCTGCATTAGAACCGGCAGTTAAACGAGTGCCCTTGGTGGGCGTAGAGGCCGTTTTGCCTGGTTTTATCTCGTATTTCTTGGTGGGCAGGGCATAGCCGCGATTTGAACTATCAAAAATCCATTCTGGCATCAGGACATCCTTCTTGTATCGTATGGCAGCCTTGTATTTCTCGGTATCAGTTTTTGACTGTTCGGTTATGACAATGTCCACCACTTGAGAGCGGAACGCGCGATGATAGATGCCGCCATTTTCGTTGACTAGTCGCATAACCTGATCCTTGCGCGCCGTATCTAAGCCGCTGCATGTGATGTTTGCCCCAAAGAAAGTGGGAAGGCGGTACTTGTCGAAATCGGGATCCGTGGCACTGATGCTCTCGCGTTCACTGCGTCGACTTTGGTCCCAGACGTACTGCACCCAGTCGACATGCATTACGGGCACCCCGTTTAACGTGGCCTGTTCGTATTTGCTGGACTTGATGGTGTTCGATATTAGGTGGGTGGTGCGGTGACCGAAACTTTGAAAGTAAATTCCGCCCATCCAATGTATAAGCTTGCTCAGTTCCTCCTTCTTCTGTGGCGTTATCCCCGTTGCCGAGACCTGCAGATCTCTCATGGCCGTGGTATAAATGGCACTGCTGCCATCGGGAATTGGTTCATTTCGCCGTAGGCAATTTAACAAGCAAGGTGGCCCCAAGATCAGGGCTCTCGTCTGCTGCAGCTGCTCAAAGAAATCGCCCTCGAACTGGGTCAGCACAAAGACATCCTTTTTAGTCAAGTTGCCGGCAGCTATCAGAGGATATCCTTCGCTGGGCTTTATCTGTCGAATCTGGGTCTCAGCTAGCTGCTGGCCAAGTAGTTCTCGGGACGCCTCAAATTGCTCAAGAGTGTCCGCCTCCTGGCCGCCAACGTCGCCCGGCTTCAGGTTATTCACGAAGTAGGCGCAGATGGACTCGTCCATACTCATGCTCATGATGGCGTGTGTGTTTTGCTCCGTGATTCGCTGCGAATTGCCGTGGTTTTCGCACTTTTCTTTTTTGCGTACGCTATTTTGGCGCCGTTTGTTGTTGCTTTGAATTTTTTGGCAACGCTGCCTTCAAGTTCGTTGGCAATGCTGGTCTAAACTATCTGGCAAGGCCAGCTCTGAGTTTATTGTACTTAGGCATATAAATTGGATTCTTTTTAACCGTATTGAGTTCGTATGCCAATATTAACTAGGTATAATGTTTAATTAAACTTTAAAATATGTTACCAGTTTGAGAAAAAATAATTTAATTGCTTAAATTTGGGCATACCAATCAGATATTTAATCACATTTAGTTCTAAGATTCGGTTAATCACAGTTGTATTAAAGCCTCATTATTTAAAACCTAAAAACAAAGCTCTTATTAATGAGATTATCAATAACTATAAATAAAAAAAAATCTTATGATTTCCGTTAAAAACATCGATATATATTTGGCAGAAAGAACAGTTGAGTGAATGTTTCGATACTAGACATTATCGATAGAACTTACCGTCGATGGCTTCGCAGCTCTAAAAGAAAGAAAGAAAGGAGAAAGGAAATTGTACTAATATAATAATAATAATAATAGTGGTAACCACGGGACTAACTTGTGGGACATAGGACTTTTGTCTGCCCATACACCCTAACACACACACACTTTTAGTATTTTGCACGGGCAAAACACTCGTATAAATGCAATGCCAACATGTCATTGTATGTGTGGTGACCGCTGATATAGAATAATAAACCAAATCAGAGCAGAGAAAACTAAAGCCATAAGCTATATCGGATCGGATATCAGGCAATTCCAGTGACCAGTCTCCGTTATCCATACCAAATGGGTAACTTTGTGAGCAGGCAGAATGCGGCGGTCGAGGAGGCAGACCCAAGTACGAACAATGCCTACAAATACCCACCGAGGATGGGCAACTTCTTTGGAACCCACTTCATTATGGGTGGCGAGCGTTTCGACACGCCCCAACCGGAATCGTACTTGTTTGGCGAGAACGCGGATCTCAATTTCCTGGGTAATCGGCCCACGGCCTTCCCGTATCCCCCACCACAGGCCAATGAACCGACGAAGACCCTGAAGAGTCTGGTCAACATTCGCAAGGAATCGGTGCGTTTCGTCAAGACCCTGAATGACAAGAAGATGGGCGGTGTACTTGACAAGCCCAAGATGAAGGACATTGACCGGGATCTGGATCTGGAGAAGGAGAAGTCTAATGTAACCATCGAGGATGTGGACGGCAATGTGCTCTGCTCAATGGGATTGGGTGGCGGAGATGCCGACATGTCGCCGCCACCTCCACCTTGCTCATACAACATCGAGTTTACCTTCGATTCGGACGCCAAGTGCGCCATTACTATCTACTACTTCTGCTCGGAGGATGTTAGTCCCAGTGGCGTGACGCTGGTGCCGCGCGAGGGCCTTACTTCGGAGACATACCACTACGAGAAAGGAATTAACCAGTGTTTTTCGCAGCCGGGTCACGTCTTTAACCCACAGCAGATGCCCGAGGATGAACTGGGCTATAGCCCCGGTCGGGAACAGTACCCTGTTGCTATTCATTGTGTGGTTGAGGAAGGCAGCGACGAGTGCCGCCAGTCGCACACTACCATCTGTGTGATCGACCATCATCCGGAGAATGGCAGCTATGTTCTTCGTGCCCTCAAGCAGAAGATCTTCGTGGATGGCCTGTGCTACCTTCTGCAGGAGATTTACGGTATCGAGAACAAGGCGGTAAATAAGACATCCCTGGACGAGGAGATCGACGATCATGGGAGCGAATGTGTTATCTGCATGAGTGAGACCAGAGACACTTTGATTCTGCCTTGCCGCCACCTCTGTTTGTGTAATTCATGTGCGGATTCGCTGCGCTACCAGGCCAACAACTGCCCCATCTGCAGGGCACCGTTTCGGGCGTTGCTTCAGATTCGAGCTGTCCAGAAGGGAATCAGCACGCATGTGCTGCACCAGAACACACCCACATCTGCGGCCGGTGAGCCGGCACAAGTGGATGTGCCACCGGGCTATATTCCAGTCTCACTAATCGAGGCGCTCAACGGGCCTCCGCAGTATGTGGCCAGGACTAGGTGAGTTAAGTGTTCTCTAAAACCAAAAACGTTTCTGATCTCGTGTCCCCCTACTTATGTCAAGAACCAGCGAACACGACATCACAGACTCTGCCGCCACTGTGGCCGCATCAACAATGACCAGTGCCGATATTAAGGCCACATCGCCCATTAAGTCCAGCAGTCAGCGTCGGCCGAAGATCAAGAAGAACGCTTCGACATGCACGTCAACCAGTGAGGTAGGCACCATTACTAACCAATCTGGCGGCGGTAATGGGTCCTCCACACACTCTGTCGAGATCGAAACCGATCCGAAGAAGTCCAGCACGGCCACATGTACGTCGCCCACTTTGGGGGCATCCACTTCGCCAGAACCGAAACAGGACAAATTGCAGATCGTCAATGAACGGAAGTATCCCAGACCTACAGCTGGATCTGGCGGTGATGGCTCTGCGGGCACCGATGACGATGTGGACAGTGAAAACGAAAAGCTATCGCCGCTTCTATCACCAGGCAGCAAGAGCAAGAACGTATCTAGCAAATCTCTGAAGCAGGTGGTAGCTTGCCTGGAGGCGGATGATGTTGATAAGAGTGGCGGTGGCGATGGACCATCAGATGATTCCAGCCTCAAGAAGGGTTCCTCCCTAAAGCGCACCAAACCAAGGCCCGAACTAAGCGGAGGCGGGGGATCTTCACCCTCTGAGGCAACGGCAGAGGATTCTGATTACTACACACCGGAGGATACTCAGAACTCGATATTAAGCCCACTGTGCCCCACGGAACGAGCCAAAAGCGGTGATCCCCTGGGAGCCGGAAGCTGTGGAAATGGAGGCTTAGGCGTTGGCAGGAGTGCAGGATCAGTAGGCGGACCAACTGGAGTAGGGCCAGTAGTCGTGGGCTTCAGTAGTGCGGTAAAGAAAAACCTACACAAAAAGTCCACATCAGTGGGCAATATGGTGGGCTCCGGTTCGGTGGCTACGGTCGTGGACTTAAAGTCCAACAATGTGAGCTCCCTTCCAGGTGCGTTGTAATCCTGTTTAAAAATAATCCTTGATTTAAAAACCATATATTATTTCTATTTAGATATGCTGGACAGCCCAATTAGCGGGAACTCGGCCTCGACGCGAAGTTCCAGTGATAGCTACTCCTCCAGCTCATCCACTAAGCAGCTGCTCAGCTCCAATCCAACCACTACGGCGGCCAACATCATTGTTGATGACAAGACAGCTCTGCAGAATGCCGTCAATGTTTAGAGCCGGTCTCAGTTTAAATTCGCGGAATTTTTACGTTTCGTTTTAGCCTTGCGTTTACTCTATTTATTCGTAGTCACCTAGATTTAGTTAAATCAATGCTGCTTCCCCGCCCGCAGGAACAAATAATATGAGGAGAATGAGAATGAGAATGAGAATGATAAGGAGGGAATGGTCAGGAGCAGAAGGAGGAAGGCCACCAGGACACAACACTTAACCAGTATACAGTATACAGACACCACAGACACGGAAAGACACACGTCCCGCATGCATGTGTACGTAGTTTAATCTAGCATAATGGCTTGGGTATATAACAAATAAACTAAATCAAATAAACAATGGCGCCTAGGGCGCTGCATTCCACAATATAAATCGAATCAAATAACTAATATTAATGGTTGGAGTGTGGAGTACTTATTATTGTTCATTAAAGTTTAAAATCATTATAACATTGTTAATTATTATCATAATGCCATGCTCCATTTTTAAATTTATTTTGATTCCATAATTAATGGCTATTTTTTTCCAATAAATCTTATTTAAAATTACCTATAGTAATCTAGATTCGATTTTTACATTATCATAAAGATTTGATTTAAAATATTTTTAGAAAATTACAAGTACCCAATTAAAAAATTATAAACAGGCAAAAAATTATAGATAATATTAATGATTTATAATATTATTCATAGTTAAAATAATATTACGTATACATTGCAGTTTTTGATAGTTATTGTAACTTTTGATTTCATTTTTGAATTGATTTTTTGGTAGCATGTTTTGTTAATATTTAATTTTTTTTATTATTTGAGTTGATTTTTTGGTAGTATGTTTTGTTAATATTTAATTTTTCTATTATTTGAAAATTAAATATTTTATTAATACTAGTTAAATAACAAATTAAAATTAAACTTAATTGTTCAATATCGATAAGACCACCGTTCAAGCTGCACTATCGATTGCTTTCGATTGGTCTACCCGCGCTGCCATCACTAGAGGTCACTCTTGGAATTGTCCAATTGGATTTGTTTACCTTTCGCCAGTTTAAACTTTTCGGTGGTTTTCGCGTGGTAAAGTGACTGAGGAGTCGCGGTGTGAATTGTGCGAAGGATCGAGGAAAGCCCATTGTTTTGCAGAAGGTACGTAAGCAGGACCCGGATCTCGTCCTGCGACTCGGAGTCCTTTCACCTTTTTGGCACTCCGCGATTGCCGGACATGTGCGTAATTGATTTTTCGGTCAGTGGTCAAGCATTATTTATTTACCAAATTTACCCAACCACCGCACCTCCGCCAGCAACCCCTACCAATTACAAAACATTCCGCATTTGTTTTCACATTTTTTTTTTTGGTTTGTTTTATTGCAAATCTCAATAGAAAAACTTCCAGCAAAAAAAAAACAACACACACACACTAGGACTTTTAACATTATTTTAGGGATTAACTGTAGGTACAGAGATCGGGATTACATATGCATAAAGTTATATAGATAGATAATTTTGCTAATCATTTCCTTATCGTTTTTTTTTTTGCGTAACAAAGATAGACACGGGGGGTTCAGATTAAATTCGACTAAAATTTTGAAACCAAAAATGTGGCTTACGCCGAATCTGCTGTGTAAAATAAATACACCTGGACGAGAATCTGGAGCACCATATTGTCTGTTGAAAGGAAAATCTGGGTAATATGACTCTAGCTAAACGATCCCGAAGTTCCGGTGTCAACTATTTCGGTGCTCCGTTCGATAAAGTGCGGGATTTGCGCTTCTTCAGCTTGGTCTTCACCTTCCGGACAAGATTAACGGTGTCCAGCGAAATTCCTGTTGAGGATTTATTGGCCTGGACGTTTCCATTGCTCCGTTGGTATTGCATTTGCCCGGACGATGATCCCATGGCACCCGTGCTGCTCTTGGCCTGCAATCCGGCAGCATTCCTCATTCGTCGAGAGCTGCCACCTGGCATATTGGCGGGCTGTTGGACGGCCGTGATTACTAGCCCACCGGTCTTGAATTTGTTGGGTGCACGTCCACCACCGCCGTTGCCTTGCATATGACCCATCACACCGGCCGAGTGCATCCGACCTCCTACGGATCCGGCTCCCACCTGACCCTTGAACAACATCCGCTGGTGTTGCTGATGCATATGTTGCTGCTGCTGTTGCTGCTGCACTGCAGATCCTCCGGCACTGTTACGACTACGAGCGAATCGTGTCACTAGTTGAGTAGTCTCTGCTATCTTCATCATGCTGCTGGACTTGCGCTTGACCTTTCCACCGGATTCGGCTGCCACCAAAGCTTGGATGACTTTGGCCTGGCCTGTTTCCGCCGACTTCTTCATCATGTGTACGGGCTTGTAGGCTTGCTGCCCGCGGTCGCGATCTCGATCACGATCCCTTGGATGTGGCGGCTGCTGATGCGGATCCTCCACCTTCATCAAGCGTTGCGCTGGCGGCGGCTGAGAGCTCTTGTGCTCCTCCTGTTGCTGCCATAGGAGCAGCTTCTGAGAACAGGCACTGCAAGATAAAAAGACGTTAGAAAAGGCTACACTACTGGACTTTAATCTCGGATGATGCACTTACTTGAACAGATCCACTTGCTCGAGTTTTCTGGGCTTGCGTGGTGCACCAATAAAAGCGGGTGGCGCGCCCATGGCAATCCCACCGGAGGCAGCTGTGGGATCCCTGCCACTTGAGGTAAACATGCCACGGCTCTGGCCACCTCCACCGGCTGCAACTCCTCCTCCCCCAGCACCGCCAGCACTTCTTATACCCGCAGTAGTGTTGGCCATTTGGGGTCCGGCTATCGAGTGACCCTTATACCAGGCTAATGGACGCCCATCCGCATCACCGTGTGCTCCTGTCCAGACTTTCTTCTTCAACGAGAGCTTAAGCTGCAGGTCATCCGCCGTTTGAACATTGCCTTGCCTCTGGGGAATGAAATTGCTAGGAACACTCCTGAAAAAATGAAAATTATTATATAATATATTAGCAGATTAGGAGTACCCACCTCCTGGGCGGCGGTTTGGTCATCGTCTTCACTGCTGGCTTGGATTCGGTCATGTAGAAGTTGGCCTTGCCATGACCAGCACTATTGCCATTGGGTATTTCCTGCTGATCGAGATTGTGCCAGGAGTAGGTGCGTCTGGCGGATGTCCCAGTACCACCGGACTGCCTCTGCATCATGCCCATGTGATGGCCACCTGTGTCCAATTCCGGAGCAGTGCGAGGAGTCAGCTTGTAGACATCCATCTTCTTGCCACCACCCGGTGTGCCACTCTTCGAGGGTGTTGTCACAATCAGTTCCGGTGGCATGTGCGCCGCCTTCGGTTTCTGGACCACCGTATCACCAATTTCCTCAATGTATCGCCTCTGCAGATCACTTTGGAGCAACGTGTGCCGAAGTGGAGCCACTGCACCGTAACCGTTTTGTCCGGATGTCGGCGAGTGCTCTTCGTCGTCGGTGGAGAAGTGCAGATCCGAACCGGGATCCGTTGTGGGCAAATCAAGAGTGGTGCGTACCACCTCGCCGCGTTTCTTTGGCGTCTTGCCCCTAACCTTAGTGCGACGCGCCTGAATGGTGGACTAAATGGATTAGATGTGGGAGATTCGGGGCGAAACCAGGAATAAACAAATTAGTGGTGCTAGGGTGAGTGCTGGGTGGTGCTGATGCACTGAAAGAAAAGCTAACTACGAAGGGTTTTATTCATTATTTCATAAGTAAAAATCATTAGAAGGATTTCGAAAAGATTTCTCATAGAATTCTAGTGAAATTTTTGATAGGGAATTGATAATGATTTTTACTTCGTTAGGTAGATTATAGCTATGGCTTATACCTTCTTACGGCGATAGATGTAGATGCGTCGGTTGGCCAACCAAAGCCGGAAATTGCGATCCACGTGCAGTTTTTGATTGACCACAGGCTTCTTTTTCTCTATGGGCATAAACTTTCTCTTTTTTCCTGATTTCTTGGACCCACCGCCAGTGCTCTTGGCTTTACGCGTGATCTCTTTGCTGGCTCCGGTGCTGGCACTTGAGCAATCCGGATCTCGTAGTGATTCCGATTGAGAGGAATCCATGCTATCGGTACTTTCCGAACTCCGAGCCCCAGTTGGTTGGGGACTTTTGATCGGCGGCTTCCTGGCCAATTGCCTGATCGGTTGGCTTTGCTGAGTTGGTGTTGTGGGTGTGGCGGGTACGGCATCACTGTTAGCTGTACCGCCACCACCACTTACTGCAATTGCACCTCCTCCACCTCGCAGACGCTTCGTATTTGGAGACGTCTTGCCACCCATTTTGTGACGCCTTCTCTTCAAAGTGGTTAGAGTTTTGAATTTGCGCTGGAACAGGGGCGTAAAGTAGATCCTGTCCAGTTCGTGCATCACCTTGCGCATGCGTCGCATACGGAACTGCATTTTGGAATATGTAAAAGTGCCAGTGCAGTGCAGTGCAGGAGAGGATGTTGAGTTTACCAACTTACCTTGCGAATTTCATGGATTACCTCCGGCGAACTGGGCGGTGCACGGGTGGGGGCACAACATGGTCCCTCCAGATCGGATGCCGTTATCGAGTGTTTGCCCTCATTATCCGAACTGGAGCTGCAGTTGCCCTCGTCGCTAATGGGTTAGTAAAGCATTCAGGATTAGTAGAAGGTTAGTAGAAGTAGAGTAGTAATATGGTTAGAAGACCCACCTTGAGTAATCCGACAGAGGGATATTCAATGGCTCGTCGGCACTGGAGCCTTCTCGCATCAGTCTTTCGATAATTTTGGATCGTAGCCTGTCCTGTTGTTTGAGTAAATTTAAAATCTATTGTAAATGTTAATGCATTTGGATTAGTGAAAAATCATACACTGGCAAAAAAGGAAAAATTAAGTATTATAAAGTTCAGAAATTATAATCAATGCAAGTGTGGACAAGATAATCAAGCAATATTATTACTAAAAGCAAAACTGTTAAAGCTTAATGTGGAAAAGCGAAAAGAGAACTTAATCTATAACCAAAAGACAACTTAAATCATGTGATGTAGATATGTGGTATTTATTTCAAAAAAATAATAGTTTTCCGGTTATAATAATACGGTTACGCTTATGACTAGCAACATCGAAAATAACGCGAGTTAAAATTAAAGTTACTAAGGTTAAAAAATAGAGAGCTCGAGTGCCTGGCGATGCTGTGCTGGGTGTGTGTTACTATCTAAGTTACGTTTGTGCGGGATCAGGTGGTGGTGGTGGGTGTATATATATGTATATATATATTGATTGAGATAATCTAAGTACCCATTGCGTGGATAGGATATCCATTTGGGACTCCTCTATTCACGCAACTGGGTGATCAAAAACATTAGAAAAACTGCGATACGCGCAAATAGACAGCATTAAAATTAATTCCATTCAATGCCGCACATACATAATCCCCGATCGAGTATGCATATATGCCGATGATATATATGCCCATATATGTATTGTACATATATCTGCCATATAACTCCTGTGGCTCTGGCCGATGTGTGAGTGTGATTGTGTGTTTTAGTTTGAAGTTGTCTTTGGACATATATATATACATACGAAAATATGATAGGATTTTGGTTATGGATTTTGGGATTTGAATTCTGGTTCAGCACAGCAGCGCTTATTTTGCGATAACAATTACTCTTTACGATAAACAATTTACGATTACAAATCAACGATAACTGGCACAAAGTTGCATTTACAGAAATATGGCATCGTCGTCGTCGTGTGTGTGTGTGTGAGTGTGTGTATGTGGGATGGAGAACCTTCCTAGGAGACACTTTTCTCCACAGAACGTTTCACTTTCAGTTTGTCGTTCATTATACATCCCTGATCGGCCATTTTCTGTAATTTCAATGCTTTCTGTTCGCGTTTCTCGCGTTTTCTTATCTTTTTGATTTGTTTAAACAACTTGGCGTGCCGCTTTACTTTGTTCGGATTCTCATCGCAGTAGTCCAAAAGTGTCTCACAAAATGCTCGTCCCATGTGCTCGTAATCCTGAAAAATTGTTTTTCACATTCCAATATTAATCAAGTTTAATCGATTTAAAAAAAAAATGTAATCACTAACCTGTGTGTTAAAGTGCGTTCCCTTGCGCGATCCCAGCGAGGAACCACCGAAGGAGGCCTCGATCGTATAGCTGTTGGTGATGCCCAGCATCCAGACCACAATACGTCCGGTGCCCTCCTTGCTGCGCTGGATCTTGAACTTGCAGCTCTCGAAGGAGAACTAAGATTTGATATAACGAGATTATTAGTGATCAGTTTTTGATACTTCTTGACTGTCCCTGGTAACACTCACCCGATCCGCACTGTTCTTGTGCAACATCAGGGGAAAGACCTGCTCGGTTAGCTTCTTCTCCGGGTTGCGTTTGTTCTCACAGCCATATATAAATATGTTGTGCTTTCGTGAGTGAGCGTGCATATCACAGTACATGGCCACGCCGCATTCCTCAATCAGTCTGTTTGTCAAAGAATTAAGTTAATAGGAAATAGAGAAACTAATTCAATCAAGTTAACTAAGCTTTAAACTCACCTTCTAATCATGGCTTTGGTATACCAAATGGATGGATATGTCTCGCGAATGACCGTGCGGTACTGTCGATTAAGATCCTTGCCGGTCAGCGAGTTTCGGGTGTTGCCCACGATGACACCATCGGGATTCAGCATCGGCACCAATTTGAAAATGAACTTGTGCCGCAAACGCTTGGCCACCGTCGTATCGCCCGTGATAAAGTCCATTAGACCCTTCATCATCCACGAAGCAGGCGTCTCACTGGGATGCACACGCGCCGACACCACAATCGATTTCTTTCGCTATAAATTTCATAAAAATATTATACTTTCTGTATATTTTTTTTAAGGAGTTAAAAAGTTAAAATAGCATTTCAAGTTTATCTTTAAATTTATGGCAAACAAGTCATTAGAACTTTTGCTATCAACTTTGTTTTTGCATAATGAATGGGGTTTGAATTACAAAACCCAAAGAGTTATGTTTATCTAAGCACACTTTTTGTTGAAGGAGGTGGAAGAAAAGTTCGCCTGCAGATTAATTGCTATAAGATAGGTGAACTCAGCTCACCCGCATGTTCTCCTCGTTGGCTGAGGGCGCCGTCACCGTCAGGTAGTAGACATTATTGCCGGCCAGAGTGCGGCATAGAAGGCGCAGTTTACAGAACTTTGACTTGACCGGATGACGTTGGATCTCCATGAGGTAGTCCTGCAGGTCGCTATAAGTGTACGGGTAGCTGTGCGCAAAGAACACGGTGTCATCGTCGTGCTCAAATTCGATGGTGAAGGTCAGCGTATACGTCGAGTTGTCCTCGTCATCCTCGTTAGCGCTATTACTGGCACTTCTGTTGGTCGCAAAAAAAAGGATAAATCAGTGGCCTAGGGGCATGACTAAATCCACTTACTCATCATCATTCCGGTAGTAACAGATGTTATCTCCGCATCTTCGCCAGCCTTCGCTCTTCTCCTTGGCACCCAGCGTGGAATACATCACTGGCTGCATGCCGTCATTGTAGAGGCTGTCCGACTTGACCAGATTGACAATGGAGAAACGATAAAACATCTTACGTCTGGTGTGCCGTACACGAAAATAGAACCACTGCTTGGATCGGCTGGTATAGAGATCTGGTCGCAGGTAGAGCTCATAGAAGGTGGGCGTGATTTGAACCGCCTTGGCCAGATTGCCGCTCTCAAAGCGCGATTCAAACTCCAGGCCATCGTACTCCTCCGGATTCATGGGATGACAATTGGTCACGAAACGTGCACCACCGACGGCCGAACGGCTGAACTGTGCTTGGGGTAAATCGGAGCATAGAAAAGATTGCGACGAGTTGGTCGCCGTCGTTTGGTTAGTACTTGTGACCGAATTCAAGGAGCTGGTCGTCTCCTGGCTGGTCATTGAATTCAGCAGCTGCTGCTGATCCTTGCTCAGCCGGAAGACGTTGTTCGCAATTGGAGAAGAGGTGCGAGTAGTGCCAAGATTAGTGCCAGTGCCCGTGCCCGCGCCCGCTGCCATTCTTATGTCATGTTCTTTGCCACCCAAGCAACCGTCTTTGTCGCGGTGCCGCCTTCTGGCCAGGGCCGCTGCCGCTGCCGCTGCTGCCACTGTGGCAGCATGGGTTTGGGGTACCGCCCGAGGTGGGGGACGTATTTGCCCCTGCCGACTCCTTGAGCGTGCAGAGTCCTGCTGCTGCAGGCTACCAGCTGGGGAGGGGATTGGGTTATTGTAGGGATTAAGGACTGGGAGGATCTCAGGAAGGGAAAGCTCTGTTGCGGAACGTTTAGGATCACGTGAGCCCTTAACCTTTGTTATGTAATTTTAAAAAACTAATAACTTAAGCTATCCTCTAAGCAGAGCTTTCACTTCACTTGCTAGTCTTTTGTTTTTCTAAAAAAAAAGCAACTT
Source organism: Drosophila eugracilis (assembly GCF_018153835.1). Taxonomy (NCBI): domain Eukaryota; kingdom Metazoa; phylum Arthropoda; class Insecta; order Diptera; family Drosophilidae; genus Drosophila; species Drosophila eugracilis. The sequence continues at coordinate 427,401 of NW_024572029.1, read as the reverse complement.
TCTAATTCCTAAGTTCCCTTTGCTTACAGTCAGTCAACCTGCTCCTGCTCTCATTTCCCACCAGAGTTTCTGTCTCCGAAACGGATCCGGAATTGGGATAAGGTTTTTCGGCGCCACCAGCTAACCGTTCCGTATTTCTTCCCAAAATTCTATGAATGCCATCGCCACTGCCCGAATCTTCTGATTCTGAAAAATATTCCTCTTCCTCTTCGCCCAGACCAGAGCTACTGGTTTCCTCAGAGGAGGTGGTGCTGTCCCCAGGACGATGCTTGTCCATGACGGCACCCTTGCTTACACCCTTATCGGAACGCGATTTGGGTGCCACTGCAGCGGATCGATCTTGACGGGCACTTCGCTCGAAAGCTACCTCCAAGCGAGCTATATTCGTTTTTGGCAACTTAATGGGGGTTACGGCAAACTTGTTGGATACCTTTTGAGATCCCGAAGGTGGGGCCGAGGGATCATCATGATCCACAATCCTATCGATCACAGCCTTGGCCACATTCTTGCCAAACTGACTGAGGACATAGCGCGGCGAAGCTGGCTTGTATTCACTGGTGTTGTTCTTCCAAATATCATCGATCTCGCTAGGATTCTTGCTGGCCTCCGAACGGCTGGCTGCTCTAGAATTTCGAACTGTTCCACCACCACCACCAGCAGCGGGTGTGACCGCTGCCTCTTCCTGATAGCGCTTCTTCTTTGCCTCGATGAGATCCTTAATGATGGCCTTCTCCTTGGCCTCACCACTACCTCCACAGCCACCACCGGAGGTATCGTACTCATCATCGTAGTAGTCATCGTTGTCGTCTAGGGATGCACTAGTGGATCGATTGTCCACATTGTTAATCATCTTGGAGACACTGTTAAGCTTGCCACGTGCACATCCACCGCCACCAGCCAGACGCATGGGCGTTGATCTGCTCGGTGGCGTAGAGTCCTGATGGGAATCCGAGGAATAGTCCGATTCGTCACTGGACTCATCCTCCTCCTTCTTCGCCTTCGGCTTTTCCTGTGTGTTTTTGATTTGTCGTGGTATTTAGTTTAAGGTCTCGAAGTTAGTTTTGTTATTTCTTCTTAGTTTTTTTTATGATTATGGATAGATAGACCCCCTTTTAGTGGGTTAGTGCTGGTGCAAAGTGCGGGTTTTACAAGGAGTTTTAAGGATTTCTTTCGATTTCGATTTGTAGAAATTTATATTCATGTTAGTTGATTATCTTAGGTCATTGAAATATGCAATTCTATTTAAAATCATTTACAAATAATTGAAAACAAATCGAAATCAAGCAAATCCTCTGATAGTAACATGTGCTCAAAATATGGACTGAACTGGGCCTGAAAATACTCACGTAGTTAACGGCGCTAATCGGACTGTAACTGAACACGACGATGCCGCTTTCCTCGCCGACGGGCCGCGGTTTCAGCTCGTTACCCGTTGGGGCATTGAGCGGCTCCGGCGTAGCGGGCACGTACGGAATGTGTGTGATGCGCTCCTCGATGACCTGGATAATGGATGAGGGGGTAAAGAAAATCAAAAGATATTATTAGTATGTATATATTAGGTAAGTAAGGGCATGTAAAAACGTTTAAAAATCACTTTCCCCATCGCATTTAATCACCCCGTTTGATAAAATTTCAATAATGACTTGTACACCTGTTGCCTTTTCCAAGGTCTTGCTAATTAAAGTGGATAATATTTAGTTTTCATGCCACAGATGTTGTTCGTTATGGAAGTTCTCATCGGTTTTGTTCATGTCCTTGACAAGGAAATTGGCGAATGTCAGAGTTATTATAACATTTAAATTCCCTGTCACCGATGACGATTTGCTTTGTGCGCCTGGTCTCAGCTGCCCACTCCTTGTCATTCTTATAAATGGAAGTTCTATATATATATATACGAGTATATATATTCCTTTTGCCATTTTGCCTGTCCTCAGTTGAGGCTTTGATGTTCTTTTGCTGTTGTTTTTGCCATCGTTGTCGTTGTAATTCTGCCCACAAGCAGCTTTTGAGCAGCTTATTTGTTTAGCCTTTTGATATGCTTACACATGTAAGACATGCACAGTGGCTCGAAAATTGTTCTCAAATGGATGATTTTACCTTCGATCTATCCTATGATTTAACTAAACTAATATCATATACAACTTATAAGCTAGAGCCCTGCACAGAATACACTTTGAGAGCCCTTTTTCAGGTCTCTTACCCATCACTTATACGCAATGTTGTCGCTTATACAAGCAATTGGCATAGATTCGCATTTTTCACATTTGAAATATAAATATCAAGACTATATGTACTTATAGTATAGGAATTAAGAATTTTTCAACATTTGGTTGACATGGCGTATGAGTAATTTGTATGAAGATTTGGTCGCTTGCCCATAAATATTTTTAAGAAATTACAATTGGAATTCCATTAAATTTGATTGTAATTTAAAAAACTGATACTTCATTTCAGTTTTCCCCTAAGCTTCCACACACTGTGCAAAACCGGACGATAAAACATGCAAATCTGATACACACACACACACACAGACACAGCAATTTGCAGGCATTTGTGTATGTGTGTGTGTGCGATGGCTTAATTGAAACATATCAGCGTCAGTTTTTGCAACAATGCTACCTCCCTCCCTCCCTCGCACACCCGTCTCTTTCGGTCTACCTCACTCTTGCACTGCTTGTGCCAGAGGATTTCCTTTCTTTATTTTTTTTTTGTTCACTTAATTCGGATTTTATTTATTTATGCTGTTGTGTGATTGTATGTGCGATATCAAACTAACTAATTAGCTTGTTTATTCTGCCCTACGGCATTCTGCCTGTCCGCTGTCGTTTGCAGCTAATATGACCCTCTCGTTTTCCTGGTAATGAAAATTTGCAAAAAAAAAAACCAAAAACAAAAAAAAAAAATAACAACTGAGAAACAAACTTTTTTCATGCCCATTGCCAATGCCAGTGTCATTGTGGCAAGAACAACAACAACAAAAGCGTATCAAGTCAACACCGAAGGCGTCTTTCGAATTTCACTTTTTATTTGAGTTTGCATTTTTGGACGTCATGGCCAAAAGCCGAACAAAAAAAGAAAGGAAAAAGCGAAGGAAAAGCGTCGTGGCAAAGACGTTTCCCAGGCAAAAACTTTCTTGACTTATTATTTATTTTTCTCTTTTAATTGCATTTCCAGTTTTGCCTAACTTCTTTTTGGAGTGTGCGTGTATGGATGAGTGTGTGCTGATGCCTGAAGTCTAAAAAAAGGAAGCGAATTAACGGTAACGGTAAAACGGCAAAGGTGAAGAGCGAACAGGACAGCGACAGCAAATGTGGTGAGTTTGAAGTTTAAAATTTCTATTTTTTATGTAAGTTATATTTTTTTGTAAGAAGTTATTGAAAATTAAAATCAATTTCAATTTGTAAAATATGAAAAATATATGTAAATATGAAAAAATGGATTAATATCATATTTATACATATTTTATAAAATAATAAAGGTGTATAGTGGCTATGAATATATTCTTCTTAACATATTTTTAATATTTTTAAAGTTTCTGTTTTTTTTTGTATTTATCTATTTTAAAGATTATCTAAGCCCTTAACTGAAGTTTAAACTTTCCAAATTCGTCTCTCCTTTCTGTTGATTACAAAATTTTAATTAAAAGCCAATCCATTTGGCCTTTTCCCCTGCTCAATGAATATTTAAAATGTTTTTTGTTTTTGTATGTGCATTTCAAGCCATGTTAATTGACAAGGAAATGTTGGGCTTCCTTTGTTTTTTTTTCTCGTTGATTTATTCGAATTGCGCCACAAATTGTTCAACAATTGACCTCCAATTGATTTATTTGCCATCCGCCCCCCCTGCCCCCTTTTGGCCGTCTGTTTAATCAATCAGTTGGCCAATTTCTTGTTTGACCCCTGGCAAAACCCTTCCTCCTAAAGACGCCCCTAACCGCCGCCATCCCACCAGACGGACAGACGGGGCGTATGTGTAATGTGTAATATTTGCCCAACACAATTTGGCAGAGCATCGAATGCAAATCGAGTACAAATAAATAAAATCGATTGTTAACAATGCTAACGACTTGGCCAACAATTAGGTAAAGGCAAAAGCTTATAAAAAAAAAGCAACACACACCAAAATAACGAAAACAAGAGCGAAAAGAGAAGCCAAATAAATAAAATCTCAAAGCGGAAACGAAAGGATTTTCATTGCATTTGGCGGAGCGTTTACCGCATGCCATGGGTTAAGCGAAGGCGGCCGGTGGGCGTGGCCTAGTGTGTGCACCTTTTATTGCAATTTGACCTACATAAAACCAAGATGGCTGAGGGGCACTACAGTATCAATTGGCTAATAAACACCTTTACATGTTTAAGTAATATTTCATTTTTATATTAATTAATCCTTACTGTTTCCCTCGAAGTTCTTTTTCCTAGTTCAAACTGTGATTTTACTTTAAATAATATTAAAAATACATTTAAAAAATTAACGTTCGTCTTAGCGAAGTTGGCCTGTCTTTTCTTTGGATTTGCGGCTGCTCCTTTAAAAGCCTTCACCCCATTTAACCCCTGCCAACTGTGTTTTTATGTGCATTAATATTTATGGGGCGCGGCACGCATGTCCTGGGATATCCTGGCAGACGAGGTGCGTGTCAAAGGCATTGAAGCTCATCCTCCCTAACCCACCCCAGCCACAAATCTAGGACACAGCTCTCTGCCTTAGCCTCGGCCTCGTCCTCGTCCTCGTCCTTCGACGACTGTTCGATGGGCAAATTGATTGAGACTGAGATTTGTGGTTTAGGGTATGGATTGCCCGACCCCTTTTGATCTCTCACGAATTCAACCCACTTATTAACCCACTAACTCACCTGGCATTCCACTGGCCATCTGGGGGCCTGCTGTGAGCAGTCATTGTCCTTGTCCTTAGGCAGGGCGAAAAGATCGCGCGGTTCCTTCAGACGTGCAACCGGTCGCAGGGTCTTTTCATCCGTGTTCACAACCAGCTGATTGGTCTTCAGGCCCTTCGATAGGAAACTGCCAAGGAAGCCTGCAAAATAGGACATCAAGGGATTAGACTTAACAATGGGAAATGAGAAAATCTTAAGTAAGAGGATGCCTGCAGGAAAGTAATCTGCTGAGATGGTTAATTACTTTAGGAAATGCTTTAGGAAAAGGTATATTTCAAATTTGCTTTAATAAGAACTTAATGGTCAGCCAAAAGCCCCTTTAATTTACTTAGAAAAGTGCAAGACACTACCCCAACCATACCTTTTAATCGCTATATATAGCTTTTCTTCAGAGAATTGCCTATACTTGGGATTTCTTGATTACGTTGAACTGATGATCGTATCGTAGTGATCACAGATCGCGTACATACAGTCGTATTTGTCCAATTTAGCGAACTTAAAAGCCAAAATAAAAAATATTTGTTCTCAATCTATAAACGAGCAAAATAAGATCTGAGAAATATATAGTAAATCGTTCGATGTTGATGTTTAAGTCAAGGCCTGTGTGTTTATACGAAGGGGGCGGTTCACTGGGTCAGCAATTATATAAACATTTGTCGTGCCAAAAAAAAAAAAATATTTAAGAAAAATAGAAAGAAAGTTGTCTCCTCTTCCAGCCAAAAAAGTTTAGAGGGTAGGCGCAGGAAATCGCCATTAATATGGCCTAAATTAGCGGCATTTTTCGGCGTCTTTTGTCAACAACAATTAATTGCCATATGTGCGGGGGATTCCCCCCTTAGCCAACCAAGTAAAGTTTGGTGTGTGGAAAAGATATTTCGTTTTCATTTCGCTTTTCCTTTTGTCTTGCCACCAGGCCAGTGCAACATATTTTGTTAATTAATTTTTGGTTTTCCTTGCTTTTTTTTCGCTTTCTATGGCTGTGTGTGAGTCTGCTTAGTCGGTTTTTATTAGCACATAAAAGCAAGATTTTGTTTTCATTTTTTTTTTTGCTCATGTTTTGTGCTCCTCATTGGCTTCTTTTATTGCAATTTTTCGCTGGAAAGGCGAAAAATTCGTGGTAGAAGGGGAATGGGCTAATGTCTGGCAACTGTAAATCTTTTAAGGGGCTTCCAGCGAAAAAGTTTTTCCGCAGCAGCCAGCCATTTAGATCCTGTCAAGTCGATTAATATCGCTAATAATTTTCAGTTTTTTTTAAACTTTCTTTTATGTTTATGTCCCGCGGGGGATTTTTAATGGATTTGGTTATGGCTTATGCTCGCGTTAAATTTAAGCTTAAAAGAAAGGTCGTAAAATTATGGTTGGTTGGCTTTTAAAGATTTTTGTCTTTTGCCTAGGAAATTAGGAATAAATCATAAACAAAATTGTTGAACAAAAAGAGGAATGGAACAAAGAACTGAGTGAAAGACAAAGAAATTATTTGAAACAAAGAAAAAGGTATTAAGAAGGGGATTATATAGCTCAGATTTTTGTAAGAGATTTTTAAATCATTTAATTTGAAGTCCAAATCAGGAACAAAGATTGTCCAAAATGTTTTTTTAATATTCTTTACATCTAACAAATTTAAGTAGCCAAAACTTAAATCTCTTAAATCAACATTTTCAAGAGTTCTGTTTGGTATCTTCTGGCAATTATTTTGGGAACCTGTCGAGGGGATTATTCAGTTGATTTTTCAGTGGAAGCACTTGAGCATAAGTATGTCAAATTGTTCATGGCTCATTTTGAATGGTTCTATGTAAATGCACTGCAAAAAAAACTGTTCTAATGATTAATATGTTCGTTATCTTAGTTTAAAGTAGAAAAATACACCTGAGAAATGGATTTTAAACATTTTGTTTTGGGTTTTTACATATCGGAATCGTCACCTTTTCAAAATATATAAAAATTATATAGCTTTCTTTTATATATATCAAATAGGTGCGAAGAACTTAATGTTAGATATAAATAATTGTTTGTTTTCTTCTTATTTATCCCACAACTTATTCATTAAGTCCTCTAAATGTTGATATTTCACAGATAAGAGCGATAATAACAAGCTATATTAGATGTCAAAGTATCATGTGTTGATATAACAGAGATAAGAACGTTTATGAAGTGCAAATTGATGGGATTTCTATTTGTATATTGACATGTTAACAAATATATAGTTTATATATAGTCCTTAATCTTGGTGTTGATATATTTTGAGTGCTATTCTTAGTTCTTATTACTCTATATAAAAAGGCATTTCTTGATATACAAACTTATGACAAGTATTTGAAATGGATTGCCATTCAAACTAATTAGAATTATAGATATGCTAGTTAAAATTTGCATATTTTATGATAAATTTCACTTTTAAACAACAAGTTAATCTCAAGATTAGATACAGCCTATATCTGTAATGCTTTTCTTTCTGTGTAACCCCAAATGAACCTCAAGAAATGTTCTTACCGGCACAGAATTCCGAACTCACTCCTCCAAACGATCTCGAAAACGCAAAAAAAAAAGCGAAACGAAAACAGAGGAAGACGCTAAATTTTGGTGGGTGGCGGATGGGGGCGTTCAAGAAAGGGGGTTGGCACTCGCACAGCTGTTTGTATTAGCTGATTTTTGTTGCCGTTTTTTGTGTTTTCTAATTTTTTTTTGCGACAAACGATGTTCAAAATTTGTGGCACTCGAAAAAAACAGAAAAAAATCAAAAACAAATCTAAAAAAAGTGGAAATAGAAAACTAATATAGACAAGCTATAGAAAACCGATAAATCGCGGCACACTTTTCAAATATTTGCGGGGATTTCTTAAAATGTTTTTAAAAAGTTTCTTATCGAAAATATATTTTTTTTTAGTGTTTCTTTTTAACTTTTCGTTGAAAATTATGATTACGTTTTGAATTTGTCTCGGTTTTATTTTGGTTTTTGTTTTCAGAATTTTGAATGTTTTCTTTTAATTTTGTTTTGTCGTTGGCCGTTGCGCGTTTTGTTGTTGACTAAAACAGAAAACCCAAGCGAATGTGGAATGCTCAGCTCTGCTGCCGTCGCTGTCGACGTCTCCCGTTGGCGTCGCGCTGCTGCCTGCGAATATTATTTAATGCGAAAGAGCAGGAGGAAACAGAAAGGGGGGATGGTTAAGGAGACTAGAAAGACAGGGACAGCGAGAAAGTGTGAGAGAGCTTTTGCACTTTCGCTGCCGACGCAAGCTTCGCGCTCAGCTGTTCTCTGCCATTAGCGTTATCCTGCGTTTGTCTGTGTGTTGGGTTTGCTGCCAATGTTATTGTTCAACGAAGCTTTCGCTTGAAGTTCTCCCATTACAGCTGTTTTGGCGAAGTGTATGTGTGCAGGAGAGAGCTAGAGATAAAAGGGGACTTCTGTGCGTGAGTGATCTTTAATAAATACATATGCAATATCCTCTAAAAACTGGACTCATTAACCCTAGGAAGATAACTTCGTTTTAACACTAGAAAGATTTTGAGATATCTTAAAAAGTATAAAAACGAATAAGTTAAATTTATAATTTTGTTAAAATATTCCAAAAAGAGCAAAAAATTAAATTTAAATTTGTATTTTTCATTTTGAAATATGGTGAATATATATAAAATTGCAAAAGGATTTATTTAGTTTTAAACTTTAAACTTAAAACTTTTGAAATTTGCTTGCCATTCGAAGTGGCACTTATCCCTGAGCTGTTACCACAAAACAAAATCCACCATTCAACCACTTCAGCTGCAGTTTAAATGGAATGACAAAGCTCAATCGGCGACCTTGACCTTTCACCATATTCCAACCCTCTTTACACATGTGAGGTTCTTTATTATTGTTGATTTTATATGTGGTTTTGCTTTGGACCGCAATTTGACGAGCTTTTAAGTATCATTTTTCGCCTGGATTTGTTATTTACACTTAGAATTATTACTTTCAAGATTGTAGAGTATATTAAGATAACGAAAATCAACTTTCAACTTGTAAGGAAAAAATCAGCCTAAACCCTCTAAGATATGCAACACTTTTTGCACTCTAACTGAAACATAAAGTGAATTTTTTAGATTTAGTTTATAAAAAAGATCCTTATTATAAAATAATTCCAAAAAAATAGTATTTAAAAAGTGCATCAGATTTTTCAATAACAATGGCACTTTTCACACCAATCAGTGGTTTTGGCTAAATGGACAAGGGCAAACATTACGCGTTCATTCATAACAAAGCGTTAAAAGGAGGGGAAATGCAGGGGCAGCCAAATGAAAGGGCTAGCAATTTGAAAGCTCTCTCTCTCTCGCTATCTCTCTGCTTTCAGTTTTCAATTGTTGCGCCAACGCAGACGTTGGCCGAAAAACGACAGCAGGAATTTGGCGTTAATTAAATTTTTATGCTCAAATGCAGGCGGCAATCGAGAACCGAAGATCTGCAGGCCGATCCCCTCTAATTGCACAGCCGTTGCATATTATTTAGTTAAATTGTATTATTATTCGTAATATTTATGGCATTTTGTTTATCCCAATCGCAGGCATTCGGCCAATGCCTTTGAGGCGGCCGTACAATGAAAACTCGGCAGATCCCAAAACAAAATAAAAGCCGATCCCCAAAGCGCAATATTTTTGCCACCTCACAATATTTCACAATTTTTATTCGCCAGGCTTTCTTTTCGCTTTTTTGCCTAGGTCATTCTTTGTTTTTTTTTTCGAGCAATTTGCGTTCTCATGAAAATTGTTTAATAAATACCGTTGTAACATTTTCTTTGTTTGCCGTTTTTCCAGACGTTTTTATGGTATTGCCCCCCAGCAGATTTTTCTATAAATAATGGTCATGGTTTTTGGGGTATATCGGTTTGATCAGGAGTTTGTTAATCGTTTAATTTTGGTTTTATGTTAAATAAGTAATTCAAAAACAATACAAAAATATTAGTTAATATATCTGATAACTTAAACAAATAGTTATATTAAAAAACCCATGGAAACTATATTTTAATAGAAACCTAATCGGATCCCTAAGTTCCAAGAGCTAATAATTAACCTCGCATCCTTTGGACGTTCCACAATGCAATAACAATAACCTAGATACATGTAATTGCCCCCTTAAATCGTAACCACCTTGGATTCTAGGCCTGCATAAGATTGATCCCCAAACCGAGCAATATTCCACGCTAGATATAATCAAACAGTCGAGGGCCCCAAGTCAATGAACATTAATGAGTTTACTGCCTGCGGCTTTGATTTATGCAGGTAAATTATCATTAATAGCAATTCAATGAACTGAAATGGGTTCGAATACCTCCTTTTCTATACTACATAGTTATATAGATATATAGATACTTTCTTTGGTTGACAACAGGCAACGGACTTTGATTTCCCAATTGCGATTCCGGAATTTCTGTGTTAATGATTTTGTGTGTTGCCGTTGTCATGACAGCCGCAAGTGGCAACTAAAATCAAACAGTTTTGCGGCTAATTCTAATACCCATTTATCCGCACTTTATCCGATTCCAGGTGGGCCAAGAAGGGCTAAAGAAGAATATAGAGGAGGGAAGGCGCTTTAAGGATCCAATCGAACAACGACTTGCAACGAAACTTTCCTGCGGCCGGGTGGATAGTAATCGAGGCCCACAAACATTCAAAAAATTCCCCCAAATGCTGGCCATGTAGTACAGTGAACTAACAAAAACAGCAACAACTTAACGAACAACAACAACACCGAGGTGCCCTTAGACAATCTATTCGTACAACAGGAACAACAAACTCAACTAACAACAAATTGAAAGTGAGTACATGAAATATTATTGAAAATATGTTTAAGTTTAAGTTTAAAAATTCCACTTAAAAAGAGTTATAAAATATTTATGGCGAATTCAAATGATTGCTCTTGATTTAAATCCATGCTTGTTTAACAAATATGGTTCGTAGTTACAGAAGTTCTACTGTATTATGAATTGAATTTGCAACTTGAAATAATTTGACAGCGATTTAAACTTATGTCTGGTTGCTGATGATAAATTTTACAAATTAATCTAGGCAATGATATAAACCAATAGGTAGAATATATACTTATGATATGTATAAATATATATTCATTCTTATAAAAAATGTTAAAGATAATTTAAAGATTATTCCACCGGTTTAACAGTCACTTAAGTAATGTTAGTTAAAAGATTTTGAGATTAACTTAAAGCACTTAAAGCGACTACTTTTCTCAGATGTACTACAGTAATAATGTTTTCTAACAAAGTGCACAGTAATATATATTTGAACAAAAGTAATATAGTATATATATATATATATACGTTATTTATGAATAATACAATCCATTACCTCCACTCGACGTGGTCAGCGTGCAGACGGGAAATAGCTGGGCCTGCAGAAACTGCACGCGACCGCCTCCAAAGTCCATCATATATATAGGTTATAGTATTTCGATGCTTACGGCATTATGATGGGAAGACCAAGAGGAAGACCGTTGCGGTGTTATGGGTTTTGATTTGATTTACAATGGGAGCACACAGACTACCACTGATTGATTTCACTCGCTTCACTAGTTTTTGGCACACATCGAAAAAATGCAAACCACTTGGATTATTTTTGATATCCTTTTTTTTATATTGCCTTAGGTCCTTATGCAATCGCCATAGAGCGTGGCAATATCCGGCATTATTATTATTATTATATGTATTTATTTTGCAAACCGATTTGAAAGGATATTTGGATATTTGGTGGCCTTTTCTGCGACTCGTTTCGCATTGCGTCGTCAAATGATAACCACTGATTTGGCCAAACTGAGTCGCAGTCGATGATTCGAGCCGTTGTGAGCCAACTCGAATTTCCACTGCGACTGTTATAAACAAATAAACAAAGCCTCGCTAAGCTAGAGCTACTAGCTCGCTCTCTCTCTCGCACACTCTCTCGTTGTCTAATGTTCCAAGGAAGTGCAAGGTAGTCCTGGCATTCTACACACATACCCATACACAATACACCACCCATCCGTACATATCTATGAACTAGCCAACCATCCATACATCCAACCATCCTAACCATCCTAGTCATCTATCCATGGCATGCCGTGAACATGAATTCGATTCGATGGCTCAAACAAAGCCAAAGCCAAAGGCAACCAGCCTTGGATACGCCAAAAAAAAAAAAACTATATATATATATGTATAAAAAATAAAGAAAAAAAACACAGTTCGTGGAATTTTTGTGCATACTCTAACGAGCAACAAATGTTTGCCGAAGGCGGAGCGATTCACAGTTACGAATACAACTCCAGGTCACGTTTACACCGAACATTCTATGGTTTGTTCGCTAAATATCGAGATAGTTCTAGTTTAGACTATGGAATCCATTATAATACGTAAAATAGTTTAAATAACCTACAGCTAGTATCAGTTCAAAGATTAATTGAATACGCTCGGAAAACTCACAGCAAATACTTGCTAATAATTCATAATTTTCCCCATAGCCAATGCCCCACATTTCTTTGATTTTGGAAAACAATTTAGCCACTTATTCCCTAGCGATCAGTGGCTGATCAGTGCTGCTTTTGCGTTTTCCTAATAGCCAGAAAAGCCATTAGAAAAAGAAAAACAAAATAGTCGCAGCTAAAAAGAAAAGTTAAAAGAAAAGCAAAACAAATCAAAGCAAAGCCTCGATGCCACACAAATTTGTCAAAGTCGCTCATTCGACGGCAGTGGAAAATCGTTGCTAAATGCGGAGGGATATGATGAAAAAGGGGGCGAGGGCGTTGGGAAACCGTGGGAAACTTTTGTGGGAAGAGCAGGAAAGAAGAAGCAGAAGCAGCAGTAGCAGCAGCAGCAGCTGTCAGCTGCCTACGCGGACACAAAACGAACAGGTGTCAAAGAGCGAGAAAAGAGAGCAAAAAGAAAGCACAAACTTTTAATCAGTTGCTCTCTGTCGTCCTCCCTTCTTCCATTCATCTTCCCTCTGTCCACCCATTTTTCCTATCTTTTTCACCTATTTTTCTGCCTATGGGATTATGTCATCGAATTGGATGAAAAGCGAGAAGAATCAGAAGAATCGAAAGCGATTAGAATAATGATGAATTCTATGTGCCCTTTCGCAAGTTTTTGTATTAGATTTTCAAGATCAAATAGTTCTTAAAGAAAATTAATAACAATAAGTGAAAAAACATTAAAGATCTTAAAACTTTATATAATATCAGTACATAAAGTTTCCATACCCTCTGTAAGGGTATTTTGAAAAGAAAAACCTGCAGCAGCAGCAGCACGAAAGAGGCAACAGCAATGATCTTGATCGTGCAATTTATGTGTTTTCTATTTTGGCAAGACGCCGTGACTGCCAAGGCGAAAAGAAGACTCTCTAACCGAACCGTAAACGCATGCCGTCCACCTTCTACTCCCCGTACTTCTCCTTTAACCATTCTCCTCGCTTTTCCTTGCTTCTCCCCCAACGCCCCTCCTACTTTTGCGAGACCCTGCGCCTCTTGGCCCTCGTCAATCATCGAATTGTGCCAGCGATTAGCTTTCGCCACCCCAACCCCGATTTTTCTGCCAAGAACTTTGCCACAATTTTCAAATTTACAGTGAATTATGGCTAAAAGTATTAAAACTATTATATGTGTATTAAAGTAAAGGAGATATATTAGCAAATGATTGGAAATTAGAATTGATTTTCACTAAGAACATATCATTAAGATATATTAATCCCAACTATAGATAAAAGTTCAAATTACATTATTATTTGTGATTTAAAGAGTTCTCTTAGCCAGTATCTATAGTAGCACTTTTTTTCGGGTAGCTGGCTGCTTTGGGCAAATTAACAAATTGCAATTAAAAATTTCCGTTTGCCATATTTTGGCAGCAGCCGACATGTGTGTTTTTGTTCACACAAAAAATAAAATCACCCGAATCAGCTATTTCGAAGCTGTATAATAATTGTGACAGAGATAAATGATGTACACGAATTGGAAGTGAAAAGCGAATTATGATTTTGCTAAATAATAATATTCCCAATGGATATCTGTGTCGTTTGATGTGCCAGCTCTAGAGAAAGTGAGTCAGTTGTTATTTTCTAAGAATCATTTCAATAGATTTTCTATATTCCTGAAGGAGACAAAATAATCGCTCAGCGACATCTAAATATTTCATAAAATTTACTCATACTTTCACTTTCAAGCATTTCAAGTAATCTTTCACGAAGATATTTTTATCTTTAGCCAAAAATCACCATTTTAGGCATCACAAATATTTAAAGGATATTTTCAAGCTCCCTTTCTTGCATAACCTTCTTGAGTGATTTCTTTTGTTCCGCTTTTTCTGCTAACACATCAAATTGAATCTTCATTATCTGTCGACAGCGCTTGAGTGAACATCTTGAGTGGGCGAATGGGGGAAACAAAAAGGAGGGTGCACCGAAAGAAAAAACTTATCGGTTTTAAATTATTTCAATACATAAAAGATCTTGTGCTTCATTTTAAAATTGCTACTTTTAATGGTGGTAATGTAATGTAAAAATCTTCCAAAGTTATATTTAATATATTATCATTACAAATCACTAATTTTTCTCGGTGTCGAAGATGGTGAACCTAACGGGACTCACCATTCACATAGTCGCCGAGGACTAGAGAGCATTCCATGTCATTGCATTTGAAGTTGGCTCTCACCACATTCACATTAACGGTACTGTCTCTCTTCATCTCCAGCTCATCCACCTCTTCCTTCTCCTCCTTGGATTTGGCCTCCAACTTCCCCTTTTCTTCCTCCTCATCCTCCTCATCGCCTACATCGCCAGCTTCTAGCTCTGTTTCTGTTTCCCTCTCTTCGCTCTTGGACCGACCATTGTTGTTGCTTTCATCGCTGCAGCTGCTGCAGCATCTCTCCACACACTCCACGCTCTCCACTGCCAACTCTATCTCGTTTTGGCGCACTGGCATAGGCTGCAGAAGGGCAAGGGGGCAGCGACGTCGGCTCATCGAAGCTGAGCTCAAGGTTCTTAGCAGACGGCTAATGGAGGTGGTCACCACCTCCCTCTCCGTCATCTTAAAGGATGCACTCCAACAACAATAAAAAAATAAAGAAAACACTAGAACACAAAAGCAACGCGCGCGTGCCTGTCCAGCCTAAGTAACGGTTTATCTCCGAGTTGTTCTTCTCTTCTTTGCTCAGCACAGCTCAGCTGCTAGCGCAACTGCTGACTGAGCTGCAAAACCAACGCGGACGACAATGGTGGCCTCTGCCAGCTTTGGCATCGACGTCGCTGCCTTTGGCGAAATTGCGAATCACAGTAAACCACGGCATTAAAATTGTTGCTGCCACGGCGTTGCCTTTGTGCAAGGCACCGACAAAAAACAACAATACAAAAACAAATTGAAAACACCGCTTAAAAGGAACGAACAAGGATATACCCTCAATCGAAAGCCTATCAAGCCACTACTACATCGATATGATGACCAGGAGAAACTTAGAATGATGGTTTACTACCAAAAAATACGTATATTTATCAAGTTTCTTATCAATTTGTTGGAAAAGAGAATAGAAAGTTTATGGACCTTTAGATAGGCACTCAAATTTTAAATCTTTGATGGATATTCTTTTAAAATTGAAAGTTTATCTTAAAATTATGATACCCTTCTGCTAGAGTATTTAAAAGAAAACCCAGAAAAACAACAAAAAACAGTTTTTCGTTATTTTGTTGTAGGCCTACTACACGTGGCAGGGAAGAAGGAGGCTACGGGGCGGCACATTGGGAGGTTAAGGGGGCATCCTAACCCCTTCACCCTTTGTAATCCCCTCCGCCACAGCCCCTTTGAAACTCCGCCGTGATTAACATAAATTGCGCACGACATGGGCTATAAACAGCGCAGCAAAGTCCTAGCCCTCATCCAATACCACTATTGCCACCCAGACATCTTTGCCCCCCCTTTTTTTTTTGTTCCCACCCACCGCATTTGTTTTGCAATTTTAAAATATATTATAAAAATATGCTCACTAAATCCCGTTTGAGCCGGGACAAATGCTTATATGGGCCACACGTTTTGCCATTCCATAGAAATCTGCACTTTTCACCCTTCCACAATTTTGTACTGCCTACTTTTTTGCGCGTGAGCGATTTACATCAGTGATGAGGACATTTTTATTAGGAGAATAAATATGTTTAAAATGAAAGGATCTTTGTGTTTATAGTTCTAATAAATATATCTTAAATTTTGAAGGTAACCTTTAATATAATATAAAGAACTCATAAAGAACACATATTTCTAAGTTTTAAAATTGGGATATTATTGCAGCCATTCATCACGACAGTTGCGTTTTAAAGACTTTGCATTTATGTTTTATTTGAATTTGGCAAAATTTTGGCACATGGATTTGTTTTGGCGATGACAGATGGCCGCAATTTCGAAATAAGCATTTTACAAAGTACAAGCTAAAATATATGGCATTCCACATGGATGGTTATAGGCAGAAAGATTAACAGATTTCAAGATCTATATTTGATCTTTCTCTCTTACCTCCAACTACCAAAATTCATATATATTTAACTTAGAATCTATCCTTATCTTTATATACAAAAATCAATCTTAGAGAAGCCAAAAATAACGATAAAAATAGCTGATTTCGCAATACCGATTCCCACTCTTAACCCCCCTCAATCCAGCTCCTCCGGTTTTTTTTATACAATTTTTTTTTGTGTGTTTTTTGCATGGCCCGCTTGGCACCAATTTTTCAGCTTTAGCTCGGTTGTTTTTGCCGGAGATGGAGACGATGTCGGCTTATTGGCATTTGACAGCGCCCTGGCAGCGGCGGGACGTCCTTAGAGAAGAGGTCCTTACGGGCGGGCTCAATCTCAATGACTTGGCGGTAGTGGTGGTGGTGGCGCCACGCAAGGGAAACGCTTTCAAAATGTGCCAGAGATCCCCTTTCGCCTGATTAAGCCATTGCAGCTTGCAGTTAACTTAACCCTTGAAGGTTCTTTAAAGTGCATGTAATTTCTTGTAAATGATAACCTTTCTATTATGATTTATGATCATTGATAGTTATAAGGAATTTATATATGATATAGTCACGATATTGCGCCTTAGCTATCACTAATCGTAAAAGATAATCTGTGATATGTGGCAAGTATCGATTAATAATCATTGTATAGCCATATTTCCCACCTCAAGTCAAGTAGTCATATCCGCCGGATATTGCCACGAGGCGTCATATCGTTTTTGTCTGCAATGCGTCATTAGGCCCACAGGGTTACCCAAACCCAGGACCAACACTTGCTGCAACACCCGATTCTGTTTCCGATCCCTATTATATATATATATGCCTACCATATTATAGCCTTGCGTCGCTTGCATGTCATTTTGCCTCACCAATTGGTTGCGTCTCCTTTGTTCTTTTTCATATACCAAAATTTTTGTTGTGTTTGCTCAATGGTTTCGTGTAGTATTTTTTTCCTGTTCTGCTCTTTATTTTTGTATTTCTTTTTTGGCTGCGGCCGCCCGCAGTACAGTGAAGACTATCTTGGTATTTCCGGATTTCCGGGGGGGTTATGTGAAGAACCCCCCCAACGTTTTTCCAAGTAAAAGACAGTGACAGGAGCCAAAAAAAAAATAAGAAAAACAACAAAAAACGGAGCGGCAAGTGTTCCGCTTCGCCGTTATTGATATGCATTTAGAGCCCAAGACGAAAATAGACGCCGGCACCGAAAAAAGAAACAATATTGCAACTATTTACGGTGGACGTCAGGCGTCAGGTACGTCAAATGCCAGCTAAAAGCCAAAACTACGGCGGCAAAATGAAAGTTGTTTTTCTTTTTTTGCATAGGCAAGCGAAAAATATCCCAAACTTTGATTTAGTATCAAGGGATTTGCCTAATTGATTATGGTAGTTAACTTTGGACTTTGATTAATAGCTTTGACAAAAGTATTATTAATAGATTGGGCTTAAGATGAGATTTGTAGAAGCTTAAATATTGTTTTAAGCCAGCTAGTTGCCTAGATATTTGATTAGAACTAAGAACAAATGCACTTTAATGGTTTATTTAGATAGGAAATACCATATATACATTCGATCTAATGGCCTATTCAATAATTTTCATCATAATTTTATATTTTTATCAATCTTAAAGCAAATCTTATGTTTAAGCTTTTTAAATCACATTTATATGTAACAAGAAGATAGTTTTAAGCCTTGATAAGATAATATCTGATTGATTTCATATTCTAAGAAAGTATTATAAGAACTAATCGAAGATATAATCGGATATAATCTATGCTTAATGCGGAGGGCAAAAAAGTTTTCCACTCACCCTCACTTTGTTTTGATGGCGGTTGCTGTTGATGGAAGTCAGTGATCTCCGGTCCATTCCGGTTCTCCTTATCCTTGACGCCCTTCTGCATTTTACTTCCCAAAGAAGATAATCTTTCCTCCAGATAGTTCTGCGTTCTCAGGTTCTTGAAAGTTTGCCAATGACCTTCACTCGGATTTGCGAATGTTCAATAGATGTACCGAGGAGTTCACGGGATTAGGATGGGATGCGATTAATGGACGAGCTCTGTGCTGAATTTGCCTTCGATTTGGAATAGGATTGTCCCTTGTCGTGTGTTCATGTGTGTTTTATGAAGAACTAAAGGGGTGTAAATAAGTTAAACAGGTTTCGGATGGGGTATTTTGTGGATGAGCTGTCTAGTGTGTGTTGAGGGCCGAATCGAACTGAATTATCAGAGCCTCCTAATCTCCGGCTATTGAATCGGCTTACTATGATCGGCTTACTATGATTGTCTTGCTGAAGTTTTTGTTTTTCACTTTTTCACAGCATATCTTAGCTATACACTTAAAGAAATTTGACTATTTGAAGATGGCCAACGAAAGAGCTTGATGTTGCTGAAAAAAGATTTTTCTTTTCCTTGCAATTATTTACTTAAAAAAAAGTTTCTGGTACGATTCTCTTTGCCTCTTTTGGTATCGATCATCATTTCATTTCTTAGTATTTTTCTCAGTGTACAACTCCATTGTAACGGTATTTTCACCTTGAATCAAGCGGCAAATGTTAACGGTGAACGGCGCCCAATGCCGGATACCGGGTAACTGGCTACTGGCCACCGGATGGGATCCGTTTGCCGCCCGGAAAAGCCGGAAAATTCGGAAAAGTTGTAAAGGAAACGGGGGAAACACTTCGTGACAATGCGACGCGGGCTGGCAAACAAATCAAAGCGAATTAGTTGCATTAGTGGCAGCTATCAGCGGAAAGCGGCAGCAACACAGCTCCAGGATGCGGCGCCGCTGCCAATGACTCTCCCAGTCCCAGTCCATGTCTTCTCACAACTTTTTCCAGTTGCAGTCCCACTTCCATTTCCAGTTCCACTTGCACATCCCCCGTTTGTCCCGGATCCTCTGGCAAGCCCAAAGTGCAGGTCGCCTGGCGTGCCAGCACCTAGGGCCATAATGCACATGCGAGTCCATAGGGAAACAGGGTGTCCTCAGGGCATAGTCTTGGAATATTGTATCTTTGTTTTATATATTTTAGATTAAAAGCCCATCTGGAATTGAAATCATATAGGCTGCTGAATGTGTGTGTCCTTTTTCTAGATAATAACCAAATATTGATAGAAAAATCAGGATTTATTTATAGAATAGTTCCAGAAATACTTACGAATATATCTTTATATAACCCTAAGCTGGCTTTATAAAATTGCTCACAAAATGTAAAAAAATCTGCAAGGCTATAACATCTCTTTGACAATTTTTCAAATATTTTTATGCAATTTCTTGACATTTTATTTTTAGAATTCATGTCAATGCTGGCTTTAGAGCATCAGAATGGTCGATAACATATTGAATAAGAAATATTACTAATATTTTATTACTTTACAAAAATTAATCGTTGGAAATCGACACCCCTTATATAAAGATAATCGTATGTACTGGCGGCATATTTATCGGATTCCCCCACATACCATCCATTCTGCTGCCATTGCTGATTATGTGCCATTAAAATTGGCTGCCAATTGGCAAAAGTTTTTTCTCATTCTGCATTCTGCATTCCCGCTTTCTCCAGCTGCAGTTTTTTTTTTATATTTTTTTCTTTTTCACTTTACCTCTACGGTCGGCCTTTTGTTCTTTGCCCTGAAGCTTTGCCCTTTCGCCGAGGTTCAAAGTTCAATGCATTTCACTTGCGACACGCACACTCGCACACAAACACACACACTCGCATGTCGATTTGCCACTCCTTCCCACCAGTGCCCACATTCCCCGTACACCTGACCAGTGTTGTTATTATGGCTATTTTAATACCTAAATTGGTTACACTTACAGCTTTTAGTTTTATATATAAATTTCACTTTTTCGCTTTTGAATATCCCAAAAAGTATGCTATGAAAACTTAAATGCTACATACCTATATTTCTACATATTTTCAATAATTTTTATAAGTTTATTCTTTGCGAATTCAACAAACTTTCTTTCTTGAGTGCATATCTCGAAAAAAGCTAGTTTTCCTAGTTTCCCAGACGTCTTTTCTTGTTATTTGAATAAAATTGGCAGCACTGCAACTGACAGTCCATCTTCACACATTTCCACAAACGCCGAGGCGTCGAAAAATCCTAAACGCAACTTTGTCAGACTTTTATGGGTAGGTGATGTGGGGTCTTGAGTTTGGATACGGATTTCAATTTGGGTTGGGCAGAGTGTTCCTGTCAGCCATCAGACTGGGAGAAATGAAATATGCGCGACTTCTACGGGCAAACTAAATGAACTCTGAACTTTATGCGAAATTTCACCTCATGCATTCATGCATGGGTATGGGTAGTGGCATGTGTGTGTGTACGCTGCGTGTTTTAAACTTTTGTTGCCTGGCAAAGTAAATTTGCATAAGGTTTTCTTCTTCCTTTTTTTTTGGCTAAGTGAGGCAGAAGGCGGGTGTTGCAACATTGTGGAAAAGAAATGTTTACTTTAAAGCTTTAGCTTTAGCTTGAGATTGGCAGATTTTTAAGGGCAACAAATGGTGAAAAGTCTAAGTAAATGTTCAAAAAGTAAAACCTTGAAGGAAAGGTAAAAAGCTATCTATTTATTATTAATTTACTAAGAACTTTTTTCACAGTGCAGACATTTTTCGTTCGGCTTTCAATTTTTCAGCTTAAAATGCCAAAAGTGCGTCACGAATGATGTATGATGTATGGAGCTGTGGTAACAGCAGGGAATAGGTGAAGTAATGGGGGGGAAAAACACAGCGGGGGTATGCTCACGTGTAAGTGGGCAAAAGTGGGCCGTGTGGGTGTGAAAGGAAGTGGCTAAAGCACCGGAAATTCCTCAACTTGATGCGGAATTTCTGAAGAGCAACACACTAGCGAGGGTTAATTGTTGGCCCTGGGGTTAAGCCCACAATAGACTTCTTAACCCAAACAAATATTTGATTTACTCTTAATACTTGACAGTCCATGAAATACAATAAATTATATTTAATTTAGTAATTTTATTAAATATTTTCTATAGTCTTAAAAATAGAAACAACTCAGGTTTTTTTTTCAAAATTTCTGCAGTAGAAAACTTCTAGCCAAGTTTTTGGCTCATAATCTTTTTTTGCTTCTTTTTTTTTGTTTGAATTTTGGAAAAGTTTGAGGGTTAATTGAGTGATTTTCGCGGCTCTCTGTCGCATTATCCGCCGGTTACCGCCGCTGTCCCGTTGCCATTGGTTTTTGGTCCTTAGCTCTAATTTTAGATGCCGGCTACGTCAGCGGGCCAAATTATAGTAGAAGACCCGCTGCCACCGGCGACTCTGCGGCTGTTTGATCAATAACCCAGATACTATGGCCATAACAACAACACACAACGAACAATCAACAATGCCACACAGACCCAAAAGCCGTGAGAGCCGACGTAGTCCATCGAATTGAATCGCTGCCATCAAATTAATTGCAGCTGCATTGTACATTACCGCCAGGACAGCCACAATTATAAGAAAACCTTTCACTTATCTTCGCAATTTTCCATTTCTATTTTTCAGTTGATAACTGCCGATTTTTTGAACTGACAATAAGAATAAGCGAAACTGTAACAACAACAAAGGAACCAAAGTTAATCGAACCAACCAACCGAACACGGGATTTAATCAGTGGAAAACAAATAAATTAAACTAAAACACAAACTAAAACTAAAAACGCCATCAAAATGGGACGAAAAGTAACCGTGGCGGTGTCCACGCTGAACCAATGGGCCCTGGACTTCGAGGGGAATATGGTGAGGATATTGCAGTCCATTCTGGAGGCCAAGGACATGGGCGCCAGCTATCGCACGGGACCGGAGTTGGAGGTTTGGTAAGTACAGAAAATTCTTTCTACAGATTCTAAATAATATGTAAAAGTGTTTCAAATTTGGTATTTCCAAGCTCGACAGTGTTTTCCTCATAACTTGGCCAATAAGGGTCCAAATAAAGGTAATACCTCGTTGAGCTTGTTTTCTTATTCTTATCAAAACTGCATTCTCAGTTTGAAATTCAAAAGTTGGGCCAAGTTGGTTTCTAGCCCTTAAAACAGAGCTCGCAGAAAAATATCAGAACAATAATGATAAAAGCAAGTATAGGGGTGTCAAGTTTTGGTTCTTAGCTGCATAAAACAGTCACTGTTTTAGCCGTGCGTCTTGTTTTGACAAAGTTACAGCTTAGAAACGGCAACAAAACCGGGCTATCTGCTGCCGAAAGACGTATACGTGATTTTAAGCACAAAAAATCAGTTTTTTGACCATAGCGAAGCCAAAAATGCTCCAAATGAGGAATGTAATACCTCGTAGGGCTCGTAACTTGATTGCCATGATTCCCAATTGGTTTGCATTCAAATCTGGGAAACTTCATTTTTGGCCCATTTTTGAAAATTTTGATGATGGTACCCCTTATCAAAAATGCGAAATTTGGGCCAAAATTCATTTTCCGAAAATCGAAAAACGAGGGATAGGGGTGGTTAGTATTTGTCGTTAGCAGCACGAAACTGTCGTTCTTTTGGCTGTGCGTCTTGTTTTGACCGAGCTAGAGCTAAAAAACCGAAAATAATATTGCAAATTTCTGTTATAAATCGGTATTCTGGTTTTCTAGCCCTTAAAACAGAGCTCGCAGAAAAATATCAGAACAATAATGATAAAAGCAAGTATAGAGGTGTCAAGTTTTGGTTCTTAGCTGCATAAAACAGTCACAGTTTTAGCCGTGCGTCTTGTTTTGACAAAGTTACAGCTTAGAAACGGCAACAAAACCGGGCTATCTGCTGCCGAAAGACGTATACGTGATTTTAAGCACAAAAAAATCAGTTTTTTGGCCATAGCGAAGCCAAAAATGCTCCAAATGAGGAATGTAATACCTCGTAGGGCTCGTAACTTGATTGCCATGATTCCCAATTGGTTTGCATTCAAATCTGGGAAACTTCATTTTTGGCCCATTTTTGAAAATTTTGATGATGGTACCCCTTATCAAAAATGCGAAATTTGGGCCAAAATTCATTTTCCGAAAATCGAAAAACGAGGGATAGGGGTGGTTAGTATTTGTCGTTAGCAGCACGAAACTGTCGTTCTTTTGGCTGTGCGTCTTGTTTTGACCGAGCTAGAGCTAAAAAACCGAAAATAATATTGCAAATTTCTGTTAAAAATCGGTTTTCTGGTTTCCTAGCCCTTAAAACAGAGCTCGCAGAAAAATATCAGAACAATAATGATAAAAGCAAGTATAGGGGTGTCAAGTTTTGGTTCTTAGCTGCATAAAACAGTCACAGTTTTAGCCGTGCGTCTTGTTTTGACAAAGTTACAGCATAGAAACGGCAACAAAACCGGGCTATCTGCTGCCGAAAGACGTATACGTGATTTTAAGCACAAAAAAATCAGTCTTTTGGCCATAGCGAAGCCAAAAATGCTCCAAATGAGGAATGTAATACCTCGTAGGGCTCGTAACTTGATTGCCATGATTCCCAATTGGTTTGCATTCAAATCTGGGAAACTTCATTTTTGGCCCATTTTTGAAAATTTTGATGATGGTACCCCTTATCAAAAATGCGAAATTTGGGCCAAAATTCATTTTCCGAAAATCGAAAAACGAGGGATAGGGGTGGTTAGTATTTGTCGTTAGCAGCACGAAACTGTCGTTCTTTTGGCTGTGCGTCTTGTTTTGACCGAGCTAGAGCTAAAAAACCGAAAATAATATTGCAAATTTCTGTTAAAAATCGGTTTTCTGGTTTCCTAGCCCTTAAAACAGAGCTCGCACCAAAATATCAGAACAATAATGATAAAAGCAAGTATAGGGGTGTCAAGTTTTGGTTCTTAGCTGCATAAAACAGTCACAGTTTTAGCCGTGCGTCTTGTTTTGACAAAGTTACAGCATAGAAACGGCAACAAAACCGGGCTATCTGCTGCCGAAAGACGTATACGTGATTTTAAGCACAAAAAAATCAGTCTTTTGGCCAGAGCGAAGCCAAAAATGCTCCAAATGAGGAATGTAATACCTCGTAGGGCTCGTAACTTGATTGCCATGATTCCCAATTGGTTTGCATTCAAATCTGGGAAACTTCATTTTTGGCCCATTTTTGAAAATTTTGATGATGGTTCCCCTTATCAAAAATGCGAAATTTGGGCCAAAATTCATTTTCCGAAAATCGAAAAACGAGGGATAGGGGTGGTTAGTATTTGTCGTTAGCAGCACGAAACTGTCGTTCTTTTGGCTGTGCGTCTTGTTTTGACCGAGCTAGAGCTAAAAAACCGAAAATAATATTGCAAATTTCTGTTAAAAATCGGTTTTCTGGTTTTCTAGCCCTTAAAACAGAGCTCGCACCAAAATATCAGAACAATAATGATAAAAGCAAGTATAGGGGTGTCAAGTTTTGGTTCTTAGCTGCATAAAACAGTCACAGTTTTAGCCGTGCGTCTTGTTTTGACAAAGTTACAGCTTAGAAACGGCAACAAAACCGGGCTATCTGCTGCCGAAAGACGTATACGTGATTTTAAGCACAAAAAAATCAGATTTTTGACCATAGCGAAGCCAAAAATGCTCCAAATGAGGAATGTAATACCTCGTAGGGCTCGTAACTTGATTGCCATGATTCCCAATTGGTTTGCATTCAAATCTGGGAAACTTCATTTTTGGCCCATTTTTGAAAATTTTGATGATGGTACCCCTTATCAAAAATGCGAAATTTGGGCCAAAATTCATTTTTCGAAAAACGAGGGATAGGGGTGGTTAGTATTTGTCGTTAGCAGCACGAAACTGTCGTTCTTTTGGCTGTGCGACTTGTTTTGACCCAGCTAGAGCTAAAAAACCGAAAATAATATTGCAAATTTCTGTTAAAAATCGGTTTTCTGGTTTTCTAGCCCTTAAAACAGAGCTCGCACCAAAATATCAGAACAATAATGATAAAAGCAAGTATAGGGGTGTCAAGTTTTGGTTCTTAGCTGCGTAAAACAGTCACTGTTTTAGCCGTGCGTCTTGTTTTGACAAAGTTACAGCATAGAAACGGCAACAAAACCGGGCTATCTGCTGCCGAAAGACGTATACGTGATTTTAAGCACAAAAAAATCAGTCTTTTGGCCAGAGCGAAGCCAAAAATGCTCCAAATGAGGAATGTAATACCTCGTAGGGCTCGTAACTTGATTGCCATGATTCCCAATTGGTTTGCATTCAAATCTGGGAAACTTCATTTTTGGCCCATTTTTGAAAATTTTGATGATGGTACCCCTTATCAAAAATGCGAAATTTGGGCCAAAATTCATTTTCCGAAAATCGAAAAACGAGGGATAGGGGTGGTTAGTATTTGTCGTTAGCAGCACGAAACTGTCGTTCTTTTGGCTGTGCGACTTGTTTTGACCCAGCTAGAGCTAAAAAACCGAAAATAATATTGCAAATTTCTGTTAAAAATCGGTTTTCTGGTTTTCTAGCCCTTAAAACAGAGCTCGCACCAAAATATCAGAACAATAATGATAAAAGCAAGTATAGGGGTGTCAAGTTTTGGTTCTTAGCTGCGTAAAACAGTCACTGTTTTAGCCGTGCGTCTTGTTTTGACAAAGTTACAGCTTAGAAACGGCAACAAAACCGGGCTATCTGCTGCCGAAAGACGTATACGTGATTTTAAGCACAAAAAAATCAGTTTTTTGGCCATACCGAAGCCAAAAATGCTCCAAATGAGGAATGTAATACCTCGTAGGGCTCGTAACTTGATTGCCATGATTCCCAATTGGTTTGCATTCAAATCTGGGAAACTTCATTTTTGGCCCATTTTTGAAAATTTTGATGATGGTACCCCTTATCAAAAATGCGAAATTTGGGCCAAAATTCATTTTCCGAAAATCGAAAAACGAGGGATAGGGGTGGTTAGTATTTGTCGTTAGCAGCACGAAACTGTCGTTCTTTTGGCTGTGCGACTTGTTTTGACCCAGCTAGAGCTAAAAAACCGAAAATAATATTGCAAATTTCTGTTAAAAATCGGTTTTCTGGTTTTCTAGCCCTTAAAACAGAGCTCGCACCAAAATATCAGAACAATAATGATAAAAGCAAGTATAGGGGTGTCAAGTTTTGGTTCTTAGCTGCGTAAAACAGTCACTGTTTTAGCCGTGCGTCTTGTTTTGACAAAGTTACAGCTTAGAAACGGCAACAAAACCGGGCTATCTGCTGCCGAAAGACGTATACGTGATTTTAAGCACAAAAAAATCAGTTTTTTGGCCATACCGATATCTGCTGCCGAAAGACGTATACGTGATTTTAAGCACAAAAAAATCAGCTTTTTGGCCATACCGAAGCCAAAAATGCTCCAAATGAGGAATGTAATACCTCGTAGGGCTCGTAACTTGATTGCCATGATTCCCAATTGGTTTGCATTCAAATCTGGGAAACTTCATTTTTGGCCCATTTTTGAAAATTTTGATGATGGTACCCCTTATCAAAAATGCGAAATTTGGGCCAAAATTCATTTTCCGAAAATCGAAAAACGAGGGATAGGGGTGGTTAGTATTTGTCGTTAGCAGCACGAAACTGTCGTTCTTTTGGCTGTGCGACTTGTTTTGACCCAGCTAGAGCTAAAAAACCGAAAATAATATTGCAAATTTCTGTTAAAAATCGGTTTTCTGGTTTTCTAGCCCTTAAAACAGAGCTCGCACCAAAATATCAGAACAATAATGATAAAAGCAAGTATAGGGGTGTCAAGTTTTGGTTCTTAGCTGCGTAAAACAGTCACTGTTTTAGCCGTGCGTCTTGTTTTGACAAAGTTACAGCTTAGAAACGGCAACAAAACCGGGCTATCTGCTGCCGAAAGACGTATACGTGATTTTAAGCACAAAAAAATCAGTTTTTTGGCCATACCGAAGCCAAAAATGCTCCAAATGAGGAATGTAATACCTCGTAGGGCTCGTAACTTGATTGCCATGATTCCCAATTGGTTTGCATTCAAATCTGGGAAACTTCATTTTTGGCCCATTTTTGAAAATTTTGATGATGGTACCCCTTATCAAAAATGCGAAATTTGGGCCAAAAATTCATTTTCCGAAAATCGAAAAACGAGGGATAGGGGTGGTTAGTATTTGTCGTTAGCAGCACGAAACTGTCGTTCTTTTGGCTGTGCGACTTGTTTTGACCCAGCTAGAGCTAAAAAACCGAAAATAATATTGCAAATTTCTGTTAAAAATCGGTTTTCTGGTTTTCTAGCCCTTAAAACAGAGCTCGCACCAAAATATCAGAACAATAATGATAAAAGCAAGTATAGGGGTGTCAAGTTTTGGTTCTTAGCTGCGTAAAACAGTCACTGTTTTAGCCGTGCGTCTTGTTTTGACAAAGTTACAGCTTAGAAACGGCAACAAAACCGGGCTATCTGCTGCCGAAAGACGTATACGTGATTTTAAGCACAAAAAATCAGTTTTTTGGCCATACCGAAGCCAAAAATGCTCCAAATGAGGAATGTAATACCTCGTAGGGCTCGTAACTTGATTGCCATGATTCCCAATTGGTTTGCATTCAAATCTGGGAAACTTCATTTTTGGCCCATTTTTGAAAATTTTGATGATGGTACCCCTTATCAAAAATGCGAAATTTGGGCCAAAATTCATTTTCCGAAAATCGAAAAACGAGGGATAGGGGTGGTTAGTATTTGTCGTTAGCAGCACGAAACTGTCGTTCTTTTTGGCTGTGCGACTTGTTTTGACCCAGCTAGAGCTAAAAAACCGAAAATAATATTGCAAATTTCTGTTAAAAATCGGTTTTCTGGTTTTCTAGCCCTTAAAACAGAGCTCGCACCAAAATATCAGAACAATAATGATAAAAGCAAGTATAGGGGTGTCAAGTTTTGGTTCTTAGCTGCGTAAAACAGTCACTGTTTTAGCCGTGCGTCTTGTTTTGACAAAGTTACAGCTTAGAAACGGCAACAAAACCGGGCTATCTGCTGCCGAAAGACGTATACGTGATTTTAAGCACAAAAAAATCAGTTTTTTGGCCATACCGAAGCCAAAAATGCTCCAAATGAGGAATGTAATACCTCGTAGGGCTCGTAACTTGATTGCCATGATTCCCAATTGGTTTGCATTCAAATCTGGGAAACTTCATTTTTGGCCCATTTTTGAAAATTTTGATGATGGTACCCCTTATCAAAAATGCGAAATTTGGGCCAAAATTCATTTTCCGAAAATCGAAAAACGAGGGATAGGGGTGGTTAGTATTTGTCGTTAGCAGCACGAAACTGTCGTTCTTTTGGCTGTGCGTCTTGTTTTGACCGAGCTAGAGCTAAAAAACCGAAAATAATATTGCAAATTTCTGTTAAAAATCGGTTTTCTGGTTTCCTAGCCCTTAAAACAGAGCTCGCACCAAAATATCAGAACAATAATGATAAAAGCAAGTATAGGGGTGTCAAGTTTTGGTTCTTAGCTGCATAAAACAGTCACAGTTTTAGCCGTGCGTCTTGTTTTGACAAAGTTACAGCATAGAAACGGCAACAAAACCGGGCTATCTGCTGCCGAAAGACGTATACGTGATTTTAAGCACAAAAAAATCAGTTTTTTGGCCATACCGAAGCCAAAAATGCTCCAAATGAGGAATGTAATACCTCGTAGGGCTCGTAACTTGATTGCCATGATTCCCAATTGGTTTGCATTCAAATCTGGGAAACTTCATTTTTGGCCCATTTTTTGAAAATTTTGATGATGGTACCCCTTATCAAAAATGCGAAATTTGGGCCAAAATTCATTTTCCGAAAATCGAAAAACGAGGGATAGGGGTGGTTAGTATTTGTCGTTAGCAGCACGAAACTGTCGTTCTTTTGGCTGTGCGACTTGTTTTGACCCAGCTAGAGCTAAAAAACCGAAAATAATATTGCAAATTTCTGTTAAAAATCGGTTTTCTGGTTTTCTAGCCCTTAAAACAGAGCTCGCACCAAAATATCAGAACAATAATGATAAAAGCAAGTATAGGGGTGTCAAGTTTTGGTTCTTAGCTGCATAAAACAGTCACTGTTTTAGCCGTGCGTCTTGTTTTGACAAAGTTACAGCTTAGAAACGGCAACAAAACCGGGCTATTTGCTGCCGAAAGACGTATACGTGATTTTAAGCACAAAAAAATCAGTCTTTTGACCATAGCGAAGCCAAAAATGCTCCAAATGAGGAATGTAATACCTCGTAGGGCTCGTAACTTGATTGCCATGATTCCCAATTGGTTTGCATTCAAATCTGGGAAACTTCATTTTTGGCCCATTTTTGAAAATTTTGATGATGGTACCCCTTATCAAAAATGCGAAATTTGGGCCAAAATTCATTTTCCGAAAATCGAAAAACGAGGGATAGGGGTGGTTAGTATTTGTCGTTAGCAGCACGAAACTGTCGTTCTTTTGGCTGTGCGACTTGTTTTGACCCAGCT
Source organism: Drosophila eugracilis (assembly GCF_018153835.1). Taxonomy (NCBI): domain Eukaryota; kingdom Metazoa; phylum Arthropoda; class Insecta; order Diptera; family Drosophilidae; genus Drosophila; species Drosophila eugracilis. Next base: position 397,682 of record NW_024572029.1, on the reverse strand, counting down.
AGAGCTAAAAAACCGAAAATAATATTGCAAATTTCTGTTAAAAATCGGTTTTCTGGTTTTCTAGCCCTTAAAACAGAGCTCGCACCAAAATATCAGAACAATAATGATAAAAGCAAGTATAGGGGTGTCAAGTTTTGGTTCTTAGCTGCATAAAACAGTCACAGTTTTAGCCGTGCGTCTTGTTTTGACAAAGTTACAGCTTATAAACGGCATCAAAACCGTGCTATCTGCTGCCGAAAGACGTATACGTGATTTTAAGCACAAAAAAATCAGTTTTTTGACCATAGCGAAACCAAAAATGCTCCAAATGAGGAATGTAAAACCTCATAGGGCTCGTAACTTGATTGCCATGATTCCCAATTGGTTTGCATTCAAATCTGGGAAACTTCATTTTTGGCCCATTTTTGAAAATTTTGACCCCCTTATCAAAAATGCGAAATTTGGGCCAAAATTCATTTTCCGAAAATCGAAAAACGAGGGATAGGGGTGGTTAGTATTTGTCGTTAGCAGCACGAAACTGTCGTTCTTTTGGCTGTGCGACTTGTTTTGACCCAGCTAGAGCTAAAAAACCGAAAATAATATTGCAAATTTCTGTTAAAAATCGGTTTTCTGGTTTTCTAGCCCTTAAAACAGAGCTCGCACCAAAATATCAGAACAATAATGATAAAAGCAAGTATAGGGGTGTCAAGTTTTGGTTCTTAGCTGCGTAAAACAGTCACTGTTTTAGCCGTGCGTCTTGTTTTGACAAAGTTACAGCTTAGAAACGGCAACAAAACCGGGCTATCTGCTGCCGAAAGACGTATACGTGATTTTAAGCACAAAAAAATCAGTTTTTTGGCCATACCGAAGCCAAAAATGCTCCAAATGAGGAATGTAATACCTCGTAGGGCTCGTAACTTGATTGCCATGATTCCCAATTGGTTTGCATTCAAATCTGGGAAACTTCATTTTTGGCCCATTTTTGAAAATTTTGATGATGGTACCCCTTATCAAAAATGCGAAATTTGGGCCAAAATTCATTTTCCGAAAATCGAAAAACGAGGGATAGGGGTGGTTAGTATTTGTCGTTAGCAGCACGAAACTGTGGTTCTTTTGGCTGTGCGTCTTGTTTTGACCGAGCTAGAGCTAAAAAACCGAAAATAATATTGCAAATTTCTGTTAAAAATCGGTTTTCTGGTTTCCTAGCCCTTAAAACAGAGCTCGCACCAAAATATCAGAACAATAATGATAAAAGCAAGTATAGGGGTGTCAAGTTTTGGTTCTTAGCTGCATAAAACAGTCACAGTTTTAGCCGTGCGTCTTGTTTTAACAAAGTTACAGCTTAGAAACGGCAACAAAACCGGGCTATCTGCTGCCGAAAGACGTATACGTGATTTTAAGCACAAAAAAATCAGTCTTTTGACCATAGCGAAGCCAAAAATGCTCCAAATGAGGAATGTAATACCTCGTAGGGCTCGTAACTTGATTGCCATGATTCCCAATTGGTTTGCATTCAAATCTGGGAAACTTCATTTTTGGCCCATTTTTGAAAATTTTGATGATGGTACCCCTTATCAAAAATGCGAAATTTGGGCCAAAATTCATTTTCCGAAAATCGAAAAACGAGGGATAGGGGTGGTTAGTATTTGTCGTTAGCAGCACGAAACTGTCGTTCTTTTGGCTGTGCGTCTTGTTTTGACCGAGCTAGAGCTAAAAAACCGAAAATAATATTGCAAATTTCTGTTAAAAATCCGTTTTCTGGTTTTCTAGCCCTTAAAACAGAGCTCGCACCAAAATATCAGAACAATAATGATAAAAGCAAGTATAGGGGTGTCAAGTTTTGGTTCTTAGCTGCATAAAACAGTCACTGTTTTAGCCGTGCGTCTTGTTTTGACAAAGTTACAGCTTAGAAACGGCAACAAAACCGGGCTATCTGCTGCCGAAAGACGTATACGTGATTTTAAGCACAAAAAAATCAGTTTTTTGGCCATAGCGAAGCCAAAAATGCTCCAAATGAGGAATGTAATACCTCGTAGGGCTCGTAACTTGATTGCCATGATTCCCAATTGGTTTGCATTCAAATCTGGGAAACTTCATTTTTGGCCCATTTTTGAAAATTTTGATGATGGTACCCCTTATCAAAAATGCGAAATTTGGGCCAAAATTCATTTTCCGAAAATCGAAAAACGAGGGATAGGGGTGGTTAGTATTTGTCGTTAGCAGCACGAAACTGTCGTTCTTTTGGCTGTGCGTCTTGTTTTGACCGAGCTAGAGCTAAAAAACCGAAAATAATATTGCAAATTTCTGTTAAAAATCGGTTTTCTGGTTTTCTAGCCCCTTAAAACAGAGCTCGCACCAAAATATCAGAACAATAATGATAAAAGCAAGTATAGGGGTGTCAAGTTTTGGTTCTTAGCTGCATAAAACAGTCACAGTTTTAGCCGTGCGTCTTGTTTTGACAAAGTTACAGCTTAGAAACGGCAACAAAACCGGGCTATCTGCTGCCGAAAGACGTATACGTGATTTTAAGCACAAAAAAATCAGTTTTTTGGCCATAGCGAAGCCAAAAATTCTCCAAATGAGGAATGTAATACCTCGTAGGGCTCGTAACTTGATTGCCATGATTCCCAATTGGTTTGCATTCAAATCTGGGAAACTTCATTTTTTGGCCCATTTTTGAAAATTTTGATGATGGTACCCCTTATCAAAAATGCGAAATTTGGGCCAAAATTCATTTTCCGAAAATCGAAAAACGAGGGATAGGGGTGGTTAGTATTTGTCGTTAGCAGCACGAAACTGTCGTTCTTTTGGCTGTGCGTCTTGTTTTGACCGAGCTAGAGCTAAAAAACCGAAAATAATATTGCAAATTTCTGTTAAAAATCCGTTTTCTGGTTTTCTAGCCCTTAAAACAGAGCTCGCACCAAAATATCAGAACAATAATGATAAAAGCAAGTATAGGGGTGTCAAGTTTTGGTTCTTAGCTGCATAAAACAGTCACTGTTTTAGCCGTGCGTCTTGTTTTGACAAAGTTACAGCTTAGAAACGGCAACAAAACCGGGCTATCTGCTGCCGAAAGACGTATACGTGATTTTAAGCACAAAAAAATCAGTTTTTTGGCCATAGCGAAGCCAAAAATGCTCCAAATGAGGAATGTAATACCTCGTAGGGCTCGTAACTTGATTGCCATGATTCCCAATTGGTTTGCATTCAAATCTGGGAAACTTCATTTTTGGCCCATTTTTGAAAATTTTGATGATGGTACGTACCCCTTATCAAAAATGCGAAATTTGGGCCAAAATTCATTTTCCGAAAATCGAAAAACGAGGGATAGGGGTGGTTAGTATTTGTCGTTAGCAGCACGAAACTGTCGTTCTTTTGGCTGTGCGTCTTGTTTTGACCGAGCTAGAGCTAAAAAACCGAAAATAATATTGCAAATTTCTGTTAAAAATCCGTTTTCTGGTTTTCTAGCCCTTAAAACAGAGCTCGCACCAAAATATCAGAACAATAATGATAAAAGCAAGTATAGGGGTGTCAAGTTTTGGTTCTTAGCTGCATAAAACAGTCACTGTTTTAGCCGTGCGTCTTGTTTTGACAAAGTTACAGCTTAGAAACGGCAACAAAACCGGGCTATCTGCTGCCGAAAGACGTATACGTGATTTTAAGCACAAAAAAATCAGTTTTTTGGCCATAGCGAAGCCAAAAATGCTCCAAATGAGGAATGTAATACCTCGTAGGGCTCGTAAATTGATTGCCATGATTCCCAATTGGTTTGCATTCAAATCTGGGAAACTTCATTTTTGGCCCATTTTTGAAAATTTTGATGATGGTACCCCTTATCAAAAATGCGAAATTTGGGCCAAAATTCATTTTCCGAAAATCGAAAAACGAGGGATAGGGGTGGTTAGTATTTGTCGTTAGCAGCACGAAACTGTCGTTCTTTTGGCTGTGCGTCTTGTTTTGACCGAGCCCTTATCAAAAATGCGAAATTTGGGCCAAAATTCATTTTCCGAAAATCGAAAAACGAGGGATAGGGGTGGTTAGTATTTGTCGTTAGCAGCACGAAACTGTCGTTCTTTTGGCTGTGCGTCTTGTTTTGACCGAGCTAGAGCTAAAAAACCGAAAATAATATTGCAAATTTCTGTTAAAAAATCCGTTTTCTGGTTTTCTAGCCCTTAAAACAGAGCTCGCACCAAAATATCAGAACAATAATGATAAAAGCAAGTATAGGGGTGTCAAGTTTTGGTTCTTAGCTGCATAAAACAGTCACTGTTTTAGCCGTGCGTCTTGTTTTGACAAAGTTACAGCTTAGAAACGGCAACAAAACCGGGCTATCTGCTGCCGAAAGACGTATACGTGATTTTAAGCACAAAAAATCAGTTTTTTGGCCATAGCGAAGCCAAAAATGCTCCAAATGAGGAATGTAATACCTCGTAGGGCTCGTAACTTGATTGCCATGATTCCCAATTGGTTTGCATTCAAATCTGGGAAACTTCATTTTTGGCCCATTTTTGAAAATTTTGATGATGGTACCCCTTATCAAAAATGCGAAATTTGGGCCAAAACTCATTTTCCGAAAATCGAAAAACGAGGGATAGGGGTGGTTAGTATTTGTCGTTAGCAGCACGAAACTGTCGTTCTTTTGGCTGTGCGTCTTGTTTTGACCGAGCTAGAGCTAAAAAACCGAAAATAATAATGCAAATTTCTGTTAAAAATCGGTTTTCTGGTTTTCTAGCCCTCAAAACAGAGCTCGCACCAAAATATCAGAACAATAATGATAAAAGCAAGTATAGGGGTGTCAAGTTTTGGTTCTTAGCTGCATAAAACAGTCACTGTTTTAGCCGTGCGTCTTGTTTTGACAAAGTTACAGCTTAGAAACGGCAACAAAACCGGGCTATCTGCTGCCGAAAGACGTATACGTGATTTTAAGCACAAAAAAATCAGTTTTTTGGCCATAGCGAAGCCAAAAATGCTCCAAATGAGGAATGTAATACCTCGTAGGGCTCGTAACTTGATTGCCATGATTCCCAATTGGTTTGCATTCAAATCTGGGAAACTTCATTTTTGGCCCATTTTTGAAAATTTTGATGATGGTACCCCTTATCAAAAATGCGAAATTTGGGCCAAAATTCATTTTCCGAAAATCGAAAAACGAGGGATAGGGGTGGTTAGTATTTGTCGTTAGCAGCACAAAACTGTCGTTCTTTTGGCTGTGCGTCTTGTTTTGACCGAGCTAGAGCTAAAAAACCGAAAATAATAATGCAAATTTCTGTTAAAAATCGGTTTTCTGGTTTTCTAGCCCTCAAAACAGAGCTCGCACCAAAATATCAGAACAATAATGTTAAAAGCAAGTATAGGGGTGTCAAGTTTTGGTTGTTAGGTGCATAAAACAGTCACTGTGTTTAGCCGTACTCGACAGTATTTTGCTCATAACTTGGCCAATAATACTGCAAATATGGAATTAGCTTAGCTTATATTTGACATTTCAAACTGTGAATGCAGGTTTGATAAGAATTAGAAAACAAGCTCTACCGCATTTGGACTATAATTAGGTTAGTTATGGGAAAGATACCAAATTTCGCATTTAATATTTATATATTAATATTATTTTTTGTATAAATAATTAATCTAAATTTTCCCACAGTGGCTATAGTTGCGAGGACCACTTCCGTGAGCCGGACACGTTCCTGCACTCGTGGGAAGTTCTTCTGGAGGTGATGATGTCGCCTATGTGGTGAGTCCTTTAAAGTGCTATGATTATTTCATTAATTAACCCCATTTAATGCTTTCTAGTGAGAATATGCTGGTGGATGTGGGCATGCCGGTGATGCATCGAAATGTGGCCTACAATTGCCGGGTGGCGTTCTTCAATCGCCAGATCCTGCTCATCCGGCCCAAGATGGCGATGTGCGATGATGGCAACTATAGGGAATCCCGTTGGTTTACAGCCTGGACAAAATCTCTGCAAACGGAGGAGTTCGTGCTGCCGCGAATGATTGCCCAACATACAGGACAGCAGACGGTGCCGTTTGGTGATGCCGTCATAGCCACTAGAGACACTTGTCTGGGTTATGAGATCTGCGAGGAGCTGTGGAATGTGCGTAGCAAGCACATTGAGATGTCCCTAGCAGGTGTGGAGCTGATAGTAAACAGCTCCGGCAGCTATATGGAACTGCGTAAGGCGCACATCACCACCGATCTCATCCGAAATGCCAGCTTCAAGGCCGGAGGAGCCTATCTCTTTAGCAATCTTCGTGGTTGTGATGGCCAGCGGGTCTACTTCAATGGCTGCTCGGCCATTGCCTTGAACGGTGAGATACTGGCACGTGGACAACAATTTGCCCTGCAGGATGTAGAGGTCACGCTGGCCACCATCGATCTGGAGGAGATTCGTGCCTATCGCGTTAGCCTGAGATCCCGCTGCTCAGCGGCTGCGGCGGCAGCAGATTATCCAAGGATCCATTGCGACTTCGAGATGTCCACGCACAGTGATATCTTCAAGACGTCAACGCCTCCGCTTAATTGGCCAATTCATACGCCAGAGGAGGAGATTGCTCTGGGACCTGCCTGTTGGCTCTGGGACTATCTAAGAAGATCCGGTCAAGGGGGATTTTTCCTACCGCTCAGTGGTGGTGTCGATTCCAGTAGCTCTGCCACAATAGTGCACTCCATGTGCCGGCAGATTGTCCAGGCTGTGCAACTGGGGGACGCCCAGGTGCTGCACGATATCCGTTTGATTCTGGCCGATACAGATTATACGCCGGATAATGCCGCCGGATTGTGCAACCGACTGTTGGTCACCTGTTACATGGGCAGCGTGAATAGTAGCAAGGAAACCAGGAGAAGGGCCGCCCAGTTGGCAAATCAACTGGGCAGTTATCACATCGAGATCAGCATTGACTCGGCCGTGAATGCCTTGTTGGGCATATTTAATGCTGTCACGGGTTTGACGCCTCGATTCCGGACGCAGGGAGGTTGTGCCCGGCAAAATCTGGCACTGCAGAATATGCAATCGAGGATTCGTATGGTCCTGGCCTATATTTTTGCCCAGCTAATGTTGTGGGTGAGGAACAGGCCAGGTGGTTTGCTTGTCCTAGGCTCCGCCAATGTGGATGAGTCGCTGCGCGGTTACCTAACGAAGTATGACTGCTCCTCGGCTGACATCAATCCGATTGGAGGGATCTCCAAAATGGATCTGCGAAGATTTCTGACCTATGCCATGGAGAAGTATGTAGAGATTATATATTCCAGATAATGTACTTACCTCCAATTTTTATTATCCAGGTTCAATCTGCCCGTACTGGAGTCCATCATAGATGCCCCACCCACCGCCGAACTGGAACCGCTGCAGGAGAACGGAGAACTGCAGCAGACGGATGAACAGGACATGGGCATGACCTATGCAGAGCTCTCCGAGTACGGACGCCTGCGCAAACAGTCTTTCTGCGGTCCTTACAGCATGTTCTGCCGACTGGTGGCCACCTGGAAGGGTGATCTTAGTCCCAAAGAGGTGGCCGAAAAGGTGAAGCATTTCTTTCGATGCTACGCAATCAATCGGCATAAGATGACCGTGCTGACACCATCGGTTCATGCCGAAAGCTATAGTCCGGATGACAATAGGTTCGATCATCGCCCGTTCTTGTATCGTCCCAACTGGAGTTGGCAATTTAAGGCCATTGACGACGAGGTGGACAAGCTACAACCCATCTACACTCCATCATCGGCACAGCTGCGTCCCAGCAGCGATGATTTGCTCCTGTCCACTCAGAGATCCTCGCACTTGGATGACTCCAAGCACTCCTCGCCGTTGTCCTCGGCCTCGGCGTCCGCATCGATTGATGTGGGCATTTCGACGGCAGCGGTTCCACTACCCGGTGCCGCTGCTCCAGGCGGTCTCTCCAAGAAACCCAGCGGCTATAGCAAGGTGCACGTCAATGTTCTCGGCAAGATCAAGGACCGCACTGGCATTCCCGTCTAGAAACGACATACTCGCAAAGTACTGGAATTATGTTTTTGTTTTTTTTTTTGGCACAGCTTGATGTCTTTTGCTGTTAAACAAAGAAATCATTGTGGCTTAGATGATATATTTTCGATTTGTTATCAGTCAGCTATCTTTTGTAACTATGTGCCTTCTATTGTTCGTAACTTGTTTCCTTAAGACGTTCGGTGTATGTTGATCTGCATACGTATATGGTTAATGTAAGCCCCAAGTAAAACTTAGCCCTGATTAGTATATTCATGTTCCTTAGTTGTTGATTAACAAACGCCTGTAAAACCAAACAATTTATGGAATTGAAAAGTGATTTCATTACAAATTTATCCTTAATCCTTTCCTTTAACTACTAAACATTAATGCTTTATATCCCTTAAATCTAACTATTATTATATACATCATTTGAAAATCACCAAATATCAAACTTCAGTACTAAGCAGCAGCAAAAGGCATTATTCTGTATATATATACGGAACCCATACGTGTAGGCCTAGGCGTAGTACTAGCATTGCTCCTCTACCTATATCCATATACTATTTTTTTTGTAGATCCTCTTCAATGTAGTTGTCGGCCTTCGTAGCATCTTTTCCAGTTTGCCTTATCGAAAAGTCTTTTATCTTGTCTAAAGCTCAAGCTAAAACAAAAACTGGACAAACTATTTGTCCGCTTGTCCAAACAATTTGTACAACAATCTTTAAAAACGAAAACTAACTAGGCAGTTCTTTGCCGCACATTTAGTTAGATAATATCATAAACTTTTTTTTGGTTTTATATTTTAAAAAATAAGAGATTACTTGTTGTGTTGTTGGTTGTGTACAGTGCGTGTCAAGGGTTAATGTTTTTATCAGCCCCATTTAAAATTCTAAACTAAACTATCTTAGACATTACTTTTTTGTTAAAACGGATTGGTTAAGCCTTAAAATTGAAAAGACTAAGTATAAATTTTTTACAATAAAATAAGTTTTCTATCAACACCTTAATACAAATTTAAATATTGAAAGTTATACTTTAACCAACGCACTGTATGTTAAATAATTAAGATTAATTTGTTGATTATGAGACAATTTTTCTATGTTCAAGATCGCAGAAAATTATATTGTTATAAAAAATCTTAGAAACGTCAATTATATAACCTGTGGTCAGCTAAAGATCTTTAAACTTTAGACCAAAGCTAAAAAAAAGAACATTAATACGATATCATAGCTCGCAACTGTTAGTTAGTCTTTTTAGGTACTTATACATTGACTTTGTATCAACCAAAAAATGTCCTAAACTTTCGGAAACAAACATTAAAACTATTCATACCTTAAATTTTTTGTATTATCACAAAAATGATTTACTAAAAATGCTTTTCTAAATGAATTTGAAAAAAATTTTACGAACCACTTTTATCATAGCTAAACTTTTGTTAGTAAATAAAAGGCATACATTAAAATAATTCAAAATTGTATTTTGAATTCAGTAAATCCACATTAAGTTTAAAAATAAGAAATATGTAAAATTCCTGAAACTTGTAAGGACACTTTCCTGGGAGATGAGCAACATTTTGTTTGTAGTTTGTAGTTTTAACATGTAGATTTATAGCACATTGTGAATTTGAACACTCGCATCGGATCGATTTAATGGAACACTGATTATACACTTCTGTAGAAGTAAATATATACACCAGATATGTTTGCGGTTTTAAATGGAATAGTTCGATTGTATTATCAAAAGAAATTAATATTTAACATTTCTTAACTTAAGTTAATGATTTTGTAATATATTTAATGTTATTTTTATAGGTATCCGTTTCAATTGGTTTTGCATTTATGTAATCTTTATTAACATTTAACCCAATTTAACAGACATCGCAGAATTTCATAGAAAAATCAAATTTTTATACAAGTATTATATTGAAATTGAACACTATCAAATTCTGTTATAACCTTGCAGCCATTTTTAATCTTTGTTTCGTGTAATTTCTCATTTTGATAAGGCTAATTTAACATGTTTGTAATTTTTGTGGATTTTTAGGCGAAAATTGTTATTATCATTTTATATTGCCTATATTTAGGCTTTGCCATATTTGAGAACGAGATAGCTTCCAAGTTTGGTTGCTAATTTCAGGTCTTTTTGCTACCAGGCGAACAGAAAGCATAGCAAGCGTATGCTGGGCGCCAAAGTTTCTTTAAACCGAGCCCTCTCATTGGTCAACAAATGGCTCCCTGGAATATTTACAGTTAGTAAAGTCTAAGCAGCTCAAAACATAAGCAAGAGATGAGCAACCACGTTGTTTTCTGTGTCGTGTCACGAGTTTAGCACGATAATCACGAAAAAGCAATTAAATCCTTTGTATTTCATTCGATCGTGTCGAATACCACTGCTCACGTGGCCATCCCTAAGTGGCACTCATGTTTGGATAGAATCCGTTAGTTTGGTGCCCAAAACATAAACAAGAGATGAGCAACCACGTTGTTTTCTGTGTCGTGTCACGACATTGGCACGACAGGCACGAAATAATATTTAATTCCCATGTAATTTATTCGATCGTGTTGGAAAACAGTACTCACGTGGACATCCCTAAGTGGAGCTCACAAATTTAGCGATTTCCACCTACTACTCGATTCTGTTCGCCTGGTATTTTAAAGGCATCAGCTAGCCAAAATGCGTTGAAATTTTGATCAGAAAAATAAATTTTTCTCAGTCAAATCGGTCATTTTGGCAGTTCAGATACCAGGCGAACAGAAACGGCAGCAAGCAGCTACTATTTTCTGGGAGTTTGTGTTTTTTTTCAAGATGGCCGCCTTTTCAAGATGGTTGCCGTTGTCACTGGATGGAAACCGTTAGTTTGCAGGCCAAAACATAAACAAGAGATGGGCAACCACGTTGTTTTTTGTGTCGGCTCACGAGTTTAGCACGATAATCACGAAATAATATTAAGGTCCCATGTAATTTATTCGATCGTGTCGAAAAACAGTGCTCACGTGGCCATCCCTAATTGGAGCTCATAAATTTGCCGCTTTTTCAAAATGGTTGCCATTGCAGCCCAAAACATAAACAAGAGATGAGCAACTACGTTGTTTTTTGTGTAGTCTCACGAGTTTAGCACGATAACCACGAAATAATATTAAGTTCCCATATAATTTATTCAATCGTGTCGAAAAACAGTGCTCACGTGGCCATCCCTAATTGGAGCTCATAAATTTAGCGATTTCCACCTACTACTCGTTTCTGTTCGCCTGGTATTTTAAAGGCATCAGCTAGCCAAAATGCGTTGAAATTTTTATCAGAAAAATAAATTTTTCTCAGTCAAATTCGTAATTTTGGGAGTTCAGATACCAGGCGAACAGAAACAGCAGCAAGCAGCTACTGTTTTCTGTGAGCTTTGTTTTTATTTCAAGATGGCTGCCTTTTCAAGATGGTTGCCATTGCAGCCCAAAACATAAACAAGAGATGAGCAACCACGTTGTTTTTTGTGTCGTCTCACGAGTTTAGCACGATAATCACGAAAAAGCAATTAAATCCTATGTATGTCATTCGATCGTGTCGAATACCACTGCTCACGTGGCCATCCCTAAGTGGCACTCATGTTTGGATGGAAACCGTTAGTCTGGTGCCCAAAACATAAACAAGAGATGAGCAACCACGTTGTTTTTTGTGTCGTGTCACGACTTTAGCACGACAGGCACGAAATAATATTTAAGTCCTATGTAATTTATTCGGTCGTGTCGAAAAACTATACTCACATGTCCGTCCCTAAGTAGAGCTCATAATTTTCAAGATGGCTGCCTTTTCAAAATGGTTGCCATTGCAGACCAAAACATAAACAAGAGATGAGCAACCACGTTGTTTTCTGTGTCGTGTCACGACTTAGGCACGACAGGCACGAAATAATATTTAAGTCCCATGTAATTTATTCGATCGTGTCGGAAAACAGTACTCACGTGGACATCCCTAAGTGGAGCTCATAAATTTAGGGATTTCCACCTACTACTCGATTCTGTTCGCCTGGTATTTTAAAGGCATCAGCTAGCCAAAATGCGTTGAAATTTTTATCAGAAAAATAAATTTTTCTCAGTCAAATTCGTAATTTTGGGACTTCAGATACCAGGCGAACAGAAACAGCAGCAAGCAGCTACTGTTTTCTGTGAGCTTTGTTTTTATTTCAAGATGGCTGCCTTTTCAAGATGGTTGCCATTGCAGCCCAAAACATAAACAAGAGATGAGCAACTACGTTGTTTTTTGTGTCGTCTCACGAGTTTAGCACGATAATCACGAAAAAACAATTAATTCCTATGTATTTCATTCGATCGTGTCGAATACCACTGCTCACGTGACCATCCCTAAGTGGCACTCATGTTTGGATGGAAACCGTTAGTCTGGTGCCCAAAACATAAACAAGAGATGGGCAATCACATTGGTTACTGTATCGTATCACGAGTTTAGCACGAAAGGCGCGATATTACATTTAAATCCTTTGTATTTCATCATCTGATCGTTTTACACCTGCTACTTGCTTCTGTTCTTTTTGTAAAATAAAGAAATGTTGCTTTTTGGCTTCCAATTTGACCTTATGAGAATTATGCAGGATTTTTTTTAGCTTTTGAATGAATTTCCAGTATGATTATGCAACCCCTTGTCAAAGAAAGTTTATTTGTTATGCTTCAAATCTCAAGGTTTGCTAAGGAAATTTTTTTTCTTGATGTTGGGCATGTTACCGGTGCAGGTGGTCAAGTCGTCGAAGAACGTGGCGCAGGTCAGCAGGACAATGCCGATCTTCTCGGCGATGCACTTGGTGCCGTTGATGCCCTTGTAGCCAGCCAACAGAATATTTCTGCAGCTATCGATAAGCCGTACTGCTCGACGCCCATAAATTTGCGTTCAAAAATAACACTTTATATTCAATCTAAAATTGTTTTACAAATATTTATATGGCTATTATATAGAATTTACTTCATTAATAAGTGCAGAACGTAAAGAAAACATTGGAATTGGAGAGAATTAAACATATAAACTTACGTTTTCACAAATTTGACACTGTCAAGAAACTGTTAAACCAGTCGTGTTTTTCGATTCTGTTTTGCTCTTCTTGAGAAAAACGGTAGTTTACCGTTAGCAATGCTTTTGCATTCGGTGATATTTTTGGATTAATTTTATTACAGTGTAGTAAAGCACTATTCCTTCCTTTGTAGTTTTAAACGGAATGGATGGGTACGAACGTTATCAAAAGATATACAAGATCAACAGTGAGGTTTGTCTTTCCGCATATTAAGTTAAGTAACAACTGATAAAAGCCTCTAAATCAACTCCTAAATTTGGTTATCTGTGGGATCTGTGGGATATCACACAGATAACCCAATTTTGGAAAGTACAAACATAAGGACTTTTGAAGTTAAACTAAAAGTCCAAGTGGATGCTTCAAATATTTAATAGATTGTTAAACACACAAATGTGCGACATCGGTGTTGGGTAGAAATCCCGTCCAGGCGATGATCGTGCAGAAGTGTTCTCCTTTGAGTCGCCTCACAACGCGAACATTTGTCTCCTTTCCATGGATGGCATCCACCTTACGGCCGTGCAGGTGATCCAGCACCATCTGGCCACGGGTATGAATGCCACTCAGTTCCACGGTACCATAGTATTCCCGCTGATCGTCAATCATTGCATCTGGGAAGAGATAGGTGGCCGTGAGCAAGGAATCACAGCTAATCCATTTCACAAAGCCCCGCGGCACCATCATTGAACGCTCTACACGAGTTAGTAGCTCCACAAAGGGATGATCAACAGCTCCGAGGACATTTAAACGCCAGTCCACAGTAGCGCCAAATTCACCATCGATACACGGCTCCCAGGGCAGGATTACAGCTGGCTTTGACAATCGCTCCAGGGTAATGTGCGCCGCCTCTGGATCCATCATGAAATTGAACTCGGCACTCTTGGTGACATTGCCTTTGCCGAAAATGTTGCCGCCCATTATATAGACACCGCCAATCTTGTCCAGAAACGAGCTGCCATACAGATTAATGCAGTTGGCAAAGTTAGTGAGTGGTCCGCACAGCAGGAAGTCCACTTGACCGGGATTCTGGCTGGCCAGACGGTACATGGCATTCACGGCATGCTCGGGCTGTAGTTCTTTTTCCTCGCTGACCTCGGGATAGTTGCCAACATCGTTGAATCCATCTTGACCATGGAAACGCAAAGTATACTTCCAGGTGCGTGGCACTATGGGATCGGCACAGCCCTTGAAAACGGGAACCTAAGAAGGAGTTAATTAGTATGGGCTTATAATTGTGGATTTCTTTATAACATCTCTCTTACATCCCGCCTGTCCAACGTATGCAAAACTCTCAAAGCATTCAGCGTGCCGTTGTCCACGTCCGCATTGCCCTGCACCGTGGTTATGGCTAATACCTTGGTGGTCCTTCCTCCTGATAGGACTAGCTCCTCTGAGCGGAGCATCATGGCTAAGCCCCAGGCATCATCAGTTCCTATATCACAGTCGTAGACCACGAGACGCTGCTTGTTCTCCATGGCAAACTATCTTCCAAACTGGTCATGGTTGTACCTATCGATTACGGAACTATCGTTTCATTGTTGCCACCAGATATTAAACAGTATTATTAAATTTTTGGTGGTTTCTTTAAATGAGTAAAGTAAAAGTTAAGCTTGGGAGAAAATTTACTAAAATGCAACATCTTTTGTAATTCCAATAATGACTGCTATCCAGGGAACTCATTTTCCGCAACTCTGTAATTTATTAAACTTATTTGTTAATTGCATTAAGTAAATAAATATGCAAATCTTACCTGCAAGTAACTAGCTGGACACTAAAAACATCTGCATAATGGTGAGTTTGTTAGCTGTTATTCCAGCTGTTTTCCTATGGTGAGTTTACAAGTCTTAGAATTAACAGTACTTAACAGTATGAATAACATAGTTTTATTCTTAATTTTGAAAATATTTAAATAGCTGAAATAATAACAAAAATGGGTTTTAAATGATAGATTCATAATATGTAAAATATTTAGTTAAATATTGTTTAATTTTATATATGTAGGTATTTAAAGGTGTTTGGTCTTCAAAAGCTTTATGGATCCTACAAAACATATCTATTATATATTCTATTTGAAATATGGAATATTTAGGATATCAAAATATTACAAAAAATAGTTTATGATGCCTGCTTTTAAATTAAAATCTGGCCACAATTTCTACTCTTAATGCAACAAATTTCTTTATTATATGAGAGACTTTATGTCAATAAATACTGGTCGTATGATTTTCACTATCGCAATACTAGTTAATAAACACAAGACTATGTTAATAGAGCCAAGGCGTTTAATGACTTAAGTGGGTGTTCCAAGCTCATTTTCATATGTACTACATATGTACCTACACCTACTTACCTATATGATGTACCCCCTCAGTCTGGCATTCTAGAATCTAGATTACGCCGAGTGTCGCAAGTGGGCGACTTCTGACGGACGATTCTCATTATGGTTCGTTATTATCGCGACGACCTGCCGCAACTTGATTAACGTTTATTGTTACAATAGTGGTTCCAGTTGCCCTTCGGATCGCGCCTCCGGGATTCAATGGAATTCAATCTGTTTTGCGTCTCACAAGTGCTTCCCTATTTCCACAGAAATCGGGAAATCGGACTGGTATTAGCTTTTTGGGAAAGAAGAACAACAGGTGAGAACATACAAGTATGTATGTTATCTTTGGATATGAAACGGTTTACAACTATATGTACATATTGTCGAAAAGAAATAATGTTCAAAATCATGTAACTGATCACTACGTTCTATTAATTTCCCATTCTCTTTAGCAAAGGTGACTTCTAGTCGAGGGATTCCCTCTGGTACTATAGAAACCTAAAATAATGTGTATAGCTAGTAACTGATTTGTATTCCATTAATTTCACTTTCTTTTAACCACTGATAACCTCTAAAATAAAGGAAAGCCTCAGAGTTCTAAACGACTTTGCAGTGAAAGTAAGGGCATTTGGTGGTCAACCTTATAGATGGACAGCATTCCCACACGTCTTATCCGTTTGTCCCGCTCTCGCTTGACACGAACGTAAAATACAGCGGCGAGATATGGATTGCACACATGGTGACATATCGGCCACCACACATGTGAATCGCTCAGTTGAGTTGAGTTGAGGGAAAGGCGAGAGCGTTATGAAATTCCGTGTGATATGGCCTTTTGGTTCTGGTAATGCCCAGGCCATTCCCCGGTACCCAGTACCCAGTACCCAGTGCTGCTCAGTGCCCAGTAGACATCACCATTCACGACTACCAGAACCAGAAGCCGAGGCGAAACCGATAGACAATGTCCGGCTGGGCAGCAACCAGATGATTACCGTATGTGTTTTGTATATGGGTAGTCCGCAGTCCGCCGTTCGTGCACATTCATCACTTGCCGGCGATGGCAGACGGACGCACAGTGGAAAACGGCAACGGACGGGGAGGAGGCGGAGACGAAGGACCCACATCCCCCAAATATGCGATCCTCGACTGCGATGGTGGAAGTGACGATGCCTGGGCACTGCTCCTGCTCCTGCATGCAGCCGAGAGCCATGGGATCCATCTCCTAGCCATCACAACCATGGGATGCGGGAATACCAGCAGGGAGAATGCGGCACGCAATATGCGACGGATTCTGGATGCCTGCAAGCGCACAGATGTAAATATAAATATAAATAAATTGAAAAGCACAGAAAAAAAAAGATCTATAATATTTTATGAATCATTTTTGATCAGAAAACAAGATTTTTTATATTTCAAAATCAGATACAAATTCGATTTAAATCTATAATCTTTTTCTTTGATCTTTAAAAATGAATAGAAAATAATAATTATTTATTTGCCCTGCTTTTTGAGATCTGTTTGCCATACGAAATCAAGCATAACAATCGTTCAATCTATATAAATAATACATATAGTATTTACAAACAAAATCATAAGCAACTTGCAACTTTATTGTTTATTTTAACTCAAAGAAATCTAATATTTATTCAAGTACATGTGTGAGACATTGAGAAAAGAATACAAATTGAGGCTAATTCAGAAATCTCTCTCAAAATTTAATAACAAAGACAATTTAGTTTTATTAAGGTAAACTATGATTTCCGTATTATTATCCGAGGCTCATTTTATGAATCTATTTTTTTGTGGCATCTATTGTAGACTTCTTTTCTTTCTAAGAACCATACTTAAGATTTTATATTATTTTACCTTTCTAACTGATATTTTCAACTTACAGATTCCCATATACTTAGGAGCGGTGGATCCCCTGATTCCTTCCACTGAGGATGAAAAAAAGTATTTCCATGGCTGCGATGGCTTCGGTGACTGTCTAACCGACGACGGCAGTCCAGTGGAGAGTATTGTTCAGCCTGAGCATGCAGTGACCGCCATCTATGATCTCTGCCGTGCCAGGCCCAAACAGATCACAATTTTCGCCGTTGGCCCACTCACTAATCTGGCCCTGGGCTATACGATGTATGGTGAAAAGTTTGGAGAGAACTTCCGGGATATGTTCATTATGGGTGGAAATTATCAGGGAGTGGGTAACTCCTCACGGTCAGCGGAGTTTAATTTCCATTCGGATCCAGAGGCGGCACATACGGTACTGCTGAAGACCCGCTGTCACATCACCATCCTGCCATGGGAGCCCTGTCTCCCGGATAGATTTAATATACCCATTGTGAGTATCATATATCCTAGATTTACGCTATAGAATTTGTCAAGTGGGTATACGGATAAGATTGCCGTAAACAAAGATCAGCAGTTGCTTACTTCAAGTACACACTTTTGCTTGCCACGCACAAACAGCTCTTGATCACCTTGTTTAATTTATAGGAAATCTGTGGGCTGTATGAGGTTTCTATAAATTTTATGTTAATATCATGTTATATTATTAATGTGGCAAATATTATTATAGTATATCTAAAGAATTATGGTACCCAAAACTTGGTAAAGTTAGTTTCAAGAAACTCTGAAGCGTATACTAAGGAACATTCTTAATAATATTTGTTAACATAATCCCACTCCTCCTCCAGAACTGGCGGCTCAAGGAGTTTGCTGCCAGGGCCAAGCACGCTGGCCATCCGGCGATCACAATGCTCAACCAGGTGGAGGCTGCCCAATGGCTGCCAATGATCGAACAGTATGGAATTGATACATGGAATCCCTGCGATGCCATTGTGGTGGCTGCCTGGCTATTCGAGGATCATTTGATCCGAAAGCACAGTACCTGGCATGCAACTGTTGACCTGCGTGGCACCCATACCCGTGGTCAGATGGTACTCGATCATCTGCGGGAACGTGAAAAGTATCCGGAAAATGTTCGGATCATCGAGCTGGTCGACGTTGAGTTCTTCAAACGGATCTGCGAGTGGGTCGCCGGGTTGGACGGCGGATCACTACTTCACGACACTCAATAAACCCATTAATCAGTAATAGTAAATCGCGCCTTTTTTTCGGCACTATCGTTGGTTTATTTGCCGGATGATAAGGGTGAGGGCTTCTTCGATAAGAACTTGTTGGACAGGTGTACAGCGTACACCATTGGCAAAGAACTCAATTTGGTGATGACACAAGTTAAATCTGAAGTCAAATATTTACCGACGATTGAGGTTGTAGAATTGCTAGTTTCACTAGAGCACGTTTTATACTTTCTTTAAAAAAAAAACAAAAAAATCATAATTAAATCTCTTTGATTATTTAGTCTTCTTTTTAGTCTTCTTTATCTTTGAGGCAGGACCCTTCTGCTCCGCTGAAGTACGGTATGTTCCATGCAGCTTATCCAGCAGACCCAGTACGCCATAGTTGTAGTTAAACCTGCAAGGAGGGGGATCAGAATCAGAGTGTCAAGAAAACCAAAGGGTATTTACTTGGCATGGTGATAGTCATGGAAACGCACCGAACCCGCCGACCAGGGGAAACTATAGCCCGTATGATCACTCATGGAGTTAATAATGGCCAGGGCAAAGATCACATAGGCCAAGGCCACGTGAGTGCCCAGGATAGCAATGGATGTGGCTACTGGCATTAGATTGGCCACCACATGCTCTACCGGATGGGCATACAATGTAATGGCGGCAATGGGAGCCGTCCATTCGTGATGCTTCTTGTGGATATATTTGTAAACAGATCTATGATGGAGCAGGCGATGGGCATAGTAGAACATGACCTCTTCGAGGACTACAAAGATGGCCAAATCTCGAATAGATCTCTTAAATGTGGGGAGCACTCGTATGTCCCCGCTGTTTTCGGTCTTGTAAACCAACTCATAGACTGACCAGCAAGCCAGAAAGTTAACCACCGTCAGATTGACCAGCACCACCTTGACGGCATTCCAGAGCTTGGCCAGATCCACTGGCTCATTCTGACCAGGCTGGATTTTGTATTTGCGCAGGAAAAGTGGTCGATTCGTTATGTCCATCAGGGTAAAGATCCCAGCATATAACCAATATACAACAAAGATGACGATTGTGCTGCCCACCACCCAAAGGCGCCACGAATCATCTCCAACGATGTCCAGTAATGAAGTCCATCGTTCCTGCAGGAAATCCCCGGACTGTGTCCAAGCAGCCAGTAAGGTGTCCATTATGGTCGAGTTCTGGACGAAAACTACTCGCGGATCACTAGCCACTCTCTAAGGTTGGCTTTTCGACCACCTGGTGCCCTACGCTGAGTGGGTATACCAAACTGTTTAGGAAGGAAGCACATTTCTTGAGGAGATTGTCCTCTTTAAACTTAGTAAAAGTGAAATGGTTAGCAAAAATGAAGATAGAGCTCAGCTGGTCAAGTTCAGGAATATTACCTAGTACAGAAAACTATAAAACCCACATAACATTGCCTATATTATGTGTAAATATCATTAAGTAGCTCATCACAAGGATCAGTTAGACTTAACTATCATTTTTGGGTTCCTAAGTACTCGTTACGATTATATATGACTGTCCAAGCAGATTAATATTCCGAACGAATTTAGAAATCTAGCTAGCTTATCATTTCTTTCGCTGTCGATGGCATATTATGGTCAAGCATTACTATTGTATTAAGATAAGGAGTCTAACTATATATAGTTCATATTTAGTATATATATTGATTGTTGTTTAGAGCTTTCGTAAATCTCACCGATTCAAAGTTCAAGCCCTGGGGGAGATTGTAAAGCGGGCGCTCATTAGCAGCCTGTTGATCGTCCATTATTTCGATTATCTTAAGAAATAAAAAAATAAAAAAAACAATATTTTTAATCAATACTTAAGCAGGTGGATGGATTTTTTTATCAAATTTATAAAGTGACAAAGAAGAAAGCCTTGAACTTGGAGTGGAGAAGTAGAAAATATTGAATAAAATATATTTATAAATATTTAAAAAATAACTTTAACGCAACTCACTTTGAATTCTTTCATTTATTGTTTTTATTTTCCTTCTTTGTATATTTGACTTAAATTGGTTTCTTAGTTCACTTTTGGTTTTCGTTTCATTTGTGTTTTTTGTTTTTGTTTTGGTTTTTGGTTTTTGGTTTTCGTTATCCGTTTATCCATTATCCTTTATCCGAGTTTACAACAATTCACTTGCTTTTTGGAGACTTATGCCTTGAACGCCTTCAGTTTGGTTTGTTCGCTATGCTAGTTAATTATTAATTAATTATTTAATTATATAGTTATACGTAATGAAGCACAGATATTCGAATCGGTTTGTGTTTAAATAAGCCAGAATAACCGATCAATAAAGGACCCAACGAAACCATCTAAGAAAAATATCAATGAATTGTAAAATTCACTTAAAGTAATTGTCACATACACATATATATATATCGGGATATATATATATATATATATATCATATATCTAATGCTTAAGCAGATTTATAAATATTGCCTTGTCGATTGGATTGTATTGTTTTGTTTGTTTTAGTGTCTGTTTACTGTCTGTTGTTACTTTCTGGTTCCATCTGTTCATTTTTTGTTGTTTATTTTAAAATTTAAATTTGTGTATTTTTGCGCTTCTTTTGGTTGTCGTTTAATATAGTTGAAAAGGCACTGCTGCATTCAAACTTTTCCATATTTTCATTATATATTTTTAGCCCCCGGATCTTAGCCCCTTAGTCTCATTTTTTGGTAATTTTTTGTGTTTAGTTTTTAGTTTAATTTCGATTTTTTCCGTCTAGTGCTTGCTTGTGCCTATAATTTCCAACCTGTATCTTTAAGCTTTCTCAGAAGGACTTCACGAACTGAAGTGTCTCGTGTCTGGTATCTGTATCTGTATCTGTGTTTTGCATTACTATTTTTGTGTGTGAACAAATTCTTAATAACTACTTTTTCTTTACTTACAAAATCTCCATCTAGGCGGCAAAAACTTGTTCTCTTTACTTTTTAATTTATCTGCTCTTTTTTTTGTTTTGGTTTTCTTAGGTTTTTTAGGTTTTCATTTTACCCTATATCGATTTAAATCTTTTGTGCAATTTTGTCATTTTGCTTAAAAGTTCCTAAGCCAACTTTAAGATGAAAATGTTACATAAAACATTTGATTTTTTGGTTAGGCAGAAGTTTTTTAAAGAATTTTAAATCATTAAGATGTGAAAATCAATATTATTAAATATTGTGAAACCTTGCCAGCTTTTACAATTTTCAAATGGTAAAATTTAACAAAATATTTCTCGCATTCGCTAGACTATTTGATCCTAATGACAGCTATTTTGTATATTTAAATTGTTTATCTACCCACGGAAGCTCAACAAACAGACATTTGTATTTTATCAATTTTAAAAAGAAATTAGAGTTGGTAATTGTTTATACTTCTGGTAGGTTTTGGTTAGTAATACTGTTTGATGAAATAATGGTTAGTTTTATTGAACTATTGTCAGAACTCTTGGAGAATGTTAAATTAAAGCTTAACATCTGTCTCTAACGTCTTGTCCTTCATTCGCTTTAAAATTTCACAAAACATTTTTAGCCTATTCTATATATTCTTACGATCTACCGACTGTCCTTACTTTTCACTTCACAAATTAAACGGTCTAAAAAAAAATAGATAAACTAAACAAAAGACCTAACGAAAGCGGTTTTCTTTTTGAAAATTGAACATCTTTAGGACTTTTAAACGTTTTTCTTTAAAATAAAAATCATAAAAAATTATATAGAATAATGTAATAAACTCTTAAATATCAATTTTCATGACATTTTCAAAAATGTTTAGAAATCTTACAGAACTTTTTAATGCTACAAAAGGGAACTTAGACTTGACCATCCTAACTCTGACTCTTGTTCCTTTTCTTTAAAGGTTCCTCAGACTAAGAAGCGTGCTGCCGGTTCCGAAACTTTTCTCCACTTTCGTTTAAAAGCTTATTTCTAAAGGAGAACCTTGAGCTACAACAACAACTACTAAATGACACTGGCGATTCCAACAACAACGCCCACTATTATTCAAGTTGTCCACGTCGATGGCTGCGATGACCACGATGATGGCGATGCTGGCGATGATGATTCCTTGCCTCCGCCTCCGTTTCGGTATCAGTATCATTCTGATCCCGTTCTTCCTCCTCGTCCTCATCATCATCATCGATGGCATCCTCATCGTGCTCGTTGAGTAGCAGAGGACTATCATCGCCCAGGCGATTGGGGGGCAAAGCACTGCCCGGAGTTGTAGGCGCTGAACGGGTGATCCAACCCTTTCGGGCCACTCGTCCTCGATTCACAAAGAAACTGGCACCACTGACCACACTGCTAACCGGACTCTTGAGCACACAGCGCTGTGCACCCGATCCGGATCCACCGATGGCCGCCATTGGTATGTACAATGCCTTGTTCGGCTGCGTTTTGCTGCCAGCGGAGGTAAAGAACTTTTTACTTCGTCCACTGCTGCTTCCGGAAATCGATGCGGATGTGGTTAGGATGGGCTGCAGCACCTGCTGGGAGTTCGAGGGCGTCGATAGCGTGTGCTGCAGCCGTGGTTTGGCTCCAGTTCCGTTCAGCAGAAGCTGTTCGTAGCTAACGCCCGCCTGAAGCTGACGAATCTGGTCGAGTATCTCACGCACCTCACCCGTTGGACTAGTGGCCTGTGGCGGGGATCCCGGTGTCCCAATATTGGCTAGACTACTTACTCCCGATACCTGAGCCGATGGCTGGCAACAGTTCTCCAGGCTGTGCAGCGGATTGGGTTGTATACATCCATTGCTATATATCACCGGTGTGCCAGATCCTCCCGAAGCTCCTGTGCCACCCGTTACCGATCCTCCCAGTCCACCCATAGCGAGGCTATTGAGTGAGGCTGCCTGTGTGGCTGCTCCACTCTCCGCACCCTGGGAGGCACCGCCTGCTCCTCCACTTTCTGGCAGCATTCCTGAAAGTAAATTTAGTATTATTGAATGTAGTTTCTATCGATTCCACGATACCCACCTGCCACACAGCTGTTGTTCACAAAGATGTCGCTGAGGCTACTGCTGCTATTCGCCATGTACCGGAAGTGCTGATCGCTCTGGGATTGAAGATATCCAACACCTACTCCCTCCTCGTGTGAGGCATGTAACCTAGTGCTGTAGAGGGCACCACCGCCCGGAGCACTACCCAGTGCCACGGTGGCATAATGCTGGGCCTGGGCTGGCATCAGTCTCGGTTGATAGGCATCCGTTTCCACCAACTGGGATGCCGATCTCGGCATGGCATAGTGCACAGAAGCCAATGGAGCTGTTGGCACCTGGTGTGATGCTGCCTGTTCCATGGATCTCATATGATTAGTACCATGCCCATGGGCATGGGCATGTGCCACATAATGATGCAGTCCCAGCTCCGGACTGGCTGCCCGGGAATATGGTGGCGGCACCAAAGTATTCGCCTCATTCGCATTACAAATGAAGCTGGAGCTCAGGGAGTCCACAGTGCTGGCCGCACTTAAAGATCCCCCCGCGGCTGGTCGGACAATGTAGTTCCGGAAGTACTGGACCATCAGGTAACTGGAGCTGCCATTGCCCTTGCCATTACCCGAGTCGCTGTTGCAGGTGAAGACGAGCGGATACAGGTCCGGTTTGGATGTAACCTGGTTGTTAAAGGATTAGTAATGTTAGTTATATATTCTGATCTTTGGGATACATTACCTCTGTGTAGGGTGGCGGAGGATGGTGGAACGAGTTACAGCGACTATATTGCGGTGGTGCATAGCAGGAACCAGCGGAGTCGCCCTCGGATTGGGTATGATGCTCGTTGAATCCCCAGCCACACAGAGTCCTACGCTTCTTCCATAGTGAATAGGCACACAGGATGGCCAAGATAATGGCCACAACCACACACCTGCAAGGAAAATGAATGAGATTAATTGGGATTTCAAAGTTTTATATCGAAGATATTTCACGAACTGATTTATCAGCTGATCTTTAATCAATTTTTTTAATAAATTCGAAAGTTAACTGAATCTCAGCTGAAAAATCTTTTAATAAAAAAAGAGAGAGATCATTCACTGCTCGGTTTGCAGCTGGCGCGACTGAATGAAGAAGCCCATTTGACCGGATCCGGAAGCGGGAAACGGATCCGTGTCCTGCTGTGCCCGTAATCGAATTCCGACTGAAATTTGTTTGCCTTTTCGGTGGCCAAGAGATGGGATTATATCAGCAGGGTAGCGGGCGGCGGGTTCCGTTTGTGTCTCATTAGTTGGCATTGCCATTTCCACGGCCCCCAAGGGAGGTGGAAAGTGGGTGGGTGGTATAGTATCAGGTCTATGGAATGGGTGGTACAGCTTGCATAAGCCTCTCGACTTGACTCGACTTTTGACTTGACGCAACCCCGGCGCTGGGCGCCACCTTTGCTGCCAATAATAATAATATCTCGCATGGCACACAATGCCAATCAGCTGGAAGTCCGACGAGCACCAACCAAAACCATTGCCATCGACCACCACCACCCTCCCGTTGTACGGCCTTGCAGTCGACCTCCGGGGAATCCCCCGAAAAAAGAAAAACAAATGCAGTCATGACCATGGCCATACATACCATCGTAGTAAATAAATAAATCATTCTTACTGCAATTAAGAGACTTTGATTTTAAACACAATAAAGGGAACTGTTCAGCATTGCTGCAGAAATCTCTAGAGATTTTAAAACACTTGCAAAGTGTAAAATGAAAGTGTTTTAGCTTGTAGAAAAGAAAGTATATAATTTCTGCAGAAGATAATAAACTGATATAATATATAAACTAAAAAAAAGATGTCTTATCTAATGATTTCCCACTCACCAGAAGAACCAATGGGTGGCGAAGAACAGATTGAGAACGTGCGAGTCCGAGGAAGGCGGTAGCGGGCGTGGCCCACCCTGGTACGTCGGACAGCAGCCCTGGGTGCAACAGCCCTGGCTGCAGCCTTCGCAAAATCTAGCCGATACCTGTGAAAATACATTATAAAATTATTATAGATCATTATATTATTCAAAGATTTTTTTATTAGCTGTGCGCTTTGTTTAAACTAAATTAGAACTAAAAAAGCGTTAGAAATTACAATAAAATAATGATTTTCCATCAATACAGCTTTATTTTGCTCATAACTTGGCCAATAATGGCCCAAATATGAAATGTAATACCTCGTTGAGTTTGTTTTCTTATTCTTTTGCATTTCAAAAATTTTGATGATGGTACCCCTTATCAATATATTGCCCCTTAAAGTGATAGTATATTTCTCATAATTAAGTCAATTATGGGTAAAAAAGCATGATGGTACCCCTTATAGAAATTGCTAAATTTGGTTTTTCCCATAACTAAGCCAAATCGTTAAAGATTTTTTTATTTTTTGTTTGTTTTGCAATTTATTTTCTATCACTGCAATTTATGGCAAAAGAAAAAGCTAATGAAAATGTCGGTGTCAATATAAGTGGGCGGAATAAAATAAACAAAATAAACAACCAAGTCCAACCTTTGAAAATTAAGTTTGCTGATATATAATTGATTTTAAGGTTTTTAAGATATTACAAAAAGCAATCCTTTGAACAGAACTTGTAATTGGGTTTCATATTTATTTGAGTTTTCAAAAGGGAAAAACGTGGATATATTAAATGCTTTTATTGCCGCAGGGAATGCAATCGCAATCAAATTAAAATGCAAAGGTGCATGCAACATTGATGCGCTTGCGTTTATTTATGATCCTTTTTTCGCTATTGGTTTCTGTGAAGCCAATCAATTTGAACAGCTTGATGTTCCAGAAAATGTTTTTCTTTTTTAAATTATATACGCTCTTCCCAGCTCTGGAGCTCTTAATTTAAAATTAAAATGATTTAAAATATAAAATTATATACTGTTGGTATCTGATAGTAAGAGTTTATCTAAAATAAATATTTAAAATATATATATATATATATTTTTAAATCAAATTTTAAAGGTGTTTTCTACCGTTGAAAATACCACAGATATATATAAATATATATATATATATATATGTTGTTGTTGTTTTCTGCTAGTTTGTGTGCTTGCAACATTGATGAAATGAAAGGCACTTACGTTCGCTGGTAGCAGGGCCAAGAAGAGGAACAAGGAGAACAGGAGCCATTGCAGCGGGGTCGTGTGCGAGGAAGAGGGACGGAGCCTCATGGTTTTCTGCCGCTGCCTCGGTTGACGTCGCAGTCACTGCCCGAGCTGGCGCCAAATGTCCTAGGGCAGGCGAAGGGGCTGTTTGCCTCTCCCTTTTTGTTCTGCTCTTCTTCTTCTTCTTCTTTTTTTCGTCCTTTTGCAGCCTCCGTTTGTTTTTTTGGCCCTCGTGTGTGATTTGTTCCTGCCCTTTTGTTTTGTTTTCCTATCTAGTTTTTTGTTTCTTTTTGCTGTTGATACTTTGCAGTTCCGTTATTTGTGCCACAATGTTGTTGCTATTGTTTTTGTTATATTTCTGTTGATGTTGTTGTTGTGGTTGCACTCACACAAACAGCGTTTTGTTTTGTCCTTGACAGACGCCAAATGCAATTTAGCGTAGCATGCTTTTGTGCGTTGCGTTGCGATTGTTATTGTTGTTGCTGCTGCTGCTGCAGAAAAGACAGAATTTGTTGGTTAACTTAACTTGTTGTATTATTTATTTTATTTCACACCAACTAACACAATCACACAAGAGAGCACCAGCTCACACACATACACACATCCACAAATACACAAATAGCTCGACGACGCCAAAGAAAATTTTCTTTTCGTGTGACGCCACTCTTTTCCTTTCTTCGTTTTAAAATTGAAATTTTAAAAGACATTAAAAAACTTTAGAATATATGGAAAATGCACTAATTTAGCCCCTGATATTGTTGTTAACCCGAAAATCGAGGCGTGTATAGAAAAGAACAACAACATCAGGAGCAGCAGTGGGAACAGCAGCAGGATATACGGATGCGGGTATGGGAAATGGGGGTGGTGAAATGCGAATCACAGCGCAAAGCGGAATTCACCGTTAGCCTCAAACGTGGGAGCGCGCACAGCAACAACTGAGCGTCAAAAACGGAAACAAAGGAGCCAGCAGCTTTTTAACAACCTGCCAGGGTTGTCAAAACACATGTAAAATAAAATATTTTCACAGGATACTTTTAGAATTCAAAAAGGAGGCTTACACTAATTTTTACTTCATTTTTACTTAGATAAGTATCTGATAATATGCATGTGTTACTACTTTGGTCTTATAAAAAAGAGCCGTTTAAGTTAAAAAACTCTCCTTTTGGCGTCTGGAAATATAATAGTTTTGAAAATATTTAAGTTTGAACTAAATAAACCTGTCAACCCCAACAGCTGTTGAGGATTAAACCAGCGGCAAAAAGGGGGATGACTTAAGGACGCCTGCGCTGACGAGGCGCGGTTTTTAAAATCTATATTTTATGATATAGAAAATATGAATGACAAAATGCTCTTGATTGAAGTGAACAGGTTATAGAAATGTATTATTATTAATTAATTAATTATTAATTTAATAAACATGTCCCATAATAATTAAACCATTTTCCTTTCATTGTTAACCTAAAATCTTTAATAGATATAAAAAATAGGACAAAGAAAGTTTAAAGTTAAACTAAATATTTTTGCTTGCAATTTTTTATACAATTGAGCGACAACTAAAAAATATGTGTAATTAATATAGTTAAATAGGTGAAAATTAAAAGGATGGATGGAATAATTATGTATGGTTTTAAGACTGATAGGTTCCATAGAACTTAAGTAAATATAAAAACCTAAGCTTAACTTGAACGAATCGTAAATCTACTTTGGTTTGAAGAACGAGGCAATGCTTTTGGTACCTTTAGCGCCCTTGGCCAGGGCCTTCTCCTTGGCGGTTAGCGAGCGTTCCTTCAGCGGAGTTGGCGTAGGCGATGTAATGCTGGAATTGGGATCAACATCGCTGTCCACCAGACCACTGCTCTTCAGCTTCGCAGCGGCATCACTGTCGTTTAGCTTGATCTTTTTGGACTCGCTGCCTTCGTCCTTGCCCGCTTTCGATTTGCGCTTTTGAGCGGCAGCCTTTTCTTCGACAATTGCTTGAATTTCACTGGTAATGTGCAGATATTCCGTTAGTAGGCCATGCAAATCCGCATCCAGATACCGCCCCACAATATCGCAAGCCATGCGAGTGTAATCCATCTCATTGCTGACAGTTTCCTCAGCCAGCTTTTCGCTTCGCACGAAATTCTGCGACTGAGCACTATGTCCACAGTGAATTTTCTTCTCCTTCAAAATCTCCGATACCTGGCGTGTCTTCAATGCCAGCCAGGCCAATGCTCGCTCCTGGTTATACTTGAAGAACTTTTGATCACCGGAACTCTTCACATCGGCCACACATTTCAGGCTTTCTCGGTCGAGGAACTCGTTGAGCAGGCGACTCGTGTTGACTTCTTCCACGGCAATGTTGTCCAGCGACATTGCTCCTATTTAAGAAGTAAATTGATTAGTTTGAGTTCTGGTATTGGTTTCATGGTTAGTAAACACTGAGACACAATTTCGTACTTTGCCCGCAGTGTTTCCGGAGGTGGTGAAGAGCCAGGAGCGTAGGGTCCACCGGCGTGGTCATGTAGATTCTGCCATTGGAACAGACCTCGCTATTCACCAGCCAGCTGCGCCGTGGTTCAGCGTATTCCACCAGCTCCATCATCTTGCCATCGGGATGGGTCATAAACATTGCCTCTTTTCCTAGTCCGGGATGGAAAAACCGCTCCAGTCGAAGGCGCCGATCGTCCGCATCTTTGGGCAGCATTTCCTTTGACACAAAGAACACTTTTTTTAACGCAGCGGCCTTAGACTTGTTTACAGATCCCTCCGCATCCGGATCCGGTTTTGGTTTACTCGCTCGGGTTGCCTTTTTGCTCATTTTTTTGGTTAAATTAAGTGATTAATTATACTTTAAATAACAATACGCAAACCAAATGTAAGTGTCAACAAAAATATATCCAATACTGATTTCCCGCCTTTTTTGGTGATGTGCGCTTTACCAAAGAATTAATCGATAGGCAAATGGTATTTAAAACAAGGCAATTGATATCAACAGAACCTAATCGATTTTTCGATTTATAAATATCAGAAACAATAGTGTATTTTGGTTCTTTAACAGCTGATGTCTCATAAATATAACGCCTTCTGATGAAATTGCCTATTCTATAGATTATTATTATTTTATTATTGAGGAACAAAATGAGTTTGGATATAGCCAGCACAATTAGGTTTCGAGACATATGCGGCGTGTTAGAGAAAGTAAAGGCCTCAAAGAAGGTTGCCAGTAAGGAGGCGGTCCTCAGGAACGTCTATGAGTCCTTCTGTCGTCACCGCGTATCCTTTCGACAGGAATCCGGATTAACTGACGACCAGGTCGAGGACGGTGTCAGTAGTTTTTATTCGGTGCTGAGGCTGTTGCTTCCTGGTGCGGATACGGGTCGGGATAGCTATGGACTGCAGATCACGACGCTGGGCAAGCTGTATATCAATGTACTCCAACTTCCCAAAGACTGTGAGTGAAGGAAGTCCTAAGGGTTGCTCTTGCGGACTAACCTATAACCTCCTCTTCAGCTCACGAAGCCATAATGCTCCAAAATCGAACCGGGAACACGTACAGAGACTATGGCGATGTCGTCAATGCCGTACTCAAGCGCAGGTGTTTCAATCCGCCTAGCAATTTACGACTGAAGTATATCCACGAGTTGCTGGACACCATTGCTAACGAGGACATAGAAGGTGGGAAATACATAAACTGTGTTAGCTCCTCTTTCTAAACTGACAAACTTTATAGTCAAGAAGCAACATCTCATCCGGTTCACAGAGCAGGCCTCGCCTCAGGAGCAGAAATGGCTAATCCGGTTACTGTTGAAGAACCTCGGTCTGGGAATCGGGGAGCAGAAGATCTTCGGTGTGCTGCATCCGAAGGCACAGGACATATACCAACGCTGCTCTGATTTGAGACATGTTTGCAACCTTCTGGCTGGCAAGACCACTGACTTGGAAGCCAGCACCAGCACAGACAAACCCCCGGCTAAGTTTGTAAATCTGAATTCCGTAATCCGACCATTCCATCAGATACGTCCCATGCTGTGCGAACGATTCCCGGGTGATATCGAGCAACTGATGCATTCAGATGTGCTCTATGTGGAGACCAAAATGGATGGTGAGCGATTTCAGCTGCATATTGATCGTGGACGATTCATGTACATCTCCCGGAATGGTATGGACTATACTCGAAACTTTGGCATTAGCTACGATCAGGGTACCTTGACGCCCAAGCTAAGGGGTCTACTTCCTCTCGGCCTGGAGTCCATCATTCTCGATGGCGAAATGATGGTGTGGGATACCAACAAGTTATGCTTTCGGGAAAAGGGCGAAAACACGGATGTGAAAAACCTTAAGCCGGATGGCCCCTGGCAACCATGTTTCGTAATCTACGATCTACTGTACTACAATGGCAACAGTTTGCTGGATACTCCCTACGTCCGGCGGGCATACAGGCTGCAAAAACTAATAGTTGAGCAACCCGGAGTACTGCAGTTGATGCGCGGTCGCAAAATCACTTCCGTCGAGGAGTTCAACGAGCTGTTCCAGCAGGCTCTCGACTCCAACGCAGAGGGCATTGTGCTGAAGAAAAAGTTATCCAAATATCAGCCAGGAGTAAGACTGGGCGGTGGCTGGTACAAAGACAAGGCCGATGTGAGTTTAGTACTTTTTTTGACATATAAATATGTAATTTTTAACTTATTTTATTTGGCTACTAGTACATTAAAGGTCTGATTACCGAGTTCGATGTGCTGATCATTGGCGGCTTTTACAACCACAAGCGCACTTTTGTGGAGTCCTTTTTGCTGGGCGTTTTGCAACCAGTGCCAGCAGGTAGCTCCAATCGACCCGAGGTCTTCAGCATTGGAGTGGTTACCAATAATACGAAACAGCGCGGAGTGATGAATCACACGCTGAAACCACATTGGCATGATATGGTTAAGGAGCCACCGCCGCTGTGGTATCACTACAAACCGGAACAACGATCTGGATGCCCCGATCTGTGGATTGAGCCACACAACTCAATCATCCTGCAGGTAAAGGCCGCCGATTTGACGCCCAACGGCGCATTTTTCACTCGAAAATCATTGCACTTTCCGCGCACTGAAATGAAGCGTGATGATAAGCCCTGGAACGAGTGTATGACACTCGAGGAGTTCAACGATCTTTGCAAAGGTTCTACTGGCATTAAAAAGTTGAACAAAAGGCCACTGCGTTTGGAGGATGTGACCACCAAACGAAAGCAGATGCGGATGACGCCCTCGGAGAGGGATCGGCCGGGTTTGGCTGTCTACGAGAAGCGCTGTGATATAGACCCTGCCGCTAGTACTACCAAACTCTTCGAAGGCCTGAGCTTTTGTATTCTGAGCGGATCCCCCGGACGGTATAGCAAGCTTCAGCTTCAGGAGCTGGCCGCCAAAAACGGTGGCAGCATCGTGGATTATCCTTTACCTAATGATCCGAAATGCTTTTGCGTCGCCGGCACCGAGACGTTTCTGGTTAAACGCCTCATCCTTCAAGAACCGCGCACTTGTGACATTGTGCGCATGGAGTGGCTATTGAGGGTCTGTGAAAAGCAAGAGCTTGACCTACGGCCCAAGGATCTTCTATCCGCCACCAAGCCACTGCAAGATCATCTGGCGGAGTGCTTTGACCAGTTTGGAGATAGCTACAACAAGGATATTGACAGTGTGGAGGAACTGCAGGAAATTCTCCAGGACATTGAACTGACGCCAGAGAATTTAGCTGGCATTACTGCATCTGAAATTCATGATTTGGAGGATCAGCTGTTAGATGGGAAAAAATACCTGAACTTGTTTCGTGGTTTGCATGCCCATTTTTATGATCCACATGGCGATGAATTGGGCAAGCTTCTCTTCCTGCAAAATGGTGGCAGACTGGTAGACGAAATCAATCCGCAACTGAATCTGGCATTCATCAATAAGTCCAATCTGGAAGACAATAACTTGGTTAATAAACCTGCCGGGTTAAGTGCTGACAAAGTCATAAACTCTAAGTGGATTCATGAATCATATGCGGCAGGCATCCTCCTGCCCATGCAATCTTTTGTTTAAGTCGTTAAATTTTTTTTCAAAGCTTTATATTATATTTGTATTACAAATTTTTTACCTTATTAATTCCAGTAATAAAATGATATACTCCTATAGAGCCCCTATAGAAACGATAGTGATAGTTTGTTAAAAATCTTAGATCAGGGCGGCTCTGACAT
Organism: Drosophila eugracilis; assembly: GCF_018153835.1. Taxonomy (NCBI): domain Eukaryota; kingdom Metazoa; phylum Arthropoda; class Insecta; order Diptera; family Drosophilidae; genus Drosophila; species Drosophila eugracilis. The sequence goes on along the minus strand of NW_024572029.1, from coordinate 365,019 downwards.
AACTGATCTAAATGTTAGGAGGTGTAGCACAGGTCTTACATCAGTTCAACTTAAATTATCGTAAAGAACACAGCTAAGTAGAGAAAAAAATTTTGAAATTATTTTTATCTTTTAAAAATTTTTAGTTAAAGAAAATGGAAAGAACTAATTCACGTCATGTGGACTACTCTTCAAATCTTCCAAATCAAATTTACAAGTCACATGCTTCGGTGCTACAGGTCTGGGCAGGGAGAAATAGGAAATTTCTAAAGCCCTATAGTCCTTTCGATTATTACCTCAGGGACTATTTGCTTTGGCATGAAACTGCACGTCCATCTTCCTTGACCAAAAAACAGCTGCGTTTAAAGGCTTTTCGGGGTTGGAAACGTTTGACTGCACCCAGAAAATTTCAATATGAAGTAATGTCGCGGGTTCATAAGTTCAGGTTACGGGAATTAAGGAATTTGAAAAAGATACCTCGAAATGAAATTATTTCAAAAACGAAACGATTATTTCAAAGACGAAAGCGATGCACCAAATCGAAGTAAAGCCGAAGGAACCCTCACATTTCATCTGGAGAAGCTATCCCATGGTGTTTTCATCCAGCTCGAATTACTGATCTCCCAGGACTCCAGGATTTAATGTGAAATTGACGAGTGATGAATCATGTGTATCGGGAATGCGTAGTCCAAGCGCGAAGTTAAGCCGATAGAGGAGTCCTCACTTCTTAACAGTCATCCTGGAGCTTGCCAAAATATATTTACCGGTTTTAGCCTACAAGATATTTAACGTGTTTTTATTTGAATTATTTCTGGAAAAAATATAATCAGATTAACCATATCCATTGATTAAGAAACGCAATGCGTTTGGTTCTTTTTGAAAGATTTCATATTTTATTCACATAAAAAGAGATAACGAGCAGATTAATATTGTTTTTTTCTGTTGGGTTGATTTGTTTGTAGACAAGTTGGGAGTGGTGTGGTTTTTAGTTTTATGATTTCGTCAATTTAAAAAGTCAAAGGGTACAAAGTTCAGGGAGCTCTCTTCGGGTTTTTTCAGTTGTTTTTTCTCGGTCTCCTGCCCATGCAATCTTTTGTTTATGTCATTAAATTTTATTTCAGAACTTTATATTATATTTGTATTACAAATTTTTTACCTTATTAATTCCAGTAATAAAATGATACACTCCTATAGAGCCTATAGAAACGATATTGATAGTTTGTTAAAAATCTTAGATCAGGGCGGCTCTGACATAACTGATCTAAATGTTAGGAGGTGTAGCACAGGTCTTACATCAGTTCAACTTAAATTCTCGTAAAGAACACAGCTAAGTAGAGAAAAAAATTTTGAAATTATTTTTATCTTTTAAAAATTTTTAGTTAAAGAAAATGGAAAGAACTAATTCACGTCATGTGGACTACTCTTCAAATCTTCCAATTCAAATTTACAAGTCACATGCTTCGGTGCTACAGGTCTGGGCAGGGAGAAATAGGAAATTTCTAAAGCCGTATAGTCCTTTCGATTATTACCTCAGGGACTATTTGCTTTGGCATGAAACTGCACGTCCATCTTCCTTGACCGAAAAGCAGATGCGTATAAAGGCTGTTCGGGGTTGGAAACGTTTGACTGCACCAAGAAAATTTCAATATGAAGTAATGTCGCGGGTTCATAAGTTCAGGTTACGGGAATTAAGGAAGTTTAAAAAGATACCTCGAAGTGAAATTATTTCAAAAACGAAGACGGGGCGAAAGCGATGCACCAAATCGAAGTAAAGCCGAAGGAACCCTCACATTCCATCTGGAGAAGCTATCCCATGGTGTTTTCATCCAGCTCCAATTACTGATCTCCCAGGACTCCAGGATTTAATGTGAAATTGACGAGTGATGAATCATGTGTATCGGGAATGCGTAGTCCAAGCGCGAAGTTAAGCCGATAGAGGAGTCCTCACTTCTTAACAGTCATCCTGGAGCTTGCCAAAATATATTTACCGGTTTTAGCCTACAAGATATTTAACGTGTTTTTATTTGAATTATTTCTGGAAAAAATATAATCAGATTAACCATATCCATTGATTAAGTAACGCAATGCGTTTGGTTCTTTTTGAAAGATTTCATATTTTATTCACATAAAAAGAGATAACGAGCAGATTAATATTGTTTTTATTTTCTCTTGGGTTGATTTGTTTGTAGACAAGTTGGGAGTGGTGTGGTTTTTAGTTTTATGATTTCGTCAATTTAAAAAGTCAAAGGGTACAAAGTTCAGGGAGCTGTTTTTATTTGAATTATTTCTGGAAAAAATATAATCAGATTAACCATATCCATTGATTAAGTAACGCAATGCGTTTGGTTCTTTTTGAAAGATTTCATATTTTATTCACATAAAAAGAGATAACGAGCAGATTAATATTGTTTTTATTTTCTCTTGGGTTGATTTGTTTGTAGACAAGTTGGGAGTGGTGTGGTTCTTAGTTTTATGATTTCGTCAATTTAAAAAGTCAAAGGGTACAAAGTTCAGGGAGCTCTCTTCGGGGTTTTTCAGTGGTTTTTTTTCTCGGTTCTGCACTTTGGGCAATAAGAACATCAAAAATACATTTATTTTATTCATTGTAAAGTTAGATATATATATATATATATATATTTGTGTATATATAACATAAATAATGTATATATAGGTGTATAACATTTAACACTAACAATTCTTAAGCGCGGCTCTTCACATCCTCTCTCTTTCTTTCTGAATCGCTCTCTCCATCTCACTTTCACTTAGTAACGCTATCTCTGTCGTTCATTGACTTGACTGTAACATTTAATTTAATGAGGAATATGCAATCTCTGAGATTGTTTAACACATTTATCGACTCCATGAACATCTAGATTACGTATGTCAATCAAATTGTTTTTTAAAAATTTATCAAGCTAATATCAAAAATAAACAAAAAAAAAAAAAAAAAAAAAAAAACATTTATAGTTACTATAATAGGTTCTCAGTTAGTTGGATTCTTGGGAGTGGGCGAAATTCGTGGTTGGAATATTTGTAAATATGTTCATAAATATTTGGGCATTGGGCATTGGGCATGGGGCATACAAATGCAGAGTTCTCTATCGATCTTGATCTTTGAATTGGGGTCGTAACAAGTGTTGAAGGTCATTCAATCGGTATAATATTTCTAAGTCGTTATTTTCTCATTATATTGTTTTGGGTTTGTTCTTTCTTATATCTTTCTTTCAGTTTTGTTGGTTCTTATTAGTTCTTATTTGTGTATGATAAATGGTAAGGTAAATGGGCTAGGTTAACTCCGATATATGGCTTACAATGCTACACATAACAACTATCAACATTAAGGGGTATGCATAATAATAGCGTTTTAATAATAAAAATAGTAATAACATTAGTTACATCTTTATTTGTGTGGTTGTGTGTGTGTGTGTGTTCCTTGAAATATAATTTAAAATAAAGATTATTAAACCGTAAACAAAATAATAATTGCATTCTCTTTAAATCAAAAAAGTCTTTTGGAATTTCTCGCATATTCATTGCATTCGTAGCTACACATATGTACTTTCTTTTCGTTTCTTCTTTTTTTGTTTGTTTTGTTTTGTATAAAATATTAACTTTATAATAATAATTTCTTTTTGTGGTTTTCTTTTTGTTTTCCCAAAAAATTAAGCTTAGGTTTTTGTTTTCATATTGCCAAAACATTTATAGTTAGGCTTAAATTATAAAATATATATCTTAAATTCTCAAACAAATAAAAAGGAAGTTTTTCAAATCAGACTTCATTATCAGAAATTAGGTTTTCCAGCTCAAAAAGTGTGTATGTAATCAACGTTTTTTCTTTTTTAAAGTTTGTTCTTTCTTTAGTTTTTTGTTAGTTTTCTTGGTTGATATTTTTGAATTCTTCATTCGCTTTTCTCATTCTTCACTTTCGGGAGAGTTCGTTTTATATTTCGTAGGTATATGGCAGTCGTTATCATTGTTTTAATTTAACCTTTTGAGATAAGTTGATATTTCTGTTTAAATCAATATTAAAATAGCAAAAAAACAAAAAAAAAAATATATATATATTAATTTAGGTGTATTCACATAAAGTAAGATTTATTCCTAAACAAAACTACAGCTACTAATGTTTGTGTTTGTGTGTGTTTTTGTGGGTTTTACTCTCTTATCCTGATTTAAATCCATCTGCTTGGTCAAAAAGTTTGGTCCACATGAAACCTTTAATCCGTCTAATCTTGTGTGTTTGTGTTTGTGTGTGTGTGTGTATCTACATACTACATATGTCTTAAGACTAAGCCTGTGTTTAGGAGTGACATTTATTTTTAATTAAAAAAAAGCAAGTCCACGTAGTTTAATTTGTTGATCTGAAGCCGTTTAAACTGAAAACAAGAAGAAAATTAAATTAGTTAGAAATTCAAATATATGGAATATAATATCATCAGAAAGAGTCGGGTAAATCCATCGACATCTTTGCCAAACTCACGCTGATCGAAGGTGCTCGGGTTGATGTAGCTGATCAGATCCTGATCCGACATCGAGGTCAGCTCTTGGGGAATTGGCGGCTGTACCGCCACAGCTGCCGCCGCAGCCACAGCACCAACTGCTGCCGGTAGAATGCTGCCAGCGGTATTCGGAGCTGATGCCTGTTGCGTCATCACTGCACCATTGGTGGTAACAGCGGCTGTGGCCACCGACTTTTGCAGCGCATTCTCGCTGGCCAGCGCGACGATCAGAGATTCTTGTGGTGTCGGCGGCACCACCGGCAAGTGATGGCCATGATGATGACTAGTCACATGACCAGTAACGTGTCCCGAAACTCGTCCATGGCTATGACTATGGCCATGATGACCATGGTGAGAATGATGGCTGTGATTCATCGATTGGAAGTTGGCAGCTTCCACAGCCACAGCAGCGGCGGCAGCAGCTGCGGTTTCTGGTGTCGCGGAGTGGTTAAGCAGTAGATTGACCAAAGGATCAGACGCCGTCTCGGCGGGATTACCGCTTACACCGACGGCTGCCTGTGGCGAATGGGAGTGGACGCGTCCATGATGATGATAGTGGTGCTGCTCCTGCTCCTGAGTGGTTATGAAGTCCGCGGCCGCTTTGATAATCATGTTGCTCACCGCTGTGGACGTGGCTGTGGCCGCAACCTCTGGCTGCATAGCCACTGGCGTTGGTGGCAATGTGTCGACCACTCCCACACCCGATGCCGCTGTCGGTGGGCTCATCATGATGTTACTCAAAGCCAAAGCTGCCACCGCTGCATCCTGCTGGGTGGGTTCCGGCTGCATGGCTATATCATTTAGTATGGAGTTCGCCATGGTCACCTGATGGGGTGCTAGGATATTGGGCACAACCGCCGTGGCCGCTCCATTGGCGGAGCACAAAATCGTCGAAGGTGAAACGGCGGGATTCATGATGATATCGGTGGACAAGCCACCGGTGACATCGACAGGTGTTGGACCTCCCATGGCAGCTGCTCCGGCCAAAGCGGCCGCTGGCTCCGAATTGAGGATAATATCCTGGGTTAAGGGTGAACTATTCGGTGAGCTCTCGCTGCCGCTTAGGGAACTGCTGGAATTCGTAGAACTCAACGACAAACTCCTCTCCAGCACAACATTGGGCGGGGCAATGCCCACCTTGGCCTGGAGAATATCGGTCAAAGCATGATCAATCACCGCCGATGTAGTAAACAGAGCCGGTTCACTGGTCCCATTGCTGGTTACCACCGATGTGGACTTGGTCAGCTCATCTATGAATTTGTGGACCTGCTGCTGTTGCTGCTGCTGCTGTTGGGGTTGTTGCTGCTGTTGCTGCTGCTGCTGCTCCTGCATTTGCTCCTGCATCTGCTGATGCTGCTGAACCACATGCTTAACAATCTCATTCTTGACAGCCAATTCCACTGCCACAGCCACTGCAGCGGGATCAATATCAACTGCAGCAGCCACAGCAGCAGCTGTTGCCGGTGCCACAACAGCTGGGAAACCCGGCAGACTGTTAGACTGATCGTACATAATGGTGTCCAGACTGGGTTTCCGCGCAAAGCGATGATACTGCATGGCTGCATTCGGGCTATCCGGTGTGGATTCACCGGTCAGGGGACTGTGCGAGTTGCTATCATCGAGTTCCGTCTTCAGGGCCTCTGCACTGGCCGCCACCGCATTGAGATGGACCAGCTGCTGGTCCGTGATCATTGGTGTGACACTTGGCAGCGACGAACGACGAACGCCCATCGGTATTTGGGTGGTAATCGGGGGTGGCATCATGCCCGAATCGATCTCATGCTTGGCCTCCACATTATCGCCCGCAGCTGAGGGATTCACCGAACCGCTGGCACTACTCCAACCACTGGAGCCACTCGCACTGGACGCTGATGTGGTGTCCATGAAACCGCTCACATCTACAAGAGGAACAATGGATAAGGAAAATGTCTCTTAGTAATCAAATTTTGGTAGCATGTCAATCAAGAATCAGAGGGGGTCATAAAACAAAATCATAAGAAACAAAGATGTAATAATATAAAGACAGTCAGGGGGAGTTTTTTCTTTTTTGTTTGTTTTTTTTTCTTTTGGGTTTGGGCGGGCAGGGATTTTGGGAAGCACTTAATCCTAGGCCAGGTTTCTGAGATAGAGTCTGGGTTGGGGTTCGCCGAGAGAGATCCTTGAAATCCGAGTGCCTTTCCCTTATTTTCTCTTTCTGTTTAACTACAACTTACAAGCTAAAAAACAAACTTAAACTATGGCGTTGGAAAAGCACTCGAATTCCTTGGATCTGCCATCTCAGCGGGTCAGTGGTATCTAAAAGCTAATACTTAGCGGCTAATTAAAAACTAGATGGCTATGTATATTATTTTAGGTTCTTAAGAGTATATATGCTTGGTTTTATATTTGTTCTTTCACTCTGGCACAACCATTCACACAGCACTCATCAGAAAAGGAAAAATTGGATGATCAACACGAATAGAACTTTGGCTTACAAACTTGGCTTTAATCTTTCCACGGCACACTGTTGAAAAAAAATAACTAACTGGCTAAAATCAAACCACACCAAGCTAATAACCAATCAATAGAACACTAAAAATGTTAAGATCAGACAGACTCTAAGGCAGTCATCAGGTCAATTAGTCCATAAATCTGACACTTTTTAAAGAATAATTTCTTGGAACATCAAAGAGTTACGAGAACTAAGAACCACTCACCTATTTCTACATCTCAATGGCAATCACAACAAACAGTCAGTCAACATCAATCATAAGATTCACACAATCATTCAGTAACACACTCCAAGCATTTTCTTGTTTTATCTTCCTAATATTATAGACTTATAGTTACGTCTAATTTGAACTTAGGTTCTACAACTTAGATATATAAGGTGTTGTTTTATGGATTAGTATTAAGGAGCCAGAAAACCCAAATTTCTCTGCTGCCTCAGGTCCTTAACTCGATTATTCTCCTAAGCGGGGTCGCATTGATCTAAAGCTGTTGTCGTTCTCTAGGCGTAATGTTGAGGCTCTGAAGTCGAGCGATGCTTGAATTTCCACTCGTTCTAGACGAGTCCCATCACTACCACCTTCTTTTATTTTTCGGTCTTTCAGAACAAGTTCCCGCTTAAAATTCCCAATCAACTTTTTATTTTCATTACTGACACTGCATCAATTTTGTACATGATTTATGTGCTTTAAGTAGAGAGGAGAACTGAAACTGATCTTCAAAGGGTATGCAATGAATGTTATTGGTAGGAATTTTCACTACTTGATCTAGGTTCTACTATAAATTCTAAATTAAACAACTTTTGTTCTATTCTGAAAAGTATAAAAGTATATTCTGAAAATCTGAAGAAATGTCATCATTAGTAGGAGAGACAATGAAAGTATCAATGAAGGATATTAAAGAATCAATTAGATACCAATGAATGATCTTGACTTTGTAGTACATACCCTATCAAAAATCAAGAAAATTTCAGAACTAGTCAAAAGTAATCTTAACCCTTTCGGATCCCAAGATATTCACGAAAACAGGACAGGACACAAGGACTCTTCAGATGGTGTTAGCTTTATGTGAGTACGCAAATATATCGTATAATATATAGATGCTTAAAAGGTAATGCTCTAAGGTTATGTGTGAAATGGGTTTCCCTTAAAAGTTAATAGTAATGGATAATGTGTGTGTGGTGTGTATGTGTGTGTGTGTGTGGGTAGGGAAAGTGTGTGTGTATTAATTAATAGACATATATATAGAAAAATGGATTACGAAATGGCAAAAAAGAATTTGTACGTTGGTCAATCGGTAATTATTTTTTTTTTTTTGGTAATTTTTTCTGTAATAGTTGAATGGTTTTTTGTGTTTTTTAACCAGTACCCTAAAGTTATCCTTGATGCTGTAGTTGCTGTGGTTGTTGTTGTTGTTGTTGGAGTCTAGAGATGGGGCTAGAGATGAGCTGATGTGGCTGTTGAAGACTCGATGGGGTCGAAAATCCGTCGTCGGTCATCATTTCCCATGGTGATTGGTTATTGGATAGATAATGCTGTCTTGGTGCCATTTTCATTCATTTTTCATTGATTTCTTTCTGATTTTGTGTTGTTGTCTGTGTGACGTGTGTGGGTGTGTGAGTATCTACCGCCATCGAACGCAAGCGATTGGCAGTCACTTATCGAGCGATTGCTTCGATTCTTTCGATAACACCGCTTTTGTCCAGCGTTGCTTTCCAGGCAAGCTTTCTTTTTGGCTTTATTCGTGGCTCGTTCGTTGGCCTCTTTGCTATAGTTACTGTTTTGTGTTTTTTATTTGTTGTATATAAATCTATATATATAGAGAGATACAGGATATATCGGTGTCTATATATATGTATATATATAAATGTATTTATATATATATACTTTTCTATATCGACTGTCGATTAATGACTTAATTTTGGATTTAATTTTGGCCTTGCATTTTATAGCACTCAAAAAGTTACATATTTGACTATATAGTTAGATTGAGCACCTAAATTGCTAAGAGAAGGGGAAGGAGGAAGAATATAAAGTAAAAATATATATATGCATATTTTTTTTTTTTTTTTTTTTTTTTTTTGAGGAGTAGGATTGTATTTGTATGGTGGAGGGAGGGGGTTTCTTTTTCATATTATTATTTGATTTATAAAGACATCCTGATCTTTAAAGGTTATTTATCATTTTCGCCTGACTTGAAAAACAGGTTTATATATAGTTTTTTTTTTGGGGGGGGTTCTGCCTTGTGGTAGTTCTTCTTGTCTGGTTTTATCTGGAAATATCCTCCCGATATTCTGTTGCTTCTGCTGCTGCTGATTCATCGTGTGTGTTGGTTTATGTTCGATTTATTTAATGTTAAGCGATAACCAATATCGCTTTCCTTCATCTGTTCATTATTATTATTATTTTTATGATTTTTTTTTCGGGGGGTATCTTTCTCGGCTGAACTTGATCAAGAAAACTCTGCAATTCATTCACAAAAGGCCCCCCTTTGGCACACAGACACACACACGCACGCACACACACACACACACAGGTAAGCAAACAAACAAACCAACAGGCTAACAAACACAGGCAGACACGTAACTTAAGCAAGTAGAAGAGTCCCCGGGAGAAGCGAAACTTTGTGATGTGAGATTTAAAGTTTACAATAATATACAAAGTAAAAAAAAAAACGCCAAGGAAATATTCTACACAGAAAATGATATTTAAATAGAGAATAGAAAAATAAACTATTCTTCGTCATCGTAGCAAAAGGAACCGTTAGAAGGGGAAAATCAAGTTCATTCATGCAGCAGAGTTGTTTCGATCAGTTTCCGTTTCCTCTCCATTTTCTTCTTTTCTTTTTTCTTTTTCGGTTGGAAGGGTGGAGCAAAGACAGGGAATAGAATGAGAGAGAGAGAGAGTGAGAGAGAAAGAGAGAGCGAAAGAGTGACGGGAATTCTGGGGGAAGACTGGAGGAATCGTTTCTCCGAAGATTTGCACCGTCCTGTGCCTTAATCATTTATGGTTATTTTAATTTAATTTACGGTTTCTATTATTTTATCATTCTTTTTATCGTTTGTGCTTAAAGATTAAGTTATGTTTTATGTTATATTTTGTTTTCTTTGTCCTTTTTTTTTCCTTGTTTCCTACTTAAACATAGAAGGTATTGATTTTTTCATGCGTTATTCGGTGCGAAAGTAGAAGAGTAGTAGAAAATATAGTAGTAGAAAAAATAGTAGTAGAAAAAATAGTAGTAGAAAAAATAGTAGTATGAAAAGGAGTTGAAAGGGTGGCAGGCATTAAATGAGACACAAATTACCCCCCTGAGTGATCTATTTATAAATATTCATGAAAGTTCATTCATTTAGTAAACATGATGGATAAGGCAATGAACTCGAGAAGTTTTGGTTTAATTTCCAGGCAAAATGTATGAAGAAACCACTTAAATGGCCTTAAATTAACTATTATGATTTAAATTAAGTACGTTATTTTTACTAATTTAAAAGATTTTCAACGCAAAGTACCTAACCTTATTAAATTTCTCGAATTCTGTTTGTTTATTCTGTGCATCTGCGAGGTCAAGAACATATAGAATTTGCCAAAAAAAAAAAAACAACAATTTCGTTCAGTTTTCTTTGTTCGGTTAGCTACACACAGACTTGCTAATTGTTAAATATATATTTAATAATAAATTTAAATACTTTAAGCCAAACCGCAAATATAAGAGAATAAGAAACCAGAAAGAAAGGTGGAACAGAGAGTAATAGAAGATACGTAGAAGGGGTGGGTAAAGGGAAAGAGCAGAATAACGCATGAAGAGATCATCGGGTTTGTGTTTGTCTTTTTCCTATCACTTATCGATTTATATGTTTTATCGTTATAGTTATCGTTTTTGTAATCGTTCTAGTTTAGCTAATTTTGGAATGTTGTTGAGAAAATAAAAATAAATTAAATAAAACGAAAACTTTGGAACTTCAAAGTTGTAAAAGGTAGACTAAAAATTCTTACTAAAATAACTGCCTAAGCCTGACGACTACCTCACAATATGTAGCTTATATTCTTTTTTTTTTTTTTGTGATTTGTAATTTCGATATTTCGATGTCTATATATTTCTATACAGCTAACGGAATTCGCGATCTCCGGCTGGGAGTTTTGTGGTTGGTAAATCGGTTGGTTTTCTTTTTTCTTTTTCTTTTCTTTTTTTTTTTGGGTGCAATCGAACGCTTAGTCAACAAATAGATACCTTGGGCGTGGATTGTGTTACTTAACGTACTGGCCGCCGCCAGCGTCGTGTACTGTCCCTTGGGCGTGTAGGTGAACGTATGCGGTTCGCTCTTCTTGCCGCTCGAGACGATGGACACCTGGACCTGGACGGGCTTCAGTAGGTTCTGGTGTAGATATGGCGGCACAGTGCAAATCAAATGGGTCTGTGTTGGGAATATAACAAACAGTTATCATCAAAGATATCGATAAATTATGATAATCTCTACTGACCTGATGAAGATACTCCTTGTCCGGCAGAACACTCTGCTCCCAAAGGGCGGCTGTTCCGCCGATAAGATGCTGACGTACTGCTATCTCGGTGGCCGGATCATCGCCATTGACACTGTCGTAAGTCTCTTGGAACACCACATGCGTGTCCTTCAGGAAATTCTTGCCAATGATGAACAGCTCTAGGCCGCCATCAACAGGACATGAGTTCAACGATTTCTTGCAGATCTCCGGCACGCCAGGTGGTTGAGCTATATATCACAAAAATAATTAAATTAATTTAAAAAATATAAAAAATTAAATAGTTCTTAAGTACTCACTGCAGATGATGGGATTCGAGCAGACCTGGAGGGTCTCGGTGGTGCCATCGTCACGGGTCAACTGGGTGCGGAACACCATTCGGCAGCGGGTGGACTTCTTCTTGTTCTTCTGGGCCAGATGCTCCGGAAAGCGGTGCTCCACATCCACATTGCGTTCCTAGAGGAATGGGAAAAGGAAAGCCATTAAGTTAGTTAGTTAGTAAAAATAAAAGTAAATTTCAATGTTTAAGCCACCTTCAAGATGCCAACGCAATCGCAGGTGATGGTCATGTCCGTTTCTGGCTTGAAATCGATCTCGATGACCATGGTACCGTCGACCTTCTTCTCATTGCACTGCGTCGAATTCTTGCCAGCAACTTTGCAGGCCTGATAGAACATATGTGGCGCCACGCGACCAATGTCCGTGCCAATGAAGACCTGAAGGACGGCACCCTTATCATAACCAGCCAAACGAACGATGGGGAAACCATTGCCACTGCGATCCTTGACGGCACCGCGACTGCCCTCCGTTTGATAGCGAGCCCGATGCTGTTGTTCCGGCTGTGAGATGATTTCCAACTGCACTTGACCATCATTCGAGGTGGCTACGCTGTTCAGGGGGGTGGTGGGTTGCCTTTTATTGGCCACTCGGGTGACAGTTCTGGTCGAGATGAATCTGCGAGTTAGATAACAAAGAGAATGCGTTAGTCATTTCAGAATTTTCAGCGAAGTTTTCCATTCGATCGTTAAAAGATCGAACGAAGGAAGGCTGGATTTATTTTTCTAAGGATCGTTAAAAATCTGGCGCTTGTACTTGAACTTTGGCCAGTGTCCGCCGTTTGAAGAAATCTGGCTTCTTGATTTTGATTTGGATTAAATGATTTATGGTTTGTTTTCTACCACATGTGCTGGCCAAAAAAGAAAAGGGATGCTGTGATGCTGTGATGGTATGAATTATTTTTTTAGAATACAAAAAGATACATCTACAAAGCTACAAAGATACAAAGATACGCAGATTTAGTTAGGTATTAGAGCTAAAAAAAATGGAATGATATATGACTTTTTTTAATGCTGTTAATTACTCACAAACATACACACACTGACGCACATGGAACATATAGTAAAAGGAAAGCCAAAAGGGAATTTATCTGCACTTTGCATTTTTCTGGGTTCGTTCGTTTTTTTTTTGTTTTGTTTAAATAAATCTTAGCTTTGACCAATTGTTTACAAATTTTTGCTCGTCTTTGTTTACAAACGGACAAATACACACAAATATATATATATATATGTACATAACATATATAATATATATACAGATAGACGGGAAACAAACACACATTTAGCAATTATTAAAGAACAAAAGTCAAAGCCATCAAAGTGAATTATTTGCGAATCACAAACGTTTTTGGTGGCCACACTGGGCAAAAAGTCAATTATCCTAACATCGAAATAATTATTTTGCCTTTTCTAATTGTTTTTTGTTTCATTTTTGAATGCTAAACTAGTTATTGTTTAAACATTTGTTCAGTCATTTGAATATTTTTGGCAGCTATTTGGGCTTTCTGTTTTTGTTAGCTTTGTTTTTGCATAAACTTTTGGTGGATCAAAGGGGGTATCATAAATATCTAACTAACTCTCTGCTCTGTTTTTTATTTTTACTACAAATTTACTTTCCTTAACATTCGTAATTGCTTAGTTTTTGTTATAAATTTGGAATATATGAATTTAATACAATATTTAAATGACAGCCAATCTTAGGGATATATTTTGGAAAACAGATAAACAATTTTTGATCATTTTTTTTATAGATTTTTCTAGTACTCCTCATTCCTTGCTAACTCTGCCATTTACCCAATTTTTGGTCACACATTAAATCCAAGAATTTAGTCATAAAAAAGTTACCAAAGAACATTATTTTGTTGTTGTTTTTTTTTAGTTATTTTTTTTTTTTGTGGCACAAACTGAGTTTTCTTTTTAGCTAGAAAAGAAAACACGCCGCTTACTTTGTCTCATTGTTGTTGTTGTTGTTGTTGCTGTTGCTGATGGTGGTGATTCGCGGCAGGAGGCTAACAGTGGGCGTGGCAGGTGGTGATGCGGCAACAGGCGTGGGCGTTGCATCCACAGCAGGCGCCACAGTTACCGAACTGGCAATCTTGCGAATGAACTCATCCTCGCTGCAGGCATCATCGTTGTCCAGTTCCACTTGGTTGCACTCCAGCTTCTTGCGTTTGATATGCTTGCCATGGCGATGATGATGATGGTGGTGATGGTGATGATGATGCTGTTGTTGCTGCTGCTGCTGGTGAGTAGAGGCATGTTGCTGCTGCTGTTGTTGGTGCTGCTGCTGCTGCTGCTGCTGTTGTTGTTGCAACAACAATCCATTGTACTGAAACTGTTGCTGCTGCTGTTGCTGTTGCAGGGTAAAGGCATTTACTGCTGCTGCCACAGCTGCTTCGGTTGCCTGAAAGACGCCACCAAATGGATCCGAGTTGCTATTCCCACCGGCTGTCATCGAACTGTTATCGTTCACAAAGCCAGTATCCTCGTCCAAGACGGGCGGCGTCGAGTTGGCCGAATCCTCTGAGGATGACGCCGATATCAGATCCAGATCCTCCAGATAGTGTCCCATCATTTTCTTGGCGTGCCGCGATCTATACGTTAACATATATATACAGACATTCATGTACATGGATACACAACAGCAACACACACACACACACACGTACGCATTATAGAATATAGATCGATGTATAGATCGTTTTTCAGTCTTTCAAATTGGGAAAGTTCTTTAGGTTAAGCCTAGTTATTAAGTAACTGCTTAGGAATCTTGAAACTTATGAGAAATCTTTCAAATAATTGCGTATTAGATATTATTTAATCCCTAATCTTGACAGATATAGTAACTCAGAGCCTAATCTCGTTTGAAAGCTCTAAGAAAAACAGCTAGAAAAAGCCATGTCAAGATGCATGGAACTAAACCCAATCGACACTCAGCTTAATGCATCTAAAAAAACTGAACACAATATATATAGTAACTGAACAGATCTGATGGGAACTAACCAACTGAACTCAATCGTGGATTGATATGATTATAAAAGACAGAAGAAATCAAGGGAACATAACATTGTTGAAGGTTGAAAAAGAAACAAAAGAACGCAACAGTTGCCAGGAAAAACTGACATTACGAGAATCAGAAATTATGCATAAAGATATTTGAATATGTAACAATTTTCCTGTATTATTTACAGAAATTGTAGTTCATCAATATATGTATAGACTGCCTGAAAACCCATCTCAACTACATTCAATTGACAGTCAATCAAAACACAAACTAGTCGTCGTCCTATGTCAATGAAATCTGTTCTTATAACAGTTTACTCTATATACATAGCAAGATGTTGATTTAAGCTATATATTCATAGCACAAAAAACCATAAGAGATTCCTTAAGCTTAAGCCTAACGTTCACCTATTAGCTAATAAAATTGATAAAGACGTCGCATGCCATAATTTCCCTTTGAGCATTCCATAATACGACGAGTACTCGTATTAGGTGTAATCTTTAGCAGATACTGCGCTTCAATCCTAACCCAAATCGGGCAAACGGCGGAACACTGAGACTGCAGCTGATTGATAATAATAATAATAATAGCTGAGCACGATTTGCAAAGCGGACGGCGGCAACAGTGCGTATAAGTAATCTCGTTCGTATAAGCATTCCAAACAGAGCCAAGAAAACAATCTCCATCTAAAAGTCATTGGCCAAAGTGCTAGAGAGAGACACCAACAACATCGACACCGAACGAATGCAGAGGAAAAATGCGTCTTTTCAATATATGCAAATTAAATTAACCGCCAAAGAATGTGCAAATCTTGAAGATCAACAAAAAAAAAAAAAAAAAGACTAAAAAACTGACCAAAAAGGTGAAAAAAACCAACAATGGAAAAATATTGCGAAAAAAACAAATTATTTTAAAAATGATTTTTACTTTACTTTATTTGTAATTGCTAACATAAGAAGAGGCAGAACTATTTTTAAAATTAAAATTCTTTGGTTTTTGGAGCAAACGAGAATATTTTTAGAAGACACTTTTTGACGGCAATTGAAGATGAAAAGGCTACCAGAAAATTCTGTTTTCTTTTAATAATCTTAGATTAATAATCTGCTATATTAAAACCATAAATATTAATCTTGAAATATTAGATAGATCTAAAAAAAAACACTTAACCCTTTAATGCCTGTCCCTGCAATTAACGAAAGCCCTAAATAAACCTCATAAAAATCACAGCACTTTCATGATTTTCCCTTTTTGGATTCTTCACAAAGATAAGGGGCAACCCCAAGAGCCAAGCACCTTCTGAATTATTAACCCACCTTTGCCTCCTGATTGGTTTTTTTTCTTTTCTTTTTTTTCACATTCCCAAGTGCAATTTGCAATTGGTGGCGATACTGATAAGCTGATAAGATAATGCGGCGATTTACACAGATAGGGGCATGCAATTACAATAACTACAACAACTACAAGAGATGGCAACAACAATAACAACAAGGCACAAACAACAGCAGCAACAACAACAACACAATGAGCCCGCACACACACACAGAGAGATAGTGAAATCCATATGAAAATTTAACATTTTTAAATCGAAATCGAAATCGAAATCTTAATCCATGTCGAATCTAAGCAAATAATAACAAAACGCATTCACCATGACCTACAAAGGAGAACCTGTCTCTAGAAGAGTCTAAAAAAAAAACAAATTGAATGGAATTTAAGTATATTTTTTAGTGACTACTGCTAAGGGATTTTAAGGATGCTTTGCCTTAGGTCATTGCCAAACTTTTCATCTTCAAACTAAATCAATAGCTAAGTTTACGTTTTCCCGCAAAGTACTACAATTATAATATATCTTACACTTTGTTAATGTTTTAACTTCCTTTTAACACTTTTTAAAGTAAACTATTGCTCATTTTGTAATTCGCTAATTGAATATTTGCCCACCACACACGTTCCTGTCGATGCAAATGACTTGGGCCTACTGAAAGGCAGTTAGCAGATATAACTATCAGTTGAGGAACTTTGTTGGCGCCTCAAACCAGACACTTTCCACCAAAAGGGGCCTCAGCTACAAATAAACAATGTTCCCTTGCCAACCCATAAACAAAAGGGGCAATTCGATATTTAAATAAGCCAAAAGAAGCTGATTCTTAACTAGAAATCATGGGAATCAATATTAAGCTTAAGCTTAAGATCTTCTGATCTTATTATCAGAACTTTAAAGCTATTTTCTTGGCTCTAAGGGATAGTTTAAGATGTAAAATATATCAAAAAGTTATAGGTTATATAAATTTATATAAAGATCATTACCAGAGGGTGTATAATGTAGTGAGGCAAATGGGTATTACTGTGATTAGCTGAAAACTTCCAAAGAATCTTCCTCAAAGGACAAGCCAAAACCCTTTAACTGCTAAATAATAAATCTACATTTTAGTTAAAAAACAAAACTAATTAGACCTCTTAAATGTGTGTGCGCGCGCATGTGTGAGTTTGTGCATTGGAGTGTGGGTGTTTTTCCTTCTTCAATTTTCATTCACTCGAAACCATGAATCAAACGCAAAACGAAATGAAATCATGAGCTGGCAATTATCTCGAGTTGCGGCTGCGCATGAACTCAGATGAAGATTTTAGAGACTGCGAGGGGGGTGGGCCATGTATCATATATATATATATATATATTTAAATATTATACATATATATAGCTAGATATCGGGGCAAGTGACAGTGACTCACCTTGATACAGGTATCGCTCGTATTAAATGCTGCTGCGGTGAATGTTGCTGCTGTTGTTGTTGCTGCTGTTGCTGTTGTTGCTGCTGCTGCTGCTGTTGTTGCTGCTGCTGCTGCTGGTGGTGTTGCTGATGTTGCTGCAACGTATTGCTAGCCACTGCAGCAGCTGCTGCGGCCGCTGCAGCAGCCACTGTATTGGTTAAAGCACTATTGACCAGCAAATTGGTCCTTTGACTTGAGTTACCACCATTCGCCCCCGGGTCGGCCACGCCCCCAGCTCCCGCTGAGGATCTCAGTTCCGTGTGCTGATCAAAGCCCAGACCGCTGTCATTGGAGTTGTCACAGGGCGGGGGATGGGGTCGCTGTGGTATTCGTTTCCCAGGTACAATCTTTCCAGGACCCGCCTGTGGAAGGGTCATGGACGGGGTTAAATAGGATTAGTTTAGAAAACAGATCTCTTTAAGGAACGAATATTATTTATTAGTAATTAGTTAAGAACTTTCTACTAACCCTGGTGATGGTGTGCAGCTTGCCGGGCAGTCCCTTACCCGGCTGTCTTTTCGAGGGTATGCGAAATCCCTTTCGATGTATTCGCGCACTCATTGTGGAATTCGTGGACATGGTCATCCTCATGCCTGGAAAAGATTATAGATACATCAGGATTAGTTTATGATCAAATCTATATTATGGAAATGCTAATACTAAAAGAAAAGTTATAGAAAGAAACCACCGTAAGATATATTTCAGTATCAGATGAGATTTCTGCTACTTGGAACCGCGTTAAACTGAATTTCCCCAGTTGATCGCCTCATTTCCAGCTTCATAAAGCCGCTATGGTACTTTGCTTCATTGGAACACAAAAGAATTAAGACCCGAGATAGAGGCGGACCAAGAAAATATTGTCGCCGTTTGCAAGTTGCAAGTTATATGCCATGGGGAAACTGATAAAGATGCTGCTGCTGCTGCTACTGCTACAGCTACTGCTGCTGCGACGACGTCTATGGGGTGCATTGAACTCCGCCGGAGAGTGCCAACCCGGAGAACTGAGCTCCGTATAGTTGGGGGGATATAGCAGCATAGAATCGCTATAGCAGTTGCAGTTTCATTTTCATTCTCAGTTAAAGTTTCAGCTGTCATTGTTGATGATGATCAGCTTGGGTGATGTGATGATCATCATGGCTGATGATCATAGTGAGGCTACTGTGTTTTCCTGCATTTCATTGTTGATCTCAATTGAAGCTCAATTTCCATTTGCATTCGCATTCGCATTTCCATTTCAATTTCAACAGCAGCAGCAGCAGCAGCAATGTGGTTGCCGTTGTCGTTGTCGTCGCCGTCGCACTTTCAACGTTATTTTCTGTTTTATTTTTTATTTTTCCCCCCCATTTTTGCACTACATGGAGTTCTTTTCTATAAGTACATATGTATATCATCTGGTTGGGTCTTGTTTTGTTTGTATATTATCATGGGCAGCAGCGGAACAATGGGCCGGAGTTCGCTGATAAGGAAGCCAGACGACAAACCCAAACAAACCAAACGAACCCAACACCCAACCCATTAGCTCTGGTCCGCTCCCCTGCCTTCGCCACCTCCACTTCCTCCTCCTCCTTCACAGTCGTTCAATTTTCTTTATTATTCGATCGTTTATTTGGCTTGCGCTTCTTTATTTATTTATTAATAACAGAAAAAAAACAAAAGTTGATTTATAGAAGGAATGCCTTTAGTTGTTTATTTCGCAGAAGAATAGTTAATTAAAATGGAAATGCAAAATTTGATATCTTAAGGGGGGAATACTTGGGTTTATATAGCCCTATACAAAGGTTTAAACTTTGTTGGGATAGGCTAAAGTGAAGGCAAAAAGAAAGGGAAACCATAAGGCAAGGCAGAAAATGGTGAGAAAAGCAGCAGCCATCAAGGGAGGTTTAAGACCAACTTACTTAAGTTGTAAATTCAGTTTTAGTATAAGAATGAATATATATTTCATTTTAATATAAAATACAACTTGATCTTAACATTATTAACTCACATTACACCTTTCCCTATACACCAACCCACTTTTCCTATACACCAACCAACTTCATCAACTTTAACCATCAACCACCAACAAATTCCCATAGTAAAACCTTAAAAAATAAGTTTAAACAAATAACAAGAAGTGAGAAACGTAATAAATGTCGGCAAATAAGAAACCATAATTCTGCTTAAGCCTAAAATTAGCTCATAAATAGCTCGTATAGCCCGTAATATTTGCTAGAACTAAAATTTGAACAACCTCTTTTGCTCTTTCCG
The DNA here is from genome assembly GCF_018153835.1 of Drosophila eugracilis. Taxonomy (NCBI): domain Eukaryota; kingdom Metazoa; phylum Arthropoda; class Insecta; order Diptera; family Drosophilidae; genus Drosophila; species Drosophila eugracilis. The sequence continues at coordinate 345,203 of NW_024572029.1, read as the reverse complement.
AAATCCATTTAATTCCAGAGAAATCTGCTTTTTTCAAAAAATAAAAAAGAAAACTATGTTCCGTTCCTTAATTCCGGTAAAATCGTTAAACAATTACGAGCTAATTTACGAGATAAGAATCGGGCAAACAATAGCGCCTTTGATAGCAGCAACGAAAGCAAACAAACTTTGATCTCCAATTACGAAGATCCCTCAGTGACGTGCGTTGCGCTCCAAAAAAAATAGATATATATATAAATGTAAATATATATATATATCTATATATACAAATTAGGGAGGTGAGAAAATCTGTTCGACTCTTGGCTTTTATGATACCATAAGTAAAATACAAAAAGAAGGAGAAACGCACCCTTTTGGCCTAACCTTGGAGGGAAATCAAACAAACAAACAAGCCAAGCAAACATTTATTATGTTGGGCTTGCCTACCTGCAGAACCCACAGAACGGAGGAACCCCTTTTAAATGGGCTTTACCTGGTATAACACCACAGATAAGAGCCCGCTGCCTGGGATGATCAGTGGGTGAGGGTGGTTATATCTATTGTTTCCAACTGACAAAAACTGCTCACTCATCTTCAAGATACAGACACAACAACCCAGATACTACAGATAACTAATGGATACGTTAACGATATGACAATCAACCAAAGTCACTTTCATCTATCTATCAACGTTATATAGATGTACTAGATATACTAGTACTAGTACTAGAGACTTTGCACTTGATTGGCTGACAAAAAAGCCTTTCATTTAATATATTTTTCAGGTGAGATCAGGGCGATCCAGGTTGAAGGGAGTAGCATAGTATAGAGAATCAACCTGGATAGTTAAACACAGATGTTGGTTGTCTTGCTAGCTAGCAAGTTCTATAATTAAACGCAGACTCCTCAGACGAAATAACAGCTTCGGCGGCTGAGGTGAACCCAAAACAGATTGTCAATAAAAGCAATGAATTAAGTGTATTGAACTTGTATGACCCACTGTACCTCTGCCTTGCCCTCTGCCCGCTCCGACCTATTCTCTACTAAGGCAGTCTAGAATTGCTATTCCTATTCCTACTCCTATTACTAGTATTGTGAAAGATGAGCCTCTTTGGTCAATGGCTGTGAAATAATAACGGAAATGAAAATGAAAAGTCTGGGCAATTTGTTTGATTGAAATTTCTCTTTAAATATAAGAAAAGTGCAGTTTTTCTTGCTTTTTAGTATTCGTTTTAGTGCAATTTTAGTCACTTTTGAGGCTAACTAAACCCTCTCAAAGCCTCCCCTTGCAGGCACTTCTTCTTCTTGCTGATCTCATTTGTCACCATCCAATTAGCGGGTTGGTCAAGTGTTTCGGTGTTTGATTGGATGGCTCTTGGCTTTTTATATATTTTTATACCCGTTACTCGTAGAGTAAAAGGGTATACTAGATTCGTTGAAAAGTATGTAACAGATAGAAGGAAGCTTTTGCGACCCTATAAAGTATATATATTCTTGATCAGGATCAATAGCGAAGTCGATTGAGCCATGTCCGTCTGTCCGTCCGTCCGTCCGTCCGTCCGTCCGTCCGTCCGTCCGTCCGTCCGTCCGTCCGTCCGTCCGTCCGTCCGTCCGTCCGTCCGTCCGTCCGTATGAACGCTGGGATCTCAGGAACTATAGCAGATACAAAGTTGAGATTAAGCATGAAGATTCTTGAGGTCCCGGGACAGCGCAAGTTTATTACAGCATCCTGCCACGCCCACTCTAACTCCCACAAATTGCCAAAAACTAAAATTGCTGAAATCTCAGGAACTATTGCAGTTAGAAAGTTGAAATTCAAAAAGTATAATCTTTAAATGGCAGCGCATCTTATAGTGGTACTACTATCCGGCCACACCCACCCATACGCCCACAAGGCTCAAAAGACGGTTTTCGGATTTTCTAGAAAAGCTGATATCTCGGTAACTATAAGAGATAGAAAGTTCGGATTAAGCATGTAGGTTTCTATTATGCTCCCAATGCGAATTGTTTTTTTTTCGATCAAGCCACGCCCACTCTAACGCCCACAAAACCTGAACAACCAAAAATGCAAAAATCCCAAAAACTATAAGAGCTACATAATTTTGTTTAGGATCACGTATTTAGGAGATGCCTTTGCAACTTTCCACGAAGTTGCATCCGGCCACGCCTACTCTGACGCCCACAAACCGCGGAAAGCTGTGGCGTCTATAATATTATTATGAATGCCTTCGTTTGACCTTGTGTAACTTATTTCTGTTAATATCTATCGACTTACAAAAGATTTTTTAAATCGGAACATTATTTCGCTATTTATGAAGAAATTAAGGTTATAAGGCTCCACATGGGCAGTGACGTCACTATAAGCATACTCAACATACTTCCTCTGACAATAGGTGGCGCCTTGTGAATTTCCACTAGCAAAATAATATTTTAAAATTTTGTAAAACAGTAACGGGTATCTTATGGTCGCGGCACTCGACTATAGCGTTTCTTCTTGTTTTTTACTGTTTTTGCCTGCTTTTTCTTTTGTTATTGTTGCTGCTTTGTAATCTTATCGGCTGGCCAAACTTGGCAACTGGCGAAAAAGAAAAATAAAAAGCGTTGAACAAGAACCAAGAACTGAGAATCGAGAAGCGAGAAACGAGATATGGAGAAAAGGAATATATTGAATCACCAGCGACAACTGGCGCCCCTATAGCGTAATTCAAGATTGGTTAGCTCGATATTTCTGGCTCTGGATCTTAGAGAGGCGACGAGGAAATTCCTGGCGTACTTAAAACAACAACCAAAAACCATATCGATTCAATGATTATGACATGTTATCAAAACCGAGGCCCAGCGAGAGAGATTTGTTTTCAAAGCAATTATGGCCTGTTGCCCATAGATAAGCCAGCCATTAGCATTGGATGTTGGGATAGTACAAGTTATAATCTATAAACTAGATGTCTGGCTTTGCAAGTGCTTAATGCTTAGGACAAGAGCTAATAAATTGGCTAGTAACAGCTGGTTTTTTACATAAATTATATTCATTTTATAACACTTTGATCGAACTAAAAGGATTTTCTGGGATATATTTATGGGAGAACTTTGGTGGCATTTCACAATTTCATTGAAAATATTAGGGTATTATCATATTTATAGGTTTTTTTTGTGTTCTTGAATACCACTTTAGGTTAACTTAAACATTTTATCAGAATTGATAAGTTAAAAGGAGTGATTTCTCTAGGCAAAACATTTGCGAAATGTTTAACATTTAACTTCTTTAGTTTTTATGGATTAACTTATTTGCTAATAGATATGAGTTTTTCCAGCAAAAGATCAAAAGCTATAGACAGTCTATTCATATTTGAAGTAATCATTGCTATACAGATCTAAGCTTAACCATTTTTAGCACATTCTACTATCATCTTATACATTTCTTAACACTCTCTTACCGAAATTACTTTTGTAATGATGCTGATAGGCTTGGAAGTTGGTGTTGTTGTTGTTTCCGCCATTGTTGTTGTTGTTGTGATGGGCATAATGATGGCCATTGTTGTTGTTATTATTACTATTATTGTTGTTGCTATTGTGGGCACCCCCATTATTATTACTACTATTATTATTATTGTTATTATGATGGCTCAAATTATGCATTTTTGATGGAATCCGATAGCCGGACTCGTAATGTTTATACTGATTGTAGGTGAAGCGCATTTTGATTGATTGATTGATTCACTGGACACTGTTCGATTGATTGATTTAACTCCAATTCATTTGCTTTTCGCTTGTTTTTCGCTCAGTGTTCTTTCACTCTCTCTCTTACTCTCTCCTCGAACTTCTCGTTCGCTTTTTGGGATAAGTGCTTTTAGTGTATTTTACAAATATGTTTACAGGCATCGATTTTGTTGTTTTCCCTTATTTTGTTTTTTGTTTCTTTTTTTTTGGTTAATATTCTTGGCACATTTAATTGTTCTTTTTTGTTTGTTGTTGTATAAATTAACTTTTATAATTTTGGATTGGCTTTGTACATTTGTTTTTTGTGTTTTGTTTCTTTGCTTGCTGTTAAATGTTTTCTTTTTCAGTGTTTTTGCAGTTTTTTTTTTAGGTATAAATCTGCCTGCTTTGTTGTATTGGAAAAAAGAAAGAAACTTAGTAAATTTTTAAAGCGGGAAAATAGCTCAAAAATTCTTCAACAAACTTGGTTTTATGAAGATATTTTTAAAGCATTTTTCAGCGCTTAGAAAACGCTTGTAAAACAGGTTGAAAAATGCGTTGTTTCGTTTTGTTTTGTTTCGGCACTTCGCCTCTTTTTTTTTGTTTTTTGGCGCCCGCTTATTTATTTATTCATATGTCCATTTGGTTTTTTATCTTTTTTATTGTATATCTTGTCTTGTTTTTTACAACTCGATGCCGAAAACTGAAACCGAACGATGTAAAAAAAAAAAAAAAAAAGTTGTTTGTGCATGAAAAAAAAACATCTTCTTTAATAGCCGGCGCGGTTCAAAGTCCACGAGACGAGAAGGCAGAAATAATAAGGAGATCTCGCCAATGGTTTAATGATCATTTTGCTTTTTATATAGACAATGATTATGATGACAATCGATGGAGGAGGGGGAACTTTACTTTACTTTAAATGCATTATTTTTCCCTTTCCCAAAACGGGTTTCGTTGGCCGCCAAGGCGCCTTGAAAATCTTGAAACGTGTTTTCTTTTTTTTTTCGATCCTTCGACTACTTCCTGGTATATATTTTGTTCATTTTTTTTTTTAACTTTACTATATCATTTCGTTTTACAGTTAGAGTTCGACATGGGAAGAACCAGTTCCATTTGCACGATTTTGAGATTCTTGTTTTGGGTTCCCTTTTACTTTTTGGCCAGGAATGTAAAGCCCTTTTGAGTGGCAAGTTCCGCAAGGTCTCAAGGAATTAAACAGCCTCTTTTTTAGCCTTATTAACTCAAAGGAATCTGAGTTTATACTCAGAAAAATAAGATAATCTTGCATTGATTCAAAATGATCAATGAAAAAGTGGAATGCCCTCGTAATTCTTGTAACTTTAAAAGTTATAACCAGAAATTGACTGGTAAAAAATGTAATTTTAACAAAAATAAAATGGAAATAATACAAGTAGATTAAAAAGCAATAATTGAAACATTTTCTTACTAAAATATAATCGGTTAATCCTCTTAATAACTTAACTACTACAACTTCAAAACCAACATCATTTTCCTTCTATTTTTCCCATCTTCAAATACATTTTCCTCAGTGCATTTTGGTTTTTTTTTTCGTATACGACTTTAACGACTAATCGAGGTGACACAGATAAGTGTGTTAGCACCGACCGACCCCGCCTCCTTCTTCTGTAAAGCCCACCCCGCCCCTTTGGCCATAACTTCAATGGCCTCTGGTTTCGGCATGGATTGGTCTTTATTTAAGTTTATGATTTTTTTTTTGACAATCAAATGCCAAGGCAAGTTCTTGGCTTGATTAAATGCTAATTGAAATTGTACGGTGTATTTATCAGCAATCGGTTACAAATATATATATATATATATACGTAAGTATATATATAATAACGAGTGCCGTTGGGTTTGTGAAAAATCATGATCTTGTTTCATTGACCCACATTGAACGTGTAATAAATGAGATTCTCAAGTGAGCAGAACTAAGCTGATCTTATCTGATCTGCGCTCCTCAGATTATCATTCGTTTTTCAGTTTTCGAGCAGGAAGCGTATGGGAAATCGGCTAACATGAAAAACTATTTAACAGTTTAAGAATCTAAAGGCCATGAAAGTTTAGATTTAAGTTCATTAACTAGCAGACTTTCTGCCAAATCGAACAGAAAACTAGAAAATAGTTTTATAAGTTCTTAAAATATAAAGAAAACTGGCCTTTCTAAGTAAGGAAAAAAATAAAACCTAAAGAAGTATCTACTAACTATCAATCCTATGTAAGCCCCTTAATAATTGCTTTCATTTAACTAAATTATAAAATTAATATTCCTGCCTGCCCTCCATTAACTTTTTCCATCGATTTTCTCAATCACTTATCATAATCATTTCTTAAATTAATTTTTGCACATTTCTTCTTTTCTTTCGATCCTCTTATTTCTGCTCTTCTCCAAACCGTTCGATGATGATTATTGGCCGCCTTTAAATTTTGTTATAAACAAAAGCCTTTAACGCGATTTTTGGTATGCGCGGGGGGAATCACAAACCGAAAGTGAATTAAATGTGTATAAATAATTGTTTTGTATTTAATTTCTTTTTGGCTCTGCTGGCGAGATTCTAGACGGGTTCCGGTTGCCTTCGTTTGTGGTCTGTGGATCTGCTGGGTTCGCGACTGGAACTGACTTCAGGCCCACGGAATTGCCCGTAGAACTCTATACCTCTATATATGCCCAAATACCGATAAGATAAACCGCGCGATTGAGAGAAGTTACTTGGGTCTCCCTCCAAAAAAGAAGAGACAGTACTTATAGTTTGAATCAAGATTTTGTGTAAAAAAATTAAAGTTATTAAGAGTTAAAGTGGATTATTTAAAAATAATAACTGAATGTTAAAAAGATTATAAGGAAATGAAAGCAAAGGAATTCGTTTTATTTTTTTTTTACAATTTTTCCTTAAGGAAAACCCAAGAACTGTACTAGATTTTTTAATGAAAATTTAATCTCATAAAAACATCATAAACTAAATTTAAATTTACAAATATTTCCCCTATTTCAATTTACATTGAATTTTCTTTCTTTTTTTTTTTATATTAATTTCGCAGATTTTTATAATCCGCATTTCGCGATCAGGCCATTATTTCGTTTTATTATTTGGGCTGATAAAAAATGGGCGCACAAGTTTTAACTTTTCAAATATAATAAACGTTAATTGAGCAGCACATCACACCAGAAAAAAAAGTGGTCCGCAAAAAAAGTGCGAAAATTCAGCACGAGTTTGTTATTGTAAGGCGGCGTTCGTAACCCGTAATGGTAATCGTAAGCTGCGAACCGGAGAACCGCAGAAATCGAAATCGTATACCGTAAACCGTGACCCGTAAGCGGAAAGAGCGTCGACGAATAGCGATGCGAACACTTACGCTGAGATCGATGGACTGCGGCGGAAAAAGGTGGGCGCGCTATATAACTTTAGCGCAGACTCAAACCCGAATCCAAATCCGAACCGGAGAATTCGCTCTCTCAAACTGTCCGGTACGGTGAAAAGAACGAATCACGACGAATCGAATGATGCTGAGTGGTGAAAGAGAGGGGATACGGGAAACGGTGATAAACACACACAGAGAGTATGTGTGTGTGCCGACGAAGAGAGCTCAGCTGAGAGATGGAGCAACAAGTGTACGCGTGGCCGAATGACGACTGCGATGACAACGGGTTTAATTGATTTCCATGTATGTGTGAGCACAGCGCGCGCCTCGTTTATGTTTGTTGTTGTTGTGGTTATTCTTTTTCTCAGCACTGATTGCAAACGCAAATTGATAAAGCAGCCACAACGAGAGAGGGAGCGAGTGTAGTCGGAGAGCAATTGAAATCAATATCAATATCAAAATCAAAAGATCGATCTGCAACCTGCACACACTCCATCTTCGTCATCTCTTTTAGCTCTATTTTGTATGCTTCTGCCGCCGCTGCGTATGCGCATTATATTAGGGTGGACCTATTGCATAATTTAAGGGGTCAGTAACAGTAAGCTAATTTCGATATTTACTTGATTTAACATTTTTATAGGTTAATTTAATAAGACACAAAGTGTCGTATGTGCAATTTTGTTGGATATTTAAAAATACAATTTTTACACTTTTTCTTTTTGAACTTTTACCCAAAGCGGTCCATCCCAATGTGTGTATTTTCATGTTTAGCTGCTATGCGTGGCTGTTAATTAACACTAGACAGCACACGTTCGCTTTGCGGTCAATTGCAGACAGTCAGGGCCACTCTACAGAACGGAATGCCAACATAAGTACGCACATATAAACGCTGATAAGTGGACAAACAAACGAACACTAGCATATGTACACTGACCCAAAATTAATTAATAGGATTTATGTTGTAACGATTTTGATTCAACAAAAATACAGTTTTCTAAACGATTTTCAAGTAATTTAATATATAGCCTAAGTTAAAGCGATATGAATGAAGTTTTGGAGTCTAAAATAGCATTAGCAGGTCAGTAGATAATATACTTTTCCTTCAGTGCATCTGTGTAAACTTTTCGCCTAGGCGCGAAAAACTATTTGGCAAGTGTGACCAAAAAGGCAAAATTTAACACCAACAAATTTGAGTTAATTTATGGGTAATTTGATTTCATCCATCTGAAGTTGTTTATTTGGTTGAGTGTATTTTTGAAAAGTAAGAACGGAATAAAAATCTGTCGTATAAACTAGTTTTTTATTCCAGCTCATTTTCCCAAAAACCTCTTGTCATCTTCGGTCTTGAAATGCAATAAAAATCTGGTGTGCAGCTATAACGGTGAATTGTTTTTTTTTTTTTTTTTTTTCGAAATTCGTTTGCCCCAAATTTGGTCACACCACAGTCACGCGTAACGAAGGGGAGTTGGTGGGGTGGTGCTTTTGGCCCCACATGTCAAGTGGCTCAGCTGAGCGTAAGCGTAAGCGTACAGCTGTAAGGAGAGCGCTCTCTTTCCCGAATGTATGCGAAGCACTCACGAAGCGAAACGACCGAAAGCGATCGTGTCAACAACAACAATAGCACTATCAGCAATGGCGTTAATTTCTTATTGGTTGCCGATGACAACGTACGAAGGTACAGTGGGTCAATAGGACTAAAGGGATACAAATTGTAATATTAAAGCCTCTTCTCTTATAAGAAAAATGTCGTGTCAAAGAATTAGATTTTAATTTGATTTGCTGAAGATCCTTGATATTATTGATTTTTAGCACAATCTTGTAGTTGCTGTCCCACTGTGCCTTCAAAAAACTGTTGATAAAAGATAGCAACAACAATAACAGTAACAAAACAAACACAGCATACAACACATGTAAATTGTTAACGCCGACGTCACCATGAAAGGCAGCACAGTCGCCAGTGGCAGAGGCCGCCAACAGAGGAAAGAGAGCACGCGCACACCTCAATCCGTGTTATCAGAACAACAACAACAACAACGATCACTGATGATAGTTTTTTTTTTTTTATTTCTGTTTTTGATATTTTTCGGCTTAGCATTGAAAATTTTTAAGAGGGGGATGGGGTGACAAAAAAAAAGGGAGCGTGTGTGCTAAGGTAACAACAATACAGAGCCACATACATACGCACCTAATAATGCGCATACGCACCGTTGACGCCCATTTATTTTTTAATGCGCGTTATCAAAGAAAATACATAATAAAACCCTAAATATTTGCTTTTGGCGCTTCCTTTTTACTGGGAGGATAAGAAAGAACAAAATTACGCGATCAAAACAAAACAATTTAATAGTGATTAAGGTGTTAAGGTAATTCTTAGATTATTGAAAGTTAATCCATCTATATATCTAGTAAATCTATCTTCTATCTTCTCTAAAATGATTTCTACACCTCTTATAGTTGATAGTTTTCGCTAATTGATCCTAAATCGCAGTGCGTAAGCTTAGCTCGATTTGATTTAATTAATATATGTACTTAACATTTTTAATGGCCACCGCGCACATTTGTCACTCGGCGATGTATAATTTATAACATTTTGTTCGTTGACAGTGAACAGTTGGACTTCCCCCCTCGGAAGCCACCGATTGGACCGAAAAAAAAAAAATGATGATTACATCTCGTGTATTTACTGATTGTTGTGTTCGCTGATTGTTGTTACTGTTCCGATGAATGTATTATATTATACCCTACTTTTAGTGCGTGGCGACCTTAGCAATGATCATAGTGAACAACAACAACAACAACAGCAACAAAAATAAAACTACAAACAACCATATACAATATACTTGGGCATTTGTCAAGGTTCAAGGTTACAACCTGCACTTATTAATACGGTTTATTGTACTTTTGTTTCATCACCTGCATCAGTAGTTTTGAGTAGTACAACAACCAACAAAACAGCAACAACAACAACAACAACAAAATAACTACAACAATAGCTACTTGACCTGGAGGAGCAATTGGCTTCTATAATTATTTATACGATGTTTCATTTGTTTCGGAATTTTACCAGTTTCCCAAGTTGCAACGACAAAAAAAAAAAAAGAAGTTGTTGTAGAAAAAGGTTTAACACCAGGGGTACAGAAATCAAGAGAAAATAGTATCCGTTCTTAAGAATTTGATGGCCAACTAATATAAATCTTAAGATGTTTCCTTTTCAGATTAATAATTAACTAGTTAAGATAGTTCTGTACCTGTACCAGTTAAAACTTGTTATAAAAAATATGTTTTAAATGTTATTTTAGATTATTTTGTAGCCATTATTTAACCATTAGATCTACAACCACGAACCGCACTGTCTGGCCGCGCATATATTTATTTTAATTTGTCCCGCTCCGATTTGTTGTCGATTGGCACTCTAATTAGTATACCTTCCAAAAAATTGCCAAATTATTTCCAATCATTTGTCTCCGAATTCTTGTTTTTCGCGTCTCGTTTTTTATATTCCGAAATTGGCCAATGGAAAATCATCCAAAGATCTTGATATAAGACATTTACGCACGGCCCAAAGGCGGCAGACCAAATAAAAATATATAAAAATAAAAAATAAATACAAAAAAATATACTATATAAATATGTTTTCACAACCAACGGATGCTGTACATTATGTGATATATCACTATACATACATAGCCCAATATCTTAATCATGTTAAATGCCTAATCACGATCTCGGACGATTTATTTCGTATCGATTAACGCGGTTCCTCCTCTCCTTTTCCCTTTTTCTAACCCATCATCCGATTCCCTTTTGACTTGCGACACCACCGACCAACGCTAACCACAAAGGTAAACACGAGAAGACTGAAAAAGGTGTACAAAAAGCGTTTTCAATCATTTTTTCATCAAATTTTTTGGTTAAAAGAATTTTTTGACAGCGTTTTAATTTTACTTCTTAAGAAATTAACTTGCTTTTTTTTAGTTAAATCAGAGTTTTTCTTCGCTTTCAATTATAATAAAAATAAAGAATATATACAAAATAGTTTGGAACTATTAAAAACCGCCTTAAAAATGTTAAAAATTTCGAAACACAAATAAACTCAATGATTGTGCATATTTTTGGCTGCCATTTCTTGTTTTTCTAGATAAACCCACGATTGTTAACAAATCTTTTTCTACATTTTGGGTAAGTAAACAATTTTACTATTTTGTACAGCAATAAAAAAAAAAAAAACGAAACACCAGACACGAAATGTTATTGAAAACGTTTTGCGTATGGCGCTTTTTTTACGGCGGCTACTGATCGTAAAAAAAGTAAAATCAACAGACAGAAAAATCGCAAAAAAATCAAATTGTTATTCCCTGTTGCACGTACAACAATGGTTGAAACAATAACAACACCACCGAAAACTTCAAACGGCACAGACAGAAGAAGAAGTAGAAAAAGAAAAAAAAACAACAATCAAGGAAAAGAGTTTAGTGCTTCGTTGTTGTTGTTGTTTTCTTAAATTAATTTGCCTAAATTTGTTGTAATTGTTTTGCTGACGTTACTTTTTGATTTAATTATAGCAATGGCAAAGCCAGTAGAAGATATCACGCATACGCCGCATTGTCCGATCAGCGATCTCAGCTGTTAAGCGCATGCTCACTTAACAGTAGCCGAAAAGGCAGTAACAGAGCAACGTTAACGTTAACAGTAGCTAACTGTTTATGGTTGTTAAAGGGGTAGCAGCATTGTTCCCTACGCTAAATGCTGAAACTCTCAACGAGCAGCTTAGATATGCTTTACATTTTTTAAGTCAGTTTCCTTAGCTTTCATAAGAAAATGTTGGCCTTAATATCAGGTTTATTTTAGCTACTTTCTTGGCCCTAAAAATCTCAAAATTAACAGTCTCTTCCCCTGCAAAACCACTATCAGAATCTAAAAATTCTTTAATATATTATTATAAAAACAAAAACCGGCCATTAAATGGCACTTGAGAAACCCTTGATCTTAAGTTCCTTCCCTCTGCCAGCAAAGTAATCTCTTTTCGGGGGAACTCTGCTTCTTCTTGCACTTAATGGGAATTATTGCGCGTGTCTTCTAATCGCTAGTTTTTCTTTTCTTAGATTATGCAAACGCGCTTGGACACAGCCCCAGCTGCGATAACAACGACGGGGGCATAAAAGAGGAGCGCTGGGGCAGAGTCAAGGTGTTCCAGGGAACCACCATGCCAAGCCATACCACACCATACTATATACCATATCATATCATATCACCATATCATCATTCCCATTGCCAAAAAGAAAAGAAAATGAAAAAATAAAATAAACTGTTAGATCGGCGCGACTAATTTCTAATGCCATACCCCCAACAATCACAAAACAAGAGAGGGAAAAACGAGAGATTGGCAAAGTTGATAAGCGATTTGCTCGAGTTTCGCTCATGTTTTCATAATATTCTGAACTTCCGGGGGATCTATGTTTATTTTGGGCGAGAATACCGATGTATGTCTATGGATGTTGTGGGTGGTGGTTGGCGGTTGGGAAGTTGAGCGGTTGTTTGGTAAGTGCTTGCTTTTGGCATCACGTGGATGTACGGGGTTTGATAACACAGGCCATGACAACACATTGTCCCTGGTTTATTTTTGACCGAGCCAGCAGCAGCAGCAGCCGCAGCAGTAGAAATTGTTGATCATTCTGTGCGGCATTACCTTTAATCGTATGTAAATGAACCACGCCCACCAACTAGCTGGCTATCTAAAAATAAGGAGGTGGAGAAATCTAAACGGGGCAAATGTAATTTGCATTTGCGCGTTAAATTGATTAGCATAGAATCTAGTTTAAGGGGGGGGGAATCACTAAATCTATTGATTAGCTTTAAGTTAAGTTTGATCATTCTTAAGAATACATATAAGATCAGTTAAGAACGAAACTAACTGATCCTTTGCCTAAGAACTGTGATCTTAACAGAGAAAAACCAATCAAGTTTTAAGCTGATATTTAAGCTCAGATCAAGTTCTCTTCCCATCGATGGGAAAGTAAAAAGAGAATAGATCGCAAAGAATACCACTAAAGCGTAGAGTAAATTAATCAAGAACCGAATAAATTGCTGTTAATTGATGTATTTGTGTTTGGTTTGCTTGTCGTGCGTTTTCATCAATTCAGAAGACCGAATGGATGACTAAACTTCTCAGCAATGTCACGAAATGCGCTAAATAATACTTTTCCCTCCAGGTCTCTATCAACATTTTGCTCGTATTATCTAGCTAGATATATATCTTTGTAGTAGTAGTAGAACTTCTTCTTCTTTTCACACAGCCTTCAAAATCTTTCATCTAAGTATTCTTATATCGTTATGCCGCTGCGGATTTTCAGTGCTTTTTTTTTGCTTTTTTATTCTTTTGGCGCTATGCGATTTATTATTGTTTTTGTTTACACACATCAGCATATAATTCTCATCGTGAGTTCTCCCTAAGAAACAACAACAAGAAAAAGAATACCGTCAGAGGTTAGGCGGTGAAATAAGAAAGAAAAAGTCCATCATAATTTTCTAGAGCATTTTTTAAACGCCTCCTCGAAATATTTCGCATTCCCGAAAATTAAAAACAATGCTAAAATAAAAACAAGACAGCTTTTTATGAATGAAAATGTGTGATTAAAAGATATATATAGATATATATATATATAAACTAACTGATCATTATGTAACCAAATTTAGTTTAGAAATTTTAAAATGCAAAGTTAAATGTAACTAATTTTTATGTTTAATATATAGCATAAGCCAGCTAACATATATCCAAAAATGTATCATCAAAAAACCAAAGAAAATAAACTCAAGTCCTAATTTGGTTATGATCAGCGAAAATCTTAAACTTTATGAATGGAAATCAGTGCGATTCCTGAAGCAACTGAGATGGATGGCTCAAGCGCAGATTGTCAAAATAAAACAATAAAAAAAGACATAATAAAAACCGTAAGAAGAAAGAAAGAAGAAAGAGCCCGAAGAAATGGCTGGGCAGATTGCGGGTCAGCAGACGCGGACAACTGAGGCACGCGCACCTCACGTGACTTGGGCCAAAACAAAAACTCAGCAGCAATCAGTAAAAGCAAAAACAAAAACAATAACAAAAATAAATATAATATAATATATATATATATACATTTTCAAGATGCTGGGACTGCTGCGACTGTGTTGTGCTCAATTACAGTCCTCAATCGAAAACCAAACAGCAAAGGCAAAAGCAAATCGCAATGTTCGTCATAGCCGAAAACTGGCCTATGTACGAGTCGAGTCGAGACGAGACGAGACTTCGTATTTTCTCACTTCGAGTTCGTCAACGATTTTTCATAGAATTTTTAAATGTACGAAGTATATTATTTGGCAGTGCCGAAAAATCGAGAGAATCGCGAGACAGCCGCCAAGCGAAAAGTAAACAAAATCTTATCAGACACCGCTCACGCCCAGCTCATAAAAGATACAGATACATTCGGCGGTGATCACATATGTACGTACGTACGTTCATATATGTATGTATTGATGTATGTTTGTATGTACATTAGACGTCTGCGCTCGCGAATTTCACAATACAAAGCGAAAAAGCAACAATAACACGTCTCAACTACAATGTATGCCAACGACCTGTGAATGCTCTGCGGTTTTCGTTAAGAAAAACCCCATCAATGGGATGGATGTGAAAAACCTAAAGCTTAAAGATTCGTATTTCCTAGTTTCTTAATATAAACATGATCTTAAAGGGGACTTTGTATACTAATATAGATGTTATTTTGAATTATTTTTAAAGCGTAAGCTAACTATATTCCAAACTTCTTTCTATAAAAGTTTCCTTTCAATGGATCAATTCTGAAGTTAACTTTGTAACTTTGTTCTATAATTGCAGAATTATTTAAAATTACCTTTAAAAAAACAATTACTAATTAGTGTGGATGAGTTAGTATTACTTTTTACCTAAGCACTAAGGGTATTTTCAAATTTAACCCTGAGCACTTACAATACCCCCAGACCGATGACAATCGCTAAGCCGTGCGTCTGCGATTTGCCTTGCCAAAAAATCAAAAAAAAAAAAACCAAAAAAATCACAAAAATAAAAACCTAATTGCAAGACTTTTGTCTGATCGGTTTCGAGAGTATATATGATATAGTGCCAGCAGTAGTAGTAGTAGTAGTAGTAGTAGTGGAGGTTGGGTGTCTTGATGGGTTTTCGGTTTTCGGCTATTGGTCTGGGTTCTCTGATCGTTAAACTCCGGCCGCAGACAGCGTGGAAGAGGAAGAGCCTGGGCCCGTCGTAATCAAAATGCGAATACAACGAATGCGAACTACTTTTGCGATCTGATGCGATCTGGTTTGATTTGGTTTGGTTCGCCTCGCCACCGAGTCGGGATCCCAATTATCTCGCAGACAGACCAAATAGTAGTTGTAGTCGTTTTTACCGCTGTAAGTTTATAGTAAAAACTGAAGTAAACTAAAGCCCCCCCACGCGCGTTTTGTTTGTTTTTGGTTCATATATTTTTTGAAGCCCGCAACCCCGCAAAGAACGATGAAGAACATCGTTTACACGTGTCGTCGCCAGAGGTCGCTTAAGCACAAAGCCCCCACCCAACTCAAGGTAGAGCCATAGCATAAATTCATAATCTCTTACATAAAACCGATAAATACAAAAGGCAAATATTTACGCAACCGCAAACAGAACGGTCAAAAGAATTCGAAAATATATATACAGAATATAGAATACAAAATACGAAATAGTTCAAACAGGTAAGTTTCGTTTTGGTTTTGATTTTTGGCCTTCTTAAACTTTGCGATTTCTGCTGACCCCTGATGATAAGATCTTTTTCTGTTTAGACTCTTGTTAGCAACCGGTATTTGTAAGATATACACAGTAGCAACAGGTGCTTTTCTTCACTATGATTATGATAATAACTATAAGTATTAAGCTTGCTTCTTTCTAACACTTTTCGCAGAATCTTAGCACTGCAATTCGATATTGAAATCCATATTGAAAAAGCATTATCTTTTTGAGTTTTTCATAACCAGCTATGCAAATGTTATGATAGTGTTATTTAGACAGTTTGATCCCATTCATATTCAAATTAAGCCATTTTCGACTCATGTGAGGAGGACTACTCCTCCGTCTCCTCACCCTGTTTGGTAGCCGGAAAACTCGTCTGAAGCGGCTCTAAGTTGTTTTTCAATTGTGTTACTCTTTTAGAGACCTCTTTTCTTTCTTATTTAGGTATAATTTGTATTTTATTTTTTTTTTTTTTTTTTTTTTTTTAATTGTGTTACTTTTTTCTGCTGAATGGGTATGAAAAACGTTCGTTTAGCACTTAAATAATGAAAGTAAATAGGCAAACAAAGATTTCAAATGCGTTTTTCTGGCTCAGTGTCGTCGCCACCCACCCACACAACAAGGCAAACAAACACCCATTCGAATGCCATCTCGCTCTAACTTCAATTAGAGTCGATGGACCAAGACCGCCCCCGCACACACACTAGCACACACACACTCGCACACACACCCAGCCAAATAAAACCTATCTCACAGATACACTCCCCAACCACTTCATTTATATTTGCTGAAGGCTGGACCCCTCCCCAAAAAAAAAAAGAAAAAGAATTATGAAAAAATATTGTCTATTATATTTGGGGCTCGTCAAGCAAAACAGAAAACGCCAAGACAACACAGGCCACAGCCAATGTACACAAATAATTTGGATGATTTGTGCGGCTCTGTCCAAAGTGCAAAAATACCGAAAAACCGCTGGAGAAAAGATTCGTACGCGAATATGGCTTGGCATGGCATGTATTATCTGGCAGGTGAGAATCACCTATATGGGCACGCCATTTCCGTATTTTCTCTTTTCGAAAAAAACAATAACAAAAAGTAATACTATTTTATTATGGTGTTTTTTTGCGAAAGGTAAACACCTAAGGGTTGAAAACATTTGAATAAACTGTTTTCGGTTAAAGAAAACATCGAAATTTTAATTTTTAAAAATTATATTTTAAGATTTCTGTGTTTAGGAAACTTAATAAAGAAAATCAGATGACTTAAAAATATTAAAAACTTTATTTTTGACTAGCTAACTTTATATTTTCCCATGAGATTCCCTCTTTTATTTCAAAATCTTATCTTTAACTACATTAAAACTGAAATTCCAAACTAACACTCATCACTATTACCTTCCACTGGAATTCCTCATTCAAGTCGAATGTATCTTTTTTGTGAAACAACCAGAAGGCTGTTTAGTCACGTTCAAGATACGTTTTTTTTACAAATGTTAAGAGATAAACAAACATGTGGACAAAGACATTAGGCAAAAGGAGAAATATACTATAAGGAGTCAGACTTCTTCTTCTTTTTTCTTTTTTTTTTTGATTATAAAGAGCGTTATTCTCGCTGAAAGTTATCATTTCTTCTTCAATTCGTACTTTTTTTTCATGTCGAGTATTTGTTTTTGTACTTTTTTTCCCATTTCGACGATGTGAATGACTTACGAGACGAGTTCAAGGCCAGAATATTGGATAGACAACAGGGGAATGTTACAAATATTTCCAAAAAGCAGAAACAATTCTTTGTGACCCATCAAAGAAAGTCAAGAAAGAACATTATTAACTACTTTCTATAGTTCTAATTTTATAATTTCTAAATAAAGAAACTCAAGAACTTTCTTATATGTTTTTAAACCAAAAAAAACCCTTAAAATCATTCCCATATTACTTTTCATTTAAAATACCTTATTTGGCAAATAGAAACTTGTTAAAAACGAAGACCTACATTGCCAAGTTAAGTAAAAGTAAAAATATAAAAATGCTCTGGCATCGAATCGATATCCGATTTACATCTCGAATCATTGGCTTGCTCGTCGTCCACTGGCGTTGATTATAATAATAATTCATAAATTAATAAATTAATAAACGTTCGCGGCGCAGTGTCGATTGGTGCCAGTTTGCTGACGTCACGGCCAAGACAATTGATTTGGGCTGATTCCTTCGATTGGAGTGCCAAACAGAAATCGCAGAGAAAATAAAACCGCAACTCAAATAACGACAGTCCCGGGGTCTTTAGCCTGACAGTGTTTTATCAAAGGGTTAAGAGTGTTCAAGTTGTCAATATTGCTGTTTTTTTCTTTTCCTCTTTCGAAATTTACTCAACTTTATAAACTTTTGAATGCTCTTCAGGGAGCATAGAAGAACCTTAACTTTAATGAAATAATATTCTAGAATTTACTTTCTAAACATATCTTTAGCTTTATTACCTAGCCTTAATTATAGATCATTGCGGTTAGGGTGGGGGTTTTGTTATTTTGTTGCTATAATTACAACCAATTACCGGTGCAAGTTTTAAAAAACATGTTTGATTATGAATCACATTGCCGGTTATTTAATATTAATCAAGTACAGATTTTTCCAAATAAAGAGACAGCTGTTTTGTCATTTCTTAATATATGATTTGAATAATCCATTTATCATGCTTGGAATTCCCGTAAGATAGACTGTCGGTTATGATCGTGAAACGCACTGTATGTGCTAGAGACTACCAATTTCCAATTACCGACCTGCATAACAAATAAATTGCTAACGCTAATTTCCATTCCGACGACGGCGACCCACTCCGCCCGTCCAACTCTCATCTGGGGGATTCGCGACTACCCCACCGATCACCTGCCTGCCACTGTTTCACCCTTCGTTGCATTCGGAAAACCGGCTTTTGGACGGGGGACTCACCTGAATGACGAAAACCGCCGTAGCACGTTGTACGGGCAAGTACGTCACAACAAAAGCCGGAGAAAAGTTTTTCACTCCACGGCATTTCCGGACAACCAACCTCCCTCTCTACACGTGTAAAAAAAAATCGTTTTATAGTTAAAAATAGTTAGGTCACGTTGTCTGTGAATTTTTCCTAAGTCCTTTTGGGGTAAAGGGTACAGGGGTTTGAAATTTCTAATTATATTTTTCTAAATATTATAATTTGACATTTAAAAAAGTTGATTTAAAGGTTATATATTGATAAAATATTATATTGTTTGAGTCATTAACAAATTTACATATTTTTCTAACCAGTCAAAAAGTATTATGATTTTAAAATCGCAATTTTTCTTACTAATTCTTAAGTTAATATAATTTTTCCCAGTGAACATTAAAGCCAATTGAGAGTACTCTGTATTAGCCAGGCAATTGAGGGGTGCAAAAAGGCGGGGGAAAGGCTATGGAAAACAACGGAAAGCCGGCTTCTGGTCTAGATCAATTTTCCAAGAAACGCTTTAAAAAAAAAAGCATTGCGTTTTGACCTTAGACAATTGTTGACTCGCGTTTTTTTTCTATATTTTTTTGTTGCTGCATCGAGGCAGTTGTTGCAGTGGAATAATCTAGCAACGTAATGGAATTTAATGCCATATCAAATGACAACAATAGAGCGGAGAATTTAAGATGAATGATCATGAAATAGTTGGTTATCCAATCCAAGCGAATCAATGAATGAATGAATGAGAAATGTGTATTGAAAATCTTGTTAGGAAGAAAGTTACAAATTACAGTTTTGATCCTTATACTAAAAATGTATGTGTTATGCAAAGAAAATCCTATAAAATTTCGTTAATAAATAACTCTTTCTTGTAAAGACTTGTCAGAATCTATGGTTACTCATGGCAACTTCAACTTCAAGCATAGAAAAACCAAACGGGACTTATGTTCGTTGTGATTCCCCATTTGAAAATAAGGAAATTTTCCCCTCATCCCCAGCGTCCAATTATAAATGCAGAATGCAAAATAATATAATTCAAAGCACTCGTATATTGCACACATATATTCCGTGAATTGGGCCAATCATTATTGTTCTCACGGCCACTCGTTTGTTTAAATATTTTACATTATTTACTGAGAATTAATTGTGAAATATAGTTGGTTGAGAGACAGAGAAAGAGAGATAGAGAGTCCTGACTCATTCGTTGGTAATTTCAATCAATATCCGGACACCATAATACGGTCTCACTGATTTCGATTGGCTTTGGATCGACTAAATAATGCCCCTCATAAACGCTCTGATTGCATTTTATTGTCTCCTGTTTGTCGCCTTTTGGCTTTAATGAACCAACAACAACAACAACAACAACAACAGCACACAAACCAACACACAAATGCAAACAGAAAGCCCCAAAAATCGTCAAAACTTGCCAAAAACTCATTTAATGGGGGCATATATAAATTTCGGAGCGGACTTATCGGCCGACTGGCTGGCATTACAATATCTTTATTTCGATTTTTCTTTTAAAGGGGTTTCATAAAAAGCAAACCAAAGAAATACAGGTGGTAGGAGGTGAAAGAAAAAAAGGTTGGCGAGATTTAAGGTCTTTTAAAGTTCATTTTTGGTTATTAATAATTTTGGGTTTTTGTTTTAGTTTCAGTTTAGTTTCCTTTATGAAAGTTTTCAGGTTTTTCCTAATGTGAACTTAAGACATTTTATAATTAAACAATAATAAGCAAAAGTGTATATAAAATTCTAAAAGTATAAGTATTTTTTATTATGCAATTCTAACATTTAAGTATTGCCCGTTTTTACTTCCTGCTTTGCTTACTCAGCACACCATTTCTTTAATAATATCAATCAACAAAACGTGATGCTCTCGAGAAGCGCCCAAAAAAAAGAGAAGCTAATAACAAATTTAATCATTTTGTTTTGAACGAAAAGTTTATTTGAATGATGCATCGACATCGGGACAATGATGAACTTGCTCCACCTGCTCCCACCTATATATATATATATATCAAATATTTCCCCTCCCAATCATATATCTACATATATATATATGTTTATATATTTGCGTGTCTGGTGGCGTCGCAATAACAAAATAATTGAGGTGGGCTCGCAAAGAATTTTAAGCAAATGTGGAATCCTAATGACTACGAGTTACCCTTTAACAAGATATACATTTTAATAATAGAAAATCGTATTAAATCCATATAAAAGTCTAGAAAACTAGAAGAAGAAAAAAACATTCCAGAACCGCAAAAACGAGATTCAAATATTTAGCAAGCGAATTGGCATTGCTAATCCTTCTATTAGTATTTAAAATTAAGTTAGTTAATAAGCTGCAAACAACTGAGTAAATAGAAAAACCCTTGAACTTTTCAGCTATCGGACATCAAAACAAAAACAAAATGGAAAACAAAATGAGACAAACAAGAAATCAACTTCAAAAGTGATTGCCATTGAAAATTTTTGTTGGTGAAAGCTAAAGAGAACTAGATGACAAAAAATAGAGAAAAACAGGTAAAATAAAGTTAACACAAAATCAGTGAAAATTGAGGGGCGAAAAAGAGCGGAAAATGAGCTTATAGGTGAGTTTGAGACATTTTTGTAGTTTTAAAAGCCAGACAAACAACGAATTTAAAGGGCAAAGCGGAATGCGAGCAAACTATAATAGTGTCGCATCAGCAACAACAACAACAACAAAAACAACAGCAAATGAAACGATTTTCATACATAATTAAATTGATTAACTAAGTTAAAATTATTCAAGTCGTTGTCGCAGCCGAGCTTTGCATACTAAAATGAAAAAATCAACAAATTCAAAACAAAAAAACAACCTGTAGCCAGACTAACAAAACAACAATAAAAACAACAGACGAGCGTCGACGATCATTAACTAATCTAGAGAGCAGAAAATTGTATTAAATTAACCAATAAACAATTGCTGACTAAGTCAAGTCACGAGACTTTCGTTGCAATTAACAAACAGACAATCGTCGTGGAAATGGGGAAAGGGTCGAAGGAGGCACAAAGTCCACTTAATTTGCAGGCAGCATCCTACGGCTTCCCAGCTGGACAAAAATAAACCAAATGCATCATGAACTGAACTGGGATAAGAACAAAGAGACATACAGTAATCAGTCGCTAAGCAAGATAACTCATTTTTAGATATTTTTGTAATTTTTACAAAGTAACTTTCTTTGAATTTTAATCAAAGCTTAGAAACTCTTCAATAAAGAAGTTATTCTGAAGAAATTTAATCCAATATCTGTTCAATGCCACTAGCCACTGTACTTGTGTGTGTGTGTGTTTTGCTGCTCAACAAGTGCCACACTTTGTTAATTTTTTTTTGCTATTTTTTTGTATTGTCTCTATTACCCTTACGAGTGAATTTCCCATCTAGACCAGACACACCCTCGCAAAAAGGAAACTACATTAAGTGAGTTTTCCAGCAGGTTGCCAAGGAGCCGCGACCTTGTTGGAAAAACATCCAATTCAATTCAATTCAATTTGATTATATGAGCATTAAGCGGAGCAAACAAATGGCTCAAGAGAGCGGAATGAAATGAGACAGAAGGGCGTGCGGTCTGCCGGGGACTGACTGAGAAAGCGTGTTGGAAAGCCGGAAAACTGGGTGGGGAAATTGAATACCAAGCAAACAGCTGAAGGAATAACTTGAAAAGGATTCGCATGGTGTTTCCTAGGAGCTTGAGCTTAAGGAAAACCGTTTCTAATTCTCTTGTTTTTACAAAACGTTTATTAAGTGGCATGGAAATTAAAAGAATATCAAAAAGTAAGCGGCAGTCAAAAGTTGGAGCACATGTAAAGTTACAGTGGTTATACGAAAAGTAAAACTTGAAGTTAGTACAATCTGAATTAAGAGATTTAATATCCCTCTTTGTGAGAAACGTTGTCTTTTATGAATCACATGGGTCTTACCCTATTCTTTAAAGAACTAATATTAGGAACTATAGGGAAATTTTCTTTACAATCTTTTCTGAAACCAATTTCCATTCGAAGTTCCATGTATTAAGGTCTCTCTGTACTCGCCCATGTAAACATACATAATTACGGGTGTTTGTGTGTGTGTATGTGTGTTAACATAAATACGCGTGTGTGTTGGTACACGTGCGTGGCTTTCAATGTCGCAAAGTTTGTGGGGGCCAAATAGTGTTTTTCTTTCTTGTTGTTGTTTTTGTTTTTGTCAACTTTTGCTGATATCGATAGCAACATTATTAAGAGAGTGGGTGGTGGACTGTGGGCGGTCTGTAGGGGAGTGTTGGAAATCAATCAAGAATTATTTCTAGGGGGCGCAATATTTTTACCCAAAAATATGTGTACACCTTTGGGCAATCTATTTTCGTTTGCCATCTATTTACGGCAAAAGCCTACCAGAAAGTAAGAAAGATACAAAAATGAAAAAAAAAAAAACTATCAGGAATTCAACTGCCTAAGCATCTTTTAAATACCACAAATTGGCTAATAAGAAAGATTATTTCGAAGTTTAATTAGTTATAATCACTACATCCCCTATTTTTTGCTTCATATGAATTTTTAAAATCATTTGTTATAGAAAAGCCCTTATCTAATGTACACCACTATACATTTTTTTTAGCAAGTAAACAAAAACAGGTTCAAAAAGAGCTAAAAGAAATGCGTAGCACATTTTCAAGGCCAATAAAAGCAGTTATTTTTAATATTTTGATTAGAAAAGTACAAATATAAGTGAGTATATTTATCCAGTGGTTTGTTTAATTAAATTTAATAACAAGTAGAATGCACTTTTTTGTAACTGCAATATTCTTTTGAAAAACATCAGGATTTCGTGTTCGGAACTTATGATTTAAAGAAATTGGTATATAAACATATAGGAATATGATCAATAGAATGTTTGTCATGATCAATAAAAAGTTTGTAAAGTATGGCTTAAGTCTAAAACTTGTTTCTTGCGATACAAAAATGTGAATATCCCAATCGAAATTCGATTGAAAAAGTGGGCAAGGTGTATTTTAAACTACTTGCCGTACTTAAAGGTAACAAATCAAAACAAAAACAAAACAAGTAAATAAGAGCAAAGAGAGGCTGAAAGAAATGAAAACAGTTGTTGGTGGGGCGCAAGGAGGGTAAAAGAGATTAAGAGAAGAGGTACAAACCTGTTCCGCGAGCAGCGTATGTTGTTGTTCCCTGCATGGACGGTGAACTGGTGCCCGGCGAGGGGTTGGGGGGCAGTAGCGGTACGGACGAGGGTCCAGCGCCGTTTTTTGTGAATTTCAAAAGCATAGTTTTGGTCCGTCGTCGTCGTTTTTGTTGTTATTATTGTTATTTGTTTGGTTTTTAATGTTATTATCGATGTTGCTGTCGTTGGGCGAGAGAGCGTTAGCTGACTAACGGGACAAATTGAGAGTCCAAGTGGCCAAAAAGGCTGCGACTTTTGCCTGCGTCAACGCTTCTGCTTCTTCTTTATATTCGCCGTCTTCTTCTTCTTGCCCTGTCTATTTGTTGCTATTTTTAGCAACAACAATTCCTCCTCCTTTTCAGCTCTCTTTCGCTGTTTCCCTATTCCTCTTTCACTCTCTGTGTGTGTGGGTCTTGCTCGCACTGGATTCCTGCTCCTGACGTTTTTTGTTTTATCAATTATATTACAGTTACAGTTCTTGCCTCTCACTCACTCACACACTCGCGTATTCTCCCTTTCTCTTTTCCTCTTACACGAGTGGGTGCCAGCACATGTGTGTGTGTGTGTGCCTTGCTCAATTGTTTTTGTTGCGTGGCCAAGTGTTTAGCATTGTTTTTTCAATCGCACTATCACTTGCATTCAGTGGTACACTTGTTTAATAATGTCGGAGTTGCACGTTAACAAAAAAAAAACACTATTTTGCGCACTATTTGCGGACGCTGTTTCTATTTGTCTTCTTCTATTTTTCCAACTTGTTGCGCAGAGCTGCCAGACCGGCTTGACGTGTTGTCGATAATACATAAGCGATAACAAGTGTACGGCTAACCATATTTATAAACCATGGTGGATAACTTGAGAGTTAGCACAGTTCTTAACCAATTTTAAATTCTACGATAACAATAGTTTCAAACCATGGTTGATAACTTAGGTGAGCAGTTACTACAGATCTAAATCAATTTGAATTCATTAAATAGCCTTAAACCCATATGAAATATGTATATATTGTATCTTGTAATAATTGTATCGTGTTATGATTTTTAAATTAAATTCGTGGTGAATAACTTAAACACAAATTCACCACCGACCGATATCGATATCGATTTCGATTGTACGTTTGAACGGTCTAACGGGCGGGCACACTAGTTCGCACGTGTTGCGATTTGCGTGTTTTGGGTGCATTCTTTAGAGGATTTCTCGCGTGGATCATGGGCAAATTCCGGTCGAAACTTAAGCGACATGGCAAAGGGAAGACGTGGAGCAAGGGCCAGTCGGCCACCTCCAATCCCGACCAGATGAAGCACCGTCTAAAGGCCAAGTCGCGTTTCTTTCAGCCGAATCTAAGTTTGGGTAAGTGTTGACTTGGACACCTGAATGAACCACCTGTAACACAATACCTTTCAGCTGCTGCTACGCCCACCGGCTTGACAATGGAGGCGGTCCACAAGCATGAGCAACGACAGGCTTTTAACAAGGAAACCACAACGGTTAATGATGTTGCCGGTAGTTTAAAGAGTTTCAGGCTGGACGATGATGATGGAATGTCCGAGTCAAACACAGCGCCCACAGGCACCTTCAAGACCTTCCAAACCTTCGCTTCCAACTACAGCAGCTGCAGCAACACAAGCTTCCGTAAACTACTTACAGGCTTTCGAGCATCGTCCGATCTTCACAAGGAGATGCTAGCCATTCTAAGCGCCCTAACCGAAATAATTAGGGAGAATGGTGGCGGTGAGTCGTCAACGGAGTACTTCCTGCTGCTCATGGAACAAATTGAGGGTGCCACCGAGGAGCGGGACATCGTGGCCGGCGTGGCACTGCTCGCCATGGGCATCAAGTCAGTGCCAGCTCCAGTTCTCAGAAAGAGATTCGCCCAGACTGCTGCCACTATGCAGACACTGCTCCAGCGATTTGTGGAAGCCACCAACCAGTCGGTCATCCGATATGTAAGTAAATAAATAAGGATAAAGTACAGTTAAAAAGAAAGTAAAATAATATAGTCCTTAAAATAATACATCTTAAGAAAATAAGTACCTTATACTTACTTGTCACTTTGTTAATTTCAGGTTATCGGCTGCCTGTCCGTCCTTCTGCGTGCCCAAGATTATGCGACATGGACTTATAGTTCCACGTTCCAGTACTTCGATGCTCTTTTAGCATTTAGCATTCACTCCAAGCCGAAGATTCGCAAGGCAGCGCAGCATGCGGTGGTCTCAATTATACACGGCAGCTGCTTTATGCTGCCGCCGACCAAGTCCGATGAGGATCAGGAGGATGCGACGGAGAAGAAGACTGTGGAGCAGTCAAAGGTTAAGTACCATCCGGCTAGCAGTCGCGTGACAAAATTCTGTTTGGCTCAGTTCAAGCCGGAGGTGCTAGCTAATGCCCAGACGACGGTGCTTCATACGCTGGCGCTTCTTAAAGATACACTATCAGGTTTCCGAACAGAGGACATACGAAGTGTTTGCGAGCACCTGCTATCCATTATGACGGCGGCCAATGTGCTAGTGAGGACTAATTGTTTCGAGGCGTTGCATGCCCTCTTCCTGACGAGGAGCCCCAATTTGAATGCCACTTTGTGCGCTAAACTACTGGCAGCGATTCACGAATATCGACCGGATAGGAGCGATGTCCGCCAGACGCTGGCTTGGGTGACGGTCCTCAAGCAGGGTCATCTCCATTTGGCCAGCCTACAGCTGGATCTTTGTATGCAGGCCTTGCCCCGTCTAGTCGATGTCTGCACTACGGATCTTTGGCTCTCGGACCGGACAGAGCTGGTTGTGGGTGTCTCGAATTGCATCAAGGAACTGCTGCAGGATTGTGTGGCACAGGCATGTGCCACAGAGGAAGATGCACAGCGAAACAGGGCGAGTGTTGCCAGGATTATCGGTTCGCTTCACAAGGCGTTGAATACGCCCTTCGGAGAGATCTCGAAGTACGTGATCTTGATCTTCTCCATTGTGTTTGAGTCCTGTGGAAAGCAATTTGGGTGAGTCTGAAATAATATAATATCTAATAGTTATGGCAAAATATCAAGACTAACCTGTATATTCGTCTTATCCTGCTTTTAGTTCTGAACTCACACCCTCCCTGGTGACAATCTCCAAGCGGTATGACAGTCAGAGCACCTATCGTCTGCAGATCGAGCATACTCTAATCAGTGCCATCAAGGCTTTGGGACCGGAACTGATTATTACAGCGATACCCCTTGCAAATAACACTGGCGATATGCAACTGGAGCGTTCTTGGCTTCTGCCTCTACTTCGCGAGGGTGCCAATGGAGCTAGTCTGCAGTTCTTTAAGGAGAAGATTGTCCAACTGGTCATAGGATGCCAACAAAAGTGTAGGGAGTTCACAGAAGCCAAGAATAAGTCTTCGGCTCACATCTACGAACTGTTATCCTGTCAATTGTGGGGCTTGTTCCCAGGCTTCTGCCGTCAGCCAAGGGATCCGGATTACTTCCGACACCTTGCTCCTACTTTGGGTGGCGCCCTGGAAAATAATCCGGAGTTTAGGGCGCCCATTTACGATGGTTTAATGGAGCTGCTTAGCGACAATCAGAGCGCAGAATGCCATCAGGCAATTGGCCTGTATTCCAAAAACTTTCTTCCGCGTTTATTTAATATTTATACACAAAAGCCAAGTGGGACTTACGAGGCCGATCAGCGGAAGCGTGTCCTGGATGTCATCCGTTTGTATATCTCAAGGACACCCGCCGATGTCCAATTGCAGCTATTCGAGAACGCTCAAGGGCAATTGGCTGCCAGTGCTGTAGCCAGTTTTGAATACGATGCTCTGTTTGATATTAATGCTGCTATTGTGCGCGTCCAAAAGTGCAAGGGAATCGAAGCATATTTCGAGAAGTACATGGCACCTATTCTGAGAAACGATAAATCAAAATTGGTCAGCAAGGATGAGCAAAAATTGAAGAAGCAGCAGAGGAAGACCTACGAGTAAGTGCAGGTTTAAGCTACAATGGAGTTTATCTAATTGTGAACCTGTTTTATAGACTCCTTAGGGAACTGATGACCTCGGAACAGGCATCGTGTCAGAAGTTCACCCGCAAGAACAGCATCGCTCTGCAGCAAATCCTTCTCGAAGCATTCACCACTAGCTGTAGCGTTTGCCAGGCATCGCGTTTGTAGTAAGTTTACAAGTTTAAGGAAATGAGTAGTTGCTTAACCATTCTGTTTCCCCACTTCAGCTGCCTGAAATCTCTGATGGACTGCCGCAGCAATCTGTCATATAACGATCAAATAGTAATGAAGGCTATTCCCGAGGCTGTACTCAACTATAAGGAGTTCTCTACACGCAAGGAGCAGGTGGCCGAGCAGATAATCAAATCTATCACGCAACTCTACCAAGATGCCGGCAAGATCAACGAATTTGTTGATATTCTAACAGCTGGATTTGCCGGTGATGAATCGCTGGTGACAAACACGATTTTGGCCTTTAGGGCTGTGCTGCAGCAGCAGGGTCAACATTTGACGGTGGCCACGCTGGAGTTCGTCCTGCAACAGGTGTCAGTCTTCCTCGTTCAGAAGTCCCGGAATCAATCGGAGGCAGCCGTTGCCTTTCTGATTACGTTCATCAAAGTGATGCCAATAGCGCTCGTGGCTAATCACCTGGAGACTATTGTAAGCAATCACCCCTGGTCTTAAAGTTTACATTTAATTAATTTATTAACCTCTTTTTAGATGCGTTCCTTGTCTGCTATGGCCAAGGACACTAAGCGATACTGTCGTATCCAGATCGGTTACTTCCTAAAGAAGCTCTGTAAACGTTTTAGCACTGAGGAGCTGGCTCGCTTTGTTCCCGGCGATGATGAGGTTACCCACCGGCGGCTCAAGAAGATCCGCAAGCAGATGCGCAGGGATACGCGTAAGAAGCAAAGTGAGGAGGCCCAGGCCGATAGCTCCGATGAGGAGCTCATCGGCGGACTAGAGCAGAAGAGCTATACGTAAGTGATGCCGTCTAAGGAATTTATTCCGTAAATTTCACAATTCTTATCCACAGCATTGATGATATTCTGGCTGATTCTGATTCGGATTTGCCTGAGGATATGGATGCCGAGGAAGAGGGCGGAGCAGGAAACGCTGCTGGAAAGCGAAGCAAGAAAACCAAGCAGCAGAAGAGCACTTACATTCGCGAGGATCCCGATGAGATTGTCGATTTGGCCGATCTCAAGTCCATTGGCAATGTGCTGAGTAAGTTATGACATTCAAAAGTGACATAGGAACACTATTTGTAACGATTTCTATTGTCCAATTTCAGCTAGTGGCTCCGCTCAAACGGAAGCCACTGTCAAGAGCCTGAAGGCGAAAAAGCAGCTGCCGAATGGAGGATTCAAGACTGCCGACGATGGACGCCTGATCATCAGTGACAAGGCACTTCGTGGTCAAGGTGGAGACGATGATTCCGAATCTGACTCCGATTCCGATGCATCGATGGCTGATGGCACTGTAGCCAAGGAGCCAAAGGCCAAGCGCGGCATGGAAGATGATTCCAGTGATGAGGATGAACTACAGCAGAAACAATCGACGGGTGCTAAGAGGACACGCAAGGGTGGCGATGCGATGAGTATGAAATCTGGAAAAACAAGCGCCAGCAGTCGCTACACAGCTGGTGGCAAGGGCATCCATCGACAACTGGCAGCTGGAAACTCGGATGCTATGTCCGTTAAATCCGGAAAGTCTACCAGCCGACCAGCTGGCACAGAATACAGCAGCAAAAAGGCCAAGGGCGATATGAAGAAACGAGGACAACTTGATCCATATGCGTATATACCACTTACAAGGAATAACCTCAACAAGAGGTGGGTATCTAAATTATATTTAACTATATTTCCTAGATCTTTGTATACCCGTCCCTATCTAATCTACTATCTCTTTCGCACGCAGAAAACGTTCAATGAACTCACGGAAATTCAAGAGTGTTTTGCGAGGCGCTGGTGGAGGTGAAACAGGAGGAGGTGGAGGTGGCAGCGGCCGGGTTTCGAAGAAATACAAATAGGGTGGAACTAAAGCCACTAACTAACTGGATCATAAAGTTATAGAGATATAGATATATATATGATAACACTGGCATAGTGCGGACGGCTGATAAGCAAGCTTAGACGTTGATGGTTATTTCCCCTGTTACCTTGCTTAAATATATAAATATTATTAAATATCTATGCATACGGAGACGTTGTAAATGACACGAGATAAACTTAAAGAAAATAATAGTCATGTATTAAATGAAAACAGTTTTTTTAGTTGTTGAACTTCAAGGACTATGAATAAAGAATTTTCAAAGCAAAATAACAAAAAAAATTATATGTTATATGAAAAATTACAGTTTTAAAGACCTTTTTCTAAGAAACCCAATTCATTTATATAGTAAAATGTCTAAGACTATTTATTATGGTAAGTAAATGCCAGTGTCATAATACAGATTAATGGAACACAAGAAGGAAACAAATACACAAATTCCTGATATATCAGCCAGTTAGTTGCTTAAAGCACAAACATTAGTTTAGTTAAACGTAGTCAAACGATGTTTTGAAAGTCCTTTTCAATGTGCGTTTTATTCCACTCGCCTTGGGGATCCAATCCTGCCATTGTTTCCTCAATGAAGTGCATTTTATTCTGACTATCCACCAGGATTACAGTGTGTGTCCGACTGCCATATGCATGATCACCGATGTGAACATTCAGAGCACTCAAGCCCTCGCCCCAGTTGGGCGCCCGCCTCTTTAATTCCGCATCCGGCCAGAATTTATGCTTATTTCTGAGCAACTGCATTAGATGGGAGGACAGGGTCTCTACATTCGATTCACCATGCTCCTTCACGATTGCCTCAAACTCCTGTTGGCCATGGCGCACTTTCTCGAAAGGCGTGTGGGGGAGGCTGTTGCCAAATCCGTAGGACTGACCGTTTTTGAACTCCTCTAACGTAGGTGGAACATTGCTAAGCAGCTTCACTAGGGCGGGGAGGGATGGTGATCTATGAAAGAAGAACAAATGCAGTTAGCATTCTTTAATAAGTCGGCTAAGAATATACATATAAGATTAAAATAGATGAATATCTGCGACTCACCCAATCTCGATAGACACAAAGTTGAAGGCACTGTATTTGGTGCAGTCCTTGAGCAGGCTCTGGTTGTAGTTAAGGATGCTGTGCTGATCGTCCGTCTGGGTAACAAAGTCCGCTACGATCATGCCGCGCCCTAGTAAGAAATGTTCGTTATTCGATTGCCCCTTACTTGGATTCGAGTTCAGATTCGGATGACTGTTGTTGTTGGAGGAGGTTGGCTTGGGGCAAAGGTTAATGCCGGTGCTGTTGCTATTTTGATTATGCGGTTGCAAAATGTTCTTGTGCGCTTCAAACAGAAAACAGAAACGAAGAAAGTTGTTTTTTTTTCTTTTGTCGCATTTGTGAAAGTTTTAGTTTGTGCCAAATGGATGGGATGGTGGGCGTATGTGTGTGTTAATTTTGATTAGTATATGGCTTAAATGCTTTTACCAACTGCATCGCGAGGCTTGGGTTCGCCGGTCAGGTTGAGCAGGGCGCCCACCTTAAAGAAGCCAGCGGAATGACCGATCGCCAGCCAAGTTCCACCCTCGCGTCCCGGCTCCAAATCTATTCCTGCGATTGAAATATAGATATTAAAACATGTATATAACATTTATCGAAATAATATATATATATAAAATGAAATTACAAATTTAAAAAAAAGTACGTTTTTGAACAACTCGGTTATATACTCAATCGTTTAAGGAATAAGAGTTCCAAGATAATTTAGCATCACCTTCACACACATAGGATTTTTTTAATTTGAAATATATCTTTAAATTAAAACTTCTGATATATGTTTTAGGTATAATCTTACCTCCGTAAACATGTTCGGCATTTGCCCACTTGGCCGCCGACTGTGTGGCTCGGGCAAAGAACTCATCTCGATTGGAGGCTAGAATCAACTTGTAGCCACCGACTGGCGGATTTGAGTCCGCACAAAAGAATATCACGCACATCCTATATATCCGACAATATAGCTATATATGTATGCAGATCCGATTACAAAAGCTGAATTGAACGATGTGGATTGCTTAAAGGTCGACGAGCAACTGTGAACGGGTCCAAAAAATGGGCTTTAATCTCAGTGGGGTGTTCGGTATCAAAATGGCAGTATTCTCTTTGTGTTTTTGTTATTGGTTTGTGGGTAAAGCTCTAGGTGGCTTTTATCACTAAATTAACCTACAGCTGATATACAGTCTTATCCGTTGTTTATGAACAAAGCTAATCTAAATGGTATAGTGGTTAATGGGGTGTTTACTATGATCCGTGCCTCTATTTGTCATATATTTACGACCCCAAAAATATTCTATAATCGCAAACAAACAAGGTACTTTCATTAATTTCTATGATTAGGGTTCTGTTGTTTGGTTTTACTTATTTATATATTTTTATTTTGTTTTTTAGGCGTTGCCAGCTGACGGTAAATCGGCTAAACATTCTGCTGCCCGGCTCGATATATTTTATTACATTATATTTTTATTTTTTATTTTGGGTTCAACAGGAAATTTGAGAGCCTAGAAGTAAGGGGATAGTTTTTTTGAAGTTATGTAATAATGTTAAATTTTTTTGAAGATATTTTAGGTAAGTCCAAGATTTTTTATATATTTGTCCAGCTTTTTAAATACGTTTAAATGTAAGCATCCATCCATCCTTTTTGAATACACTTAAATGTAACCCTCGATCTACCATTTTTAAATACAATTAAATGTAAGCACCCAATCTACCGTCGTTAAATAATAGAGAATTACATAAAACCTGGTTGGTGGCTTTGAATACGTCTAGACTACTATTTCAGATTTAAAATTTTTAGGATTAACAGGTACGACTATCGTTAATCGCCAATCTCTATTATTTACCGAGTATGACCGTTTGCCACAAAATCGATGATTTCAAAAGGTATCGATGATTGAAACCAACCGATTAAGATGTGCTCGATAGTTCTATCGAAGTGTGTTCAGCTCTAGCAGCGCAGCAGTAAAATCGACGTTAACATTATTTCTGATCAATTAAGCAATAGGAAAACTTAGCCGAGGATCGCTTAGTGACCGCACCGCTCCCGTTAAGTCCACAGCCGCCCACACCGCCACGCCTCTTGGCAAGGGGTCATAACTATAGAGAGCTCGCCGCGCGTGTGTGTGTGTATGAGGAGAGGCAGAAAACGAGGAGGTAAAAAAAACAGGCAGCGAAAAGCGATAAGAAACGGAATACAACACACTGGAAAAAATTGAGATAAGAAAAACGGAGCAAGCGGAAACTGCCAAGACTCTGGGATGGACTAGCGGTACAGCAGGCTTCCGAGGTTAGTCAACAGAGGGATTCAGGATAAGGATCAAGATCTGGTTCTAGAACAACCATGTCGTCCGCCGTGAACATTCAGATCGTCTCAATGCCGAATCTGGCAAAGATCGAGAGCTTCCTGAAGGATGTCAGCTATCGGGAGACGATCGAGTACAGCGCCAACTTCAACACGCGACTGTGCATCGAGCGCCGTCTCCGACTGCCCTTCCTCGATCCGCAGACGGGCGTCGCCCAGAATCACTCCCAGCTCTTTCTGGACAAGCGCCAAAGGATGCCCGGCTTTCGACAGGGCCAGATCTACACCTATCCGGCAGCCAGGTGGCGAAAGAGTCGTCGTCAATACTTGAGCAAGATGTACAGGTGAGGATTACTTTGGAAACTCAAGTGGAAATGTTGGTAGTCCAGCTTGGAATCAATGTTCCACTGTCGTTATACCCAAATCTGTATTTATCTTTTGGATCTGATTGGGAACCTCGGCTATGTTCATTAACGATCTTTAACTGACGTGTCAACGAAGTTCTAAGAATAAAAACAAAAGCCATTTGCTGTATATTTCAGGATTACCTAATCCTAAAAAAAAACACTTTCAGTCGAGGAGATCCGCTATAGATAACGATTGAAATTAAATAAAAATTAACTTTTTTTGAACGATTTCTTGTTATGGAGCCTTAAACACTCCAATGTAAAAATATTCTAGTTTTTACCATTGTTATTATCTGTTCCGCGAAATTTATGATTACTTCTTCTAATGTCAATCTTTCCACTCCTACAGCCGCTTTCCGGAGCGTCCTTTTCAGGCGCTACGAAAAGAGCACGAGGCTCTGGTGGCCAGCGGGGTGAATCTGGGATTGAGCAGCCTGAACAGCGGTGTGGGATCCATACCTGGCAACAATAGCCTAGCCAGCAACTCCTCTCTGACGCTCAACATGCTTACAGGAGGCGGAGCAGCACCTGCCGTTTTGGGTTCCCTGCACAATGACACTGCCCACGATTTCAATGGGGCCTTCAGCCTGGAGGAGTCTAGCTCACTGGGTGCCGCGGGCGGTGATACATCTGACAGCAAAGACAGCCAACAGCAGCAGCATCAGCAACAACAACACCAGCAACAGCATGCCACTAAGGAGGAGCAGTTGCCCAAGGAGTGGTTTTACGATGACATGGACATGAACGATGTGGACTCGCTGGAGGAGCCAAAGTCGCCGGCAGACGATGAGTACGATTATGATCCACGTTACGGAAACAAGAAGAGGCGTAAGAAGCGTCCCGGTAAGAGAGGTGGAGACTCTGGTGCCGGTGGTGGAGGAGGAGGCACTGGTGGAGGTGGCAATTCTGGAGGAAGCTCCAGCTCAAGAAGACGCAGTGCAGCAGCCAGGTCGCGTATCACTACAACAGATGCGGCGCTGGACGCCTCTCTGGAGGCCATAGAATCCGGTGAGAGTGTTCCAGGCAGTAATGGAGGACCCATGTCAAGCGGTGGCATCCTCAGCAATAGTTTGGGAGCAGGTTTGACAGGAGGTTCTGGATCCGGTGGTGGAGGCGGAGCATCTGGAGCTTCTGCTAATAGCCGACGATCCCGGGGAGCGGGAACACGAGGCAGACGACGAGCCAAGGGACCAAGTAGCGCCGTTGGAGCGGCATGCGATCCAACCAGTCCCGGCATGGTCATTGAACCACCATCCTTCGAGAGTGCCGCTGCTGCTGTTGGCGTAGTCGAGGACGCGAACGCCCATCTGCGCAACTATCGGAAGTATCTGTAACAACTCTTTCAACAACTAATTCGTCGTGTAATCAATCAATCCCCTGTTTTCGCATTGTTTTCTCGCCTATCGATCGATATACTTTTCGCACCTAATTTAAAGGTAGTTTTGTAAGCCTTAGTTTGACCACTGTTGCTCCCTCCCCCGGAAAAAAGGAGAAGGAAAAGAATCAAATACATTGTGGACCAGGAACAGAAACAGGATTAGGATCAGGATCACGATTAGAACCACGCACCAGGCCGTAGCCAATACAATTCCAATGTTTCGCCTCTTTTAACTTTACGTTCCCATAGCCAATTGATTGTTGTTTTTGAACTACCAGTAGACTGGTGAACTTCTCTACAATGAAACTTGATCAGAAACTGAAACGATTTGAAAGGTAGCCAGAGATCTAAAAAAAAGTATAGTTGCATGTTTATAAAACCTTTAGGCAATCAAAAAACAATTATACCAATTAATCAATGCTAGTTTCTGAAACTTTTAGGTAATATTTAATGAACTATTTTTGGAAAGAATCTGTGCCAAAAGAAGGTGGAAAATGTATGCAACGCCATCGTATCTGAAAAGATTGAATACCTAGTGCGATCTTACAAAATTGTACAGACCGTAGTTTCCAAAGTTTCCTTTTGAGAAGTTCACCAGGCTATGACATTATATTTGTACATTATATATATATATGAGTGTACAGGCATTATATATATTTACATGAATTATATTAGCGACTCTACTTAAAGCTAGCCCACCTTTTTGGACTGGCTCTCCACCTAATCGCAATCTCCCTCGGTTTCTGTTGCTACATGTTCTATTAAAACTACTTTATCTATCCCCACCTCCAGCCCCACTTATTATATTCAATTTTTTTAATTAACCAAAATTTTAGTTAAAAGGAGACAATTCAAATTGTAATCTATTTAGGCAAGTGGTAGGGTATCTCTAGCATATAGAAGAAGCTAAAAAACAATTTCGTAAAACCAAAATTTTTTCTTTAGGATCATAATTCTTAAGCTGAGCTGAAAACGAAAACAAATTTTAACAAAACTAAGAAAAAAGATTTAAAAAAAAAAAAAAAAATATATAAAAAATTATGTACATTTTTGGAAGAATCAAAGTCCACAAAATTTTACTAAATGAGAGGCAAAAATTAGACAAAACAAAAACCACAAGAGAAGGCAAAAAAAAAATGGAAATAGGTTTCTAAGATGTTTTAATATATTTTGTAATAACAAATGTGCATGAGTGTTTTCCTTGTAGTTATTTGAAAAAGAAAAATCCATTCAGCAAAGGCGGAAGGTGTTCTCAACGATTGGTTCCTCGAGAGGATTTGCCAATCATCGATCATAAGGCTCTATTGCTGAATGATCTTCTTTTTGGGAATAACTACTTTTTGCGCTTGGAAGCGCTTACAGATTCGTCTGTGGAGGATCTGGTGGTGAGGCGCTTTCTCTTCTGACTGCTTTGGGGCAGCTCCTCATCGATTTCATCTTGGGATTTCGCTGTCTTTGTCGGGTTGTTCTGGGATTTGGTCTGCCTCTTCGTTTTGGCCAACTCTTTTTTAGATTTAAGTGGCTTTTCCTCGGATTTCTTTTGTGAATCAACTTTCGGTGGCTTGTCTACGGGCAGGTCCTTAGATTCCAGATTCTTTTGTGACTCAGAGGTTTTAATCTCTTCTAAATTTTCTTTAGATAGCTCCTGTTCCTTGGGTAGATCCTCGGACTTCTGCTCGACGCCCAAAATTCCCATGATCTTATCGTGTATCTCCTCCACAGTGGGAAATTTGAGAGCACGTGGTGGCCCTCGCTTCAGACCCGACCAAAGCGGCAAATGCTCCTGCTTTCCCATTCCTGCGTTTAAACTCAACTCAAAAGCACCTCGCCGTGGTGCTCCAGATGGATTCAGCCGAAGCTGAAGTTGTCGGAGACCACGGTCCCGGAGGGCGGAGTGCAGATCCTCCGCTCGGCGACGAAAGACTCGTCAGGATCGGCAGTGCTCTACGAAGAGCACTGGTTCGTTTGGATCCAAGTCTTCAGCTACTTCATCCTGTGCGGCTGGTGCCTAAAAAACAATTTATAAATCTTTAAAACTCATAAAAAACCCTATATTTGCATCTTACTGATACTTTTTTTGTCCGTTTCGGTGGCATGATCTAACCAGAATATTTAAGCAAATTGCGCCTTTAGTTTAAAAGTGTTGCCAGATGGTGAATTTACTTTGGAGACTTTGTTGGCAAAGGAAATTAGTTGGGCTTAAATTCGAATAAAAACCATCGAACTGTTAAAAACCCATCTCTAGAATTTATCGGCTTGCCGATAACAGACGCATCCAGGGAATTTAAAGTAAAACGACGCGCGATTTCTTCCATCGGGCTAAATAAATATTTACTTTGTGGGGGGAAGTAAATATTTTCCAGGATGTCGCACCGGATGCCACGGCGAACCAGTGAGTTCCGTGGCGATGTGCTCGAAGAACGAGAAGTCGCAGAAAAGCGTATGACCAGGTATGTGTCCCGGTATCCCAATGAATATGGAGTTAACGATTATCTTTCAACTAGGGCGACTAAGCGCAGTGTAGCAAATCACACTCCTTCCTCCAGTCAGGCGGTCCCCAGAAGGTAGGTAGAACCATATGACATTCTAATATATACCCAATATTGCATGATCTCAATCCTCTTCAGACCTTCCGCGTCAAGACTGCCACAGCCACTGAACCTGGAGCGGGATCGGGCAAGTCAAATGGGAGTGACTCCGAAGCGAGGCCACCGATTTGTGCCCACAACCGCAGAACGACCGGTTGCCCCTAATTCGGACAAAAAATGGGTTGCTGAGCGAGCCCAGCAGATACTGGAATATCTACATAATGTTCAGCCTAATGAGCCGCTGTCGAGTTTTACAGCGGATCTCGTTAGCCGATCCGGTGGGCTACGAAACATGACCATGAAGCAATTCGTGTCAATTCTGAATTTTCTATTCCACCAAATCTGGCGAAACAAGCTTACTGTGGGACAAAACCACGTCGAGGACATCACGAATGCCATGCAGAAGTTGCAATATCCTTATCAGGTGAAGAGGAATGGCGACCCAATAGTCTATTTATCTTAATTGTTCCATTTTATAACTTTTAGGTGAACAAATCCTGGCTGGTGTCACCGACCACACAGCATTCTTTTGGCCATGTGATCGTCTTGCTGGATTTCCTCATGGACTTTGCTCCGCCATTGTCTACCTCAGATGAGCCGGAGAACGAATTTCCTTTCATGGAGACCACCGAGCAGACCAGCTCGTATCTGAACAGCGTGCACTGCGAACCAACGGATACAATGTCAATCACCCAAATGCAGACCGTTCAGCTGGACGAGGAAGTAAACGCTTTGCTCTTCGTTGAGGCCACGAAATGCATTACCCTATGGGATCAGGAACTCACCGAGGAAGAGGCCAAGCTGCATGCGGAAATCAGAGATCAGGTCATCAGCAAAAAATGTAACTTGCCTGATAGAAAAGCGCTGGAGAAGGAAATCGTCAATCTAAGAACGAAGCTGCAGCAACTGAATGATAAGTTGCAGGATCCAAGCGGTGATAATCAGATTGAAAAACTTGAGCGGCTTAATAAGGAGCAGGCACATCTAGCCGAACAACTGTCTGCCATCCAGGAGGAGCTTACCAAGCAAAATAAACTGTCTGACCAACTCTCCTCTGAGGCCGATGAAAAACAGGCGAATATCCGCCAGAAAATGAAGTACGAACAGCGTCTGGAGAAGTCGGTGAACAGTCAGAAGTACTCTGCTCAGCAGCTAAAGGAGCTTCAACGGAAATACAACGATAAGGACAACTACTCCAAGGCCTATGAGCGCCAGGTGAAGGAAATCTCTGAGCTAGAGCTTCACCAGCAGGTTATGCTGTCGAGGGCTAAGCAAAAGCAAATAGATTGCGTTGAGGTCTTTAACTCGCATGTTCGCCATCTCAGCATGAACTGGGTAATTCGCGGTCTGATGAAGGGTAACGGTGATCAACAGATGGATCTAACGTTACCGCTAAATCCTAGTGCAAAGGACATCGCAGACCGGATCCATTGCCAGGAGCTGGTAGGAAATCTTCTTCAACAGCAGCGCCAGCAGAATATCGATCGGCGTCAAAAGCTAGAACAGCATGTGGCTGAAATGAAAAGCGAGACTATCAAATTGGATACTGAAATTTCCACCTTGGAGACTCACCTGCGGGCGCAGAAGCATCGCCTGAACAAAATGGAGACCATTTGTCGCACCAAGCGCGATATGAATGTGCAGCACCGGCAGCAGCTGCTAGAGAATCAATATGATCAGATCACTCGCCTTGACGAGCTGGAGAAGCGGAAAGACGAGGCGCTGCAGCAGCTAAGAGCCAATGAGCAGAAAAACGAAGATCTGATCACCGCAGCCGAGCTGTATCAGGAACAGGATCACAAAGCCCGACACGCTCGTCTCGACGAATGTGAGTCAAATGTGGCCGAAGCGAAAAAGGAGCTGCAGGCGCTGGAGGCTAAACTAGCCGCAAGCAAGGTCAAGCTCGGCGAGGCCGAGCATAGGATATACTCTTCCCAACTGGTCTCCTTTGAGCCAGTCCTGGAGGCCATCAAAGAGCGTTAAAAGAATTGTTCTATTCGCTCTGTTTATATTATGTTTTCATCCAGATAAAATGGATTTAGTTAAAATAATCAATTGTGAATACAGTATGTAGTTTTGTGTAATTGTGTGTAATTAAATAATTAATTGTATGTTAATTTAAACAGCTATATTTCAATATTAAATTGTCAATTAAAGAAGCAATATTTAAATA
Source organism: Drosophila eugracilis (assembly GCF_018153835.1). Taxonomy (NCBI): domain Eukaryota; kingdom Metazoa; phylum Arthropoda; class Insecta; order Diptera; family Drosophilidae; genus Drosophila; species Drosophila eugracilis. The sequence goes on along the minus strand of NW_024572029.1, from coordinate 305,315 downwards.
TTTTATGAAATGCATTTATTTTGGATTACACTTGGATAAGGTAAATTGAGTTGGGCACGGCGGACCCTGGACAAAGGAGGGAATTCTCGACTCGAGCACTATATAATTTCAAATTTCTCTCACTTGTTTGTTGACACTCGAGTTAAGGGTTTATATTGCGGATCTCCGCTGCCTTTTTGGATTACAAATTGCACTTGGAACGGTTTAGCTTTACATGGTTATTCATATACACTGAGTGGTGGGGTGTGAAGACGGCAAGGATAACTTAGAAGTAGGCATATATAAATATTAAATAAAATTATCTTTTGGCCAATTTTATGTAGATTAGAGCAGGATTGACTTGTGGCACAAAAACGGCACGGGAATAGGTCTTAAATCCAACTTAAATTATAGAGTGCATATAATTTTAATGAAAATATGTTAATATTTATAAATTAAGTTTTATAAATCAGAACTTCTTTATATATACAACTAAAAAAAACTAATTATTTACTTTGAATGCTTTAATCCCATTATGTTTTTCGACCAAATACATTTTTTGTAATAATAAATATTGATTAAATTGTCTCCTGATTATATCATTTTCGGTACCACAAGTCAAGTAACTCTAGAATATGGGTATACAAAAAAAGGAGAATACGATTAGTAGTTATAAATTCAACATTGAGACTGAGACAATATGTTGCGTAATAAATAATTATCATTAAGCTTAGTTCGATTTTATACAATGCCCAAAATGTGCTGTCGTCTTCAGACAATGAAGACATCGCCACTGCTACGCTCAACGGCGGAGGTGGCCACATCACCGCCACATCCTGGCCGACTAGCTTGTGTTGCTGTCGAGCTCTTGGCCTCCTCCGGTTGATCGGATTTGTCTAAAAGCTCCGCCTCGCGGCCAATCTCAACGATACCCTGTGGTCGTTCACAGTTTTCGTTGTTTGACTCGTGTGATTCGTGTGCCTCTTCCTGGCCAGCCAGGTGAATGCTGACGCCCGCCATGTCTAAATCCTCGACGTCCTTGTGATTCTGGAATGTAACTGAGATCTCTTGGGCTGCAGGTCCTTCGCTCGCATCACCCTCTTGGCCATTAATGCTGCTCGTTGGCGCAGCATTTGAATTTGGTGGTGCCGTCGTGATGGACGACCACCAACTGGAGAAGGCCCCTTTGGCCTGGGAAATGGCACCACCCACCGCTCTGCTCGTCGTGTTCACAGCCTGATTGATCTTTCGCCCGCTCTCGCTATTCTGCATTGTTCTATGGAAAAGTAGAACCAGTTTGTTTTGAGACTGTAAGTGCAAGGGAAGTTATATAAAAACGGATTTGTACTAACTGTGCTAGCTTAAGTTTCATGTCTGCTACGGATAAGGTGCCTGCAAAGGGATGACCAGCGGGCAGGGCGTCAAAGAATTCCGGTTCAGGTCTCACGTCATACCACTCCTGGAAGCATTGAGTGCGCTTGAAGGCGCCCATGAAATGCGCGTTGAAATGATCGTTGTCCTTGGGCATGGCATCTATATTTGATTGAGACATTTCTATTTTATTAAAAACAAATATGAAGAAAAAAGTACACTCACCTGGAGCCACAGCAGTCCGCAAGAGGGCTAGAACATAGCCCTGGAACTGTTCTCGGATCCAATACTCGCTGCCCTCAGCATCCTCTTTGGGTGATTGGACGTGCTTCATGATGTAATCCATGTAGCGTAAGTCCTCTGTGCTTAACACAAGCTGACGCCTCAATTCCGGATCGTGGGCATCTAAGTTAGCCGCCTCAATGTCCACCAGAACGTCAGCCAGCTGACGTTTCTGCTGGAACAGTACGTTAGAGGTTCCGATGACATAGGAGAGCACCATGGGATCACTAAGCAAGTCCATATACGGCAACGAGAGATACGGCAGGCAAAGATTGCCGCTAGCGAAGATGCTTACCGGTGCCCGATACTCATCTGGATTTACAGCACACAAGGCGGCAAGGTTGGCTGTGGATAAAGGAAGAATATTAATAAGATATAAACTATATATTTAATTATTCAAAAATGTATTAATTTAAGGGCCGGACCTCTTGTATATATTTATCTATATGAATATGAGTCATATATATAATATATGATAAGGAATAGTATGATTAATAGAAAAATAAATAGAACTGTATTATATTTACTATAAACTTAAAACTTTTATAAGAACATCGGGTAATTAGTCTCCTGCCTATGCCAAAATCTTATAAATCGCTTTGTAAATTAAACAAATATATTTTGGAAATTCTAAAACTGGGATCCTTATCCCTTTGAGGGTTACTCACAAGCCAGTGTATCCACGCTGGCTTCTCTAGTTAAGGAGCTGTTTCTTCCGTTCGATGAGTCCTGCGACTGTGAATTCGGTGTGGAACGCGGTGAGGTGTCGTCGCCGCTGGTCTGCTCTTCGCCAGCAGAGGCTGCGGACGAGACAAGGGCCAGATCCTCTGCCTCACCTTCCGCTGCAGTTGCACTTTCTGGCGTTAGCTTCTGCTCCTCGTCGTGAACAGGTCCACCAGCAGCAACTGCCTCCAGTTCCGCCTCCGCCTGAGCCTCGCGTTGCAGGGAGTCTGTGAAATCAGGCATAGGAGACAGCGGACGTGAAGTGCGCACACAGGCCACCTCTTGGAAGCCCTTTTCAAGTAGTCGTGGCACTAGTGATGCCATACCCAGGATCAGAACGCACATTTGGCGAACTGGTGAACCGAAGCACACGACTCGTCGCTGTAGGAGCAGGAGTTTGAAGAGCATCAGCGACTTGTGGCGCCAGTGGAGCACTATCTCTCGCAAAGACAATCCAACATGGAAATGACGCAGTGGCCGACGGGATTCGTCGTCCAGGAGGCACGCATTTAGCTGCTGATAGGCGTTGACCAGCAATTCCGTGCCAGAGAAGTCGCCCTGATCGAAAAAGGCATCGGCAATCAGGGCTAGCTTGACTTCTATATACCCATAGATGGGCAGGCGGGCCAGAATGCAGACAGACTTTTGAACAGTGCTTCGTGTAAGATCCGCCGTTCGAATCTTTAGCTTTTCCACGCGTATCTGACGATAGCAGGACACTCCATAAATGCTGGCAGCAGGCTCATACAAACTGGGCAGGTTGAAGAACACAGTGTCCTCTGCAAATTTATGGGAACCATCAGGCAAAGCCAGTGTGGGCAGGTATTTCCAGCCAGAGGGACACTCGTTGCGTCCTGTTGAGCCCGAAATCAGCGGTGGATGGGAGAACTCCACCTGACAGCCCAGTTTGTGGTGGAACCCCACTACTAGAATGTGTAGAATGGGCGGCTTGTTCTCTGGCTCGTTGGCCATCGTTGCTGCTGCTGTTACTTGCCTTAAGGAGCACGCGGTGTACTCCAAAAAAAGTTTTTTGCTTGCAAAAAATAAATCTGATTGAATTTCCCACTACCGCATTCGGCCCTCTCGCTCGCACTCGTGCAAACACGCCACGCAATTGTTGTTTTTTTTTTGTTCTGACCACTTAAAACGTTTTTTCACAATTAATTGTTTATTGTTATCTTGTTTCTTTCTTTACAATATTTTTTAGCGAATTTGTTTTTATTTTATTTGTTTTTTTTTGTGGTCTTGTATCGATATGAGGAGGCGTTATGTTTTACTCCAATTAGATGTGCATTCGCCGGTTATCGATAGGCTCGATTTGAGCAAGGCCATTATCGATTAGAACAAGTACGATTACTAACGGGGACATTTGAATTTCAAATAACTCTCCAAAAATAAAGTTTAAATAAATAGAAAGCATGAATGTCATTAAGCAACTGTTTACAGATGCAAGCCTTATGAACTTATAGATATTTATACAGCTGATGGCAGCGTTATAATTAGAATTGTATATATATAAATGTAACTTAGAACAAACTAGTTATAATAATGGATAGAATTTTTTAGTAAAATAATACAAAAACTCGAAGAAAGACAAATTGTTGTATATATTTTATAGGAATTTATTATTTCAAAGCAACAAAAATAGTACTTACCAGTTTTTCTTCCCAATGCTGTTGTTTAATTTCGAAAATGTTCTTAAGGCTCCAGCTAAACAAAACGATTATGCCAGCTTGAATACTAAAAGTAATTTTCAATATACATTTCCAAGTGTCAACAAGCAAAAAAAAAAAAAAATTAGTCAAAAACACATTCTGAAAATAAACGTGTAATATTATACATATAGTAGACAGAGCATTCGGTACTATATAGACCGTCTGTGTATGATGGCTTTTCTTAAACGTTTTTATATTTTCCGCTGTTTTCTTTTCGGGGTTTCTTCTATGTGTTTTTTTCTTATGGATTTTTCCGTTGTTTTTCTTTTTTAGTTTTTTTTTTTTGATTCGTTTTCATTTCATTTAATTTAGTTAGAACGTATTTTTAAATCGAACATCCAAACATATAGATTCTAAAATTGGCACACATTAGGTTGTTTGTTCTTTACAAAATATGTTTGCCTGACCTGATCCGAGAGAATCTTATTCAATGAAAACTTAATGAAATATTGCAGGCAGCCTAATCTATATATTATAATTTCGAAGTGAAATTGTTGAACGTTAATTATAGCAGATATATTCTTAATATTACTAATAGGAACCTTTTTTATTTATGGTATTGGAAACATAAATTGTCTTTAAAAGAATTCGCTAGGTAAAATGCATTTTACGAAAAGCTAATTTCTATTTCCCACTTAAGTCTGCTCTTGAATTGTCCAATTTCGAATTTTCCCAGTCGATTGACGGATATTCAATTAATTAAATCTTTGCGTTCACTTATCTGTAATCAAATATTTTTCCAGATCTTGGATAATGTTTATGTTATTCCTGATCTATGCAGATATTATCCACAGTTTGCCCGTAAACATCGCCCCAGAAAGCTAACCTATAGATAGACATATAGAAGATATTTAAACAAATACATATACTCACATACTTTGGTATATATATATATATATATTTATATCGGGGAGCTTCGTGCATGCGATCGGCACTAAAAACCGAAGGCTACAGACGATAGCGCCCACACAAAATGTCCAAAAATAGAACAACAAAAATTCGAAACTGTGCTATTTGTTATTCCCTGATTTTTTTTTGAATTCTCTGATATTCTGAGTTTTCAGAAGATGATGCGAATTGAAAATTTTAGTGAAGGCATATCCCAAAAACCCACTGTTCACGCCCACATCTCCACATGCCCCGTACTTATTCCGTACGGATTACTGAAAACTATTTGCTTGCCCGATGTTTGCAATAAGATCATAGTTGTTTATTGAACGGAAGATGTTATGTGAATCCAGCCAGATGGCAACTAGAGAGGCAGGCCAACAAAATCAAGAAACCGTTTACAGATGTCAGATATATATTTATCTGGACAGATCTGTACACTTCAGGGATCATCTCATGCACTGAATCCCAGATAATTCGACCTGCCCACCTGTGTCCCAATGCGATTCTGTAGTTTTGTAGTTTTTGGCAAGCCATGCATAATACCTAGACCGTACCGGACTAACTTTATATATATATATATAATATATATCTGTTGTGTGCATTTCGCATAGGTGCAGATACAAAAATGTTCTAAATTTAAGACACTTGGTAACCAAAAACGAAATCAAAACAAAAGCCAAAACCCTAGGACTACATAGTAATTTTACTGCACGCGCGAATTAAATGCATATTATAATAAATTGCCTAATACTAATTATTTTGTATAATATTATAATGTTCTTAATATAGATATTAAGAACCTCAGATGCCAAAAGTTAGTTGCAAGAATTTATGATAGATTCATAAACTGCTATTGGAATTTTGGAATATAGGCTTAGAAAACTTTAAGGATTCATTTCAAGATATTTCATTTCAAGATATTCATTTATCCAAAATAGAGATAAAAACCAATTAAATTGGGCTATGTCTAACTCATTTCTTTAATTATTTAAATCATTTTAAAAAGTTATAAAACTTTTGTTCTCGTATTATTAAACTGCATTTTCCATCGAGTATTGTTTTATTTTCATGACCAGAATGTATTTTCTAATCCAATTCGTAATTAATAAACATATATACATTAAACAAATTCGTGTTCTTGTAATATTTATACAAATTTTGGCAATTTAATATATATAAATATTTTTCATTGTTGAAATGACATGCTAATATTTATACAAAATATTAAGCGGTTTTGCAAAATTTTTAGACATTTTCAAAATAATTATTACAAAGTTTCAAACGAGTACATATAAACATGGTTTTTGATGCATATTTTTTGTGGAATTAAATTTAAAAAAATAATATATCTAAGAAAAAACCTGGATCATTTGTTTTCTTAATAAACATTTTTAGACCTTTTTTAGTAAGTCCGGAAAATTGCTTTAGTTGCCATAGTTTCTTGAATGCCTTCGAATTTCAATAAATTTTTCGTTCCTTCCTAAGAATTGGTTTTATTTGAAGTAAAAACAGATATATAAATGAAGACTGTGAAGTGATATACTTCTTACGAAGTAGCTTCGACAACTTACTATGGAAAACTATCTAATTAAGTGAAAATCATTGGGCTTTCCTTTAAGTCTTGTATGCAGAATTATACACACTTCCTTTCAGGGCCTAAAAAATGAAAATATAACATATTGCTTTCATTTGACCTAGTGCTTAGTGAGATAGTGGCACATCTTTGCAAAGTAAATCGAAATCGACAGCTAAAACCAAGGGCTGCAAGGCGGGTAAGTGTATTTAGAACTATTTGGCGAAAGTATCTGTTAGAAAGGAAAATAAAAATACAACAAAAAAATAACAAAGCAAAATGTGCAAAATAAAAAAAGAAAATCGGAACAATGACGAATAGATTCAAGTGTTAGACAAATGGCAATGCGATGGGGCCACCTAAGGCCGTTCGACGTCAGCAGTCCGATCGAGATATAGATGGGGGCCAATATACATATATAAATCTATATAAAAATATATGGATGAAGGCAGAGGAGGAGAGTTTGTAGGGCGTGCACTCTTGGGGTTCAAATGCTGCAACGATCCGTTGAGGAATCTAAACTATATATATATATATATTAGAACGAACATATTTATACATACCCAGGGATATATGCAGGCCGACTTTTTAATGGCTGTGAAATTTATGTTCTACGATATTTGATTCCAAAAACAAATGTGTAAAAAAGCCGCCAACGCACCCAAATCTCTCTGTATATCTATATGGCTATATACTTATGATCTAGTTATGTGCGTGCGACCATATCGTATGCCTCATCTCGCTCTGGCCAAAATGGAAAATTGGAAATGGAAAAACTCAGTATGACAGTGTGTGCGTGTACAAGTTTATGTTTCAGTTGCAGCCCACCTGAAAATCACCCAGCAGCACACATCCAACACCCACCACCACCACCACCACCACCATCACCCACTTGTTGCCACACATCGGGCCAGAGATATGTGTGGCATATATCGCTGGCCTTCTTGCACCCCATACGGGCTATATGCTATATAGAAAAGTGATCGGTGTGTGCGTGAAAATGGCTTTTCCGCGAACGCTACGAAAAATTCTTTAACATAACGTGTAGCAGCGCTTTTCATCGTCAGTCTGTTTAGTCGAACCGCAGCATTCGCTCCTACGACGTCAGCTGCTCGGACTTCAATTCAATTTGTTTTTCTCCCTAAGTAAGTTTTTTTTTTTTCTGTTTCTGCTCTACTGCTGCTTCACATCTCCTTCTACTGCTGCATCATCTTCAAAAAAAAAAAAAAATAATAAAAAAAAAGAAAGAAAAAGAAAAGAAAATTAAAAATTCAATCAAATTGTGTGCCTAAAAAATCAAAAGTTATAACAAAAAAGAAAACCAAATCCTTTGGGAAACGAACCACGAACCAAGAACCGAAAATCAACGATAATAAAGTTACGAATTGGAAAACTTTAGTGTTATATAACATCTATGTATTTTTTTTTGAAATTTTTTTAAAGTGCAATCAACGAACAAATAGTGTGATAAAATGACTTGAAAGCCGAAACAAAAAAATTAAAAGAACTATTAAGCCAATTTTTTTTTTCAAAAATCTTTTTTTTTAAACATTTTTTTTTTGATGGCTAAAGGCTAAAAATAAATTCGAAAAAATTCGCCCAGGCATTGGCGACGCCAACAACAATATACAACAGCAACTACAACAACAGGATCAGCCACCGCAGCAGCAGCAGTAGCAGCAGCAGCAACAACAACAACAAAGGCAACAACAATGCCAGACAGGAATATATATATGTCTATATGCATATATATATATTCAGCCGATTCTCAAAGTGTTATATGATCTGAGAGGAAAAGTTCTCTAATCTTTTTCTTTTTTTTTTCAACGAATTTTAAAAATAAATTCGTGTGTGCCTGTGTGTGTGTTTTTACCTTGGCAAAATATCCAAGACACTCACACACACACACACACATGCTCACGTAGAGTCTAAAAGTTTTGCTATAGCTTTCGGCGCAGGCGCCAATCAGATTTCAAAGATATATAGAACATATAGAAAAGCCACCCACACAAGATCGCTGGCGAATAGAGATCTGGAGATTTTTGGAAGGAAGGTATATATAGGGCTATAAATGGAATCGGAGGAGAGTTCGATTTTTAGATAGAGAGAACGGATCTACGGAAGTTTTAGATGGTTATGATGGGAAGGAAAAGGATAAATATGATATTTTTCATATGTGAGGAAGGACTTGCCAATATCATTTAGACATTTCTCATAATGATGAACTTGAAAAAGAAAGGTTTGAAAAATTCTAGAAAAAAAAACAAGGAAAAGCAGGAAATATATAATAAGCTAAAATATTTAGAAAAATATTAGAAGAAAAATAATTTTTTTAAAAAAGAATCTAAGGATTTATATCAAGACTAACTATCAACTTAGCTTTATCACAAATTTTGCGTAAAAATGACATTAGGATAATGTATAGGAGAACTTTCCAGGACTTCACTTCCTATATTCCGTACAATTTCAACTTCATAGCTGCATTTTGCGCATCTTCAAATAACTCCCCGAAACTGACCCAGTTTTTCCTTTGAGGCTAAAAATAAAGCCCAGAAAATTGGATTTCCAAGCACAAAAATGCACAGAAATTGTGGAAAAATCTCAACGATTATGAAATTAAAGACATTTTGGCACGCCCGATAAATATATATATATATAATGTCATGGCATAATAATTGGCATATATAAAAGCGATCTATGAATGGCATTTGATTTTATTTTGCTTTTCATTTCACACCAACACGCCCAGAAGATCATATATATATATATATCGAAAGCTTTTCTAGATTTTCTGATTTAGTGCCAAGGTAAAAAGAAAAACAAAAAATTTTCAAAAAAGGCTTTCGCCGAAGCTTTTCGTATGTTTTCGTAAGCTTTCGGGAAATTCAATACTGCCCCAAAGTCTATTTTTAATTGAGAAAAAATCGGAGGAAAAAGTAAGATACATAGATTGGTCTATGGCTTTCTCCCTCGCACACACAGATATCGATGTGGATATAGATAGCGTAGAAAAATTAAATAATTTTAGAGCGAAGCGTACGGAATTTGATGTTGTTTTTTGTTTTTGTTTTTTGGTTTTGTGGAAGATTATGATGTGAGGACAAGACATTGTTGCCGGCTATAAAAAGACAGGTCTCCCTGCCTACATATATACACTGAAGAAACGCATGAATATATATATTCGAATATATAGGGGGACAGATCGGTCTAATTATAGAGTTATAGCAAGGTAATCAAAGGCGATTTGTTGTTTGTTGTTGTTGCTGCTGCTGCCTGAAGTACAGTGGAGCTCTGAAAAGGAAAAAGAAGAATATTACTAAAAGCAGAAGCCAGTATTCTTGGAAAATAGTTACCTTTTTTTGATCCTGTTGTTGCTGCAGTGGTTGGTGGATTAAGAATATGTTTTAACTTAAAGGATTTGCCTAGATAATCCTCATAAACTTCATAGCAGCACATTGTACTCATCATACCTCCTTTTAAAACTCAAAATATCAAACAACCCAACTAAAGTTACATTTTCTTTTCTTTAAATTGTTTTTTCAGGTTTTTTCAACCCTAAACCGTAGCCATGTCCGACGATGAAGAGTACACGTAAGTACAACCAATACGAGAGACCAGAACGCGATGAAAATATTAAGTATACGACGCGATGAAAATATTAAGTATACGACTCCATGCAAATATTAAGTATACGAAGCGATGCAAATATTAAGTATACGACGCATGTGTCCGCGTCAAATGATTTGAGAAGTGTGTAAAAGTAAAATGTAAACTAAGTAAAGTAGCTAAAGCTAAAGAATAGTATTCGAAGGTCATGTTTTCAACCCGTTTGTTTTTAGTCTTACTACTAAACTAACTAAAATACAACGACCAGATTTTTGTGGATTTTTTGTAAGAGACTATTTTTTGTGTAATCACATTTTCACCCACCAGTGGCACCTATTTTGATCTGTACTCCTTTCTCTATCTATTTCCACGCATCTGTCATCCCCGAACCACGATCCCGAAAAAAAAAACCAACCAAACCTACCAACCACCACAAACCATGAATCTGTTCGATCAACCGCTAATGTTGTCGTTTCGTTTCTTTTGAAATCAACAACTAATAATCAATCAACAACTATATTGAACAACAACCACACGACAATTGAACAACAAATCAACAAATATCACCTCTGCACTCGTGTGCCGTGTGTAACCCTGCACTTTCACTCCAAAAAAAAATATAATGAAAACAAACCATATATCCAAAAAAAAAAAAAAAAAAAAAAAACTAAATATGAAACAAATTCGTGTTTAATTACGAACTCGAAAGCAGCTCCGAGGAGGAGGAGGTTGTCGAGGAGACCCGCGAGGAGACGTAAGTACATTTTTGTTGCCAATTTTTGTCGACATCTTTTGTTGGTTTTGGTGCAGCAGCCTAAAGAACTCGATTGGTGTTCACTTATGTCTATATCTATTCTTTTTTTTTTTTTTTATGTCATAACTATAACCAATTTTTTGATTTTTATCGAAAACCGAAAACCGAAAACCTTGCCCACCCCAAACCCCCAATATGTTTTTTTTTTCCAAATTTTCTATATGTGTTGTATTTTGTCAAAAACAAACCCTTTTTTATAAATTTTGTAGAAGTACTCCCCATAAAAACAAAAAAAATAAAAACCCAAAAAGAAAACCCCGAAACCAACCCAAGAATTATGTTTTGTGTATCCGTCTGTAAATAATATTATTTGTTTATTAATTTTTTCGAATTATGATTTTACTTATTGTTTTGTGTACATTTTTGTTATTTCCTTTGGTTTTTGTTTTCAATGTGTTGTTGTGTGTGTCTATAAAAACCAAATTTGAAATTAGAATTAAACGTAAAAGATCACAAAATCAATATCCGATAATTGTACAAAAACTTTACTAATGGAACCCGAGAGCAAACAAAAATTGATATCCCCCACCCACCCACTGTTCACCTCCACACCCTCCACTCAAGCAGCGAGCTCATAGTTCATACCCCTTTCCCATGAAAACCTAGCGAAAAATTGGCAAATTGTGTATATAAAAGCTGTGTATATCCCTCCTCCGCCACCCAACATGCATATTCCTAAAGCTGTGTTCAAAATAATGGTAGTAGTAGTAACCTTAAAATCTATAATTTGGTAATAAACTAAAAGTTATACGAAGTAGAGTATGGTAAACCATAAAATTGTTCTTTCTAGAAACAAGTTTTTAGTTAACATAACTCACTATTATCTTGAACGCAGTCGGTTTTTTACTGTGTATTTTTTGTATCACTTTGTAACACGTCTTTTGTCTATCTGTCTATCTATTTTTACCATCGTATCTCCCAAATCCCCATAAGATAATCAATATTCCAAAGCCGTAAAACGCAATTTCTAAATTCTAAAAAAAAAAAAGAAAACTTTTTACAAAAAGTTCATTTTCCGCCTATCGCTGGCCTGGCTTAGCAAAAGTGTTGTTTGCCTTCTATAAGACTTGGAAATCATTGATATCAATTCTGTTTATCTCTTATCTCTTTCTCTCTTCCATCTCTCTTTTTCGATCTCGTTCTTGTTGCAGGAAGTAAGTAAAATTGCGTGAGAAACCAATGAAACGAAGAAAGAAAGACCTATCCAATTTCCCCCAAAAAATATATATCTGTATAAAAGTTTTTTTTTCCGATTTACTATTTGCCTGACCCAAATTTTTGAAATTTTACATACATATGCTCGTTTGCCAATTTCCAAAAGAAAAACCAAAAAAGAAAAAAAAATCAAAAAAAAAAATATCAATCAAAGAAAACCAAACAAAATTGAAATAAATTTCAAAGTTTTTGTGTATGTACATTATCTGCTCCATATGCATCAATGAACCAGAACCAGAACCAGTTCCAGTTCCAGTTCCAGTTCCAGTATCAACTCCAGTACCAGTTCCAGTTCATACTGTACAAAGATTCGTTGCTTGGAATCATTTTTGAGTTTTCTTTAGAACAACAACCAACCAGAAAACAACAAAACAAAACCAAACAAAAAACAATTACGTACCCAATCATTACAAAATTAATTATTCTGTTCAACCTTTTATGCAAATATCTCTCATATATATTCTCCATCTTATCTTCTTCTTTCATTTCGTTTACCAAAAATCAAATATATATAAAAAAAAAAACAATCAACAAAACAAACAAAACTATTTTGCCAATGAATTTTTTAAAAAAACAAACCAACCGTTTTTCTCTTTCTTTTCAACGTTTCTTTTTGTTTGAAAAAATGAAAAAAAATAACGAAAACAATCGCATTTTGAATGAACCCAAAAAAAAAAAAAAAAAAAAAAAAAAAAAAAATCAATCAATCGAAAATCATCGTGAATTTGTCAATTTTTGAAACACAAAACCAATATATATATATATATATAAATAAAAAATATCACCACCTCCATGTTTGTTGCCACCTCAATGCCTCACGTATAGAAAACCACCTCAGACACCAGCCGAGTAAGTCTATGTACAAAAAACAAATGTGAACAACAAATGAAACCAGAACGCTAACCAAGACTAAACCCCTAGTGTTATCTTAAGATCGTCCCCGATTAATCCGCCTGTGCGTGTCCAGTAAACCACTTAAAAAGTAAAAAAAATTATTTAAAACCCAAAATAAAAACAAAAATAATAGTTTCTAAGGTGTAAACTGTACCTGTCTGTAGCAAGCAATACTCAACACAAACTCTTACTCACCACAACTCACCACTCCAGTGCCATCGAAGCAATATCCCTATATATCTTTTTTGGTGTGTTTCTGTTCTGTTTCTGTTTTTTTTTTTTTATAACTAGAGTAGTAATGCCATACGTAGAATGTAGAAATCTAATGCTTTCTCACATCAGCACTTTGGTGGCTACTAATTGTAAAGAAAAAAAAAAAACAACTCTTTGACTTTCGGAACAAAATCGAACAAAATAATATAAATATAATCACGAAACAAAAATAAAAATTAAAAAAAAACCAGGCCGTAAGAAAATTTCCGTCAAAATTCTGTAATTAATTTTAATGCCTAGACATTACTCGTAGTACTAGTGGCTATAGTAAAAAAAAAAAAAGAGAGTCCATTAGACAGATTAAACTAATCGATTTCTTTCTCATTCCCGCAACCCTAACTTACCGAACATCAGAGGAGAGGGCGACCCAGAGTTCATCAAGCGTCAGGACCAGAAGCGCTCCGACCTCGATGATCAGCTGAAAGAATACATCACCGAGTGGCGTAAACAGAGATCCAAGGAGGAGGATGAGCTGAAGAAGCTGAAGGAGAAGCAGGCCAAGCGCAAGGTTACCCGCGCCGAGGAGGAGCAAAAGATGGCTCAGCGCAAGAAGGAGGAGGAGGAGCGCCGTGTCCGTGAGGCTGAGGAGAAGAAGCAGCGCGAGATTGAGGAGAAGCGCATGCGTCTCGAGGAGGCCGAGAAGAAGCGCCAGGCTATGCTGCAGGCCATGAAGGACAAGGACAAGAAGGGCCCCAACTTCACCATTGCCAAGAAGGATGCAGGCGTGGTAATTATATGAGATTCCATCAATGCCAGCTGCTGATACGCCTCCGTCTTCCCACCCCCCCCCTTCCATCTGTCTCTTTCTCTCTTTCTTTCTTCCTGTTTTCGTTTTTTCTTTTTTTTTCCGATTTTTATTTCTTTTTTATTTTTTAATCCATATGAACTCCTCATGTGTCCACCATCCATCAACATCACGATACACATCAACAACCCATCGTTTCCATCGATCACTTTTTAATCATTAATCGTCGGTTTTTGAATTCATCGAACATTTGTTATCGTTAATCGTTTGTGTTGCGCCTGTATCGATCGACCACATTCCTCAACCGTTTGTGTTTGACCCCCATCGATCACTCATTTGATGCAATAATTCATTATCGATAATTCACAAATGTGTTTGCATAAATCGATCATTCCGACATTTCACAATCGTTAATCGTCTGTGTTCACATCGATCGCTTACAAATATGCCTTGAAAAAACCAAAACACCACTACACTACAATGTGAAACTGAAACAACAAAACACTTTTTTGTTTTCCTTTTTTCTTTACACAACAACAAAACAAACAAACAAACAAACAAACAACACACGCATGTACACACACACTCCAACAAACAAACAAACAAACAAACAAACACGAACAAACAAAATGCCACTATGTTTTGCGCTCTTTTCTCTGTGTGTGTCTATCTCTCTCACTGTTTGTCTCTCTCACCACGTTTGTACCGCACGTACCGAAAATCAAATCTCAAAAATCCGAACAACCAAAAAATAAAAACACAACGAAATGTGTCTGCATTACAAAAAAAATATAACTAAAAACAAATATTAAAACGCATCCTGCGCGAAAATCGAATCGAACCAAACCAAAAATCGCCACATGAAACAAACCGCAAAAAAAAAAAAACCAAAAACGAAAAATAGTTGGGACTCTCGTCCGCCGCCATGGAACGCAACAAGACTAAGGAACAGTTGGAGGAGGAGAAGAAGATCTCGCTGTCGTTCCGTATCAAGCCCTTGGCCATCGAAGGTTTCGGCGAGGCTAAGCTGCGCGAGAAGGCCCAGGAGCTGTGGGAGCTCATTGTCAAATTGGAAACTGAGAAGTATGACTTGGAAGAAAGGCAGAAACGTCAGGACTACGATGTGAGTATTACTTGGCCTAGGCCATCTTTTAGTAGTCCACTGACCTGACCTGACTTGGCCATCTTTATTTCCAAACAGTTGAAAGAGTTGAAGGAAAGACAGAAGCAACAGCTCAGGCACAAAGCCTTGAAGAAGGGTCTCGACCCAGAAGCTTTGACTGGCAAATACCCGGTAAGTTACACTCCGATAGCATCTTAAACATCTTGCTAACCTGGCTAACTTTACTTATAGCCCAAGATTCAAGTCGCCTCCAAGTATGAGCGACGTGTGGATACCCGCTCATATGACGACAAGAAGAAGCTCTTCGAGGGTGTAAGTATTTGGTTTCCATTCTTAAAGTTAACAATTCTTGGGTATTTCTTTGGGTTGCCTCTTTGTAAACAAACAAAACTCTTTCAATATTATGCTAATATAGGGCTATAATACGGTCTATGCGGAAACCTTAGAAAAGACCTGGCAAGAAAGACAGGAAAGATTTACTCAGCGCACAAAATGTAAGCGTCCGCTGGGCCCTCCATGTCTACGTGTCTCTCTCTCTCTCTACTTCTATCTATCTATCTATCTATTGTTTTATGTTTATGTCATAAACTATGTTTTTTGTTCCTTTCACTATTTACCGCAAAGTACAGTCATGTCAAATGGTGGGGTTATTTGTTACACTACAGAAAGTACGAGGCTAGGCCATTTTGGGGGGAGGCTGACAGCAGCAAGAACGCACCTAACGTCTACTATCTTTTTTATCTCTTTCTATGTTTTATGTACTTTATCTCATACGTTGTACTGTACTCATTAAATCACACACCAAAAACACGATCAAAACACTATTGAAACACAGGGCTGGGATGCCATCTCCAAGGACTCCAACGAGAAGATCTGGAACGAGAAGAAGGAGCAATACACCGGCCGTCAAAAATGTATGTACTTTAGATCAGATGCGAGAAATATATAGCTAGCTAGTGGGGATCAACTGTACCCCGAAACAAGAAGGGACGACAACAACAGAACAACATTCATCCAATTTGTTCATTGTCGTGCTGTGTTTATTTTAATTTCCTATCGTTTTCTTGTGGAGCTCTCTAGAGATCCAATTTCTAAATAATCTTTATATATATATATATTAATTCTTAAATCTCTTTAATCTATAGCCAAACTGCCAAAGTGGTTCGGCGAGCGACCAGGCAAGAAGGCCGGTGAGCCCGAGACACCCGAAGGCGAGGAAGACGCCAAGGCCGATGAGGACATCGTCGAGGATGATGAGGAGGTCGAGGAGGAGGTTGTTGAGGAGGAGGATGAGGAGGCCGAGGAGGATGAGGAAGAGGAGGAGGAGGAAGAGGAGGAGGAAGAGGAAGAGGAGGAGGAAGAGGAGGAGGAGGAAGAAGAGGAAGAGGAGGAAGAGGAATAGACCAATCCCAAACCTCTCGGCCCGCCCTCGCGCACCACTTTCCTTCACCACCACTTTTCGTAAAAACAAAACACTCTACATTTAAATACCAAAGCCAAACAATTTTAATAAAAGTAAAAGAATGAACTAAATAGTTATGATATATCTTAGCTTATTCGCCCAACAACTTGCTATTCAAAATCAACAACAACTAGAAAAACTCAACCTCTTTTTTTATTGAATCAAGAAATGTAAGATTTCTTTAAAATAAAACATCAAAACCAACACCAACTAAGTCAAATACTAGTAGCTAAACCAAAAACAGAAAACTAGCAACCAAAAAAAAAAAAAAAAAAGAGAAACAATCGAGATATTAAAGTGTGTTATGGCATCATATCTATGAACAATTCCTGTTGTTTGTGTGCATGTTTCTGTGTGTATCGAGAGATTCGGGTCTCCTAATCATCGTTGTTATAGAGGGGGAGTATGCACCTCGACGGGGGGGTTTCTATATCCCAAAGATCTTTTTATCAGCTCAAGGTTATGGTTTCTGTGTTTTCTGAGGATCACAGGATATGGGTTGAGCTCTTACCAACCTACGAACTTATCAATCATCTCGAAATTTCGAGATATTTTTTGGAACTCTTCTCTCTTTCCCAGCTAGTAGGTTTCTTAATATCAAAATTGATACCAAAAAAACTGCAACAGCTTCTCCACTTTTATAAAAGCTTACAAAGAAACACTTTCCAAATTGCATTTTATATTTATGTTTAACTTTTATTGTTTCTTCATTTCTTCTTTTTTTTTGTATAGTATAATTTTCGTATATATATATATTTAACTTTTTTTTGATTCTTCATTTATCTGTTTTTGCCGGGATGTCGTTTATCAATACAATATTGTACAATTTTCTTATGCTACAAACTGCACACACAGAAAATGTCATAGAATTAATTCGTTTCCATATCGGATCTTTGCAGCGTACAGTTAACTTGTATTTTTTTTTGATGGATTACAAATTTGTTAATATGGTTTTTCATAAAATTTTTGGGATCGCTGAGGAATGGTTTATACTGGGGGCAGGGGGATAGGGTTTTAGTGCATTTTGAAGTTTCTTCTTTGAGCTCTGATTGTCTGTCAGCTGCAAGTAGATCGCCAGTTTCTTAACATTTGGTGTCTGGATTCCTGTCCCTAACTGCAGCAATTCCACACACAAAAAAAAAATGTTGAATTTACAATTTATATAATACATGTATATTTTAGAGAGATATTTTCATACATACACGGGGGGGGTAAAGTTGAGGACAAAAAAATGCATCTTAAAAGCTAGCAAAAATAGTTTACGTTTTACATTTACCATATTAGATTATATTTATCTATATATATATATATATATATTATATATATAGTTCACAAATTCAATGCATTTTGCAACAACACAAAACTACAGCTTTATGGTTGCGACACGCACTGTAACTACACAAAAATAAAAAAAAAACACACACATTTATATAAATTTTCTTTGTCCTTTATGTTTGACTTTCTCTTAGCTATTAGCGAGCCGCCGCCATTCAAATAAACTTCAATTTCCTCTAAGCAATCATTTTTCCTTATTTATTGTCAGCAATTCTCATTTTATTTCTTGAAATTAAACACAAAACCAAACATTTATAGAGTTTCCTTTGAGCACAAAGCTAACGGCAAGTAAGTACATAAAATAGCCATCCTGTTCCTATACACACACACACACACACACACAGCAGTTGGGACGGACAAGGCTCGTGTGGCTGTGTGAGTGTCGTCTGTCTGTGTGCAAGGATATCTTTCTTGCTAAAAAAAAAGTTATGGTTATAGCCAAAAAAATGAAAACATCTTCAAATTCAAATGACTGAGTGAGCTGGAAAGAGTTCGAAGTAAAAGTACAGTTTGGGACAAAAAGTGTCAGACTGTCAAACTTTGACTGTAAGTGCAGTCGGAGAAAGTGTCAAACTTAAAAAGGGAAGTACAGTCTGTTGAAAAACTGTCAAAATGGAAGTACAGTCTGTTGAAAAACTGTCATATTTTCGCTTTTTTCTTTTTACCAAAATGTTTTTATTAAGATAACTTTTTCAGTCATTTGAATTTGAAGTAAAATTTTCGAAATTAATTAATTTAGCTTAGCTAACTTCGTTTCTTCTGCTTCTGTTACTTTTTCTTACATGCACGCACACATATACATTTAAAATCTATTACAACTTTCATATACATTTAGACACTCAGTTTAAGTTATACATTTATATTAATACATATATATATATAGATATATGGTTTTTATTAAATTGGTTTTTCTTTACATTCAGTCAATTTATTGCAACACAAAAAAAAAAGTTTACAAAATTGTAATAGTTCTATGCTAGTTCACGTCTTTTTTGTTTTTGTCATCAGCAGGAAATATATATCATCATCATGATCATCATCATCATCATCATCATCATATGCGGTTTATGATTATTTAAACTAAACACCTTAAAAGCTCTTTTTCGTTAAAAATCGTAACACTTCTAAATGGATTTTTGTTTTACTTTCGATTTGCAAACTATAAACAGTGCTTAGGTTTGTATTTTCAAGACTTCTTAGTTAAGAGCTATTCGTAATAAATCTATGAAAGTTTTCTAGTGCCCAATGTGACGAAGTTCAGCTAGAGATTCATTCCAGAAATGGGTTATAAAAATTAAAATATAAATATTTATATTTTATGTACACAATTACAGATACAAAAAAAAAAAGAGTCTCTCAAAAAACACATTCGTTCAAAAAAGTGTTCTAAACTAAATTAAAAAGTTTCGGTTTTATATCGTAAAAAGAGGCGGAGGAGGTCGGTGAGAGTAGGCAATGGATTTCCCGCATCTCCTTGTTCTTTCTCTTCAGCTTCTTTTGGTGGTTTTTTTCTTCTTCATATTTTTGCAACATATTAATTAAGGTTTTCGGCATTTAGTGCGTTTCTTGACTGCACAAGACGTCGAGGGGAAAGGTGATTTAATGCCAGCCCTAACATCAGCGCAAAACTTTAACTAAATTATATATATAAATATAAATATTAATGGAAATTAAGTAGCTTATCAGTTGAATGCGATTAGCCTGGTAATTAAGGTAGTTGATAAAATGTAATGACCATTTGAATGGGCCAAATGTAGTAATTCATTGCACAATTAATTAAATAATTCAACGCCCAGCCCGCATTAAGGTAAATCCAGTTAAAAGAGATATTAAATTATAATAGATTCTCGGGGTAGGAGTGGGAGTAGAAGGATGGCTATTAAATTGGCATTTCTCCCTGCAACTTTAAGTCTTTTTCAGTCGTCACGAAACGTTCTGCAGAGATTTAACTACATTTCTTTCTTTCTTTTTTTTGGTAACTTTAAGAAGCACTAATACAAATACATCATACATATATATATATACACACATACACACACACACATATACATATATGTATATATATCGAAGCATGTAAATGTCTCAGCTAATATAATTTAAAATTGGGTTCCCAGTAGCAGAGTTGCAACAGTTATCATTATCGTTATCGTTATCCTTATCGGCAGCCAAGGTTACCCCACGTTCAATGCTTGCCACGCGGCAGTCTTATGGGTATGTGCGGATATCATGTATCCGCCAGGGGGTCCTCATTGTTGTTGGTATTTTTCTTGTTATTATTGTTGTTGTTGTTGTTATTATTATTATTGCTGCTAGCTAATGGCAGCTGCTTTATCGTAATGACATCCTTTGGCTTTTGATGCAACAATTGTTGTTCTCGATCCGGTTCCGTTTCCCTTTCCGACTCACTCTCCATCGCCGGTTGTTGCTGCTGCTGCTGCTTCTGCTGATGTTGCAGATGTTGCTCATGTTGCTGCTCCTCCTGCTGCTGTCTGTTATGTTGCTCTGGTATAATTTTATTGATTGTGTACTGATTATTGTTGTTATCCTTATTGTTGCTATTGTTGATGATGGTGTTCGTGTTGTCATCCTCGTTGGACGACATCTGCAGCACTTGCTTGGCCTTACTCTCCCACAGCATTCGATTGGCCTTTAGCTGAAAGTAGATAGAAACCAAATGCGTAATCCAATTAAAACCACAACTCATAATGGGCTCACTTATGCATAGATATATATATATATATATATGTACAAATATATGTGGCAAATGCAGCCGAAAGCCACCGAAAATCGTGTATTCCCCCATTGCAGCTGTTGCTGATGGCCTCCTCCTCCTTCTCATTAGAGGCCAATGTTGCCGCTGCTGTTGCTGTTGCTGATGCAACGGTTTCTATATACAAAATAGCATATATATATAGCATATAGCGTACAGCAAACACCATGCAACATATGCAAACATCTGCCTCTTTTTGGCTGCATAACGTGGAAACATCGTTTGACTGCCAGTCAAAGCGAAAACTTTTAGCCGAACAATTTTGGCGTTCAACTTTTGCGATGTCGCCGAGTGAAAATTAAAGTGCGTTTTACGAATATCTTTTAGTTTTATATTTTATGAATATTAAGAAAGAAATATTAATAAAACGTCTGCTGATAATTCCGTAAACTTTTTAAGAAAAGCACAAAACTAACTTCTTTCTTTTCCCAGCAACTTGGATGTCTTAACAGCCAGCTCATTATTTAAATGATTTTTCCTCTTTTTCTTCTTTTCTAGTTTTCCCCCTTAGTCGACCCTACAACACCCCTACAAAAAAAAAAAAACAAATGGAAATTCGTTTAATACCTCCATTCCTTGGCTAGTTAAATATTTTAGATTTCCATTTGATTTCTGTTTATCTTTCGCTATACAAACGAAAAACCCGCACACGGAAAATAGAAAAGGAAAATTCTTGTTTTAACAGCGCCAAGCGTAATTTTCACAACATTTTCTTTCTTTGTGCGGTTTTACCGTTCGACACACCCTTGGTATTTTCCTTTTCGCCTTCTGTTTTCCCCAGTTCTCCTCCCCTCCCTCTCCCTCCCCAATTCCACATCCCACCTCAGGGTATATTAATGATTCGTTATTTGATTTTAATTTTCACAACGCTGCGAACGAACGGTTTTATAATTTTTTGCACAAATATTAAATATTAAATATGCAAATATGTTTAAAATATTTAATGTTTGCAGACACCTATCAGCGATAAGTGAAGGGGTTGCTAGAGCGTGGGGCTTGTGGCGCCGAGCCTGTCAATTAATTAAAATATTTGCCATTAACATAAATTAAGGAATATAATGAAATTGGCGGACTTTCAATTGATATTAATTGCGTGGCACGTTGCACGGCTCCCGGGGTATGGCCATAACTGACCAGTGTCTGTGGCATCAGGCAGCATTAAAAAAAAAAAGGACTAACAGGATTGAAATGCCGATGGTAGGGAGTGAGTCTGGGTTCAGGGATGCCTGTCAAGCTGGCGGGGTTTCCGAAAGTTGACTTAACTTTGTCCGGTTCAGTTGGACCTCCCCCTTTTGGCCCCAACGACGAATTCCTTCAACCCGTCATTGCCAGCGGCATGCATGTATAAATTGCCACTTATGCCATCATGTCCCAACCACGCCTCCACTCACCACACTCGGCCACCACCCATCGACAGGCAACAGCGCGGAAACATTGCAATTGCAACTGTCAAACAGAAAGAGCCCCTCTGACAGGCCAATAAAAACGCACAAAAATCGGGAAAAAAAATCATTGGAAAAACATGAGAAAAAACCACTGATAAAAAAGTAGGCCAAATCGAGTGAGAATTTTCATTCTGTAACATCGTTACTTTAATTTACGAGACACTTCAGGTGGCATAAACTAGCTTAAAAAATATTGAAAAATAAATGCAAGCAAAAAGATGTTATTCTAGAGAGTGGAAAAGTCAAAGCGAAAACTGGGGAAAAATATATATAAATTAAGGGGGAATACAAAACCCTTTTTTGGTTAACTTTTTTATGAAGAAAGCTAAGGAAATCCCTTTTAAAAATACTTAAAAAGCTAACTAAATGCTATCTTACAACGGTTCCATATGCAATTAACTAAAAAAGAAAAACAATTTAAGGTAAATAGAGCTTAAAAAAAAAGACACAAGGTGCAACATTGCTGGGCACTTAATTTTTTATAGGAATTCAGAATTTATGAGCTACTCCTTAAGCCAGGCGCCAGAACAAACAGATATATATCCCGGAGACTAAAACAAAAAAAAAAGCTGGCTAAAATCAGCGCTGAGATAACTCAACTTGAGTTAACTCAACGCCACTCGAGTCGAGTGGCGCGGAGTAACGAGGAGTGGACTAATTAATTAGCAGCTAATTTAACGCGTCGCTGCGCCGGACATAACTCAGCAGGATGCAGGATGCACTTGCAAACAGAGATACCAGCTGCCGACAGCACGGGAGAAAAAGGAAAAAGGGACACGGGTTGAAAGGTCAGCAATGAGAAGAAGATTAAAAAAACAGCAAGTAAACCGAAAATTTCAATTAAACGTTAGTTGAAAATTCCGTTGGCCAGCCAGCCAGTCAGGCAGTCAGGCAGCTCTAGTCAGCCAGCCAGCGGCGACAGCTGTTGGTTCAGTAATCAGTGACTTGAAAGGAAGTAACTAGGAAACGCTTTGAGTCCTTTCTGGCCATATTATGAATGCTAATTATATTCTATTAAAACCACGAAAAGGCACCAAGCAGCGGGTGAATATAAATGAGAATTTAGTGCTCAACTATTTTGAACACCTCAGCTGTGATGGGTCAGCCATAAGCCATGTTTACTAATAGATATTAAATTGTACTTAAAATGTCTATTAAACCCATGAAAAGCGCAGCGGGAGTTGGTAAAAAAAAAAACTTTCCAAATAATTTCATTTAACATATTTAACTTTTAAGGTAAAAAACAAATTGTTGGTGAAAATTGCAATTTCCATTGGGAACTTGTTAAATAAATAATGAAATCAACTTTTTTAAAAAACCCACCACAACCAAACAAGACAATGAATGTCAAATTTAATGAAAATTCATGGAAAAAACCATTGATTGGTAAAATATTTCAACGGAAAGTGCTAAATAAATAATGGAATTACGTTTTTTTCCCCAATAGGTGGCACCTTTTTGAGTTATTACGAAAAAAAAAATGGCGCATCTTTTTCGCCGTTCCCTCGGTAGACTACTATATTTCGATTAAATTCATATTTACCCATATATATCAGGAGAGATAAATAATAAAAAAAAAAAGTAATGCAGAAACATAAAAATAGCCAACATATTACAAATAGTTTTTGCATGCACATTGTAGCACACCATCAGGCATAGATGGCGCCACAAGCACAAGCACCACCATCACCATCATCGTCATCATCATGATCAATGATATTTCTTTCAGTTTCATGGCTTTGTAACCCCAACCCATGCACAACCCATACATATATGAATCAAAGTAGCTGGAATAAAAAAAGAGAACAATACAAAATACAAAATAAAAAGTTAAAAAAAAGGTGCAACCAGCAAACGAGAAGGCAAAGTGCAAAACACAAAACAAACAGGCAAAACACAAATCGCACATACAGAACGAAATCGAGTAGAAGGATAAAGAAAGACGAGGAAAAAAAAAAACAAGTTGCACAATGTGTGTGATGTAAGTGGGCGTGGGGGGGGGGAGATATACTGGATATATGGTAGGGAATCTAGGAGGGAATATGCAGGGAAGTGCAAAATATGCCAATGACACTGGCAAAACGGGAGAACGGCTCTCTCTGAGCCAAAGGAAAAGGTGAAAGATAACAAGAGCCTGGGAAAATGACAAGTAACAAAAACAAAGGACACAAAAAGGGGCTTCCCAGTGTGGGTGGGCGCTTTGTTGTTGGTGGTCTAATAGGGATGAAGTGAAATTGCCTGTGCTTGACAGTGATGCCACTGGAAGTCTATCCCCTAAGGGCCTTTCATCTGCAACAACTTCAATTTTGATTATTCTTTCATAACATTTTGATAGTTTAAAGATGCTAAATGGTCTATTAGAAGACTTAATATTAATAATATATATTTAATTAAGAAGTAAAAAGAAAGAAAACTCTAAAGAAAATAAACTAAAATGAATGAAATTCAAAGGAAAAACTACTTGGAAAATCAAACTATTTGGTTTCCAAATGAGCAACGTACTTAAAAATCATCTAAATTTACATGCAATTTACTACTTTTAAGTTTAAAAAAATAATAAAAAATTATATAACTAAACTGGAATGGCATCACTAAAGTACTTGGATGGAGGATTTTAGGGGATTTTAGGAGATTTTAGGAGATTTTAGTGAAGTGATAACATGGAAAGTGGCTGATTCCGGGGGAGTGTGTTTTGAGTTTGTTTTGCATTTGGGAAAAACCGACGACTGACGGTTGCACCTTACCTTCGACGTGTTGTCCTGGACCCATGCATCTGGCTTACCATAGTCCGGCGGATTCGCATACGGATCGTAACCTAGCACGGACAGCATGGGCGCTATATCGGCCATATCTCGCACCACATCCCCGGGTATTTGGCCAACCCATTTGGACATTGCCTCCAGATTCACTGGCTTTATCACTTGGTCCGATGAACGCTCCACCCTGCAATTTGTATTTGTATATTAATTATCGATTCAAATCATGATTATCTATCTTTCACTTTCAACTTACTTGGACAGTGGAACACCATTGGGCTTGTTGATGAACTCCTCGTGGTGCAGGACCGCATCGTTCCATGGCACATCCAGGAATTTAAGTATCTTTCGCATCCATTCTTCGGGATGCAGGACAAGCTGTTCATAGTAGACCTGGTAGGGATAGAGTAAACATTTTTTTAATCCTTTAAATATGTTGCCTGTCTAATAATAATTTGATATTCAATTTCCCAAGGGTCACACAGCTGTGAACATCAATATATTTTCCACGAACAAGCGCAGCCGTCAATGGAATTTTCAAAGTCAGTTTGCTTAATTTCCTGTGCCAAACAGGCACAGCACCCCGACCAAGTTAATCATCATTGATTGAGATGGGCGGTGGTTGGGGTGGTTGGGGTGGCCGCCTGACTGGCTGGACTCACCATCATGCAGCGGTCCTTGCCGATGTCCCGGCACTGCTCGTGCATCACCTCGATGGCGTGGTTCCACTTCTGCATGCACTGCCGGTAGCTGCTCAAATCGAAGCCGGTGATTGTCACCTTGCGCGATATAATCGAATGAACTGTCGCCCGGCCGTCGCGCACCATGAATAGGAATTTAGCCTGTAACAGCCGGAAAAACAGGTGGCGGGTGAGTGAACAACGAACAAAAAATATTATTCATATTTTCTGGCATCAATTTGAATATTAAATGGGGAAAGGGAAAAATAAGTTAAAGAGATAGTCTTATGGTTATATCACAGAAATATCTATCTTTTGGATCATAAAGGGTGTTAATATTTATGGATATTTTCATAGGAAACTTCTTTAATTAATCATTTTAATTTCAAAGACAAGCTAAACAGCTTCAAGAACTGCTTGCAAGTATAAAAATTCCATTTTTTGTTAATCTAATTTTAAGTTACTTTCTTTTTAAAGTAAAAACTTACTTAAGAAGTCCTTTAAAAAATCTTAGATCAAAGCAGCGAAGACTTAAAGCCCTTGGAGATTGAAAAGTTGGTCGTCAGGGTGTTTTAAGGTGTTTAATAAAATACTTTCCTATGGCAAGTACTTATGACTAAAAGCCACCCCACTTAATTTCCATTAAGCGAGAGATTTCTGTGACAACCAAGTTGATGGTTTTTCATATACATATATACCAGATATATATATATATCAGATATGGTAAATGAAAATGCTATTGCATAACTGATATTGTTATGTTTCTTTATGCTTTAAGTGGGTGGTTGGGTGGTTGGTTGGTTGCCTTAAATATAAAAAGGGGAATCGCTGCAGGGTGCTTACGTTCGGAAATAGCTCGATGACATAGGAGCCCATTTTCAGCGTGAGAGGATCCTTGTTGCATAAGCGTGGCGCCGGTTCGCCGTGCTTGGCGATGATTTCCAGACAGAATTGTGCGATGGCACTGTTCATGACCTCTTTGGTGATGCCAGCCTCCTGCAGGCGCAGCGACTCCTTCTCGGACTTTAGCCAGTGCGAGCGCAATTGCAGGATTCGTGGAATGACGCGGGTTTCCTGCCCGCAGCTATAAAAGGATCCAAAAAAAGAGGAAAACACAAAAAAGATGAGACAGATGAGAATAGACACAAAGCGGGCTTCTGTTTAAGGGGGACAGTGGTGTATCCTGACTACGATTCGGAATAGTCTTTTGATAAAGGAAAGTTTGATATACTTTGCGAGTCTATATCATTGTGATTAAAGAAATCTGTTAAAAAGTAATGCTTCTTATCTAAACTTTATACTTGATTAAAGAGTTTTATATCTTGAAATAAGGAAAAGTGATACTGCCTCAAGGAATTCTCTGATTTTCAGAACTTGAATATAGCAGAAATCTTTCTTTAATCACATAATAGTAACCCCTTTAATAAAGTGGCACCCTGATACATGCCAGTTTGGTATCGCTGGGCAACATGTGTTGGGGGGCACCAACTCCATCCTAGCCTCCAGCTCCTGTTCCTGTTCCTGCTCCATGCTCCATGCTCCATGCACCACTACCTCTCCCAACTCCTTCTCCTCCTTCTAATGCAATCGACAAAACGAAATGGTATACCATCCGCTGTTAGCTCTTTGGGTTTTCCTGCAGTGGAAGTGGAGTAGACCCCCGTCGCGTTTCCATGTCTGGTGCATAACTCCACCCATTTGGACCCCTCTTTTCCGCCCTGCTACCCTACTCCCCCCCCTCTCTCTCTCTCTATCACTCTGTTTAGCCCGCTCCGATTTCCCTTTTTGGCTGCAGGACTGCAGAAAGCAGTGAACTATGAAGGGCTTCAAACGATTCGTTTGCCGTTCTAGAATTTTCCGCCGCCAGCGCACCGTAATCAAGTTCAGAGCACACACACACACACACTCACACACACACATATAGATACCGAAAAAAAATGACTGCCTGATTGCGTAAATTATCATAAATATCCCACATTGCAGGCAGCAAAAGAGCAATTGAAAAAAAGAAAAAGGAAAAAAACTGAAACCGAAAACCAACGAATCCATGAGCCCAGAGGAGGAAAGTAATCAAAGTCGATCAAAGCCTTGTTTATTCAACTATTTTCCACATGTTTATTCTTTCATTTTTCTTTTTGACCAATTGAAAAAGGGCTCTCGATGAGTAAGTTCTTCTTTTTTTATTCGTTGCTTTAGCCAAAAGCACTTTAGCCCAAAATGATATCTCTGGCCTGATGATGACCATTATTACAGGTTAAGTAAGAGCGCACTTTGGTATTTTCCGACTAATTAACTTATATTACCTACTGGATTCGAGTGCTGATAATACTGAATGAAACTGAATTGAACGGCAAACATTGGACTTCTATTTCCTTGTCTAACTAATTGTAATTAACTTTGTAATTTGAAGGTGTAACTAACTCATCTTTTTAGTTACCATAATTAGCTTGCTTATCAGTGGGACTTGCAAGCTGGCAATTCCACAAAGTTAAGCTTTAACTTTAAAATGTAATTCCTTTAAGATATTAACTTATCCCATGTATGGTTTCAATATCTTAATTACACAGAATACAAATTAGTTCAAAAACTTTACCCAAATTACATAACATTAGTTTCCGCTTTTCGCAAAAAAAAAAAAGTGAATTTCCCTCAAAGAAATTCCCCTGAAACGCCACAATTTTAATGGCCCCCAAACAGCATGGAGTCACCTATTTTACACCATCTAAATCGAGGCCACAACTTTATCTGGCCCCAACCAATTACATTTGTTCGCACCTCGACATGAGAGCCCTCCATCTCGGCGGGTATTCCTCCTGGTAAGCCCTCCTCTAACCCCTATCCCTATTCCCTATCTCTATCCCAAATCTCAATCCCTATTCCTATCCCCGGGCCATGCAAATCCCACAAAATTGTTTCGGGGCTTACCCAGACTCAATTAGTTGATGCCAAGTCCAAATGCTAAATGCTACAAATACTAAAACCAGATTTAATCTGGAAACCAGAAGGGGAGCGCACACAGGGAGCACATACCCATACCATGGGTATGGGTATGGGCCGCGATGGTGACCTACTACTCCACATCCACATACGCTTAGGGAAACTTTTACACTTTACACCGCCCCAGCGTTTTTAGAGAGTCCTGCAAAGGCGAACAAAGGACGTGGATGAGGATGAGGTCGCGGAGGAGGACGTGGACGAGGACGAGAACGAGAACCTATTCTGTAACTAAAATCCGTGAGATCCTTGAGGGAAAGGGAAGTCGGTTTTTAAATAGCGGAAATTGCGCTGTGCAGCCATCAGAAAAAGCGACCCTGACTTGCCGACACAGGCCAGGCCAGGCCAGGCTGGCTGGCTGACTGCCTCCTGTCAGGATTCAGGATACACAGGGAACAGGACACAGGAGATAGGACGTAGGACGTCGCAGGACGGTGTGGATAGGCCACGGATGCGATGGGACACAGGATGAAGCGAAATGGTCTGGAAATGGTTCGGGCAGAAAAGGCAAATTGTTAATAAAAATAAGGAACGGGCAGAAGGGCAAGGCAGGGCTAACAAAAAATGATAGCCAAGAAGGAGGACTCCTTCTTTTCGGTCCTTGGCCATTTCTCATTTTCAGATTGCGCAAATTTCGTGGCTAATTACTCATGCGTAAGGGAAACTTAAGAAATTATAATTATAATAATAATATATCGCAGCAGCAGCAGGAGGAGCAGCAGCAGCAGTAGCCAGAAGGTAAAAGGCAAGGCAGATAAAAACCCAAAAAAGATACGCAAATGGAGACGGCACAGGGAGCAGCCGTAAAAAAATATTAAAATTGCCAAAGGGCGAAACGGAATATATATCGAATTGGGTTGTGGGTTGGCTGGGCAGATTGAAATTGGGAAGTCCTCCAACGCACAGCAGAGCCACCCAAAAAATATATGAAAATTTACAACATTTTCCCCATAGAACGGAGTGGAAATACACTTTATGGCAGGGCAAAAGGTTTTTCCCCCAACAAAAACGATGTCGGAAATTATTTGGAATTGGAATGTTTTTCCAAGGCATCGGCAAATGTTTGATTATACTCAAAGGAAGTGTGAAATTTGGTTAGCAGATTTTGGGGAAAACACATTTCTGATGAGCTGTTAAAGGCAAGAAGAGAGCCAGCCCATGGCTGAAAGGGAAGTACTTATTGAATTTTAATGATAAATATCAGTTGATAAATCAAATTAATTGCATTAAATTAAATCATTACAAACTCTCTGGCAAAGCAATTAAATGAGTGTTTGATTTCCAATTTCTGCCAAACTGCAAAATGCAAAATGCAACTTGTAATTAGTTTAATTAAGTTAACTAGACTAAATGGCAAAGCATTGATGTGTGTAATAACCAGCTCGTTTCGAATTAAAAAGTTAAGTTTATTAATAGAATAGAAGCAAGGGAAAACTAGGCTCAAAGGCTCAAAATTTGACAACAAGTGAAAGGAAAATCAGTTTGCCGAAATATGAAAATTCCAGACATTTCAAGTCACTTAAATTTGACATTTGAAAGTTGAAATTTGATATTTAATCAAGAGAATGTAACACATATTGCATACAAAAGAAAAGATACTAATAAATAGGATATATGATAGGCAGCATCAGCAGTTGGAAGGAAAAAACAGGAGACTGGATGGATCTCCCACACAGAAATGTGACAAAGGGAAAACTTTAAATTGGATTTCCTTCGGTGAAAATTAAATGTTAATTGAATTGACAGCCATGATTCCGAGCCGAGTAAGGGGATCTTTTTTTCAAATGGAAATCAGCGATTCAAGAAATGGCCAAATTATTCAATTTTCCAACTTAACAGAAGGGAAAACGGGAAATGTTAAGCTATAATTTCTGACATCTTAAGAGCAAGTTGAATGTATTATTTTATATAACCCTTACCCTACCTTCAATGTCAAACCAATAAATCGGTTGTGATATCCGATATGTGCAAGACTTTTCCATGACTCCCCCCCACCACCACCACCACCACCCACACAGAGACCCGCGCATTGTGGCAAACAATCAAATCGAACAGTTGAGGGGCAGGAAGTGGGAAATGGGAAAGGGTATTATCCGGTTACAGGAGGTGGAAGCTATGCCAGGGATACCCAGATCTCAGGAACCAATACCGGGGACAGTCAAGGGGTTTCCGGTTAGCAGGACTTACCGCACATCGGGATGGGCATCCAGCATGGCGCGCATCAAAGTCGTCCCAGATCTGGGCACGCCGCCTATGAATATTAATGGCATCTCACGGTTGTATGAATAAACGCGTTGATTGTCATCTGTGAGGTATTTCTGAACGTGTCCGTGTCCGTATTCCGTAACCGTAACCGTAACCGTGTCCGGGGTTTCGCATCCGCATCCGCATCCGCCATGGCAAATGTTGTAGGTGGAGACAACCAAAAGAAAAAAACGAGAAGAGAAGACGGAAAAAATGAAATTAGAGAAAAGTTGCAGGCGCAAAATAAATGACATGGCTCGTGGTGATGGCCATGATGATGATAATGTAGATGATTATTATGATTATTATTATAATAAGTAGGAGTGGGAGTGAAGATGTTGTAGAACTAGAAAGGGGAATGAAGGAGGAGGAGTAGCTTGATGGTTGAGTAAGCGCAGGTGTTAACGCCGTCATGGGCATTAGCGTCAGAAGAAATAAAAAATGCGTAGGCGACAGGTGATGGGCATTACTAAAAATAGATTCCAGCGCCAGCGACATCCCCATATGGAGCAGTCTTATCTAGCTAGATAGAGCCCAGAAACCTACAAACCCCTCTGATAAATTACCACCTTATCGAAAGGTAAACAGGGGTTTACTTTCTTTTACCCAACTAATGAAAAATCGATCGGTTTTCGTAAATCATAAGCATTCAATTTTGGAAAGTGATAAGTTCTTGTACTTTTTATCTAATCAAAAGTGTTCACCAGATTAAGATAAATGGTGAAAGAGAAACATTGATTTGGAAATGTTAGCTGACAAATTTTGTTTATCGTTTTTTGAACCTTTAAGTTGCTTTTAGGGCAGCTACTTGATTACCTATTAAAACTAATTACTAACTATTCCCATTGCTAGCCACAGATATTTGATATCATTTGGATTCATTAGGCAACCAACAGATTTTCTGTAATTAAATCCACAATATTTGATATTTTGCTTCTATCAAGAAGTGAAAATGATTTAAATTATAAATCAGATTGCCTAGGAACATGCAAGTCAGCTTTATTCTATGATTTATACAACTTTGATTAGCCATGGGCAGGCAATTTAATCCATGGATTAACTTTGTTTTTGCCCTGCCAAAGCCCAGACTGGATTAATTAAAAACCAAGCAATGATTTGGCATATAGATGGCGCTGCCATATTTAGCCATGGAAAATCTCTGGAATAATTACCTATTTTGAACTCTCCATCCTTAATTACCCATGTACAGACGACAGACAGGGATCATTTGCATTAATTTATATTATTTGCCTTTTGAGGGGGGGGGCGGCCAGACAACAACATTGTTGTTTATCGCCCCGCCACCCCGTATATTGGTTTTGAATGAGAACTTAAATCCATTGGTTTTCGTTCAAAATAATTATGCATTTTGGTAGCTGCCTGATAGCCAATTTAAGCCAGGGCTTTGCATTTCCCTCAAAATAATTGGACCCACAGAAATCCCATGGAATTAAAGCCGCCCTCCCGCCCGCCTGTCTTTCATGGCCCCAAAACCAAGGATGTGTTAATGCTCTATGGAAATGATTTGGCTATCTCAATATACATACATCTCTCAAACGCATTGTCTTTCACGTCATCTTCTGACCAGGAGGAGGCTTTCCCTCTCCCCAACCCAACCCAACCCAACCACTGGAATTCTAAGCTGCTTATAACCTACGTCTTCGATATTCCCAATGCTAATCAATGGATTCCATTCCCCACATTTCCAACTCCAACGAGACCATTTTGGTCTCGACTAATGTTTACAAAATAGTGTTCGGTCATCCGATAACCAGTTAAATTCCCTCAATGACTTTTGCTTTGGTTTTGCGTGTGCGGTTCGTGTTTTCCGGGAAAGCAGCGGTCAGGGGGCAGCAGGATTTTCATCTGTGCTCAGCCAACATGAAATTAGTTATCCAGCAGCTAGTCCCATGACTTTTTTTTCCTTTGATTTATCATTGCAAATGTTTTTGTTTGGCTTGGTCAGCACGTGGGGCGAGTGGACGACGCCACAGTGCGTCACGTAAATTTAAATCACTAAAGAGCTTTATGGCTAAGAATAGGAAACTAATTAAGGGAAAACGTGATTTAAAGGCATATTTTGGATTAAAAATGATATTTTTTTAATGTTAGAAACCTAAGTTTAGGGCAGATCAAAATTCTAACCAACTTTCTACCTCAAAAGGAATCTCTTTTTTCAGAAATTTTCTTTAAGAAAACCCCAAGAAACCCCCCTATCAGGCCTTAATCTTCTATGCCAAACTGATTTCTGAAATCAAAAATAGATTATCCAATAAGGCAGAGGCCTAAAAATCTGTCAAAACCTGATGGTACTCCCCAATTTCCAGCCCCCTTTCCTTACGATTTGATTAAATTTAAATATTTTCCCTACATTTATGGAACGCACCTTGGGCAAAGGATGTAGATGTTCCGGGGTGTGACTATGTGTGCTTTATCCACCTCCTCCTTTACCTTTTACCTTTTTTTTTTTAGATTCAGAATGGGGAATGAGGATGGCTAGATGGATGGATGGATGGATAGATGGTTTCTAAGGGGGGGAGGGGTGTGTGAGGCAGAACAGATTGTGTTCGATTTGGGGGTACATACCTCAACGCGAACCATTTGGGAGGATAGCTCGTTGGCGGCGTCCACCTTGAAGAGGCATGTGGGCCGCAGTTCGGTGAATTTGAATAGGAACATGGTGATGACGATGATGCCGAAGAGCACCCACAGGGTGACCTTCCTATTTCGATATGGCAGTCGCATTCTGGCTGGTGATGATGAGGATAAAGGTGTCGCAGCTAACTGGCCTTTGATTCAGCGGAGAATGGGAGGATGATGTGGTGTCTGTGGTTCCTCCTTCTCCTTCTTCTTCTTGCTGGAGGCGCTTCTTCTTTTCCTACTTTCTTTTTGCTTGCCAAGCTCCTCTATTGATTGCTCCTAGTTGCTGCTCCGCTCGACGTTTGCCCAAAGCTTAAATATGTAAATTGGTTTTCTTGAGGTCCTCAAAGCGAGAGTTGTTTTGCTTTGGCTTTTGCTGTTGCCGTGTTGCTCCTTGTGATGCCAGTTCCTCCTTGTTTGCGAAGGATACTGCGGGGATAGGGTGGCAGGAGGGATACAGTAGGTATTCAGGAGTATGTGGTGGGTGGTGTCCCTATAGTGGATCCTCACGATGCTGCTGCTGCTGTTGCTGCTGCTGTTGCGGCGATGGCGGCTTGGCGGTGCCACCACAATAACTCCGTCCACGTTGGTGCTGATGGTTGTCCTGTTCCGGTCTCTGTGTTCTGGTCTCTGGTCTCTGTTCCTGTTTCTGGTACTGGTACTGGTGCTGGAACTGGTCGTGGTGGTCTTCGTACTGGTAGTGGTCCTGCTGCTGCTCCTGCTTATGACGTTGATTGCTTTGCATCGCCTCGCCTTTTGTTTGCTCCTTTTTGGCCAGCCAGCAGCAGCAACAACTCGGCTTTGGCCAACACAACAGCTCACAACAGCACGATCCTGGCAATCCTGGCAATGCTAGGGAAATCCTGTGCAGCTGCTTGGACCCTTCTGGTTTATCACTCGACGGCCGCTTGCTCTCTCTCTCTCTCTCTCTCTTTGTCTAGTCCTGGCTTTCCATTTATTGCATTTTTTTCTTTTTAGAAAATATACATATTTATATCAGGCTGCAAAGGGAAAAGCAAAGCATATTTAAATAGTTTTCCACGAATTATTGTTTGCCACAAAGATATTCGATGCTCTTGTGTCTGCTGGGAAATGTCGTTATGGCCAGAAGAGAGTCAGAGATGGCTTTAAGAAGTAAGGAAGCTGGCATATGTTTGTGATTTTTACTTTGTATTTTCTGTTAGTTTATGCTGAGAAGATCTGACTTTAAACTATAGGAATATGTTGGAATATAAAAAACTGATTTTTATGGATTTTGAAACTTGTTTTTGTGTTCATTTCTCAAATTTAACTTTCATTACTTAATTTTTTCCCAAATTTAAACATTTAACTTAATGAATTTTAAAGAAAACTTGTTTAAGAATCAAATTCTATAACTTTCTTAAACAATTTTAGTGTTTTTTAATCTCTTTAATATCAATTAATAACTTAAAAAAATCCAATCTTAGGGTATTCCTCTACTTCGTTCACTTTTAAGGATCACCTTTCACTGCCTTCTGGTTTATATTCCTTTTTTTTCCTTGCTGGCAAGTTGCAACTTTGAATGTTTGGCACTCGACTATCGACACTCGACTTTCAACACTCGACCGCTTCTGACTGGCAACCTCAAGTGACTACGCACCTACCTCTTTTGGCTCCGACTGTTCGACTTTTCCCTTTTCCAGATTCTCCCCAATGACGGCTGCAACTTCAACTTCAGCTGCAGTTTCAGCTTCAGCTTCAGCTTCAGCTTCAGTTCGAGATGTTTGCTCAGTTGTTGACGAAGAGCTGCCAGCCCAGTGACTTAATGAGCCGAAATGCCAAATAGACTGGAACCAGCGTTAGCGATATATACACGTAATAGCTCCAATCGCCGGTTATTTCCTCCGTCATACCTGCAGATGAAAAGGCAAACATGGAAATATTATTAATCACCTTGGCTATAACAAACAACAGAACAAGTACAAGAAAACCCAAGAAAAAGAAAAGAGGGAGAGTAAAGAATAAAAGAAAAGTGCAAACACAATTTCCCTGATAGATGGTAGATGGTGGATGGGCGATGGAACAGATGATATATTTGATTAGAAATCATCCACGACGAGACATTTGTTCTTTTCCTTTTCAATATGACATATGAACGTGACTCCCAAGGGGGTCAAGAAGGGGGTGTACAGTGGAGTGGTGTAAGCGGTAAGCGGCTTACACACAAGACATTTACCAGCTGTTTTCCCAGAGACTAAAAGTGCCTCAAAGTACTGTCAAATTCAATGTATTTTTCTTTTCATTATTTATCCAAGTGGAATGGAAATAGCTTTTAGTTTTGTAGATGAAATTTGGAATATTTACTCGTTAAGTAAAGAATAAAGAATAATGGTAACTGAAAAGTCAGAAACAGAAAGTTCTAATATTAGACTGGCTACAAAGTCAACTTCAAAATCCAAACTTGCATTTCTTTCTTTCCCTTTTCTTTTCCTATAAGTGATATCATATCTTTTAATATCTTCAAATACCTGATAAATATTGAAATTCCTTCTTCACAAGATCCAAGCTTCCACCCCGGCAAGGTTATCAATTTCCTTCATAGCAAGTTTGACTGTAATTGCCCACATGCTTCGTTGCAAAGAAGAAATCCCTCAAACTATTTGCCCTTTTCGAGGAGAGAAGAGCAGAGGCGAGAAGAGGAACCTTCCGTGCATATGAGTTTCAAGCGACATTCGTCACAGGGTTTTCCCCGATGCCAAAGGAAAAGCGAGTTGGCAGTAGAAAGGGGTTTGGGGATTGGGGATTGGGTGGATAGTGAGTGGCCAGAGAGCACACTTGACAACTGCCAACTGCCAAGTCCCTGGGAAAGTCTCCCAAGTGCGGCCGACGTGTCAGATGCTCGAGTACTTATAATTCCTTTAAATTCTCAACTTTCCCAGCTCTGACATATGTATGTGTAGTATGGGAGGAAGTGAGATGGCCCAGGCCATCAGGCTATCATCAGGCCAGGATGATAGACACAGAAAGCCATGGCGATATACCAACTGGCAAGCAGATAGGAGTAGCATAAAGTAAAGTGCCTCGAAGCGAAAAAATATAACAGCGAAAGAGTGTCGTGATGGTTGGATGGATCTTAAAGAGCTTAAAGGCCATTTGGGAAACTTCATTTTGTTTTTTGGGGAAATATTTTTAAGGCAAACATGCCACGCATTCGCTAATCACCTGTCAGTCAGGAGAAACCATTGCAGACATCACGACTCATGTCGATTTATTATTTTGGCTTTGTGATGTTATAAGTTTCTGAGTTTAATTATAAGTTCAAACCATTATCTATACTTCCCACTTTTTAGTTTACTTTTTAAAAAAAACCAATTTTACAAATTACCAAAATTGCAATATGCCTTAAGATCCGATTCCCATTATCGTTTTCATTCTCATTAATTCTCGTTCATTTGTCACGCACGAATTCTAAAAGTAAACTTTTACCATTCCGCAAAACTTTAATTAATTGAAAATTTCAAATTATTTGTTAGCAAAAGAAAACTCTCACTCGCACACGCACAATTTCCCACCCACACAGGCTACACAGTTTTCACAAATTATTGTGAGTGTGAGTGAGTGTGTGTGTGTGTGTATGGGTGGGGTGGGTGGTTATTCAGCTTTCGTCACTCGTTTTCAACCTCAGAAACTATTTTCTTTTGGCCAGGCCAAAAACTTTCAAGAAGCTGGCAATTTGTCGTCTTCGCAGGAGTTTTCTTGGCCTTTCCTTTTCGCTGTTTCCCTCCTTATTTTTTCGTCCTCTTTTCCTTTCACATTTCACCTTTGGCTGTTGGTGCAAACATATATCCCGTTATTCCCAATTACACATGCACTTTTCCTTGCAGCATATGAGTATGAGTGTGTGAGTGTCCTTGTACTTCCTGCCATCTGATTTTGCCAACTTGTTGGTCACTCCCTTCCTCTAAGGACCCGAAAGGAGGTAGCAAAACAAGCAGGAAAGCGCCACAAAGCAGGTGGTACTGCACTTGGGGAAAAAGTAGGTGGGATTAGGGGACAACTATTTGGGATTTACAAAGGTTCTGATAACAATATTCCATAAACTAAGCTATAAAAAGGTTTTCATACTTAGATCTGCCTTTGGGAGTCTTTTCTAAATATTTTCAGCAACTTCTTCAATCAGATAATCCCACTGCTTTATCTTTCTTTTATTTTTCAGATATATCTATATATATATATATCATTTAATATAGATATTTTCCCTGTGCATAAGCAAAATGTATTTCCACATATGACAGAAAGAGCCCTGAAGGGCCTTGCTTGTTCTTGGGCTTGCCACATTCTCCGCTTTGCTGCTTTTCGTATGTCGAAAA
This sequence comes from Drosophila eugracilis, assembly GCF_018153835.1. Taxonomy (NCBI): domain Eukaryota; kingdom Metazoa; phylum Arthropoda; class Insecta; order Diptera; family Drosophilidae; genus Drosophila; species Drosophila eugracilis. The sequence goes on along the minus strand of NW_024572029.1, from coordinate 267,454 downwards.
GTTTTGATATTAAAAAATAAATAAAAATAGAAATTCCTTTTGGCCATATTTTGCATGCTAAAATTGTGGCTTATATATTTACCGCCCCTCTCTACCCTTCTACCATCCTTGGCAAATGGGTGCCAAAAACTTTTTAGAGCAAAGTAACTACGGCAACCCCTTTTTCCTCTGTTTTTTTTTTCCACTGCTCTCCCCAACAACAGCAGCAAAAAAGCGAAGAAAATAATAATAATAACCCGAAAACCAAGTTGAATTTTTGTTTGAAGAGGTGCGCTGTGTGTGTGTGTGTGTGTATACTGTTGGCAAACAAACACTCACACACACACACACATTGGGAAAAGCATTCGCTCCAGTTTTTGTTGTTTGGTTGTTTGGCTCAAGTGTCGGTTAAAGTCTTGTAAAAATTAATAAGCGTGTAAATTGTATTGTATTGCCACGCACACAAATACAAATATAATAACAACAACACACACACACACACACTCACACTCTCGTACAGAAAACGCATTAAATTGTTTATGCATACGAAGAGTTTTTCCTACTTTATTTTATGGGACTTTGAGTTTTTTATTTCCACAAACAGTTCTCAGATGCTTTTGTTCTTATGTTATGCTCAACTTAAGCTTAATGGCATTTTGTTTTCGGCTCTGTGTTGCACAGTGGTTTGAGATTGTTTGTTTTTGGGGGTTAAGTTAGAGTAGGTCATGAGGTCTAAACATGTTTTACATGTCTCTCAAAAAACACCTCTTAAAACCTTTTTAGGAACTCCTTATTTTACTTTTATAGATTGCTGATTGGTTTGATATCTGATATCTATCAAATTAGCAGGGTTAAGCTCCACCTATTGGTCATCTTTAATAAACAATTTCTTATATATAAATATATTCACAGTAATATCTTCATTTTCAAGTCTAGTTTTCTTAGCTTAACTAACATATTTAATATCATTTCTTAGCACACATTCCCCATAGTTGGTCCCACTGTCTTGAGAAGACTTAGCCTGGCGCTAGTTCACACGCTTGTTGCGCCCACTATCTCTTGTCTTTTGTTCCTGGGAAAAGGCGGGCAGGCAGGCAGCAAAAAAAAAAAATAGAAAGAAAATCTGCATAAATAATGTTGAGCCAAGCTTTCTGCGGGAAGTGTTGATGATTTGATGGAAAATTCCGAAACTAAAGCGCGCAAAGTGCGAAAACAAAACGCTGCGGCTTAAGCACAGTTAGAAAGGCGGAAGAAAGTGGAGAGTTCGCACATAGGGGGAGGTATGGGGGTCCGGATTTAGATGGAAAAGTGGGTTGAAAAGTGGGCTGATCCCAGCCGGCGTAGCACAGCCATTCTATTCTTTATTCTTTTTCTGTTTTTTTTTTTAGATGAAACGTGGCCCGCTGTCTCTCCCCCAACTTTTGCCTCCCCTTCTTTCTACTAGACTTTGGCGAGAGTTTATTATTTAGCAAACTGACTCCGTGGCGACATTCGGCTCATTTATCAGGCAAAAGCACGTCACGTCGTGATATTATAAATTACTTCAGACAATATGCAGCAGCAGTAGCAGCCCAGCCCAGCTCCCTTCCCTGCCCTTACTACATCCTGAGTTGCCTAACTTGGCTATAATCCCGTCAGTTCTGGTCGACTTTAAAGGTCAAAATGGTCGAAAAGTAGCAAAAGCCAAAGCAGAGAAACATCAATCACTAATCCCCCAAACCAAAAATGAAGGCATTTTTAATTTAATTAAAACTATAAATGTATAGAATTTTATGATTTGTTTTCAAAATACAAAACAGCAACAGCAAAAGCAAAAACCACCTTTTTTTGCGGTCCAAAGCTTCTGGTTTATTGTTTCCATTTAATTTCCATATGAAACAAATAGCAAATAACAAATAACGAATAACAAACATTCCAGAAACCAAAATGAAATGTGGCTATTAAAATTAAATTAGATCTTTGTGCTGCAGAATTATGTGCGTTTAGGCCAAGACTAGCACATGTTGTTTTCGCTTTATAAATATTTCGAAGGCTTAAACTACTTTTTGCCTGCTAAATCTACTCAAAATATTTTCCTTATTTTTTGATAAATGGCAAATAAACTGACTGTGTGTGTGTGCGAGAGGGAAAGTTTATGCTCGAACAGTTTTCAAGAATTTCTCTTTGATTTTCTTTCTTTCGAGACAGTTTGATGATGTTTGACATCAAATAAATAAAAACAAAATTTCATCATCTGCCTATAAATACAAACAGATTTACTTTTGGTTTGGTTTGTGGTAAGATTTCAATTTGTTTTTATTGATCTTAGCATTGGCTGTAATCTCTGCCCGATGGCCAATTAAGTAAGGGGGGCTACTATAAATATTTATTATTTATTTTCAAATTTAAAATCCTTCCTAAGATATCTCAAGAACTAGCACGCTTGCTTTGGTCTTGAAACATAAAATACCTGCAAGATAAATATGAGAATTTTTCTCAAAGTTTTCCATGTAGAATACCTATAAAGTTTTCCCTGCTGATTGCAAATGTTTTGCAATTAAAACTTCCTCAATGTTGGTAATCAAATGATGCACTTCTTTGGCATCACTGCCATGGCGGGTAACTAACACTACCAGGATGGAGGACATCGTTCCAGAGGGCGTTATCTAAACCCAAGGACAGTTGACAGGGATATGCCCCTCCTTCTCCTTCTCCTTTTCCTTCCCCTCCCCTCTTTGCGATGCAATGAACTGAATGAATATTCCCGGAATATTTGCACACCGAAGCTGCGCAGGGCCGTTAGATTTTAACGTGACTAGTGGATAGTCCCGGTTAAGAGCCCTCCCTTAACCCCTTGCCACATCGATCGGGGCGTGTGTTTGAGCGTTTGGCTCTATGGAAAATGTGTTAATTAAAACTTAACGTCTGATCGCGTTACACACGAAACGTCACCGGAGGAAGATATATACATATATATATGGTACATATAAAAAAAAATTAAACAAAACAAAAAGAAGAAAAAAAAACAGCTACTGGATGGATGGATGATGGCAATGCCCGAGAAAGCGGAGACGGTAAAAATGTTATAATTCAATTTGTGTTATGTCAACTGCTGTATAAATATAGCGTCGAATCCGGGGGAGATAGATAGATATATATATATATACATACTCGTATGTATAGAGAGGGGTAATGGGAGGGAGTGGCCGACTTTATTCAGCTGTGAAATCGACAAGTGCATTGAACCTATCCCGGGCATAGATTATGAGCCCGGCTAGAAGCCAAAGATTTTTGCGATATATATACATGTACTATACTGTACTGTACACACTCTTCCCATGAATATAATTTCCGTTGACTGACGACAAACGCACCAGTGAGCATTCGCTTGTTTGTAATTAACAGTTTAGGAGCTTTTGGGCCAATAAGCTTCTCAGGAGCCGCCGGACATCAATGGGCGGGCGGACAATCAAAAAACAGGCCAACTTCTGTGGGTGTAACTGAGGCTTAAATTCGGCAAACCAACTAGTCGAATTTTTAAGGCAGCATACATTCTGTGGCAGTATACATGAATATGCAACAACTGTGTTGCCTCCCCTCAATAAATTTGGGCCATGATAAAATGAACAACGTTTCCAAATGCGTTGCATTCAAAATTCTATTCAAATTTCTGCCTACCAAAGGGATGCAGTTATAGTTTATTTATATATTATTTAAAGGAATATTTATGAGAGTATTTTCTATAGAAATCTATAAAATATTACTGATAATTATAGTTTTATGACCAAACTGAAAATATTTTCACATTTTTCTTGTTTTAAATAAGCCGAAAATACTCTCTTGAAAGGTTGCTAACCTGATTTCTAACCTTCTTACACTCCCAACTTGCTCACAACCTACACCTTTTCTTTATACAGACCCACCACTGTACTTATTTAGTGCTTAACGGCTGTCAATTTCCCGGGACTTTAGCAAAAATCCTTGAGAAAACAGCCTTCAAAGAGGCTTTTCCCCGCAAATAACTGTTACAGGGCGTTCGATGCGATGCGATGCGATGCGATGCGATGCGATGCGATGCGATGCGATGCGATGCGATGCGATAATGCGGCCCCAATAAATTGACAATTAAAACAAAAAGTAATTAACACCCCAGATGGCCATTGGCCATCGAAAGAAATGGTCGTATAAACCAAATGCTTAAAGTCAATGAACCCAAAAACTTTTTTCTCATGACAACAATATATATATATGTATATATCTATATAGTATTATACAAATATAAAAGCGAGGGGCGCACAGGCACTTATCGTTGAATCGATTGAAAGGCGAGCCACTCTACACACATTGCCAATCAAATGACTTTGACATTGTACTAAAACTAAAACCAAAATAGAGTAAGTAGCCTGCATATAAATAAAAACAAATTGCTCAAAATGCTACAATCGCCAGCAGTGAAATCTGAACTGTGGACAGCAAAAAATATTCAGATGCCAGAACTGCAACTGCAAACTGCAAACTGCAAACTGCAAACTGTAAACTGCATTGTATGCAAATTGGCAACAAAGTTTCCGCTGAGAAGGTTTTATTATTTTATTCTGAGCTAAAAAAAAAACAAAAAACTGATAAGCATGCCCGCCTCTTATTTTATTTGATTACTTTTGCACACTTTTTAATTCGCCAACTTGGCACCGAAAAAAATCAATTATTATCATTTGTATTGGAAAGCCAAGCAGGAAGGTATGTAAGATAAATACTTTCACATGGAAAGACTTTTATTCCGAGGCATTGCATAAATAATTAATATCCGGAATGTTAATATATTCAGCTGGAAGAATGCTTAATTAAAAGATCAATAAGTGAGTCCCAAAAAAAACCTGTTTTTTTAAGGGAATTATTTGGCTTTATCTGCTTGTGAAAATATTTTATTGAGACTAATAAAACGCAATTTGCAAAAATGTATGTACTGATTATAATTTATCAGCTATTAATATTATGTATTTTTGCTTGTAATTTATACGAGTTAATACATAAATATTTAGTTACTTGAAAATGCAATCTAATAATCTTAAAACTTTAAAAACAAAAACCAACTAAAAATGGGACTAAATATTGTTAGAACGTGAAATGGCATACTTTTTGTTATTAAATAATTTAAAATTACCAGATTTAGTGTTTTTTTTTTTGCCATAAACTTAAATTTACATAATAATACTTAAGATTAATATAGCAATTTGCATGTTTGTATTTATAATGTTTGCTTTTTTTTTGCAGTGCTGCCTTCTCTTAGCCTGCCCCTTCTGACGTCACTGTCTTGGCGTGCTTTTTTCTTTTTGTTTTTTTTTTACGAGTATTCGCTGAAAAGAGAAGCTTGACAAAAGGGCTTACGTGTCCCAGAGAAGATTTCGTGGAAAGGCCATTAAAACTTCTTTTTTTTTTGGGAGAGGGGAAGGGACAGCTAACGCGCCCGATGTCAAATGGCCCAACTTTTAATGGAGCCAAGGAGTTTCCTTTTCCTTGTCGCAGGGCTTTCTCGCCTTCCCAGTTCGCCAAGGCAATTTGTGCAATTGCGTTGAAGCCACCTCCTTCTCAGCTTGAAGACCCCCACCCCCAACTGCTTTTCCTCCTTCCGAAGGCCATCATCAAAAATTTTTGTTGGCCAGCTCAGAACAAACAGTCAACGTAGCGTGTCGCCCTTTTGCATATTTGCCTTGATTTTCATTATTCTCATATTCATTTCGTTTTATTTCTTTCCGGCCTTTAATGGTCCGCGATTTGAGGGAATGATGAAAAATGCTGATAGGCCAAGTTAATATGAATGAATGATGATAAATGCACAGTGTTTTTTTTTCCCTGCTCATAATTAATTTTTACTGTTTCGCTTTTTTTGTTTTGTTCTTTTGTTTGGGCCTAAAGTGCCCATTAATGGCATGAGTGTCACGTTTTTCCAGGCTAAAACAGCAGCTTACTGGCGCGTTGGGTCAAACAGATACGAACGGAATCAACAGGTGTGCAGATTTTATCAATAAAATCAAGCTAAAACATGTGATTTTGATTGTGAAAATAGCACGAAAAAATGGGTCTATAAATGTGATAGGAAATTGTTGGATTTTAGGCTTAACAGGAGGTAAATTTTATAAACTTTATGGTAGAAAGATTTCATTTTCCAAGCAAGTAATACTAACAATGGTATGAAAATTATATTCCTGGTAAGTAATTGCAGATATTTAATGGGAAAAATGATAAGCCTAGTGCAGTTTTATCACCTTATTTATGTGAAAGATATGCAACGCAGCTTCATTCATCATTAAAAAATATTGAATTTCAAACTTAGAAGCTTTGTTAAGCAAAAACGCATGTAAACTTTTCTACATTTACGAAATCTTTCAAACAAAAATCATATCATAATGTTGCCTAACTTACGTTTAGCATGTAAACACCTTTTCTTCACCTCTTCTAAATGATATCTTTCCCGTTCCATCTGTTATTTCTTTATAAGACCAATTGCAAGCCATTTTTTCCGCCAAAAGCCCACACCTAACCCCCTTTTACCACTTCCCGAAATGGGATTCACACCTCAATAACCATCAGCCGCCATCGGCTGTCATAGTTTCGCCTTGAGAACTACCAAACTAGCAAAACTGGCAAATGCAAAAGACCAGGTGAGTGTGACAGAGTTATAGAGTTGGATGCGAGCACGTCTACCTGGTCGGTCGTTCAAGTGCGGCAATCTGAGCGTGACGAATAATGATTTTACACCGCTCCAAGGAATTCTCAGATGGTATATATGCTATATGCTATTATATATATGCCATATATATATATATATATATAATCGAAAGGCTGAACTTTAGAGTAGAATTTTTCTCCTTTTGAGAAGACAGACAACACCCAGGGTAAAAATGCTAAACGAAAAGTGTGTGTGCGAGGAGTCTCTGTGCCCCTCTGAACGGATGAATTTGAAAATTTGCATTTAGTTGGCTTATTGAGTTTGCATCTGTGTATCTGTCGTGTTCGCAGCTTCTTTTTAAAAGCAACTCCAACGACTAATTTCATTTGGCTGCAGTTTTGCCCGAAAGCAAAAAGAGGCGTCATTGAAAGATGAAAGCCGGCTGGAGGGGGTTGGGTGGGGTGGCTACACAGGGAAAATACTAGACCAATTGGAATTCTATTATTTCTATTATTTTTAATAGGCAAAATTGTTCAAGTCACGGCATTGGGATGATTATAGAGTTGCATTCTATGGGACTGAACAGAACTTAGGATACAAAACTAAGGTTTTCATTATTGTTGCCATTTATTTAATAGTTTATATCTTGAATTTTTAATGATTAAAGTTTTTAAAAGTTCATTGATATTTATAGTTCATAAAATATAAGTTTAACTTTGTTAAGATTGGATGTTAAAGGAAGACTTGCTGAAAGCAAAGCGTTATTATATAGAAAAAGTATAGAAAGTGCACTTCCCACATTTACATAATTACTACTTTTGATCTATATAATCCTATTCTCTTAAGTGCCATATAAAAGACCTTTTGGGCCAAAACACCATCTTATTTCTTAGCCAATTTCAAAGATATTTTTTCTCTGCGTGTACATGTAATATGGGCACTTGGGCAGCAGCACTTTTGGGCCACTTGTTTCTCGAAATTGAAAACCATGAGGCGCATTTAAAAAGATGAAGTGACAACTGGCATACTGATGACGACACACAGGAGAAGGGGTCGCGGGTAGTAGAAGGGAATATGGGTCCAAAGAAGATGAGCAGTGCGCGGAGGGAGGGGTAATGTTGCAGAAGGGGAAGCCGTAAGTGTGTGTGTGTGTGTGTGAGGAGCGTATAAATATAACAAGTGCCAAGTGAAATATGTACATAAATAAGCCAGCGCTGAGATATGTGCGGCAGATGCAGATACAGTGGTCATTCGTCTAAGGAGATACTTTTAAAAGAGTTTCTAATACTTTTTAGAGTTGATAATATTTAAAAAAAAAGGTATTATATAAACATTAGGATTAGGAAAGTCATATTTAGAAAAGAAATAAAAAAGAAATTATAAAATAAATCAGAAAATCATAAATTATTTTAAATTACCTACAAAAATAAGAACAAAAATCATACCTTTTTAAGACTATTTTTTATATGTAATTATTCCTTGAAAATCAGTAATATTCGAGGACCTACTGTATCCACTTTTGTCTATTATCGCCATTTTTGTGTCTGTTTCTACCGCTGTGTTTTTGCATTTTGCATTTTGCATTTTGCATTTTGCATTTCTGCACTTCCAGCAGCTGCGACTAATTGTTGAAAGAAAAAAATGTATTAAATAAAAAAAAAAAGGAAAAGGGGAAAATAATAGAGATGGGGCACGAAGAAGGGAAAAGAGAGTGGAAACAAAAGGAGGCAGGATGCGAAGGACTTGTTCGCGCTGACTGCGAAAAGTGCAACAAACTTTGACAAAATAAAACGAAAATCCCGCCCAAAGGTAGGGCAGGGGCGTGGCCAAAGGGCGGCGAACAAATGAAGCGCCCCTTTTTGCAACTTCAAATCGCAAAACCCACACAAATACACACTCTGACAACCGCAGCTGGAGATTCCCATACACACATGTAAAAAAAAAAGCGCGAGTTGCAAAAAATAAGGAGGAGGAAAAAAACTGCATTGAAATTGAAGCACTCTCATTAGGAAGAAGAAGAAGAATAAGTTGCAGCAGGAACCAGAAGTAAAAGAAGAAGCAAATGAGGAGATGAGAAAGAAGTTGAAACCGCAGCAAAAATAATGCCAAGTTTTCGATAACGTTGGCAAAAAAAAAAAGGAATGGAAAAACTTTAACTGGTAATAGAGAGTGCAACAAATTAAATGCATTAAATGTAATCACTTTAGAAAAAGTTAAAAAATAAAATATAAGCCTAACTTATTTGAATATATAAAAAGACTAACGTTTAAGTTGGCTTTTCATCACAATCCATGTGTGAATATCTTTTCTATTTGTTATTTTAAATGTTTTATGTTGACAGAAAAAATGTAGAAAAGTATGAATGCAAAAGACATAAGCACTTGATAAGATTTTAATATTTAATATTTACAAATGAAATGATAGTGAAAAAATGTTCCAGTTCTTAATAAGGTTTAAAAATACTAAAGTTGTAAGGTAAGGGTAATATACTTATTAAGAAAGCTGATACATTAAGTTCTAGATTACTAGAAAATAAATGAATTTTTAGAAACTATATGATAAGGCCACGTATGTGACGAAACAAAAACCATAGGAACTTCATCAACATTGTTGGAGATAAGTTCTTTCGAAAAGTTAATAGTAAGCCGGAATATTTAATCTTGCTAAGGGTAGATTTTCATTAATCAAATCAAAGTAAATTGATTAAGCAAAACCGAAAAGATGAACTTCATATGATCCAATAAGTAGTGGTAAACAAATATAAATTTGACACGTATGTGATGAAAAGAGCACCAAAAAAAAGGCGCTAAAAACCCAAAACTAGTAATCTAAGAAAGAGAACTCTTTTAAATTTTCCCAAAATATGTTTAATTAAGCGGTACTTACTTGAATTGTTGTTGCATCGGTGGATTCCTCACCAATCGTTGCTATCAGTGTGAGGCAGCAACAACAGCAACGACAACCGCTCTCCCCTCTTTGACGCACTACGCCTCCTGTTGTTGTTGCTGTCTTGGTTTACCAAAGGAGTTGATGTATTTTTGTTGTTGCTGCTGTTTCTCGTTTTATTGTTGTTTGCACTTGTTGTATTTTCGTCACACAAACAAACAAATAAACACACACGCACACAATGTTGCACGTTGCGTGCGCTCTTCTTCTTACTTGTCGTCCCTTGCCGCGCCGCTCTTCTTCTTAAGCCCGCCTTTTTGGCCAGAAGTGGATGAAGAATCGTAAGGAAAATTGAAGCGGGCCACACGATTTAGTCACGTCACCGTTCACTCGTTGTTTTTAAAGTTTTGTTTGCAAAATAATATTTGCAAACGAATGACTTGCACTTTTCCGCGACCACGTCTGACTTCCGTGCCGTTTAGGAGAAGACTGGTGTAACCAGAGAGTGATGGTCTAGATATACCCTCTCTCAAGAAAAAATTACCTAAGAAATACTACGAGAGAACAGATTCTCTGATGGCATATTGATGATTTGCCCAGCTGGTCACACTGAAATTACCATAAGCAGTGACATTTAGCAAATACATACTCCCAATAGCCGTGGAATTTAGCGAAGACACAAGCAAAGCCTGGCTAAACTGCTTTCTTCGTCTGGTCACACTAAATTTATCGCGCACCATGGACACTTAGCGAAGACACCTTTTAAAATGGAGGGCGTAGTAAGTACACAATCCATGTTTAGCAGGTGCGCTCTTTTAACATAGCCAACACAGCGTCACCACGTGGGAGGTCTTCAAACTAAGTATGGCGCGTTAAAAATTTTCAAATTGATAAGTTTCTTTTGTCTCCGCACTGGAGGCGCCACAGTATATTGATAATAAGGCCTTGTATAATATTGAATAAATATATTTTTATACATATTTTTCAACTTTTAAAACATTTCTAACACATATATACTGTTTATTAAGAAAAATAACTTCTTTCAGAATTTAAATTCTTCTCAACACAACCAATATACCCCATAAAAAGCATGTAATAGGTATAAAACTGCTGCTAATCTTTGATATAAATATATACATTTTCTGATAACTGTGATATCTGGCTGAGTTTTACGACTTGCCCCAAATCGAGTATTTGTTTAGTCAGAAGGCGAGTGCAAATGGTTAATTATGCTATAAGTAGACGCAAATTTATGGCCATAAATCAATCGATTGTTGCTAATTGATAACCGATATGATAACACGCATGTAGTACAAAATCCCCACATCCGCGTTAGCTCGAAATTTCCATGACATCCGCGGGGAGCTACTATTATTATCTCAAAAATTCTTAATGAATGGGGGACTTTTTTTGTTTAAGTTGAGAGCTAGATTAAATTATGTCAAAATGGTAATAAAATTTATTCTTTGGGTACAAAAAAAAATTAATTTACAAAAAAAAACTGATAAACCCATTCGTAAGGTCCCTTTTAGATCCTCACCAGAACCTCGTAGTTCTCCAGACGCACCTCCTCGCCGCCAAACGGTATGTAAATGCAGCCGTGCGAGGGATGGATCTTGCCCACACTCAGACTGTCGCAGTAGATGGCCCTGCCAACGTAGAGGGGTTCCCCATCCACATTTGGACCGGAGGATAGAGCATTGGGAGCCACGTTACCATGAGATGCTGGGACCCAACGGAAACCCGATCCGGTTAAGACTTGGACATCGGTCAGTTCGTGTTCTGCCTGGGCATAGGCGGCATAAGCTTTGCCCTTGGCCGGCACCACTTTAGCGGGCAGAAGGTCTCCATTGCGGAATACCCTGCCCACGTAGATGGTATCACCATTGGAATCGTGTCCAGCAACCAGTGCACCATCCGGAATATTAGTGGCCGTGGTGTCGATCCAACGTTCCGGCTGGCTGAGCACCTCGTAGGCGAAGATTTTCACCTCATCGGAATCGTAGGGAATGTACAGGCATCCGTGGGAGGGATGGACTTTACCCATGGTCAAGCTACCGGCATGATAGCCCCTGCCCGCGTAGAGATACTCTCCATCCACATTCTTTCCCACTTTAACGGCACCCTGAGGCACCTCTCCATTCTCTGCCGGCAGCCATTCGTAGTTGTAGCCAGAGAGTACCTCATAGTTTTCCAATTCGTGCTCCTGTCGCGCATACGCCACGTAGGCCTTGCCCTTGTTGGGAATCACCTTGGCCGGCAGCATGTCGTTGTGGAAGAAGGCGCGACCCACAAAGATGGTGTCCCCATCCGAATCGTGACCAGCCACCACGGCATTTGGCGGTACACTGCCATTGCTAAAGTGCATCCATCTGTGATCTAATGAGTGATAGAGAAAGTAAAGGGTTAATAAATAGTTAAAAGGTGGTTAAACTGTTAGTTTATATATGAACTAAAAGATTTAACATAATAATTATGGCATCTTTAGGTTCATTTGATTACCCGTCATTTTCCTGTCCGTTCTCTAGCAGCTCCGACTTTCGACTGAAGAAGGTGGTCGGTTTAATGGCCTTTCCGTGTTTCCGACCGCTGTGTTTGATAGGTCTTATCAGGTACATATACGCCCTGATAAGGGAACCAACCTTTGGTGACTCAAATCTTGTAAAAAAATTTTGTGAAATTTCTTAATAATCAGACAATTCAGAGGAAATAGGGCTTACCATTTGCAAAAAGAAAAGGTAAAGGGTTAAATACAGTAGGTACTAAAGAGTTGGTCCAGGAAATGGTAAAGATACTGGTTTATATATTTATACTAATATTTTTTAAATTATGGACATTTATATTTAATATACATAGTTATTTTCCCTGTACTCAGTTTACTAAGTAATTTTGTTACTTTATTTTATATGCCACCTTTGGAGTTCTCCTCAAATCCACCCAATGGTCCATGCCCCATTCGATTGTTGGGAAATCGCTTGATCCTTTGTTTATTTGCCGCATTGGAGTTTCTTGCATCCGCTTTTCCGCATTTCCACTCGTCCACTCGCCCACGCACTTCACTTATTTAGTGGTCGCTGGCTTTGCATTTCGTTTTACTTCTGTTTTCCCAGCATTGTTGCCTTTCAATGATTTTTCTTGTTTTCCCTTTCAAGTGGATCTCAGCTTTTTTGTTTGCTTTTTCGCCCATTTACAACTATTTGAACGAGGGAAAAACCGTGGAAAGCTGGGTGGAAAAAGTTACCCGGGTTGGCAGGTGGTGGGTGGATGAAATTGCTGTACAAGGTTTGCACCTGTTTACAGTGGCTTGCAAATTCCAAAGGGACGGGGCGAGGGGTTTATTAAGCTTTGAGGAGGGATCTCCCCGATTTTCCTACAATTCACCTTCAGTTTTCCTTTTTCCCTTCAAGCAAACCAATTAACCTGAGATAAGTCAAACTTGGCTTAAACTTGTTAAATAAACAGCATCAGCGCGGAGATTCGCAAAAATGTTGCAGATTATAAATGCTCGTATTTTTGTTATACTTTCTTAACATTTTAGGAAAAGTTTTCTTTTGGCTTTCTTAGATTTGGTTATTAATATCCATAATATACATTATATTTCTCGTTTATTGTTTATTTATTTATTTCTCTAATTATTTTTCTCTATTTTTATTATATTAATCAACTATCCTTCGCCAATCGATATTATTGAATATTAATTACTATTTTAAATAATTTAACGGCTTTCGGCCAAAGAGAGGACAAATTGAGAGAGGAGAGGCCAAACGAAGATCTATGGCAACTCTCTCGTCAGCCTCTCTCTGGCCTCTGCGCTTAGAACTCTCCCACTAATTGACCAGTCATATTCAGTCGCCTCTCTAAGCCGGTCGCAGCTTTTGTAATTGCATTTGAAAAGTCTTAAGAAGTGTTAAAAAGTGTTAAAAATCGGTCAAATATTGAGCAAATGATGCATAAATAGTGATCGCAGGATTGTGTGTTGTGTTTAAAACAATATATTTTGTTTTAATTGTGAATTTAAATAATTGCAATGCCAAACGGCAAGGGGTGCTCCGCTGGATAAGTGAATGTGTTAGTGTGTATGTGTGGGCATCTGCATGATATACACATATAACGGTATGCATATGCTTACATAAAAACGCCAATTTCTAAGTTTTCTTTTGCAAATTAGGGTAAAACCATTAAATATTCATATAATCCCAATTAGAACCTTTAACAATATGCAAAATCAAAGTCAAAGTGTACCTAAAACATATGTGCATATGTATGTATTTCATTGATATTAACTTCAAAAACACAAATCAAGTCTGTAATTATTAATTAAATTCACGCACAATATCATTGAATATCAATTTCAAGTATGTATAGCAAAATGACGTGCCAAAGAGGAGAGGAAAAGATCTGCGATGCGAAGAAAAGATAAGAACTTTGGCGCAGTTGCGTTTACCGTAATTTTCTTCTTTGCTTTTGCACCGCAAACATTTGTCTTTGTCTTTTCATTCTGAAAGTCACCCATTCAAATATTATTAATGGTTTTAAATGTTGTTGAAAATATGTAGAAATATTACAATAACAGTAATAGCAGGAATGTCTTTTGACTGCTTGTTTAATATATATTTTGTTAATAGTACATCAAGCTTTTGATTTGCGAAATATGTAAATACATATATGTACATATGTGCATATGTTCATACTTATGTATGTGCGTAATACGCACTGCGTTTGTAAATTTACATATGTAAATTGGGAACCTCGAGTATCATGTAAAATCATGGATGGTGGTCCTAAAATATATTTATTTCATTTGATATTCATTTTAAAAGTTGTAAAATATGTAATATAGTTTATGTAATATACATATTTAGAAATTAGAAGAAGGTAAACATTTTTTTTGAGTGCAATAAATCCTAATAACCCTTAAACATTAAATATTATGCAAAAGTGATAACATTTCTTAAATATAAGTATAACAAGTGAAAAAAGTGAACATAAATGTGTGAAAATCTCGTATAAACAAGGAAAATTGAAATGGAAAACGGAACTGCGAAGCTTAATAATTACTGATGTCTACCTTGGATAATATGGAAAGTTAAGGTAAGTGGCTATTTTTTTTTATATTTTTCTATTGATATTTATATTATATAAAAGATATTTTTGGTAGTTAAGAAGTATAGGTCTTTGTCGAAATTGTTTCCGCTTAGTAACGGGAATCTTATAGTCGAGGCAGTGGTCGCTCCTCTTTTTTTATTAAAAGGATTTAAGGAATTTGTCTCGCTCTACCTGTTTCCATTAACTCATTACCTTTTTTGGTCCGTTTTTGTCCCATTTTGTAACCCTTTTATTTTCTCCCCTCATTTCTCTGTTTAAGCAACTTAATTTTGCCTAATACATTTTAATCATTTCCACAGTGCCTCGAACTAAATTCCCTCTTTCATTAACCCCTTGCTGCCCCAGCCCATCTATCTGTCACGCTTTCCGCTCTCGATTCGCATCCGTTCTCCATGGGTCCTCTATTCTGGTTCTCCTTTTCTGGTCGCTTTACTCGTCCTTAATGCACTTTAAAGAATTCCTGATACTAACTACCCTTTAAATATGAAAAATAATTAAACTATTTTACAGTTTTTTAAATTTTACTTTTCTTCAGTTTTCTTTGCTTAAAAATGCATAATTTGCCTAAATCAATTTCATAGAATGGCACTAGGCCTTCTTTTTTCTCAGTGCCTTCTATTGCTGGGCCAGTTGCAGTCGCGGTTTCGCTTTTTGGCCACACAATGCGGCAGTTTTCCAAGGGTTAGCCAGGGGCGTTGGAAGATAGGGGGTTTAGGGTGTAAGGTGCATACCAAAAAAATTTGGGGGCATGGTTCGGGGAGTCAGACGCACACACACACACAGTTACATACATACATACACATATTCGCACTGTCTAGTCGTCGCCGGTCACTCACGTTGGTCTGCGGTTGCGACGAGTCTGGCTTTGGGTTTAGGTTCCTCTCTGCTTCTCTACTATATCGGCTAATGGATGCAGCCCACTCCCTCCCTCTATATGACCCCCAGGAAACACCCATACAACCCCGCCCACGAAAAACTAGAAACATCAACAAACCAAAGCCAACCAAAATGTGGAGCATTCAGTGGATTTAATGGTGCGTTGTCCGGCACTTTAAGATGTTCCAGCTTTAAAATGTTGCTATGGCCGGGGAAGGAGATGAGGAAAGGGAAGCGGGGCGTGAGTGCGAGCACCTAATGGCAGTCATCTGGTAATACGTAATTAGGGGCGGGGTTTCAGCTGCAGCCACAGCTTAAAGTCTCATCAACGAGTCCGGCAATTTCAATTGTTGCCCAGGACTTTTTGCAATTGGCATAACCAATGAGGCGGCGGTTTAAGGGTGGGGGGCTAAAGCGGTTTAGCGGGGTGAGGAGGGGTGTTTAAAGAGAGCTGGAAGGGTGGTTCGGCCTTAAAAACTGAGGGGGCAGTCACTAAACTGCAATGTGTGTGTGTTTTGTGTGTCCCGGGCCCATTTATGATTTGCGAAAAAGTTTCGTGGGCACCGAGGAATGCGGTTTCATTACCAGCCAAGTTCCCCTCAGCTCAGCAACCCCCTCGTTCTGCAACCCTTGCAGGAGGACTAGCTTTCATCCGGCAGCTGGGTGAATTAGTTGCAGGAAGCGGTTAAAGGACACAGCCATCGTAAATCCATGCCCCATAATCGAAAATCGAGTGAATTTCGCAATTTTAAAGCAAATTTAATTTAGTTATTTTTTCTGTTTTATGAATAGCTTTTTAAATTGAAATCTAGTTTTTTCTCAATCAAACTACTATACAGATTATATAAATCTTGGAGTTAACTCAGCAAAGCTGGGGAAAAACTATAGAAATTGTCGTGTACTTAAAAATCAGTGCTGTTTTACTGACTAATCGCTGCTTAAAGGGATAAAATATGCTGTTGCTGCCTTTTTGGAGGATCCACCAATCCGGGCACAAAAGGGAACTTTTAATTATACATCGTCCCGCTGGCCAACATTCTGCTCGACTTCGCTTTTCCGGGCATATCCTGCCAGTTTCCATTTCCATTTCCCGGGCTCATTGCGAAACTTCTCTCAGCTCAAGTTGAAAGGCAAGTGGGTAAAAGTGTGGAGTGGCTTCGTTGGAAAACCGAAGGAGTGGAAAATCGAGGCTGGGGGATATGGCATTTTACAGCTTGATTTCCATTTGCCCATTGAGCTCGCTTTGTTTGTTTGTGCTGCCCCCTCTTAACATTTTCCATTTTCCTACGACTCAACTGGTGGCCATGTACAGAAATAAATAATAAGATTATAGGGCAGGAAAATCAGGGAAATGTTTTATAATTTAAGAGAAAGTTTAACAAGTATTTAGGTTTGATAGAAATGATAATTTATTTTCAATTTGAAATATATCTTCCCCTTCTTAATGGCTTAATATGTTGATTTCCAAGCGAATTTTCTTTCAGTGCCTGCTTTTGCCGCCTGTAATTAGTAGAACTCCTTCATAGCAGATTGGTTGGGCTCAGAGCTTCTCTCCGCCCCGCCTCCGACCCACTTGTTAACCCTTTAACAACATCTATGGCAATAAAAGACAAGTTTATTGCCGCACCCCCATGAATATTTGTCTTTGTAACTGAAGTTTTTGCATCCCAAAGGAGCAATCGCCAGAAATGTGTTTCATTGTTGTTTATTTCTTTCGCAGCTAGTTTGTAGTTCCCATTCCTAGTTCAAAAAAAACAAACAAACAAACAAAAAAGCAGAAAACAAGAACAAAAAGTTAACAAATATAAAAGGGATTAATACAGTTTATGGGAAAGTTTAGGGGTTCGGGTTCAAATTGGGTTCACTTAACCATATGCGACCATATTGAGTGTTTTTTGATTATTTGACACCCCTGAAAACTTGATGCCCTCCCTTTATGTTTAACTAGATGTTTGGTAAACTTAGTTATTTATAACTTTTATGTATGGCAAATATTTATTATAATTGAAACTTTTATAAAGTTTAAGTTTCCTTTCCCGTTTTAAATATTTTCTATTGTCTTTAAGCATTTCAAGCTCAATATTTTATAGTTTTCAAGCCAAATAAGATTTGTTAAATATATGAAAAAAAATCTTAAAGTAAAAACCAAGAAATTTTCGCTTGGAAAAACTCCTCGTTTAAAGCTGACCACTCAGTTCGTCATCGAAATTCGAGGTGGGTGGCATATCCTTGACATCCGCCTTTACGGTGTATTCCTTCTCGTTGATGTTGTAGTATATGTTGAAGTACCTTCCTGACTGGATCCTCATGGCAAAGTAGCCACTCTGGCCAAGATCCTTGGCGGTGCGTTGGTACATCACATGTCCATTGCTCAAAATTACTCGTACCTCCTTCGAGCCATCATCATTTTTGCGGGCATTCTGTCGCAGGATTTGAACCAACTGTGTTCTCAGTGGATTGGTACTGGGCTTCAGTCCTGGCAACTGGATGAGTGGCTCACAGCGGCAGCTCAGCTTTTGGGTTAGCGGACAGGTTGTCTGAGGATTCGGTGATGAACCCGTAAGTTGCCCGGGAGCTGATGTCACTGGAGTTACGGCACCCAGGCCAAGATTACCCAGATTGAGACCACCAAGGGTACCGAATCCACCATTTAGTGAGCCCAATCCCAGGCCACTGATCAAATTGGGCAGACCACCGACCCAGGTTCCGATTATTGGCAGATTCTGGCCAAAATTGGGCAACCAACCGGACGGCGGCTGCTGACTTTGGGCATTCGAATTGGAGGCCACGGGCGTCACCACAGTAATGGGCTGTAGGGGTTGGAGTTGCTGAAGGGGTGGCAGTGGCTGCAGTGGGGGATTCACATTCAAGCCGTCGAAGTAAATGGGATAGTTGCCACTGGATCCGGCTAAGCTAGTTTGGCCACCATTGGAAGTCTGGAAAATGGGAGTTTTTACTTTGATTTTTATATATTTTATCTTATTATTTGTAACTCACCAACTGACGTTTGTCACGGCGTTCCATAGGGTTACTTTCCACGGATTTTTCAGTGGTAGTGACCATGGGTTCCCTAGTAGTTGCTATGGTTGTGGTTAAGGCCAGTCCGATAGCTATTATAGCCATGAAGGTAAAAAAACTCAGCATGTTGGCCATGTTTCTTGGAATTTCTCTTAAAATTTGGTTAAAGAAAAGTTGTTTGAGGTTTGTTGTCTTGCAATTTCTTGAGGAATGTTCTTTATCAGACTTGACTTTGATTCGCTTTGATATGGTTCTCAGACTCGCCACTTCTTATATATGATTTTTGTGGTTGGATATCCTGACTTTTTATGATTACTGATGGAGCAGTTGGTAAAACCAGATCTGCTAAGAATCCAAATGATTTTTAATAAAAATTTAATTGGATAAAAACTGGATTTGCTTAAACGGAATATGGGTCAGCATTTAATAACGGCCATATACTTATTTATATATTCCTGCATCTTCGTTTATGGAACTTAAATGCAATATTAATAAAGGCATATATATAAGTATTTATTAACAAACATAAGATATGCATATCTGCAGGTGTCCATTAGTTTTCCAAAGTTCAGCACTTCATTTGCCAAGCAAATACAAACAATCAGTCATTTACTTTCAGCAGAACTATTTCTCTTCTATTATTTGCCATTTTCCCAATATTAATTGCTTCTGCATTACGCATTCCTAAGCTTTTAAGCTAAAGGCTTTTGTTTCAAGGTATTAGTAGTTATTAACTAGAGGTATTTCCTTTCAAGTTAAAGGCAGTTGGGGGAATTCGATAAATATTAGTATAGTAAGAGATAAAGGCATATATATTCTATGAAAGTAATAAAAATTCTAAAAAATATTTTCCCTAACATTGCTTTATATATAACCGAAAATATGTATAAATTTTTTTGACAAATTGCCTTGGGCTGGCCATGTCCAGCGGCCAAAATCAAATCAAATTAAATTTGTGCCAACAAAAAGAAGAAAAAAAAAGGGAAGTGAATGGAAAAAATAAGGAAACAGGAAATGGTGACAGGGTTGGTGTGAGGGTTTTGGTGAAAATTGTTTCGTTTTCATGGAAATTTCTGTGTAAGATTTTGCAATTTTGTGAAAGCAAAGAAAACGAAAATAAGAAAGAAAAGAACTGAAGTGAAAAGTGAACAAGTTGCCTGACAGCCGTTTGCTGTTGCGGACTCATAAATCAAAAACTTTTTGACAAATTGCACATTAAAGACGCCTTTTGCTTCAATTAAATAGAAATTGAATTAAATTCCAAAGCTGCCTGTCCTTGAAACATACATAAACCAGAATGTAATCAAAATAAGCTAACAAAATGAGTCAAAGTATTAACCGGTTTGTGCTCTTAAAGCTTTAATAATAATACTTAACCATGTCAAATATCTTTTATGACACATGAAAAACGAACCCGAAAATATAAAGCGAGAAGATGATGAACATTCTCTAGCAGATAAACGCAGAAAGTCGTGGGAAAATAACAAGAAATCCAAGTCATCGTGCTGCAAGTGCACCAAGCCATGGAAAATCTCATTATAAATGACATTGTTAAAATTATAAAAAAAGAAAAGGAAAAAAGAGAATGATAGAGAGAAGGAAATAAGGAAAAGCGACAAAGGACATGGGAAACCAAAATGAAAAGGCAAAGCTATATAAATGGAATGATTAAGTTCAATTAAAATGTAAATAAAATCCAAGTTCTAAATGAAAAACAAAAATACTTTCCGTAACTAAACCAATGAACTTCGATCACCTTTTGGGGGAGCAAACAAAATGCGAAACGAATACCCATTAGCACCTTTACGAGCTCAGACACAATGTGGCGATTATAACGATTTTTACAATCCTGCACCTGAGCTCCTTACCTCTCCGCCTTTTGATATATATATATTCATTAACCGATTTTCATCATCTTTTGGCATTACATGATAATTATCATCAGGTCATGATGCAGTTTAACCCTTGAGCGGTGGGGAGGGGTATGTAAAATACATAAAGTTTCTGTGGGTTTGAAATTCTTTTTAATTTTATTTAATTTTCCTGATCAGTAGGTTTTAAATTTGTAGTTTTCTATATTAAAGTGCAACACTGCGTATGAGTAATGTTATTACGTATGCTTAATTATCTGAAATACTTAAAAATATTATAAAATTCGTTCACTTGGAAATTATGTGTTATATGGTATTCCCTTCAATATTTGCTTTCCAAATCATGGTTTTATTCCCTTACACAAGGGTTAAGACCACTTTGACTGTTTATTATTGGCCCTTCTCCAAAGTTGCAGGCTCAAAAGCCAGCTTATTTGCCGTTCTGGCGCATAACGGTATTGTATATATGTTTATATACGTATATATATATATAAATATTCGTGATGTCTAAAGTGCAGCTGACGATGTTGATGATAATGATGATTCAGTCAAGTTGAGCTCAACAAGGCAGAGCAGAGCAGCGAGAGTGCCTTTGATTCGTATAAATACAAGTCCGGACCTTTTGGCAGCGTGCAAAAGGCAAGGAAAAGCGCCCGCAGACATGTCATCAAACAGAATCCGGTTGGAGTTGGTGCTGCTGCAGCTGATGCTGCTGGTGGCCACACTAATCCCACTGCTGCAGGCCAGGACAGTTACGGATCCCGATTCGAATTCAGATCCGGACACCACCACTACCATGGACCCGTATATGGAGCAGCAGCAGCAACTGGAATTGGAGAAGGAACAGGAACAGGAGCAGCAACAGCAGCAGCAGCAGCAGCAGCATCACCAGCACCAGCCAGTTCCAGAGTCCAATGTTCAAGTGGATGGCCAACGCATCGACTGCAAATTGACTTTCGATGCGGCGACAATGGACTCGTTAGGCTGCCGCCACAATGAGGAGGCGTTATCGGATGGTAGGGCGTTGCCTGGTATTGGTAATAAGCCCGAGGAGAAGCCGGTGGAAAATCTGGACTGGCAACGCCACTTGAAGTCCCCGGACAGTCAGCCCATCTATGAATTACAATTGGTTGTTTGGCCCAGTGACATCGAGGATGGTGATGACTTTAGTCCGCCGCTGGCTACCACAACAATGAGAACAACAACAACTACTACTACTTCTACCACCCACAAGCCCACACAAATTGGGACACCTATTGAGCAAATATGGCCATTGTACGAGGATCAATTGGTCGTATTTCCGCAAATGGACTTTGAAGAGGAGAATCTTGATTATTTCTTCGACGAAGTGGCGTCACCGCCTACAACAACGCCTACTACTGGACGACCGGTGACCACTAATCATCCCACAGGCACACCCACTCCTACGCCCATTTATGTTGTGCAAAACTATCACGTTGTGCATCCCAATGGCACCGAGGAATACAAGTCAGTTGGCCCTGAGAATATTAATTAAAATCTGAAAGTATAAAATATTCAAAATTAATCTAATTTTGTTTAGAAGGAATCTTACTCTAAAGTGATATATAGAAATACTTTCATATTTTAATATCTTCCCTAATGGTTATTAATCAAATTTGTATTCCAGATTGGTGATGAGCAATGGCCTGGTGAACTACAAGAAGCTGTACACCAAGCGAGTGGGTGACCAGGTGATCAACGTGCAGGAGGGTTATAACTCAGTGCCTATACCAGGTCCGAGGAACCAAATCCAGACGCAGTACTACATAGCCGACGAGCGGGGCTATAATGTCTATAGAAGTGAGTCTGTCTAGGGTAGCCATCAATAGTGATTGTATATTCCATTCCCCCTCCACTACTCCCCCTCTAGTCGAGCTCCACTATCATCAGCCAGGGTTGCCCAAACATTTGCATTACAAAGCCACAAAAGCGACCAATATGTGACGATGAGCAGGATTTCCAAATGCCGAACACAGTGGTCCTTAATCTATAAAACAAACCTTTTTTTTTTGCATTTTTTTTATAACTTATTTTAGCTTACTTAGTTCTCAATAAATTGTAAAGAAAAGTTGGGCGTAATTTAATTTTAATGCCTTTAAATTAATTTTATTTAAAACTTCCTTGAAAGTAAGAAAATGTTGGGAATTCTTAAGCTGAAAATTGCTTTTAAATTTTATGATTTATTATAATATTAATAATAATATTTTGATAATTTGTGATGTTATTTCTTTTGTTACAAATTCATTAAAAATTATTATTAAATATTATATTATATAAATCGCAGAATAACAAGCCATGTGCTAAACTTTCCCTCATTAAATATTATTCATCAATATTTTAGGCATCAAATTATTTTATTTGCCATTTAGCTGTGTTCTTCCTTTGAAATATTTTTTGTAAACCCCTTAAATTTATTATTTATTTATTTAAATATATATTTTTTCCATTCTCTTTTTGACCAATGTTCACTTTGTTTGCGGCAAACGAATGGCGAAATAAAATGTAATGCCCACAAAATGATTTGCAGTATTTTTTTGTTTGCTTGTCGCTTTTGGTGTTTTGTCTTCTTTTTTAGTTTTATTTTTTGCTGTTTCTGTTGCTTTTGCTATTTGCTGGCAGCTCTGATCTGTCTGTGTTTTGTTGTTGTTTCTTGCACTATTTTTATTTTGCCAGATTTTACAAACATTGAGTGTTGTTTTTGTTGCCCTGCCTGATTCTTATTCTATTTGCTGTTGCTTTCTCAATCGCAGTGCTGCTGATTGCCATCTTTGGTTGCTGTTGATGCACTGCGAGAAATTTTTATAGTATTTTAAAGGGTAAACTCTGAGCTTCACATTCTAGGAAGCTTTCTTAACAATAATCCTTATTCTCAAATATTTTAAATTATTTTTAAATCTTTTTTACACTTATCATATATATATTATCAATCTCTTTCTTCTCTAAACTAACTTTAAAAATAGTTGAAATTTTTGTAAATTCTTGCAGTGCACTTTTTGTTTTCTCACTTGGAAACCCCTGGGCAGTTGTGGGTTAAGGGCATGGGTTAGGATGATGCTGATGATGCCATTTAGATGCATATCAAAGTATTTCACTTTTGCCCAATCCTTTTGCCAGTTTTGCATATGTATTTATTTATTTATTTATTTACTTTTTGCCTTTTGATGCTGCTGCTGCCGCTGCTGCTGCTGCTAGCAATGTCTTTGTTGTTTCTTTCAATTGTAGTTTATGGCTTTTCTTTCCCTCGATTTTCTCTTTCCCCCCAACCTCTTCGAATTTTCCCTGTTTGTTGTTTATGCCGCAAAGTTTTCTTGGTCCTTGGGCGTCAGCCTGTTGGCAGCTGTGCAAAGTTTTTTTTTTTTTTTTTTGGCTCTTGGCTTATGATTATTTAAATTCATGTCCGACCTTACTTTATAAGCTTGCCCTCGTTACTTCCAATGATTTCCACTGAATATGTATTTAAAAAGCGTTGATGGGTTGCCTTGGGTTTGGGTTGGGTCTGGGTTTGGGTTTGGGTTTTCCCAAAGGGCTTCAGAGCGGCTGCCCGCCAATTAAATCGAACACGAATTTTCCATTCTTATCAACTGCAACTGCTTCGCCTCATTTACTGTAAATTGAGAAACTATTTTTACTGAGGTTGTCGAGAGGAGTGTGGCTGCTGCGATGTACTTTGTCTATCCTTAACCCATTAAGGATGCTTGTAGGTAATTTTTGGATAGTTTTTAATAATATTTTATATTTGCAAGTTCCTTTTGAACTTTTTTTAAAATATAAAACTTAAACTTAGTCTTATATTTTCCACTTAATTTTAAACATCAAACTTAAAACCATTTTTCTTATTTATTTCAGTTTTAGCACTTAATTGATATCATCCCAGAAAATACCTGCGAATAATGAGCTAACTATTAAAGTTGGTCCGCAAGGGGTTAAATAGCTTGGGGCTTTCCCGCTTTCCCGCTTCCATTTCCCCCATTCTTCTTCTTTTTCTTCTTCAGGTTCTTGTTTCGTTTGGGGTTTATTTTTCAGTTTCCAGCTCGTATATCCGTTCCGTGTCGTCTTGGCCTCGTCGTTCCTTTTACGGCCTTTGTAATTATCACTTTAATGAACTTTGCTAGTTTGATAGCGAACCTCGCCAAAAGGTAGCTCCATCGCAATGCGGCCAATGAGCGAGATAGCTATCCCCCCGGGGTTGGGGGGTAGGAGAGGGTGGGCGATTGCAAGGACGCTACGTGCTTTCTCTTTCCTTTTCTTTTCTTTCATTCTTTTTCGTTCTCCTTGCAGCACAGTTTGTGTGCCTCTGCCTGTAGTTTTTATTAAGGAATAAAATTAGTGAGCGCGTGCCGGGAACGCCAAAAATGCCAGTTGCAGTTCGTCCTTTCGTCTCTCTCGTCCTTCGTTCTCTGCCATTTCCATAGCCCCCTTTGGCCATTCCATCCCCTTGCTTTCTTCCGGGCAAAAGGAAACGGAAGCAATGGCGAAAGTCCCAGGAGCACAGAAAGAAACCAGTTTAATTGGGTGAAATGTCTAACTAATGGTTGGACTTTTGATTTTGGTTTTATTTTTATATTTTTAAGACATAAAACTATGTCACAGCTTGTGGTTTTTTAACTGATATTTACTGGCTTAATATGCTGATAATTTGGTTTAAAAAACATTAAATTAATGCTTACTTTTTGATGTAACTTAATGTTGGATTTTTAAACGGAAAGCATTTGCTTTGCTTTAGCTTTCATTACCTTCACAACTCTAAACAAAGTTGCCAAGCCATGTATAAATGTATATTTTAAGTAATCTATGCATTTCTCTCACTGCATTTCAAGCAGAGTGAGTTTAAGTTGAGGCAGAAACAGTGACTGCAACAGAGGCCGAAAGTTATGCGAAGCGAATGTGCGCAAAATAATGCAAGATAAACGCGCCAATTTCCAGAAGAACCAAAACAACAACAACTTTTCGAAAGGCAGAAGAAAGTGGAGTTAAATTGGGGAAACAGCAAATGTTTAAACACCCAAAAAATAAAAACAATATTGATATTGTGACCATTAAAAAATGATTTAAAAGTGACTGAACTCAAAACTAAAATTAAACCCAAATTATTTATAAATTTTCCTGCAATTTGGAAGGTTTTTAATGGAAGAAATAATTAACGGACGATTACACAAGGATCAGGGCTTAAATCAACCGAATGCAACATTACATCATGGCAACCGAAACATAAAAACCGAAAAAGCCAAAAGTGTGAATGTGCGAAATGGAAAAAGGCCCGGAAAAGCGGTCGAGCAATGAAAATGGCTGTGAAAATACAAATTGAAATGCAGCAAGTCGCCGCCTTCCTTGTCGTGGTTTATTTTCCAGCGCCACGGCAATTAATCATAAAAGCAGATTTTAACACGAGCTGACTTTATGCCATGTATACTACATATATGTATGGTAGATATATATATGGATATATGGATATATGGATGGTCATTCCTTCGGCTCGAAATCCATGAAATATGCAAAATATCTTGTAATGTGTTTATCAATGTGTGCTGCGGATGGCCATGGAACATGGATCTGGCTATGTTCCGGATTCGAGGACTCACTTCCAGACGTGGAGGCCCATGCCCTACCCTTTCCATCGAATAAATTCATTGAATTAACAAATAGCTTCGTGTTCATTTTAAAACAAAAAGACGAGTTGACAAAAAACTGCCTGTTGGTGCGGTAAAAAGTGTGCATTTTTATTTGAAATGTTTTTTGTGGGAACGTCATCAATATATGTATATATTATTAAGCTACGACTAACCTGGATATTCGGGTTGCTCGCTCGCAATATATACTCTTAGTGGATTTTCGTTAAAAATTTAAATAAATTCCACAGTTGTTTTGCGGCTGGCAAATTCTCTTCGCCGGTTTTTTTTGATAACCATTTTTTTTTTTTTGCTTTCGGCTAAAGCGAAAATAATTGGCGAATCTTTATTTAATATATTCTTGAAATTGCTTGTACGAATTGGGTTTAATGAGTACCTCTCTTAATTATGTTGACAAGCAGGAATTTGTGGCGTTTTTTTTTGAATATTTATAAGGGCATTTGTGGGTTAATTAAGTGGCAGGTTAAGTGATCGATTAATGGTATTTAATGATATGATGGTGTATTATATTAGTTTTAAAATAAGAAAGGGGGAGCTATACTTAAGCAGTAGAAGTACTAGTATGTTAATAACTTTAAGTAAGTTAGTAAAGTTAAGTAGTTGCTTTAAATGTAAGCTTAGCAAGTCTGTATTTATAGGAAACCTTCTATAAACCACATTTTCTCTACCATCCAACTAGCCCATAATACCCCAAAATAAGCAACCATAAACCGGCGAACACGAATTCAATTTGGAATGTTAATTCCCTGTCAGAAATTCGCCCTCAATGCCTGATGAATTTAATCCGGTCCAATAAGGTAATTCCACTTACTAAAGCTAAATGGGGAAAAAAAATGTAAAAAATGTAGAATTGTGCGAGGTTGGACGACGAAGTTCATAGCATAATTTGCGGCGCGCATGTTAAAATAATGAATTTCCGCTTGCATAAACAAAGGAGTGCGGGAAAGGAGGTGAAGGGAGTTAGTTAGAGTGGAGACAGGATCTTTGGGGACAACTTGTGCCTGGCAATTTCATTAGAGGTGTAAAGTAACAAAAAAAAGAAAAAGGCAAATTCCCACGAAGAAATGCAATTTGCTTGCACTTCATAATTGCCTCAGGGATGCAGGATGTTCTGGAAAATGGGTTTTCCTTTCTCTTTGCCAAATGATTGCATTGCATTTGTCAGGCTCGTTATGTGTTTTCCAGCAATGGAAAATACTTTTGATTAGGGAGTTTTTCTTGGCCACATTTTCGTTTTTAATGAACCCTTTTCTGGTTCATTTGACTCCGCTAAGCCAGCCCTATGATAATTTCGTTTCCTCGTTTTGGTTGTGCTTTCTTTTTTCTTCTTCTGTTTTCATTTTAGCTTTTTCTGATGGTTAACTGGCAGGACGCCGCGTGTCCTGTGTCCGGTTTGTCCTTATTTTATTTTTTTTTTGGTGTGTTTGCAGAATCCGCCTGCCTTTTGCTGCGGTCGCTGATGAACTGCACACATCACCCGGCATGCCACGGGCACCCACTGGCAAACAACAGCAATGTCCTTTTAGCACATCCTGCCCACTCGCCCGGTCCTGGCACACACCTGCCATGTGTCCCGTGCCCTTTTGGGACACCTGGCGGGTGAAGGGGGTATGTACTCACCCCGCTAAACGCGACATTCGCGCTGCTTAAAAGCCATTTTTGCATTTTATATTTAATTTTTTTCGCCATCCTTTTTAGCCGCCACCGCCGCCGCCGCCCGCCCTCTCAACGGGTGTGCCACAATGCTTATCCCTTTTTTTATACCCTCTAAAAATGGAAGGTAATCAATGTCTAGCAGGGGTTTTGGTTTCGGAAGTACAGTTTCTTCTTATATTTAATGATTTTTAAAATTATTATTATAGTGTTTTTTAATCTTTATTTTAAAATGTTAACAAAACAGTCTAGTTAAGTCCTTAAAAATGTATAGAAGACTCCATCGATCACCGAATAATCTGTAAATTAGTAACTTTATTTAAGGGTATTCTCCGCTTTGGCTAGGCCAAGTTAATGTTGGTCCTTGCTCATTTTTTGATGTCCTTTCCACCTCTGTTTATTCTTCATCCTTTGGCTTTGGTTTACATATATTTTTTGTCGCTGTTTTCGCTGTTTGTTGCTGTTACCGCAGCATGCAAACATTTTGTAGCCGTTTCCTGGGGAACGACAGGGGGCGGGGGGAGGACCAGAGAAGAAGGTGGGCCCATGTCCTAGTTAAACTTTGCCTGCTTTGTCACATTTGCAATATTTATTGCCTTTTGATTATATTTCAGCCCAAGCAGGAAAAAACAAAGTGAAAGGCATTTAAGATTTTTCGAGTGATGTGAATTTAATGGAAAATCAGTGAGGGAAATATATATGGCATTGACATTGAAATGATGACGAAAAAGGGGTTTTGAAATTTTGTTTTAAAGTCTTTAATCGAATCAAAGTTGTTGAAGAAATTCTTCTGCTCGTTTTTCCCCCCTTTTTTTTGCTTTACTTTTTTTCCATTACTAAGTTGGGTGGATTGTTCATCTCTTTAATAAGCGTCAAAGTTAACAAAGTTGCAACTTAACTTTGGCTTTATTCCTTTCGCATTTTCCATTCCATTGCCCCTTGGCCCACAATTCACTACTTTTTTCTGCCCTCCTTTCTGCCCAGGATGAGAAGATTTGTAAAGTTTCATTGATAATTTTAACGACTCCCAGCTACATGTGTCCGTTCGTTGTTCGTTGTTCGTTGGAAGAAAAGTCGAAAAGTCGAAAAGTCCTGGGAGTTCTGGTGCGGATTTCCAGGCAGATTGCCGGTTCGTGTTGAACTGCAAAGGCGCTTTAAGTACTTCTCGGAAAGTTGGTTTTATTGTGTTTTTCTCGTACAATAATTCACAAACTGAGCAATCGCCGCTGCAGTAATGCTGGAAGGGAAAGACTCTAATTACTGGGGATTCTAAGTAAAGTCACTTGAAGTTTACAGGAATTCAAATGGGATTAAGTTACTTGGTTTAGAAGGAGATTGCCTTGTACTCTCTTTAGGTGGGTTTAGTTTTGTATGTCGCAGAAGTTTCTATTATTAAAATATATCCAAAAAAGCCTTTTTCTAAGTTTTAAGAAGTTTTCTCAAACAAATCAAAGCTTCTTCAACGTAAAAACAGTTTTTTTTCGTACAAATCTTCTTTAAATTTTCCTTTGAATTATATCAAAAATTCTTATAAAATACAGATATATATTTACCTCTAACCGAGAGCATCTAGTTATTTACTAACCCCTCTGATTTTCCTCTTTTCATTTTTATTTTTCCCAAGTTTTGTGGTCCTTTTTTTTCTTTGGATTTCTATCTTGAGCTGAGCTTCTTAATGCGAACAGTGGCAAGCCATCGAGTCAAGTGTCGAAGGCCACGAAGGCCACGCAAGCCACCTGCCCCACCACCGCCTTCTATTTTAACCATTTCCACCCAAGTTCTCAGCCCCCCCTTTTTCCAACCGTCTTTTCTTTGGCTTACCAAAACCGCGAGCCAAGTATTCCTTTCATTGCAGCCAAAAGCTTGAGCTTCTGCAATTTCCTCTTTTTTTTAATCCAATTTTATTCTTTCATTAGCAAAATATTCTCCGATTTAAGGCATTCATTGTCTTTCTTGCTAACTTTTTGATATTTTTTGGGTTTTTTAATCGTTGTTCTTATGCAACACTTGAGTTAATCTGATTTGAAATCAATTTCAGTTTTATGAGCACACAAATCATGCTTTATTTTTGAGGGCCTGCAATTAAGCTGGTACATTGCAATCCGATCTCAAGATGATTTTTAATGGCCTTTTATGTTTTATGGCTTAATAGTCGGTCGGTTGGCCCGAAAAAAAAAGGTGCCAGTTGGATTAATTCTGCAAGTCAGCCTGCCAGTCGAGCCGAGCGTTGAACTCGTTTCCCAGGTATCCTGTCGGCACTTAATAAATTTATGATGAACCTTCACACACTCTCGAGAGCTCTGAGCTGTGAGCTGCGAGCTGCGAGCTTCGGATTCCACTTCCATTTCATTCCTTTTCGCAGCCTTCCATTTCATTTCACTTTGTTCCTGCAGTGGAAGAAAAGTTTGCTATTAAATGCTATAAAAAGGAGATTTTACTACATATTTTATAAACAAATATTAATCAAAGTTAACAGTTTTAATCACTTTTATTGAAATCCAAAGTTTCCCACGCCCAATTTCTTTTTTATTCGCTGATTAAAGGCAACTCTTTGAAATTATAAACACATTTCCTTCTTTAACAGCCAAAAGTTGTAAACGAAATTGTTATTCTCTTTTTATGGTTATTTGTATTTTTAACTTCTTATGACTTTGTACTTAATCCAATATCATGGCTGCCCAGATTATCTTTTTATGAACAAGAAGAACTAGCTATATATTAATTAATTTTTTAAATTTTTAATTTTTAATTTGATTTTTCTTTCTGTGTTTTTGGTTTGGTTTCGTTTTCGTTTCTTAATTGCCCTCGGCCCGAGAACCTCGCCAAAAATGTGTTAAAAATGCAAAAATATGGTCAGATATATATATATATATATATATATATATATATATATATGAACCCCAGGGTGGCGAGGGGTTGCCCTGCACTTGTATGTTTTATTGCCCGAAACGCTTTCTGGTAAATTTATGGCCAAATTGTCGGCGACTTTCGAAAAAATCGCGAAATCTTACCAACCAAAAGACAAAAACAACAACAAACAAGGGGAGGCAGAGGGGCGTGGTCCATAAAAAAGCCAAAAAACAGCTACAAACAACTCGAAACATCTTCAATAATAAATTCATAATTTTCTCTGCTTTGCCTTAATAAATTTTTATTATTTTTTAATTCCATTTCATTGAACACAAAAAAAAAAGTATAATAATAATATAATACGAGTAGTCGAGGGGATACAGAAAATACTACAAAAAAAAAAAGAAGGAAACGATGATAATAATGAGGATGGTTTGCAATTACTGGGATCTCAGTAGCGGCCTCTGCGATTCGCCGTCCCCGCTCCTCGGGGCGTTGTCGACGTCGTCGTCGTCGTGGTTGTTCCATGGGACTCCAACTGGGATGAGGATTGGGTTTGAGTACGGGAACCGAAGCTGGACATCGTCTCGCTGGCCATGGGCAGCTCAATGGAACGCGGTAGGTCGGGATACACTTGCGGCGTGATCGCTGTGGGCGGGAAGAAAAATCGAAATGTAATTTAATATAAACCAGATTCGGATACTGAGAGGTGGCTATCTTTGGGCTAGTTAATCGGTGGGTGTCTGCGTGTCTTGTTAATTTAATGCTGAAGGAGCCTTGTTAATGGGCAGCTCGTTAACATTAATCATGTGAGTTGTGGTCAATATAGACCATGATTACTGTGTAGGGGTTAAGGTTGAAGTTCTTAAGTTAGGCTCCTAAGATTTCTTGTTAAGTTCTAATATAAATTTAAACTTAAACTTACACTGATTTTGCCTATAACCAAACTGATCAGCATTATAGAAGACGGTGATATATCTGCCGTCGGTCATCCGATAAGCATAGTAGCCTACAACCATTAGAGTTTTCACATCATTGATCTTGGCAAAATAGCCGCGTTCGTAACGCGTCGTTCCATCATCCAATTCGAAGCGATACTCGTAGCTTCCATCGGGATATCGGTTATCGAAGCGATCCACTAATCTTACACTTCGTTCCGTTTCTTTTTCCCTTTCATTTTCCTTGATATGCTGGGCGGAAATGAGGGCCGAACTTAGTAGGAAAATGGAGATCAGGATTAGGCCGGAAGTGGACATTTTCGAAGCGGATGTGCGTGATGATGATATGTGGAAGATGTGTGGAGATTAATGGATGGGGAGGTTGGAGGTATGATATTGTGTGCTGTCGCGTGTTGTTTTGTTAACAGTTTAATTCGGAAACAGTGTAACTTTGGCTTTTTATAGTCGCCAAGTCGAGGTGGCAGCGACGCGAGCAGAGCAGTCGACAGCGACTGAAACGAAGCTCAAGATCTTCCAGCCTGAGCGGGATATCCGAAAGGGTAACTGAGAGCTGAAATACACAGCTAGAAATGTGGGGAATATCTTTCTCAAGAAGTTGCTAAAGCAATACAGTCTTTATGGGCTTAAAAGGGGATATATCTATGATCCTTTATGTAAGAAGTATCCTCTTTTATCTTTCTAAAAGTATATATAAGATCGCCCTATGTATGCACATATTTTGTATTTCCCAAACTCCACACATTTTCCCTCAGTGCAGTGTACAACTCTCTGAGCCATTGCCGTCAAAAATTCTCAACGCTTAATCATACGAAAAAAATCTTAATTTCATCTACTTACACACATGCTTATCGGTGTGCCCAGCTCAATGGGTTAACACACAGAGAGAGAGAGAGAGAGAGAGAGGGGGTTAAGACAGGGCGGTACAGGGGCTGGACAGGTTGCTAACTGGGCAATTTGGTTGCGCCTCTTTTGTGTGTTTGCTTTTGGTGCTGTTCGCACGGCCGCCAAATTGCCCACAATGGGTTAACAGAGGGGGTTTTGTGCTGCATTTGGGGGGTTAAGGGGGCTATAGTGGGTGGCAGCAGGGCATGAAGCTAAGCAATCACATTTGGAAACTGATACAGCAGACATAATCGATTTGCAGCCAATTGATGGATGGCCAGGGAATCGCCACAAACTGTCTTTAGTTCAGCTAAGTTCGGTGATGGTGATTTACTAGCTAATAGATAATGTTAACTAACTATTAAAGTGTTTAATTTTTGTGGTTAATATGTTGATATATATATGTGTGTGATGTAGTCCAAAAAGGGTTTAAAATAGAGCAGAAGAAGGAGGACAGCTAAGACTGTTAATTTACCAGAAAAGGAACTTAGGTAAAGGTAAATACATATTAGTGGATAAACTAATAATAAGTAGCTTTCAAAAACCTTAAGTACATTTTTAGAATGCAATCATGTAGGGGAAAATAAGTCATAAAGAGCTCAATTCAAACTGAAATCGATTTATAATGGAATGTGGTTTTCATCCGCTTAAACCACGGTGCCGGGGCAGTAGCTAAAAATACGAGTACAACGATTCTTGCACCCTACAATTTGGCCAGCCAATACGTGCCGCCTGTCATCGTTACACCAAGCGGCAGAGATGCAACATCAGGGACAAGGAGTATGGCTCAAAGGAGGAGAATGAAGAGGAGGCCAACGAGGCAAGCGTCCTGTGGCCAATTAGGGCTAATTTATGATTTCAATCATTTCTTAATTGCATTTAATGTGCAGCGATTTAGCGAACACAGGGAACTTGGGATCTCAGTTTGAGGGAGGAGTAAGGAGGGAGGAGGGAGGAGCAGGGGCAAGAGAGCTTGGGGGCCACTTGGTCAGTCGGCCAAAGTTAATGATGTGCAATTGAGCCAGGGACTCTCAGGGACAGGGCAAAACTTATCGGTTAGTGCTGCTCGGGGGCAGCTGTCAATATGTCGACACGAACTTATCGCCATTTAATTAATTTAAGCCACACCTCAAAGGTCATGCCAATGCATTAAAAGTTATCAATTTAAAAAACGAAAACAGATAGCATTTATGAATTTATTATGGATTTTTGTGGCATCTGGATGAGATTTATGGCCAAGTCACAGTGACAGAACGGTGACAATCGCAGTCACAGTCGCTCACTCGCTGGCTAAGTCAGTCACGCACTCGGTAAGTCACTCTGTCAGTTTGTCACTCTCTCAGTCTGTCAGTCTGTCAGCCTGTTTTTGGGGGCCAAAAAGGCGCGCTAAACTTGCCAAAGTGGCAACAGCAACATCAGCACGCCAGCAGCATCTGCAGCGGCAACATCAGCAACATCAGGCAACACCAGGCAGGCACTTCCTTCATCCTGCCGTAAACTGATTTATTTATAAACGTATTTTATCTCTGTGGCTGTGACAAAGCATTCATTTCACATTCTGGCCAGGCGAACAAAAGACGACGCTCGCTCAGCACCAGAAATTAAAATACAAAAGTGCAAAAATGTTTGCCAAACTTGTTGCGCTCAATGGAACAGAGACAGAAAATTTGTTGATGTGCAAGAAGGGGTTAAAGGTGTCTTGGGAGAAAATTAAGGGATTATAGGATTTGGTAAGCGGATTATATATATTAATAAAATAATAAAGAAATCATCATAAGACCATCTGAAAAGTATCTTTATTATTGTTGATTTTCGTAGCGAAGAACTTGTCAAGTTAAAGTTACCAGCGTTGTCTATTATAATTTATATCTTGTTAAATACTATTACTTATTATTATTTCTTATCTAAATAAGAGCTTTTCTAAGATTATCTTTATGATTCTATATATTCTCAAGCCTCAAAAACTGAAAAACATTTTCATTTTGTGTGTAAAAAAACGGGCAAGGCCTGACTTGACTTATTTTTGTTTTGTGTAGCTGGAAAAAAGAGCAGTGGCTGAGGCTGAAGCTGAGGCCGTGGTAGTCACTGAGGAAGTGGCTCAAAGGGGGAGGTGTAGTGTAGTTGGGATGCCTCATCAGCAAGGTCATTTGTTTTGTCTGTCGATGACAAAGCCAGCGTCCGAAAAAGAATCAACAGGAGAAGAAGGAAGATGTTGCCGCTGTGCAGTCGTGACAGGAAGCGATTCCTGGTAGTCTTGCCAAAAGCACAGAAAGAAATTTTTAAATAAAAACTATGAACTTAAAGTCAGTTAATATTTAACTGCTATATATAGTAGAAAAATCTATCACAGATTAACATTATCTTTATAGTTTTATCTTTAACTTTTATATTTTGAATCAAAGAAATATTTTTTTTTCTGAGTGCCGCTGTCTGTGATGCTAAATGGTTGAGACAACAACGCTGTTTGTCATTACCGTGCGTTGGTTATTTTTGGGCAGGTTGCAGTTTATACCCCCCTCCTTCCCACCTACCACGCAGGCACAGCACAGCAACATCAATGGCCAAGGAGCAGCAGGAGGTGCCTCGGTTTGTCTTACTTTGTAGGTGTCAGAGTGGGGA
This sequence comes from Drosophila eugracilis, assembly GCF_018153835.1. Taxonomy (NCBI): domain Eukaryota; kingdom Metazoa; phylum Arthropoda; class Insecta; order Diptera; family Drosophilidae; genus Drosophila; species Drosophila eugracilis. Next base: position 232,461 of record NW_024572029.1, on the reverse strand, counting down.
CCCTCGACATTCTGTTGACGACGTGCTGCAGCTTTCAGCACGCAGCGAAGCGGCGGCACAGTGGTTTGTAAATGTTAAGTAAATGGGTTAAAAATTGGGTTATAAGATTAATCAAAAATGGAGTATTGAAAGGGGTTTTCTCATCTGACTAGAAAGGAGTTCCAAGTAGTACACCTCAAGGCTTAATATTGATAGGAAAATTGTGGAAAAACCTTCATAAAAATATCACAATTTCTTAAGGATTCTATGTTTTATATTGTTAGGCAGTTAAATTTTATATAATAACCTTAAAAATCACAACTAGAAAACTTCTTAGTCCGCAACCACTGTACCATGGGCCGTGGCAATTGCTGGCAAGTGAATCTACAGCGTCGGCAATGAAATGGCCCAAACCAAACGTAACCAACGAAAAAAAAAAGAAAAGTAAGCCCGGGAAAGATACAGCTACAGATAAACATACTACGGGGCAGAAGAAGCCCGTCTGAATCGGACAAAGTTACACACAAATAACGTATAAAAGTGGCTTATAAAACAAAATTTGTATGAATGGTCCATGTAGCGCTGGCTGCTACGTGACATGACATCTCCGAGATACAACTTGTTGTGGGCCCTTCCTCCTCCTCCGCCTCCGCCTCCCACTCCCCACTCCCCACTCTCCACTCCTCAACCAGAAACCGAGCCGCCGTACTCCTCCCGAATAGCTACCTTTTGGTCTGGAGCACTTTGCCCACTTTTTTGCGGCTTTGAGTCTCTGCCTGCCTGCCTGCCTGGCTGCCTGTTGCCGGCAATGGAATAATTCCCATCAAATCACGTTCCGCCCTCTCCCCCACTCTTGGTTATATTTTTTTTTTTGCGGTGCTCTTCAAAACTCAGATACAGATTTCTGCTGCTTTTTCCTCCTTTTTTTTTGTATATGATATGCCGAGCATCTCAAAACAATTTGTAAGACTTAAGCTGAGTTTGTTTGGTATCTTGCATAAATTATAAAATCCGCAAGCTGAGTGCCTGTGCAAAAAACAACAACAACAACAACAGCAAAAACAAAAACAAAAACAAAATACAAATAAAAATAAAAATATATATAAATAAAAATAAGCAATGATAAACAAATACAGGGAATAGGAGGAAGAAGGGAGCAGGGGAAGCAGAGTTCTCTAACAACGAAACTTGCTGCAAATGCACGGGGATCAAATTTGAATATATTTAAGATTTGTTTAGAGAACTTAAAAACAAGTTAAAGAGAGAGATGTTTTGGAGTGAAGAAATATTTTTTATGGATTTTAGAAGCTTTAAATTTTGAAAAAGTTAACAGAAAACATGGAAATATGATGGAAAGTAACTTAATTTCTAAATAAAATATCTCTACCAATATAGTTTCTTAAATATTTCATAAGAAAATAACTAAATTTAGTATTTTTTAAGCGAAATTATATATCTAACATTTTCTCACAGTGTACTTGAGCGAATTTCTACAGATCCTCCTCCCGGCAGATACATTTGTATCTCTCTATCTCGGCTTGCATAAATTTATTAAGCGGCTAAGCCTGGCCGAAATTCACAATTCTCAATTACCGAAAATATGGCAGGAAATCTGGTCGAAACGCTGCAATCGTATGCAGCAGGTCGGCACCATCTCCATCTCTCTAATGTGTATCTTATGGATGCGAGTAGCCAGTAGTCAGTAGCCAGTATCTAATCCGAGTCAATAAAATTCTAACCATAAAAAGGGGCTGGTTACGACCCTTTTTAAACCCCTCCTCCTCTTTGGTTGGACTTTTGCTGACCGTTGGCGAAATTGCAGCTGAGGTCCCCCATTAAATCGACATTTTTGCGGACAGCATATGAGTGTGTGTGTGTGAGGGTGTGTGTGTGTGTCTGTCCTTCTGACCGTTTTGTGGTCACAATTGAAATTTACGCAGAGCCGCATTATTAATCTCAAGATTAGATGGAGTCTTGTTTTTGATAAACTGAAATACGAAATACCTAACCGTATGCATAAATAGAAAGACATTAGTGGAGGTTGTGGGTTGGGGGGAGTGTTTTGGGGGTACAGTGCGAGAAATAAGTGTGATAAGTAAGCAAAATTTAAAGAGCCTTTAAGCTTACTTTAAGGAACAACTCTAAACACATCGCAAGATCTTCTCAAGTTTTGTCAAGTTTTGAAAATCAAATAAAAATCTCTTTTAATAGATAAAAAGTAAAGAGAGAGCAGGTTCCTGTGTAGAATATTTGCGGTATAACCTCAGATATTATCTCTACCCTCTTTCTTCTTTTTAGCCATCTGGGCGATGGTATGTGCCCGGTTTACAAAAAACCAACAAATATCTTAGCCGCTTTTTTAGAGCCAAACTCCGTTTGATTTTTCGGGACGGGGGGATGGTGTGCTTGGTCTCATTGTGCTTCGAGGTTTGATAACCCCGATATAAATCTGGAAAATGCCGCAGTCACTCACACACTCTGAACTGTTTTGGCTTCATTTTGGATGGCCTGGCTTAGATGGATCGAAATCGAGAGACTTTCTGTGGGGGGGGAGGGCGGTGCGGTTAGCAGAGCTGAAGTTCAATGGCTGGCATTCGAATACGAATTCTCATTCTCATTCTCATTCAATTTGTGTGTGTGTGTGTGTTGGCGCTTTGAATTTTTCATGCGACACGTCAATTATGGCCATTACTCAATTTATTTATTTATTTTTCTATTTATTTATTTACAATAAGGCGGCCGAACTAGATTTGGACATGGGTCAGGTCAGGTCCCTCGAGGACTCGAATGCGTTTTGTTTTTCAGTTCTGAAGAGTTCTCTCATGAAGATAAATTAATTTCGGCAAATGGTCAAATGATGGGGTTAAGGGTTAAGGGTTAAAGGGTCCGTGTGAATATTTACATTGGTAATCCGGGACAAGGGTCATCGATGACCCATCGATGGCACCTTATAAATAGGCAACGCTTTAAGAGCTACACTAAGAGAAAATATAAAAATTATGAAAATAAGTAAATAAGTAAAGAGTTAAGATAAAAATAGAATAAAATATATTTAAGTTAAACTTAAACTTAAACTTAAACATAATTTCTCTCTCTCTCTCTGTATTTCAGTTTTCCCATTGAAATTGTTAAGCATATATATTTTTTGTAAGGGTGCGTAATCCATCATATTGTGCGGAGCCTGTCGGGAAAATGCTAATGTGTTTGGGTGCCTCGGCGAATTCTGGGCGGGATGAGCTGCGAATCCACTGCAAAGTCCATTCAATCTTCATTCATTCCCAATGGCGGCTCCTGGTTTTATAGAGCTTCTCCTGAGATTGTATCTATGTGTTGTGGGTGTGTCAGTGTGTGTGTGTTTGTGTGTGTGTGTGTTGTAAATGTGTAAACTTTGATGCAGGCATCGTCGCATATAAAATTAAGAAAAGGAAACTGGGCGAAATGTGGCGGACTTGCAGGCAAGGTTATGCCTTTTGGCCAGTGATGACACCGTGACTCACGGCATCACGGCACTATCCATCGATCTGGTTGGACTAAAGGCCATAAAAACATATCCAGCCCGCATTCATTCATTCATTCATTCATTCAGCCATTTGCACACTCAATTCATTCACACGCCCGAGGAGCAGGAGAAGGTCCTGCCATTCATTACGTGGGCATGGCTGAATCGTAAATACAAAAAGGGGCCAAGGACAAGGGAGAGCGGCCAAAGGAACGGCTAAAGAAGCGGCTAAAAGGACCAACCCGAATCCCAGGCCCGCATTGGATTAGTAGCGAAATGAATAGCTGCAGTTATCCTGCCACAGAACTTGGTCCCGATTCACTCGACACTGGAAGAAAATGTGGATTTTTTTTGGTAGCTAAAATAAGGATAAGTTTGGGAATGTTTGCTAAAAGAAATCTCCAAGATAGATTTTTATGAGTCATCTCAAACATTGTTTTAGCTAAACTTTCCTTAGGAATATGCACTTTTTACTACCTTATTTTTCCAAGTGCACTCTGCATTTTACGAGCATATGTGCACCTGACTGTGGGTGGGTGTAAGGTAAGCAGCCGAGTCTTACCAGAACATGCAGTTTCGAGGGCAAAATGGAAGGGGCCAGGCCCAGGCCGGAGATGGAGATGGAGAAGTTTTATGAATGCTCACCGATTTGCCGCCGACAAATCTCCTGGCATCGCCTTTTCACCAATGCGGCCACCCAATTTGGGGCGTTTTTACCAGAAACCATTTAAATTGAAACCAGCAAAGGCGGCAAAGCCAACGATCCAAAGGCCTCGCACAAAAGACCAAGAAAAAAAACACGGCCAGCTGGCAAATTGAGGCTCGAATGTGTTTTTGTCAGCCGCCTCATAATGTCTCATCTTTTGGCCATCACACACACACACGTTGCTAGGAGGTGCCTTGGTCTTTGGCTTTGACATCTCTAAACTATTTGCAATTGCTTGAATGGACCTCGTTTTTGGGTGTCCAAACATGATGTAATTTCTGGTAACTAAGATGGGGTAAGTTTTAGTTTAAAAATATTACAAAATTTAAAGATTGGTTAGACGTGCCCTTTGTCTCTCCAACTCATTAGAAAGTGTTGACACAAAAACCACTTGAAATTCAAGTCTTACGTTTACTTTCTTTTATTAAATATTGCAAAAAAAAATATATATTTATATATCTATCTATCATATATCTTATAGAGTGGCAAACAGAAGACAGAGACTGGGATGGGGAAGGAGCTGTCAAGCGGGCAATTGAGACACATTCCCCATGAACTCCAAAGATGAAGATGAAGATGGAGTTAAGTGGAGTCGAGTTGACTTCAACTGCTGTCCCAGCTACAGCTTCTTGGAATATATATATATATATATAGTGACTACTGGCCAACTCAACTGTGTCGGACTGGTGACTGCAACAATTGTTTTCAATTTGATTTGCAGCAAGTAGAGCGAGCTGCGAGTCAGCCAAGTGTGTGTCCCCCTTGCCATTTTCAATCTCCATCCTCTGTATGCCGAAATGTCCTCTAATGTTTGGGGCTTTCAGTTTGAGGCGCCTTCTCCATCATCATCATCATCATCCTCGTCATCATCATCATTATCATCATGATGGTCGTCAACAACGTGGCTGTCGGCTGGTGCTTCAGTTGCCAAAATGTCGTTGGCCAAAGTTGATGGTTCGGTTTCGGTTTCGACTTGGTTTACAGCCTGCAGCAAAAGGGGAAAATGCACAGTTGAAAAATGAAATCAAAACTGAAATTTCTTATAAAATCTCATAATACTACTAAGTTGGATCTAACAAGTTAAGCTAGGAAGGGATTTTCTCCGAGTGGTAACTATGAATATTCAAATGTTGTCTTTCCTTGGAGAAATTTTAAGTTCTAACTATTGGAAAACCCCTTTTACTTCTTGCAGTATATTAATTGGAATAATTTTCCCAGTGCATTCATATAGAGGGCACGCCTGATTCTGAGGAAAGCTAACCCCCAGTGGCACTTACATTAGGAACCAGCTCGGTGCCAGCTCCACTTGCGTCCACATCCACATCTACATCCTCATTCTCATCCTCATCCACTACCACATCCAGCTCGTTACGCTCCGGGTCGCTTATTGAATTTCGCTTAGTCCCGGTACCCGTACCCATTTCGGTACCCATTTCCCTCTCCATTACGGGCACTTCGAGGCTCCGTGGCAACAGCGGCTGTTCCACGGATAATGTCTCTGCGTTTTGGATAAATTCATTAGCGGCTTTGGGGGAAAATAAATGGACTTGGGGTCCGAACTCACGCATATCCACATGGTAACCACGATGATCGGCCGTATAGAAGACTGTCGAGTATTTGTCATTTGGCAGGGGCACTGAATAGTATCCCTTTTTGGCCAGGACAAGCTCCTTGCCCACAGGCAGCCAGTAGGCACGTTCATAGCGGGTGTTACCATTGTCCAGTTGATATCTGATGGATGAGTGATATATTTTTGGATATTTTAATAATAGTTTTCCTCATTTCAGGAGTCATCTTACCTGAACTCGTACTGCCCATCGAGGGATCTCTGATCGTAGCTGTCAATCAGCCGAGGACTAGTATCTACATGGCTGGGCTTTTGCACCACAACCACTTGTGGCTGAGTTTGGGGTTGTGCCGGTGGTGCCACCAATGGTGGCCAGTGATGCAAATGCTGATGACGATCTGGATTCACTGTGGTTCTACTCGTAGTACTCCTTGGCGTAGTGGTACGCCTTGGTCTTCGTGTCCATCGGGCATCGACAGGACTGAGCAGCAGCAGGCAGATCACCAAAAAGCTGATATTCAGCGTTACATAGAGTTTCTTGGAAGGGAACATGTTGTTGCACTTTGGCTTCAATAATCGATTCTGTGGCATTGAAGGCAAATCGCTGGCTTTTATATACCCAAAGATAAGCGTTCGCTGAAAAAAAAGAAGAAGAAGACACAGACCACTCAAAAGTGAAGCCTTTCGGCACTAAAGATGAAAAATGTCCAATGTCCGAGGAGGTGGCAGGGACAAGAAGAAAGGCAACAGGCTGATTCTGAAGTATAATAATGAACACCTCCTTGGCCCAGAACGTCAATGATGATGATTTGGCAGGGCCATCGGTGACCCACACTGCCAAACTCTCAAACTCACCCACATCTCCATTTCCCTTCCTTATCAGATTCCACCTCAGAGTCAGAGATGCTCGCATTTGGGTTAGCTATTAAATTTGGCTTGGTTTTTGAGGGATTAGTAGGTAGTTTGGTGGGAGAAATGTTTTCTGTTTTATGTTTGTTTTTAGCTTTATACGTAATTAGTTTAATTTTAAAATGATAAGTCCTAAGGTAATGTTAACTAAGTCTAAACTTTGGCTAGTTTAATTTTATTTTCTAGCTAAATTTAGCTTTATTTATCACCTGAAAAAATGCCACCACAAAGGCGATACACAAAATTCATTCATAATAATTACTTGGACATTTCTTTTCGCTTTTGTGCTCTGTGCTTAACCCTATAAAGGCAGCATTATTCCTTCTAAAGAGAGGCGGCAGACAGCACTGAACCCCTTCAAGAATGATTCTTTTGTCGGTTTCCTCAGTTTTTGTGAGCCGTCACGACGGTGGCTTTTGTGACTTTGACAGCATTTTTTTTTTTTTTTTGGGGCCGACAGAATCCTTGGACCTGGCGGCCGACGGGATTCTTCTTCGGCCTGTTTACTCCGTTTTGTTTGTTTGATTATTTGTTTGTTTGTTGCGCCCAAAGTCGACCGAAGTGTGTCAGGCCCAGATGCAAGTCGACTCATCCTCAATCGGAATCCCATCGACATGGTTCATTGACCAGGCGCGTCATCGTTCCACATTGCTATCGTCTTGGCCCATCTTTCTTCCCTCCCCATTCATCTGTGTGTTTGCTTCTTTTTTTTTCCCCCCCCTGCCCAGTCAGTGAGTGAGTTGGTCATCGATTTGGTTGGCCAGTGTAGGCGTCACCATCTGGCCCTAATTGCTTAACCCTTGTGGCCGAGAGTGTGTGTGATAAATGCCAGACTCCAGACTCCAGACTCCAGACATTCATCACACCCCACTGGGTTAAATATTTATGTTTTTCCTTGGCTTTTGTTTGCGATGACTTTGATTTGACAGCGACTTCTTAATTGTTTAGTTCCTTTGATAGATTTTGTCATTCATATTTGCTGGCTATTAAGAGGAGTTAGTTTGGTGCTTAAATTGTTAGTTTTAGTCACTAAAATGTGTGAATATTTTAAACCTTTTTTGTGCTTATTTATTGATTAATGTTAGTCTTATGATTGATTAACTGCAAAATGACATTTTATTAAAAAATGAAATGAAATGAAATCTGTTGATAAATTATGGCATAATTAATGATCAATTTCTTAAAGTACAGCTTTGATCGATCGTTTCCCCTTTCTATATATTTCATTAAATCAAATTCCTTTCAAAGCGTGGGTGGAGGCCATATAAAAGACAGCCACCAGCTGAGGGTTAACATACCATTTTGGCAGCTCAAATTCTCGAGAGTCCGTCAAACCGCATGCGTAATTAATAAATGTATGAATTTATTCGGAAACAGCTCTGCCACTTTCGCGGCTTCCTTTAGCAGTTTATTTTCCTTTATTTTTTGTGAGGGGGTTTTTCATACTACGAAGGTATTAAGGTGCCGACTAACGGTCGCCGATCTTATCGCATTCGTTTGACTTTTAATGGCCAGGGACTTAAGATATTTCGCATGTAAATGCCAGCGGCATCGTAAAAAAGGAGTTCGAATGTGCAGTTTTGAGGCTTTAAGAAGGATGGTGAAGCTTGGGAAGGGAGGGGAGGGGGTAGGAGCAGCGCACACAACAAACTAATAAATATCTTCGGGTATATAAGTATAAAATATTGTTTAGAGCCAAAAACCAAGAAATGGCAAACTTAGCTCTGTCGCTGTCTGTTGCTCACTGTCTCTGTCTTTGTCTCTTCTGTCTGTTGTTCAACTCTCCCTTTCTCGCTTTCTCGGCTTGTGTTCACAATATTTCATTTCCCATTTTCCCAATAGGAAAAACCACCAGGCACCCAAATATACCCACCCACCCCCACAGCATCCTCCACACAGGCCAACAAAACATACGTATATAGAGAGAGACAGAGAGAGCCCTGGGCCAAGTAGTCCCACCCATCGTTGGCATTTTCAAGTGTCTAAGCCATGAATTTATATTGCTCGATTTCGATTTAAAAGTATTTCGGTTACATAATCTCGGCATTTTTATCACATTCCAGCACTGTTTGATGCTCCCGGGTAAACTTTCCCCGATTCCTCTTTGTCCACTGACCTTCTGAGACCAAAACCAAAACTTCTCCTAAGACCACCCAACCAACCACCCAAAGAACCACCCACATCATCTTGTTGTGGTGTAAATTGCTCAATTATAGCCAAGTTTTGTATCTCAGGCCCATGGTATCTGTGTATCTGATTGCTAGTATCTCGGTATCTTTATATCTGCGCAAAGTTTCGGCTGGCAAAGTTTCGCTTTAAGTTGATTACTTCATGATTTTCAGTTGACCAAAACAGAATTTTCGTATGTCTTGGGGAAAAATGTGTGGAAATTGGATACGAAATTAGTTTGTAGTTTTTGGTGTTCGTTGACGTCTTTTGGGGAGTAGAAAAGTGAATGATGATCAATGTAAAAGTAGAGTTTAATTACATTTTAAGTTTACTTTTTAGGTTCTGCAAAAATGTTTATAAATTCTGTAGGAAAGTGTGGAAATTAGAGAAAGTTCTATTTATTGGGAAAGAAGTAGTAGATTCCTATATCATTTAAGAGTATTAATTATTATCTAAGACATTTGTTCGCCTACTTTTCGAGGTTGACTCATGCAAATGACAGCAAACAGAAACAAAAACAGAAACCACCATAAAAATCACGATCAATCGCTGAAAGTTCAAAACGTGAGCTAAATGAACCTGTTTTTTGTTTTGTTTTTTGTTTTTTGGTTTCTTGACTCTCTCTCCGCCCATTCATTTGGCTTGACTATATAATGCAAAAGGTCGGTCTACTATATAAATGTATATTTACTTCTATTTACGCCCGTATATATATCGCTATAAAGCCACGCGCAAGATATGCAAATAGACAAGACAATATGAGCCACAATGAAATCTTGTTACTTTTTACTTTTCAAATGCAAAGAAGACACACAAAATGTTCTGTTCTCACCGTTTGTTGATTTAGGCAAATTCGTATTTAAGCCAGAGTCGGGCAAACTTTGGGGACCCGCGGATGTGGTCGTGGATTTTCGATGAAGATATGCTCGGTGTGGAAGCGGATGCGGGCGGGCAACCCCTTTTTGGCGACTTGGCCCAAACAATTTGCCCAGAATTTGGCGCGTCCGTCTTGGGATAGTCGCAAATAAACCACAGGAACAACAATAACAACAACAAGTACAGACAGCCCTCGATAAATGGAAAGATATTTTAAGTTTATTGCAAATATAAGCCGTTTCAAATTTGGTCCATTATTGGCTTAGCCAGCTTGATAAGGGGTAACATCGTTTTTTTTTGAGAAAATTTTACATTGTTAACTTTGAATGCAGATTTGTTAGGAATGAAAAAACAAGTTCAGCGAGGTATTACATAATGTAATTTACATTCCATATTTGGACCATTATTGGCCAAGTTATAAGAAAAATGCTGTCAAGTTGCCCAAAAATCGCATCATCAAAATGTTCTAAAAAAATGGCCCAAATTTGGCATTTTAAACTGTGAATGCAGTTTTGATAAGAATAAGAAAACAAACTCAACGAGGTATTACATTCCATATTTGGGCCATTATTGGCCAAGTTATGAGCAAAATACAGCTGTCTTGGGGGGAAATCATGATTTTATTGTAAATTTTTTTTATTTTTTAACACTTTTTCAGTTCTAACTTAGTTTAAACAAAGCGCACAGCTAATAAAAAAATCTTTGAATAATTTAATGATCTATAATAATTTTATAATGTATTTTCACAGGTGTCGGCTAGATTTTGCGAAGGCTGCAGCCAGGGCTGTTGCACCCAGGGCTGCTGTCCACCATACCAGGATGGGCCACGCCTGCTACCGCCTTCTTCGGACTCGCACGTTCTCAATCTGTTCTTCGCCCCACATTGGTTCTTCTGGTGAGTAGAAAATCATTAGAAAAGGCATCTATCTTTTAGTCTATATAGTATATCAGCCTTCTTCTTTATATACAACCTTCTTCATGTAGTTGACAAAGTATAAATGATATACTTTCTTTTCATTTTAAACTTTTTCAAGTGTTTTCAAATCCATTTGTGGTAAGGGGTAACATCAGGTTTTTTGGCAAAAATTTCACAATTTTTAACCTTGAATGCAGATTTGATAAAAATTTGAAAACAAGCTCAATGAGGTATAGCAGTGATGAGGAAAAGTAAGAAGAAGCCAAATTTCGAATTTTTGATAAGGGGTAACATCGTCTTTTTTTTTGTGAATTTTTGCCCAAGTTAAGATTTTTAGCTGTGAATGCAGTTTTGTTGGAAATTTAATTACGAATCCAACGAGGTATTGCATTCCATATTCTGACTATTATTGACTGAGTTATGGGAAAAATAATCTCACTTTGGGGCAAGTAAGGAGAACCAAAAAATCGCATTTTTGATAAGGGGTACCATCATCAAAATTTTCGAAAAATGGCCCTAGCCTGGCATTTCAAACTGTGAATGCAGTTTTGATAAGCATAAGAAAACACGCTCTACGAGGTATTACATTCCTTATTTGGGCCATTATTGGCCAAGTTATGAGCAAAACTCTGTAGGGTTTGGGGAAGCCAAAATTCGCATTTCGAATTTTCATCAAAATTTTCGAAAAATGGCCCAAATTTGACATTTTAATCTGTGAATGCAGAAATGTTAGGAATTTAATTGCAATCTCAACGAGGTATTGCATTCCATATTTGGGTTATTATTGGCTTAGTAATGAGGGAAAAACTGTAATTTTGAGGGGAAAATCGGGAAATCACCAAAATTCTTATCATTTGTTTTGGTCTCATTTGGGGTATTATCTTTCTTTGTGTAAAATGACAAAAAAATATACTTTTTAAACTTTGAATGCCTGTTTGTTGGGAATTCAATTACAAGCTCAGCGATGTACGACACTTCAATTATTTTCCCAGAAGTTGGTTAAATAATAGACTTTTCGACACATGTTGTAAGAAGAGGTACATCGAGATAAGAAGTTTCGTTAGTGTTAGGCGTCCAGTTTAGAGAAGTCGACCTGTAACGGTGTGCAGAACGCCGGGGGAAAGAGCAAGAGATATGGCGGGAAGTTGAGACAAAAGGCGCTTCATCAGCAACAACAATGACAGCTAACAAACAACCGTTAAGTGCCGCAACAAATCGCCAAAAATTGAAAACTGTGGGAATACCGCTCCACGTCAGGGACGCCGCAAAAGCCACGCCAAGCTCACACATAGCTACAAATCTCGTTTGAACCATTGCGAGGCAAATACACTCGAAGAAAAATGTAGAACAAACGTTAAATATATAAACTAAGCTGGGAATGGTATAAGAAGTTGATGTTTGCATCTTAAAACCCTAATCTTTGGGTTCCATTTCCCTTTCAACCCATAAGATTGGATATTTGTAAAGCATTTTTAAACTTTTCTCTCGGTGTATCAAAGAATAAAGAGTACCAGAGGACGGACCCGGGCGAAAATAAAAGACAATAAAAACAAATAAAAAGTATTTTGAAATGCCATTTGAATTAAACTTGAAACCGAGAAACGAAACGAAAGGAAAGGAAGCCGAAACAGTGGCAAAAATAATGCCAATATAAAAAAATGAAGAAAAAGGAAAAGCAAAAACGAGAGTAAAACAAAATAAAGTAGCGCCAAAAGCAAACAAGGAAGTGATGACTGTACGGGTAAGCCCCAGAAATTCGGTTAAGCGATTGTTATGCTTCTTATGCGCTCAAGTTCTTTATGGTCCACGGTTTCCTGTTTTTATCCCAGGGATGTGCTTAAAGCAATTTGGCCATAAACTAAGGCTCAAAGACAGTCGGCCGGACGTTCCTTCTAATTTCGAACAAATAAATTTCAAGCCATTTAGTTAGCTCTATAGTTATGGCTTGAAGTTTCCCTCTTTTCCTGTTTAACTATTTTTAATAGTTTAAAATTTAGAGCAGAAAGTAAACCATTTTCGCAAAATCTTTTCAATTTAAATATATTTACATTCGTGCACAAAAAAATAATGTCAGTTTAGGTGTTAAAACAACCGATTTAGCTTATAAAAAATGTATTTGAAAAACACTTTCTATAAGATACATTTTTTTAGGGTTTTAACTAGTGAAGTTTCGGCTTGTTTGTTTGTTTTTCTCGATTATCCTTGGCTATTGTGGAAGCAATTAACTCGGGGCACCTCATCGCGCCTCACAATTGGCGGTATCCTCAGAAACTCCACTGCAAAAGGTACCATTTTATTCAGATTTAAATTATATATAATATATAAAAACTATAAAAAACTTCTCACCTGGCAATGGCTGATAGCCATTCGAATCGGCCCTGTAGCATCGCAGCTCATAGCGCAGACCCTGTAAATCGTGACGAGGCTGGACATAGAAACCTTCCACCACCTGGCCATGATGCTCCTCTGAAAAGTAACCCTTCTCCCAGCGACGAACGCCATGGGGAATAGAGTAACTAACAAAAGTAATACATATATTAACAATAGTAGTTATCTAAACTTATGTTTAGGTTGCCTTTTTCAAAAGGACTCCCCCTCTGCTAGTGGAAAATTACTCAGTTCATCTTCGACATTGTCGCCTTTTCGACTTGTCAAAGACGAGGTAAAGTCTTAGCCCAACTCAATCTTCAGTTTTCAGTCCCATCTTACTTGTTTAAGCCTTTTTAATAGTCATGGCAATGGCTTTTCGGTTTTGCAAACTCACCCAAAGATGTAGCTGCCGTCTTCGTTGAGGTCATAGAAATTATCGCGCCAGGCATTATAGTCCTCAATCTCCTCCTCCCCCACCTGACCGCCAGTCAGTTCCTCTCCAACGCCCCCTGGCTGTGGCAAAGGTGGTGGCAGTGGCTGTGGTGGAGGTTGTGGCGTGGTCTGCTCCTCTTCCTCCTCCTCTTCTTCGGCATCTTCCTCGGGTGACTCCTCTTCATTTGCATCCTGTTCTGGATCCTGTTCCTGATCCTGATCAGGATCCGAATCGTTGGCGAACTGCGAACGAGCTGCTGCTCCAGATGGAGGCGCCACAATTCCAGGTTGCCTTTGGGTAAAGGGTGTAGTGGCCAATGGGGCAAAGGCATTCGCCAGTTGGTCACCCAGAAGTTGCTTAAGTTGCTCCCTCATTTCGTCACTGGTTTCCTGACTGCTTTCACTGCTGCTACTACTCGATGTAGATCCCGCACTGCCGAATCTCTCGAAGCTTTCTCCTCCGAAATTGGGCACTTGTAGATCCTTGGGTGGAACTCGAACTGGTATCCTTTGAGCGGTGGTAAGGAGCAGTACGCTGAGGAACAGCTGCAGCTGCAGTAGACACTGACTCGATGGCATCTTGTGGGCTGACTGACTACCGACCCCTCTGGCGGGGTTCACTTTTATATGGCTGGAACTTCGATCCGATGAGCTGGCCATTCACACGGCTGACCACAAATCAGCCGCAGCATCGACCGAGTGCATAAATCTATAGAAAACAATAGCAATGCGCACGACAATTTGCATTTCGCACTGCGAGCTCCAGATTCGGAGACACACGGCCGGTGTTATCTGACAGATACCAGGCACTTAGAACGTTTCGTACTCGTCGTTAGACGGGGTTCTTCTGCTACCAAAATTAAAAGCCATCAACCATAAATCAGGGAGAATAATTCAAGTTAATCAATTTCCGGTCTTGGGAAAGGCAATAAAAAATATAAAATTAAATATTTAAATAAAAGAAAAAGCAGTAGCTGGGAATCGAGAAGCTGTCATTTGTTTCTTTTAAATGTTAATTTTATATATTTTATATTACTAAAAAGAGATAATAATTTAGCCATCTTGACAGCCATTTCTTTGATCCATAAATTCATATTAAAATGTCAGACTAATATGGCGTCTTCTTAAAGTTCTATTCTGGCTTTTCCAATTAGCATTTTGAGTAGTAAAACTTGGTTAAGTATCCATTAAAAGTATGTTTTTAGATATCTTAAAAGAAGAAAAGAAAAAATAATGAACAAAAAATGATCAGATTTCCTTTTTTCTAAAGAAATCACTAAAAAACTAACTAAAAAATATTAAAAATATTAAAAAGATGTTACTTACATTGCCAAAATATAATGTTGACCTGTACTGCACTGTTACCAACCTTCCCAAGATCCAATTACACCCCTAAACTCTAATGATACCCCGCATAATTATGCGATTCGTGTCAGCCGTGATTGTGATGACGCCTCCGGGCGGTCCGGTCCAGTTGAATCAGAATCCGAATCCGAATCCGTATCTGAATGTGAATGTGAATCCGTAATGTGGGGCTCCCCTCTAATTGGGTCATCCGATTGCCTCCAACGCCGTGAGCTTGCTTCCGCGTGCGCGTGTGTGTGTGTGTGTGTGTTTATCGACACTTGAGAGTGCTGCCTACTTTTTGGGGCGATCTCAACCGACTAATGGCATATTTTCGGGCCGAAATTGGGGTCAACAGCAAAGCCAACCAACAAATGAATTAAGAACAAACATTATTCACGTTTTCACAAAATGAATTTTTATTCGATAGCTTTTTGGGGTCTCTTATTTTACACACATTCAGATACTAGCAAATCCTCACATTCACAACTCTCTACCCGCACTATCTTATCTCTCTTTCGCCATATCCATTTAAATCCATACATTTTGAAGCATTTTTTCCAAGTACATATTTATTTAATGCTCTCGTATCTGTATACAATTTTTTTGTCGCTCGACAATTTACAATTACAATTACAATGCTTGCAGTCATTTTGGAAAAAAAAAAGACAAGGTTTTAAATATTATTTTTTTTTTGGTTTGTGTTTGCTGGGCTTCTCTCTGTAGTTCATTTCTCGATACTTTCAGTATTTATGTATAGGTTTTTATAAAAAAAAATTATCATACATTTAACTTAATCCTAGGCATAGCTGACTTATAGTACACATTTACTATTTTCCTTTCTTTTTTTGCTTTTTTGCTTTTAGTTTGTTTTTTTCTTTTTTCGTTTTATATACTTTAGTATAGTTGCTGTTATTTGTTGTTTTAGTAAAATCGCTAAATTTCATCTTAAATTTTAGCTAGAAAAAGATTTCTACGGTTCTCGGGGTTATAACAAAAACAATGAATAAAAAATTAACTATTATATTTAGTTTAGTTTTGAAGCTTAAAAAAAAGGTTTAGTTTTGGTTTTAGTTTTATGTACAAACGGAAAGGCAAGAGACCTTAAATATTTATTTTTAAGAAATAATGTATGAAGTTTTTAGAGGAGTTAAAAAATTAAGGTAGTGAAATTTTCTTAAAATAAATTTACAATTTTATTTTTTGTTTATTTTTCCAAGATTTTTGCAAGTTTTAAGAGCCTTTATGATAGTTTCTAGAGCTCAAAATGACAAAGGTTAGGTCAGGTTTTTAAAAAAATAAATATTAAAGCAAAGTTAAACACATATTAGCTTTTGTGAATTTGCCTAAGAATACATTTACAATCAGCTAAATTCATATTATTGCATAATCTTTTCATAAATTATTCGTAGGAGCTGAAAGCTTTATCCTTGACTGACTTTAAGGCTGCCAGATGATAAGGGTTACTTCCTGGTCAAAGTCAAGAAGCTTTGAAATGTTTTCATAAAATATGCCTAATATAAAGTCTTAGGGAATTTTCCAAAGAAAGGTGGTAAACAAGATTTTTCTCGCCGAAAAAGTACAAGTACAATTGGCTAAATTCATTTTGACAGATTTTTAGAGCTCAAGAATTTTCCGTGACTGATTTGAGAGCTCAAGATGATGAGGGTCAGAGTCAAGTCAAAGGAACTCTTGTCATGTCAGCTCGACCTTTAATCACTCTAATGATTTGAGTTTTCCCTAGACTAGCTAAAAAAAAAAAAAAAAAGAAGAGAAGAAAATGAGGAAGCTGCAGCACTGCACCATCATCATTATCATTATCGTCATCGCAGCCATTATCATTATCAGACATCGGTCTTGTAATTTTCCACATTTTCCCGCGTGGCTGTCGCTGCTCTTTAAATTCAATCAATCAAATGGATTTCCCCACACCCCCCCTCGCTCGCTCATTGTCATTGTCATCTTTATTTTTACAGAGGACACTCTCCTCATCCTTCTCTCATCCTCATCTTGTTTTTTTGGCCAGCTGCGACAATATTTACACCATCCAAACCACTCACAGACCACTCAAACCACCAGGCTGATCCTGGGCCCTCCTCCGCCCAAAAACCCAAAACCAACCGCATTACGGTGACCACGCTAATTGCGTACCAAACGGATTCCAGAGCTCCGGATTTGTCCTTCACTGAGCGTGAGGGGAGGAAACTTTTCACAGGTACGAAGAAATCTGTGACCAGCTAATTTATCTAATTGAAAGGGATTTAGATGGCAGATGAACTAAAAAGATTGCCAAGGTACTTCGTTAACCCATTATAAACTGGAAGGGAGCTTAAGTTTGGAGGGTGTTCTGCTATTCTTACTCCTTTTTTCGGGTCTCTTTTAGAAGACATTTTAGGACAATTTTAAAGTTGAAAGGCTAAGGTTTATAGAAAGGTTTTGATTTTGTGTTTTTTATGGCTTTTCAACCATATATTTTCACGTTAACAAGAAAATACCGAAACATCTTTCAATGTCGTTGGTTACAGTTTTCGGCCACTGGTAATTAATGGGTTAACGGAGCAGAACTTCGCCTTTTAAATGGCACAAAGAAATGAATTTCATAAAACTAGCAAAGTGGCGGACTCCGAAATCACTTAAAAAACTATTTTCACGCAAATTGCTTGTCGGGAGTTGGAGGAGTAGCCACTGCCAGTGGCAGAACCAGAGCAGCTACCAGAACCCAAACCCAGACACATTATAACCCGAAATGGAGCACCGAGCACGTGCCCGTGATGGATGGACTCTGGTCGCGACATCGTCGTGAAATGGACCACGTCCGCAATGCATGTAAATGAAGAAGTTCCTGTCGAGCATTTTTCCAAGCGGCAAACATGTAAGCGACTGAGTTAAGGGAAAATGGGAAAGAAAAGGTGGGCTAGTGTGTGGGGATGTGTGGGATGTTACCAAGGGTGGAATGGAGTCCGATAACAATGTTCTGGGACATGTTGCTCATACGCCACGTTGTCAGCAGGTCTGCTTAGTGTCTGCCAGCTCACTCCCTCGCTCCGCTCCCTTACTATTTGTGTATCCGCATCCGGATCGTCATCCCCCCCCCATCCGTATATCTGTATGTCCTGCGTTGGCATTGTTTTCGAGCAGAAAATGCCGCTGTCGCAGCCGTAGAATGTCCGGCAAATGTCGCCAGCAATTGCGGTCCGCCGGTTACAACAACTGGAACAGTTCTCCCGGTTTTCGCTTTCCTCTAGCAGGACCCTCTGGTCCAGTCTCCAAACTGGGCTATTGCAAAGGGGCTGGCCGAGGCCAAAACGGACCGACACACATCTTCCATTTGTCTCCACCAGTCAACTCCAGTCGCTATTAATGGGCTTATATCGTCTTAAAGATCCTTCAATTGGCTTTCACACAACATTTTTGAAGACCAATTTTTGGGTATTTTGTGGAATTTGAAATTTAAAATCAACTCGGACGTAAGAGTCTGTCTTAAGAAACAATTTTCTGATTTCAATTAGTTTAAAAGGTTATCCTTCTTGTGGTTTGGTTTACATAAGCAGTTGCCTTTATCAATCCAGAAGAAAAGTAGAAATCTCAAGGAGTTATCAACAAAAAGTTTCTAAATAAAATTATGATATCAAACGCAACATGATAGAGCCCTTCCCCTTACCGCATTAGCTTTACCAAATGGCAAATGAAATACTATAAAGACGCTTTGAAAACTTTTAAAAAATAATTGTTACTGCGAAAGTTTGGAGTTTTCATTACGGAAAACTCTCGACTGCGAAGCAATTTAAAGTGTCACGTTTACCTTACTTTAACAGCGAAGAAAGGAAGCGCGAAACGAGTGCAACGGAATGCAAACCGGATGTGGGCGGCGGTGTTGTTGGGCGGTTGGGTGTGGCAAAGTGGGTTGTTGAATGAAAAAAAATGACCAACAAAAACACCGCCCTCCGGCTGATTGCAACGTCCCTCCTTCTTTCCTTGGTGTCCTTGTTGTGTCATCAGCGACGCTGCGGCTGCGGTTAATATGTTGGCCGATGTCCAGTTGCTGTAACGCTTCCTCTTTCCGCTGATGTTATTGTTGTTATTGTTGTTGTTGTTGTTGTAGTAGCTGCTGCTGTTGCTCCTCTTCTGTACTGCTGTTGTTTTTGTTGCTGATTGGCGGGCCATCCTTAAATGTCAATGGGACGTCATGATAATCACGTCTGGTGCTGAATTCCGTATGTCGATAAACACTTTGGACTCCTCGTTCTTCTGCTGATGCTGCTGCTGCTTGTTGCCGCTGGGCAGGATCGTTGTCTGTCCCATGGCCCCGTGCCCCTTCATCGTGGGCAAGCGGGCAGCAATGCTCGGCGGATGTGGATGTGCATGGTGCAGACGCTGCTGCTGTTGCTGTTGCTGCTGTGCATGTTGCTGCTGCTGCTGCTGTTGCTGTTGCTGTTGATGCTGGTGATGATGGTGACAGATCTCCTGCGGCTGCTTGAGCGTTGAGGCAACCAGAAGTCCACCGTAGTGCGAACGACCGCTGTGTCGCTCCTCCATCTCCATGGACTCTTGGCGAGGCAGCTGGTGATGTTGCTGCTGCTGCTGCTGGTGATGATGTTGCTGTTGCTGCTGCTGCTGCTGCTGCTGGTGCATGCTGCGCCTTGTCAGCGTTGCCACCGATGGTGATCCCGATGGCTCATAGCCAAAGGTAGAGAAGAACCGTGGCGGTGGGGGTGGCATCATCATGGCCCCAACACCCGAGCCACTATTCCCGCCCAGCGATGAAGAGCTGGACTTTTGTCTCATTAACGTGGCAACACCGCCACCGGGAGCAACAGCAATACCAATGCCAACAGCGACTCCAACTCCCGGACCAGCCGACGGTCCAATTCCGGGACTGTTGACAAACAGCGATTCCCTGGGAGGAATGGAGAAAGAAGAGAGAGTAGGGAGAGAGCAAAGTGAAAGGTTTTAATATTTGTCTGTCACACACGAAGACAAACGTTTTGCCAGAACACTGTAAAAAGTTAGGTTTCAATTAGGGTGTATAATTTATTAATATTCTATCTATTTCAATTATATATTGATCACTATTAAGCTTAAATTGGCTTAAAAAACCCAACTAATTGCTTTTTTAACTTGGCTTATAAGTTGCTTCATAGCTCTAAAAGTAGGCAACACCTTAACAGAAATAATATTACAAAATTCGAAAAATGTAGCCTACTTCTCAGCTGCAGTTGTGGCAATGAAAGATGGTCTTTTACCCAGTTTCCTCTTAATACCCTCATTTACAATGAAGAAAATAACTAAATAATGGGTTAATATCTTAAACGTTACATTTGCTATCATGTTTATGATACCTTTTAGTAAATATTTTCCAAAAGATTCAACATAAAAAGTGCTTTATGACTGAGTCAGAGAGATTATTTTCTTTGAGTGTGATTTAGAGCGTTGATGTAGATGATGCAGATGAGGGGTAGCGGCGGTAAGCACAAAGGTTAATGTGTAGCCGCGGGACAGGGATTGCGGGACAATGGTGTGCGCCAATCAGCTGAATTGAATCCGTCAGATGGCTGTGAAAGCATATGGTGTAAAAACAGGATCCCGTTGACAGATAACTATCTAACACTTTGCCAGTGCTGACCAGTAGAGGTGCCATTACTACCATTACTTTAGTTAAAAAACTTTAAATTTAGCAGAAAGAATGTTAATAAGCCAAACAAAAAGTACTCAAAGGTGTTAGTTTTTGGATATCAAAAAGATTATGAAAGAATAAGACCGAAAAATTAAGTAGAAAGTGCAAACAGTTTATTTTATTTGTCAAATCAAAAACAAATCATTTAAGTTCTATTTACATTTACAACACTTAAATAGTAATTAATTTAACTAATCAAATTAGGCAACAATTTGAAACAAATTAGTTTTGACAAACATTAAAACCCCTTTCCTTCCTCAAGCAACGTAACAAAATTGTGTCTTAATCTAAAATCCCTTTAATTTGTGGCAGTTAAATCTTTTGTTTCGTACATATGTACAGTGACAGGCATAGATATAGTGTCAGGACTCTAATAAATCACCTAGAACAACCTGTAGCAGTTTGGCTGTGACAGTGACTCGTTCCCATCACTATTCGGTGGCATGAATCATCTTCATCTGGGCACGTCGGCATTGTGTCACTGCATTCCTACTGTCTGGCTGTCAACCCATCGTGCCATCGTGCCATCGTGCCATCCTGCCATCGTCCCATCCTACTATCCTACCATCCAACCATACTACCATATCCTACCCTATCCTGTCATCCTGGCATTCTGCCATTCCGCCATCCTGCTAACCCACATTCCCGAATACTGCGACTCTGACTGTGCACGGACCTGTCGCTATATCCAATAAAGACGCATGCAAATACAAATATTTGCATCGATTTGTGTTGTTCGAGCAAAGTACATATACATATACAAGATATACATAGATATTCTCGTGCCCCCCACTGTAACACTTCCTGGATTCCGGGGCTGACTTTAACCCGGCTTCATACTGTCATTGTTTTTAGTGTTTGTCCGCCGTTGACTTTGCAATTTTCTGGCATCTATTTGACTGCACAAACACGCAAACGCAAACGCACAGTGGGGGATCCATTGATCGGCAAGTGGGAACTGGGGTACGGGATAGTAGGAACTTCGAGACTCACCTCGTCTGACAGCCCATATCGCAGGCATTAGAGGGCACTGCCGACATGGCCGCCTTTGTCATCAGTTCGTGGGTAGCCGTTGTCGTTGAACTGGATTCACCATCATCCTCGCCAACACCGCATAGACTCGTTTGGGTCATGTCCGCGTGTCGACGCAGGATACTGTGCTCCTTCTCCTTGAAATCCGCCTTGCTCGACTGTTGCGATAGTGGCACAGCCTCGCGGTAATATCGGTTCGACACATCGTCCAGGATCTGTAGGGAGGTCTGCGAATGCTTTTGCCTGCAAAGCGGAAAAAACGCCACGATTAAATACCGGAAATTTCAGCGGTCTATCAAGGATAAGAATGGTGGGGGAATTCTTGGAATTTCAGCGACATTGAATACCAGATTGGTTTTAAAAAGGCTTGCTTATGTTTTTAGTAGCCTATCAGGGTTGAGGTTCTACTGGGAGAAATATCTTAAAGAACTTTAAACTCCAAATGAAGTTTAAGTTGAAACCTCATTAGGCTTATGAGTGCCTTGGCATGCGGCAGTTAAGACGATAACAATGACCAGATGCTTGATTATTTGGCAATCAGTTGTCATGGTGATTGCTTGCTAAGTGCATTACTAGTGCACACACGTCGTATACGTAACGCGATTTGGTGCTGTCACTTAAAATAATGCCTGAGTCGGGAAGTAAGTGATTTGCAAGGAAATCCGATGGATGGATTGATATGTAGACTCACCTGGAAATATTCTCGCGCGAACGACCCTTGGAGTTGCGGCCCATCTCGTCCAACTTGCTCTCCTTGGACTCTCGGATGTGCTCCTGCAGGGATTCCAATAGACAAGGTTATAGTATATAGTATATATATGGTAGGGAGACAGAGGGGGAGGGAGGGATGAGACCAATGTAATAAGCATAACAATAAATATTTTCAATTAATTTGGTAGGGAAGGGAGACGGGCGGGTTTAAGCCCGGTTCTCGCAACGAGAGAGTTACTGCCAGGCGCGTAATATGATATCCTTAAAGCCCACTGCACTGTGGATTATGAGGATGGCCTGAAAAAGGGGTGTGGCTGAGCAATTAAGCCAGACACCACCTGATGCCACCTCCCTTTTGCACACACGCTCTCTCTCTCGCTCTCTCTCTCTTTCGTTCTTTTACTCGTTTGCAGTCATTAATACTTCGATTTTGTGTGTGTGTGTGTGTGTGGGGAAGGTGAAGGGGAAAGGGGAATCAAGGAGTTGGTAAATCCTGCCAGGGGAAGCACTTGATGGCCTGCATAAAAGGAAGCGTTAATACGTAAATACAGAATAATGAAGGACGAACTGCATCCGCCAGGCACTGCAAATCTCGATGGCCACCAACCAACCAGCCAGCCAGCCATCCAGCCAGCCAACAATCGACCCCAAACTCTGAAAAACCACCTCAAATTGCATTCATAATGGAATATACAAGGCAAACATTGCGTCCACCTTTTCAGTTTCAGTTTTTCCCTTGCCAATTACTTTTTTCATTGCAGAATATCTTTTTCTTTCTCCCCAGCCCTTCTGCACTTCTCCTCACCGCCATCATTCAAATGGAATATAATGGAAAAATGAGGAAAATTCAATGCAAATCGCTAAGGAAATGCGAGTATCTTTGGTTCGTCTCTGGTTCCATTCTTCTGGCCAAGAAAGCCAAAAGGTAATTGCTTTCAAAAGTTAACTGATGGTACACATTTAATTTCGTTATATATATATATTTATTTTCCATTTTCCATTTTCTATTTTCCATATATATATATTTATTCTTGACTATATATATAGAGCCTTTGTGCGGTATTAGTTTTGCGGCAGCCATTCGTTTAGCCAAATAGTTAACTATGTACTTAGCTTTTGGTTTGCTGGATTGTCCGATGGGAACACTAACACTATTACAATTGCGATAGCTACTTAAGGGGGGGTTCTCAGGGAAACTTCGATCAAAGGGCTCTGTAGAAGATGCAATCATCTCTGGTTTTTTTTTCTGCTGTTTGCTATTTGATCCACCTTGGCATCTATCGCTTAATAATTTCTATAAACTGTAAGCCTTTTAATGAGGTTATATCCATAATACTGTTAACTATGTTCGCCCATTGTTGCTTTGAGTATTCCTACCTAAGATATATATATATATATATCTAGGATATCGTCCGTCATACAATTAGCAGCTTAACTTAATGAGGGAGAAAACCCTGCCCGTTCTCTGACTGCACATCCCCCCAAGGACCAGGATTTGATTTTGTTCTGATTTTGGGTTTGCGGTGAACTCAGCACGAACGACGGTGAAACGAACGAAGGTCGGGCCACAGGGAGCATGGGTTCGATATTGGATTTCGTTTTCTTTTTTTTCTCCTATTCTTATCTCTCTCTCTTTTTTTTTTTTTTTGCGAATTTTGCCAGAGCCTGATTTTAATGATGTCCTCCATGCAGATTCGCCTGCAGCTGGAGCGGCAGCAGCAGCAGGTGGTCAAAGGACCACCGTTGCCACCGCAGAACGTGAGCGAATAAATTTCGTTGGGAGATTCTTTTCTAGATGATTTTGTGCAGGAACTTGAGGGGATGTACGCCGGATTTGGGCTTGCCCAGTATGGGTGGTGGTGGCGGTGTTAGAACCATGTCCAGTTCCATGGAAGTTGATGAGCTGTTGGCCACTGTGCCGCCACTAGAACCACTGCTGCATTGCATCGAACTGCTGCAGGAGTGACTGGAATTGCTGGGTAGACACTGTCCAGTGACCAGGACAAACTCATCATCATCTTCGGGCAGGGTGAGACCACTGTCGCTGTCACAACTGAAACCGATGCCATCGTCGTACTCCTGATCCTCCACCTGTTGCTGCCGTCCCTCTACCTCTTCCTCCTCTTGCTCCTCTTCTTCCATTTCCATTTCCACCTCCTCCTCCTCCTCCTCCATCTCCATCTGCATTTCCATTTCCATATCCATTTGCTGGCCATCGTCGATATCCAAATCGAAATCACAGTCACACGTCTGCTGCTTGGGCGAGGAGTCCATCTGGGAATCAAAGTCGTCGGAGTCGCCACCAATTGCTTGTTCATCTCGGCCATCATGGCCCGCCACGTTGGGCGCCAATTGCCCGTCCGATGAGTAGGAGAAATCGCACATGAAATCATTCTGTAATCCCACGAAAATCGCGCTCTTGGGCGCCTCCAGTATAAAGGAATCAATGTGATAGATTCCATCACTCAACGCGGGCACGTCCTGTGGATGAAGCACAAACAGAAAGAGAAGACAGGCAGAGGAGAAAAAGATAAAGAGATAGAGAGAGAGAGATAGATAGATAGAAGAAAAAGAAAGGGAAAGATATAGATAGAGTGGAGAGACAGAAAGAAAGTGGGAGAAATATAGAGAGACAGAGATAGATAGAAAGAAGTTGATTTAAAGACAGAGAAAGATTGTGAGCTTTTCACATCACCGATTTAACCAAGAAGAGTAGAGTGAGAAGAGGCAACTCTAGAGCGAGACAACTCTACTGATGCATGTGGCTATTTGGTGTGTGTGTGTGTGAGCGAGCTAGCGAGCGATTGAGAGCGAGATAGATTGATAGATTGAGGAGGGTGTGCTTCGTTTGCTACATGCATGATGATGGCAACTCTGGCTACTTAATAAGCATAATCACGACAATCACAATTCAAAAAAGATGCATTTCATCAATGGTTTTTTTTTTTTAAGTTTTAGCACATACAAAATCAGTTTAAGTTTTCAAAATACCCAAGTTAAGTTTGAAAAGTCCCAAATAGAAGTTTCTCAAATCTAAGCTGATGATTGATGCCTAGTCTGCGATTGAAATCTTGCCAATGGCAGAGATTTTGCTTTGTTTTTTTTAGCAGGGAAACTGATTTCCTACAAAATTCCTTCCTTAGTGAATTTCCAAAAATCCCTAGCTAAGGTCCGAGCTATTGCAATTTGCAAAAAGTTAGCTCATAAATTCAGCAGCTTAGCATCCTCACCCGAACTAACAGAACAAAGTTAAGAACTAAAATTGCACAACATTTTAAGACTTTCTCAGTTGTGGAAAAACTTGAGAAATAATAATTTGAATTTACAATGAAAAACTTCTACTCCTCCTCCATCAATAAAAATTACAAAATATTATATATATATATTGCAGTGCTGAAATCTCCGTTGTCCGCTGAATAATCCCATCAACAAATCCTATTGGAAAGTATGAAAATGCATGTGCAATGCGCGCCCCTTTCATTTTCTCTAATACCTAATACCTAATACCTAATATCGAAAATTGCAATACGGCTCTGAGAAAATGGTAGTCAAGGCAATATCGCCCCAGCACAAAAGTATATTTGCAATATGCACACAATAAGTCCCCAACGAAACCGGGCAACTAATCTGATTTGGCCGATGGGAGCCAACAACAGTCCCAACCTCCTCACTGACTTATGTTGTCGGTATATATATATATATATTCTATATACACCATCCGATATGCCACCACGTTTGTCTTCGATTCGATTGCCAGCAGCTGGGGCTGTTGCCAGTGCTGGTGCAACAAAAGTCAACGATAATTTAATCATGTCTCTCACTGGATTTCCTGGTAACCAAGACCGAGTGGACACAAAGCCTCGAGGCTAAGCCGGTGCAAGGAGACTCAATCCGAGAGTGGGTTGGGTACAGAATGGTAGAATGGAATAGTTTATTCCATTTGGTTTGTATTGTCAACGATTTGCCACTTGCAGCTCGGCCAATTTGTGGCCTGGCACAGCGCACTTGGCGTATGAGTGATATGCAAATGAATATCCACTTCAGTGGAAATAAAACTCAATTTGCGAGAGTTTGTGCCATAATTAATAGATATCATTGCAGCAGATTGCAGCTGTCCTGTCATTAAATACACAGAGAAACCAAAAGGAAGATGGGAGGATGGGGGATATTGCCAGTCAGTCAGTCAGTCGGTCGGTCGTATGTATGAGAAAGTTGGTGCTGGAGAAAGAGAAGGAGAAACAGAGAAGGATGGAAGAGAGAGAGAGAGATGGGGCCACAAAGACGTGACAAGTCGGGCCTTCTGGGCCTGCTGATGACGGCCATCAAGTGAGTTTGTCTGGCTCTGATTCTGTCTGCTTTTGGCCTTGTTCTTTTCCCTCGACCCCCCTCATCGACCGGCCCCCTTGAAAGTCTCTTTCTCTCGCTTTTTCCGGCCTTCCGTTTGCGGCCTACAGCTAAATTACTTTGGTCACTCCCCTCTACTTTCGACTCCTACCGCCCTTCCGCCCTCCCTTTGTGTCTCTAAGTTTTCTATATTTTCCCAGCCAGTTTTCAAAGTTTGGAGCAAAAGGCATTTAAGACTCATTAAATCATTCTGCGACTTAACAAATCAAGTAGTCCTTTTCGAAACTTAATCCTCAGATTGCAAGCATTTGATGTAGGTTCTTGGGGGAGCTGGAAAATTAAGGTATTATCTAGGAAGTATCAGGAATATAATCATAGGAGGATAAGATAGAAGTTCAGATAAGCTTTTACTATCAATAGATAATATTCCAAGATTCCATCTTAGAAAACATAATTAAGTAACTTTAGCACAGATAACACCATTGTAATCCTAAACCTATGATTCCCATATAAGATATTATAGTAAATTGATTTATTAGCCGTAAAACTACTAGCCTGTTAGGGTATTCCACACACAGCTCAGGGGTATATGGCCCCATTTTGACCCCTGACCCATAAATTCAATTGTCTCCTGCCATTTTGACCCGCCTGCCCAACCCAAAACACCCCCAAACTATAGTATTTGATTAGTGGTTTGCTTCACACGAAACTATGCCAGAAAGTGATTTCTATGAGGCGGCTGGAAGGGAGGGAGGGACTAGAGGAGGCTTATGAAACATAATCAAACCGCAGGGCAGATTTCAATCCCAGCCGATTTTGTGGTCACGGATGGTCCATGGGTTTTCCGTTTTTGGGTTTTTCGGTTTACTTTACTTTAGTTTAGTTTAGTTACTTTCTTTTTTGTTTGTTGCGATAAAGTTGTGTTTGTTTACTGATTTGGCTCTAATGGGCAACGCTTTGTGCCAATTAGCTGGCGAATTAATCGAATCGAATCGAGTTGGTCGAGTCTTGGACGCACTTTAATTGGCCAAAAACAATTGCGTAACTAAAACGAATTTCCAGTTGAATCGTCGTTATAGCCTGTAATGGCATTGCCCAAATATTGCCTCGTTATTTAATAAAATATTTTTGGCTAAATTTTTGTTTGTATATATGTATATATATGTACCTATATATATATATACATATATATGCATGATATGTAAAAGTTTTTGGTTTTGCGCTCCGCTGACTTCTGCCTTTTTGGCAGGCCCCCTACAAACTGATGAGAGACACACCACGACGAATGGAGTGGGCGCCAAAGTTTGGCATTTGTTTAATTGGAATTTTTTGGGGTTTCAAGGAGTGTTCACCTTTTGCACACTCTGCTTGAGGGCAATTTGGAAAATTAACTTCGAACAAGTTGCCTCTAATCAGGGAACTCAAAATATACTATATATATATATAGAGAGAGAGAGATATATGAGATCTATTGACTTCCTGGTAGCATCCTGTCCACATCCTGTCGGCATCTCGAACCGCCAGCGGAATCTGCATTTGATGTTTTCAGCTTCCATTGTTTGATTGGCAACCATTTGTGAAATATTCTGCTCTCCGTTCGATTGCTTTTAATGGCCAAATCATATTTTATGATTATTGACAATCGTTGCCAGTATGCAAATTGCGCAGCGAGGAAATGGAAATAAATTTTCCCCGAAATTTGATTGCCGACCCATAAAGCGTGACGAGCATCTTCATTGAAAATGAATTCCAAAAAATAAATTCCAATTTTTATATTCTCGCTGTATGAGTGTGTGTGTGCCGTTCTTTCATTTTCTTCGAATTTTCCAAATGCTCTTTAATTATGATTTTTCCAAGCTTAATTGGAGTCTGCCTTTAGTCGCAGCAGGTTAAACCGCAAATGGAATGGGCTGGAAAATCAATCAGAGAGAGGAGGAAAATGTTGATCCCTTTCTCAAAAAATAAGCAAAAAAAAAAAAAGGAAAACATTTTGCGGTTTGCCGGCTGATTGAGTGGCTGATTGAATGCTTGATTGAATGCCTGATTGACTCACAGATCGATCGATCGATCTATCGATTGACGTGCATCATTAAGTGCCACGCCCATGTGGGCGTTCAGCCTCCATTGCAGACATTTCAGTTAGCATTAACAGCCCAAAGCTTTTCACTTAGCCTCCTCCTTCACATCTTGTCTGGTGATTGGTGGTTGTGGTGGTGGAATTCCCCATTGCAACTTGCAACTCCGGCTACTTGCAACTCCTTTGGCATTATTTTATGGCTCCAGTTGAGGCGTAGCAGCGGCAGCAGCAGCAGCAGCAGCGACTGAGTGTTTCTTCTGCGAATTGCATTTCAGCTTGATTTATTTCATTTCATTTCATTTCGTTTCATTTCACCAATGCTGCCAGCCCAGCCAGCAGCCAGCCCAGCCAGTGTCCAGCGGCTGCGAAGGAGGCTAAGGAAAATTGATGGCAGCGAAAGAAATACGGTTAGCAACATAAGTTGGTTATTACTTGCTGCTTAAAGCCAATGGCCAAACGACCCCAAAGCCCAGCCCACTAAAGCACTTGCAGAAAAGTGTGTTAGGAATTGGAGGTAAAAATATTACAAAATTGAAAAGAAACTTTGAATTTCCATTAAAAATAGCTGATAAGCTCATAAGCTATTAAATAACTTGAATCTTAAGCCTCTTCCTATAGAAAATCCACAAATCCCCATCCAAAACCCTTTCTAATGTCGGCCTCTGTAATTAACAGTTGCGAATCGCTTGGCCTCTGCCTAGCCCGGCAAAGATTATGGATGGCCCTTCAGAAGGCAAGCGGCGGAAATGTACTCCACTTGAAAAAATGTTTTCACACCACTAGCTTCCGAGCCTCTGCCTGCTGCCTGCCCATCTGTCTTCGATTTATTCTTTGAGTGTACTCCACTCGTCACTCCGTCCGGGAAATCTATCTGTGCGCCAGTGCACCAGTTCAGGACTGGTGAGAATTCGCTTCAGTTTCGAATAAAATATTGCATTTCCCCAATGCATGACATGGCCTCAGCTTCGGCTTCAGCTTCAGCTTCAGCGTCAGCTTCTGGTTACTAAGATTTCTGTTTCTGGTCCAGATCCTGGTTCCCTACTCCTTCGACTCCTGCCACGGATTTTGGTTCCTGGCAGGCTCTGCTGCTTTAGACTTTAGCCCCCAGCTGAGGGGCAGATAAGCCAGGCCAAGTATCCCCTCAGTTTTTCCGCCTTTCCTGGGTCTCATCGCAAGCTTTTTCAGCCCCCCTCCCACCCCTTTAACTCTCCTGGCATCACGCATGAGCTGCGACTGGCGGAAATGGCAGTTTTTCCATTACGACTGCCAGGCCACGCTCTTGGGGGCCTCTTCAACTGGCCGACACTTGGCGGACTCCTCCGACCTCGGTCTTTTGGTCTCCTGCCTCTAAGCTAGCTGGCATCCGTCTCTTTCTTCGCTCGATTGCCCTGTCTCGCTCGCGTATTACTTAATTTTTATGAAATATTATATAAAACAGAGAGCAGTGCAGCAGCAGCACACGACAATCTCATTTCGGGCAGCGACAGTTGCACTTGGAAACAATGAGAAGTGCCATCAAATTTAGCTAAAATGCATTCTCAACTGAGCTTAAAATAATAAAACAAGGCACTAGGGGGGACTTAAGTTGGTTGTGATGACTATTGGGTACCCTGTAATGTGAAATCAAAGTGAATTGAAGGTACAGATTGACTAAAGGTGTTTCTGAAACTAAGAAATTGATAAGCTAAGTACCTTAAGGTACCTAACATATATTCTATTTCTTATTTTTCAGGGATATCAACATTATTCCAAGGCCTAGCAACTTTTTTAATTGCGTTTGATTATGCAATTTAATATTTACGCAAATAATTCTTACTTTTACAATCTGAATCACTATAAATCTAATGATAAAATAAACTTTACTTCCAGCTTTCGAAATACAACCCACCCTTCCACCCACTGAAGACACCTTTTAAAGGTCTTTAATCACCAACTTTTGGTCATGACTGAAACATAATATTAAAATCCAAAGTAGGGCTTCTAAGTTAGTGCATGTACCAGCACCGGATGCCCAAGGATACCCAAGGAATCCACCATTTAGGGCTGTGCTGAGCTGTGTGTGCGGTCGGAACCAGCCGCAATTGCCGTAAAAACTATGGATATGCATGTGCTGGCTGTCATTGCAATGCAGTTTATCTTGAGGTTGGGGGAGTGGAGTAGAGTGGAGTGGAGTGTAGTGGAGGGATATCAGGATATCACTACAATGATTCGCTTCGTTTGCCTTTCGCCATGCAATCGCTGGCCCAACATCAGCATCAGCGAAAAGCGGAGAACTGCAGCAGCACTGGAGAGCTAGGAGAAGAGAACTCCAAGCCAGCACCACTTGCACTTTGGCACAGTGGCAAACTTGCACGGGAGCAAGCGAGCAGGCACTGAGAGAAATTTCTCATAATATCATAATCAGAAAGGTAAAGGAAAGGAGAAATGCACTGATAATGGCTAGAAGTTTCCATTTTTAACTCAAGACTTTTCTCAAAGTGTGGCAGCACCCAAGTCGTTGCCATTGCTTAAATGGCAACACTAAAATGCCACTCAAGGCAGTCGACTGTGGGTGTGTATGTATGGGTGTGCAGGACGAGAATACCAATGTGTGTGTGTGTGTGGTGGCAGGGCAAATATGCATTGCGGTTGTTACCAAATTGCATGCAGTTATGGCAAGCGCCTTGCGAAGGATGCGGCCAAAACGCAGACTTTTTTCCAGGGGAAGACAGAAGGGAAAAATGTAGAATGGGGAATGCGCAGAGGGGAGAGGGGGCGCAGGATACGAATGCATCTCCCACCCAAAGTTGCCTTGGGTGAAGGACTTCTGCGGTGCGAGGTGCGCTTGAGGATGAATTGCAGTGATGAGATTTTCACCGAGTTTTCGCTAAAATCCCATCGGGGAATCTCTGGCAAATTGCAGATTTGCACATTTATCATGGAAAAGATGATGAGGGGGGTTAGGAAATGTGAGGGATCGTTAGAAAAATTACATTTAAAGCTATTAGTCCGAGTGGAATTCCAGCAAATTGCCAGCTCATCAGGGCTCTAAGCTTTAGCTTTTATCATAATTATTACCTAAGGTTAGCATAGTAGCCTTGCTTAAGTTATACATTTTCCTAATAGAAAAGTTATAATTAGCTTAAAGCTAACCTTTTACATAGTGACCCTTAACACCTCCCTGAATGGAAATGAAGAAATATATCAAATGGCCTAATTTCCCAACTCAAAGCGCTGGGCTTAAATCATTTAAATTGGCCCCCTAATTTGCCCATCTGAAGCTACCTAATATGGCCAGGCACCTTTATCAGTTGCTAGTGAGACATCTATTATGATGAATTATGGGCCTCATCATCATCATCATCACCCTCATTCTACCGCTAAAGCGACCCTCGTCTGCTGGATAAAAATAAAGGCCAAAAAGGAGTTGAGAGCGGGCAAAAGAAATTGCATCCTCTTCGCTGATTTCGAGTGTGCACGAGTGAGCGGAAATACTTTTTCTGCTTATCTACATGCTAAAATCTAAGTGGCAACAGAAAATTTTTGCCAAAAACGAAAGAATAGAAAAGTTGCTAGAAGGAGCAGTAGGAGCAAGAGGAGCATGGAGCCATGAGATGGCTAAGAAGCAAGGGCCAAAGGATTCAGCTGGAATATGGAAATAAGTTTTATTATATGTGCGAATGTTGCCATCGTTTTCCTTACGGATACCCACTATATGGACGCCATTTGGTTGGCCAGAATGGGATATTAAAGTGCTGGCTGGCCATCGCAGTCGTCACCACCTCCTCCTACTCCTCCTTGACTGCTGCTGGTGCTGCTTGGAATGATTTTATCAAATCTGCTGACGCTGAATTGATTCGGTTCTATTCGATTCGATTCGATTCGATTCGATTTGATTTGATGTGCGCTTTGTGCAAATTTATGTGATGCGCTGCAGTTTCATAAATGCAAAAGCCTGGCAATAGAAAAAAAAAAAATGTATAAAAGGAAAAAAAAAAGAAAGAAAACTGGAAGCCCAACCCATTTGCCATTCATTCATTCAGTCGCTCTCTCGTTCACCTTCTTTGCCATTTATTGATGGCATAATTTCCAACGCCCCGAAAATCCTTTTCAAGTGAAAGAGGGCGGGGGCGTTGGTGCGGAGGTTAACTCACAGGTTGGGTTCAAAAGTGCCGGCAGGTGGATGTTTCCCCCCCAACTTTTATTCCTGCCACCCACCATCAGCCATCATCTAGCACTCCAGGCGATAATCAGATTGAAGCCCTCGTACGCTTCTGGGAAAGCGGCTCAGGTGCCGCTGACAGTGGGGCTGATTACGTGAAAAATCTAGCAAAAGCTGTGCACTTTCCAGGTCAAAATCAACCACAAAGTTAAAGGATTTAACATTATTAAGTAACAAGTAAGAAAGGATAGCAAAGTTCCTAAAAATTATGAAAGAAAAGGAAAGGCATTTTCTCATGGTCACCTATTAGCTACCAAATATTGTTTATTGGCAAATTTCAAGCTCCATCGAGTCTTGGGAAAACCTCCACATGTTTTCCAAATAACCCCCCAACACCCACCTCCTATCGTCATCAAAAATAGTAGAGTCAATTTCCGCTTAACATTCATGCCATTTTGTTGGACGAAACCGCAGGAATGCCTTGCAAATTGGGTTCCTGTTATGACGGCGGGCGGAGATTCCAGGTTCTGACCTGGCCCATTGTTTCCACGTGGTTTATGGCAGGGAATGGAGCAGGGGGAGCAGTAGGGGATGCAGAGTTGTGGTTCAGGATCGGCTATGGGTCCGGGGGCATTGTGCAAAGTCAGCGCACGACGCTGTTTTACAATTTAGCCGGGACATGACTGCTTTGTCTTCCTGCCACCGAGGGGCATCTATCCATTCTCGCTTCAAATCCGCAAAACTAGCCGACTTACTAACAAAAACTAACAATGCTAGCTGGCAGAGAAGAGAGCTATTATGCCTTAAGGAGGTAGGGTAGATATTACGCATACGCCCTGATATCAAAAAATGAGTAATGCTGATATATAACGCATACGTCCTGTTAACCAAAATCAGAAATAGTAAGATGAAAAATACGAGTATTGTTGAGTACAATGATAGAACGCAGAAAAGGAAGCTTATTTTGCCATAAAAATGTAGGGTAAATATTACGCATACGCCATGATGAAACAATAAGTAGTGCTGATATATAACGCATACGCCTAGTTAACCAAAATCAGAAATAGTAGGATGGGAATTACGAGTATTGCTGAGTACAATGCTAGAACGCATTGTGGTAGGGTAGATATTACGCATACACCCTGTTAACAAAAGTTAAAAATTAAACTTAAAAAAATGGGTAGTGCTGATATGTAACGTATACGCCCTGTTATAGAAAGTCAGAAACTAAGAAGGAAAATATAGTAGGGCTGATGCGTAACGTATACGTCTTGTTATCCAAAGTTAAAAATTAAGAAGGAAAATAAAGTAGTGCTAATATTATATATATAACGCATACGCCCTGTTATCCAAAGTCAGAAATATAAGTAAATATAACGCATACGCCCTGTTATCCAAAGTCAGAAATATAAGTAAATATAACGCATACGCCCTGTTAATCAAAGTTAGGAATAGAAGTAGATATAACGCATACGCCCTGTTATCCAAAGTCGAATTACTAAGGAAAATATAGTAGTGCTGATTATATAACGCATACGCCCTGTTATCCAAAGACAGTAATGGAAATGAGTAAGGCTCATAAATTGAAAGATTAACAGGACATAAACTTCCTTTTTAAACGGTTTTAAATTCAAAATTAACAGTTATTTAAAAACTTATTGAAACGTAAAAAATATATGACTGTAAAAAGCAAAAAAATCTTCGAAAAAATAAATAAATGAAGGAATTTTTCTACTTTTTTCAGGACACAAATATAGATGTCTAGATTTCGATCAAAATAGTTTTCCCACATATATTTCCCATTCATTTTTTTTTAAAACCCATATAAAAAACCTTCAACTTTACCAACTTTAAATTTGATAAATCACTGAGCAGGACAATGCAGTGATCAATGATGACATAAAATCGTTTAAAAAAAAAATTCATTTAATTGTCATGGACGTGGCAAAAGCCGGCGGTAATTGAATTAATTAAATAATCCACACCTTTTCCATTGAAATGAAATTTGCAAAAATCAAGTATGTTTTTTTCTTTTTTCTTGTTTTTTTTTTCTTTTTTTGCAGGCCTGTTAAATATTCGCGGACTAGTAATTATGACTATTAACGGCAGACGTTGCTGTCGAGAGGGCTGGCTTTCGGTTGACCAACGGAGTTAACCTGATGGAAGGTTAAATCCTGATTATATTAAGCACCATAACCATAACCATATCGCAGCTAAAGTATTTGTTTTTCTTGTTTTTTTCTTTTTCAGATAATTAAATTATTCATTGGTGGCTATTGGCTATTGGCTATTGGCCTTTGGCGAGGAGGAGGAGGAGTTCATAAACTTTCCTTCGCTGTCGATATCAATATCGAAAAGCTGGCTCTCATCGGTTGTCAAGGGTCCACACCTCCCAGTTGTCCTGGCAAAAGTCATTTCATTTCATTTCATTTCAGTTCGCTTCATTTCTGCTGGTTGCTGGTATTTCCTAGCTCCCCCGGGGGTCATGCCCCCGCCATGGAGCTTCAATTTGACATTGACTTCGGTTTGAGGCATGTGGCATTCACTTTTCGTTGGGGTCGGAAAGTCCTGGCCAAATTGAATATCATCGTCAAGGAATCTCCTAGAGTGCCCTGGATGCCAAGTGGAACGACGGCGGCCAAAAAGAAATGTTTGAAGGACTCACTCCACCCCCTCCCACTCCCCCCGTGCCGTCGAGTTAATTAAGTGTGTTTGCGTGTCAGTCCGTGTGTTTTTGTTTCGCTGGCCACATATTTATAGACGCGGTCTGCTGCTTGATTAAACAGACCCTCGACTCGGTTTTGGGTTATTTTTCGAAGGATTCTGTTCCAGGACACTGGAAGAAAATTTAAGGAAAGGTATGCCAGGGCAAGCCCTTAAGTCCGGCAGTTTGAGAAGGAGTTTTGGGTAAGCTTAATGCTTACAAAACAAGTTTTTTGATCGTGTGAGTACGAACTTAAGGTAGTTCTAAGTAGAAGATGGCATTTCTGTCATAATATCTACCAAAATCGATGTTAAATCTAGAAATAGATTTGATTTTGGGAAGCATATTCCCAAAAAGGTTAAGTAACCACCCCTAGAAACATGATAAATACAACTTAGTTTTATAGGTGCTTCTCCAACTTCTTCTGTTCGAATTCACTCGAAATTCCTTCTTTTTTTTTTCCTAACAGCAATTCAAAACCAAAAAGAAAACTCAAGTGAAAAGTGTCGGGTAACACTGTAATTTGCTCATTCGACTGACAAATTTCATTTGTATTGATTAGTCAGCTCAAGTTTGGTTAGGAGAACCTACAGGCTTGTCTAACATTACAAGGAATTGAATTGGATTGGATTGGTTGGGGTGCGAAATGGGGGTGTAACCTCAATTTAAGGAGGGAAGCAGCTCCCAGTCAAAGTCTATTTTACATTTCAAAGTGTCAGACGCCATTAGAATTGCCGTAGAGATGCGTTCTTTCTTTTTTGCCACCCCCCTACATAACAGGAGAAAGGGGCGGCGGTGGTATGTTGCATGTCTATTAAATTCCAGGCAGCAGACAGTGCGTGAGAAAAGTCCTTCGACAAGGCGACAAAATTCCTATCATGCTGCGAATTATTATTGTTTTTCCAATGTCTCTCGAAGACCTCCATTTAGAGGCTTTAACTTGCCACTTGCCACTTGCCACATTTGCATGCCATCGATTTAAGTTTGCCACATTTTGACTTTCGCTAATTAAAATCGAGTTCGAATTGTTTGAATGGCTGCCTTTCGCCCCTCCCCCTTCAGAATGGATATGATTTGATGTTAGTAGAGAGGGGGAGGAGGGGTCAGGGGGCACAAAGGCATTTGCAACTCAGAAACAATTACCATTAATAATTAATGGCAATCATGTCTTGAGTGACACGCGTCACTTCATTGATGTTTGGTGGTAATGTATGGCATGGCCAAGGATTCGCTTGGATGGGAAATTCAGTGGCGAAAATCAAGTCAGGGAAATGATAATCAGTTGGCTAACTGAAATATGCATTGACCTAAATTTCTGTTATAAAAGGGCTTTAAAAATGCTAAGCTAAGGTAGTTACAGCCTTTGCTGTGAAATTTAAGTTAGTTATTAGAAAGAAATAACTAGTTTTAAGGCCAACCAAGGCGTGTCTTGAAGTTAAAGAAGATTTTCGGATTGGGAAAACTTCAACTTCTTTGTAAGTTTAATTTATTTATAAATAAAAACAAACTTTCCCATTCCTTGTTTTAACCTTTAACTAGAAGAAAAACAAACTAAAAGACTTCCTATATCAAAAATCAATTATTCCTTTGTTAACCTTTCCACAATTTCCACAACTCAAAAGGTCATCTCTCCTTTCTCTTCCTCCAATCATCAGCAAATATTTATTTATTAGCCTAACAATACAACTTCCTTGTTGATACAACATTAATGCCAAATTCCAAACTACTCTTTGGAGCCTTTTAAGTTCAGTAGTCAAGTGGCAGATCATTCATTCAAATGGCACCTTTAATTAAGCACAAAATACACTCCAAACTGATCTCAGTTTAA
This sequence comes from Drosophila eugracilis, assembly GCF_018153835.1. Classification (NCBI taxonomy): domain Eukaryota; kingdom Metazoa; phylum Arthropoda; class Insecta; order Diptera; family Drosophilidae; genus Drosophila; species Drosophila eugracilis. The sequence continues at coordinate 195,183 of NW_024572029.1, read as the reverse complement.
GCCATCACCTAATTGTCAGCAATGGCGATTGGCATTTGTGGGGATAACCCCTTGGCTGGGTTATTATGTCCAACAATTTCTACGTCTGCCAAACTCAATACCATTTCCCATTTCCCCCCCCATTTCTCTCTCTCAAAATCTGATTCAGTTGTCAAACAGTCAGCGCAGTCAATGCAAATTATGTTTACATATGCAAAACGAGTTTGTCATATAGCCAAGCCACTCTTCAGATATATACATATATCTATATAATTATACAGATGCCTGGCCAGTGGATGTTAAGTCGAGTGTAAGCCCCTCGAATTTACACTGTTCCGGTGAATTATTTAACAATCGAGCCGAGGCCACTTGCCTCGATTGCTTCTTTAAAGGAGTGCAAATGATTGTTGGAATATTTCACGCTGAACGGGGTCAAAAAAAAAAAACGAGTTAAAAACCAACATCAAAGCGTCACATACAGATTTGATTTTAACATTTATTTCTATATATATATATATATATAGATGTTTCTATGTTTTAGCTACAGTTGTGGTCAAAGAAATAGCAAAGAGTTTGGTTATGGGAACTAAAAGAGGTACTAAAAATCATTTTTAGACAATTTCCTGCACTTTTCCCTTTGGTTTGTGAACTTTTTATCTCAGAAATTAATAATTAAATGTTTGATTTGTCAGAATTTTAGCTAATTAACTAAAAAACAAAAACCTTTTTATGAGTTAGCAGTTTTAATTTACAAAAACTGCCAATTTTTAGCCACTCCAAAGGTAGATTTTAGTTTTAAAACTTGTTTTCTAACCAAAAACTTTTCAAATTCATGTCTTAAACAAATTAAAACTAAAAACAGTTTTAAGCTTTTGTTTTTTAGTTAACAAACTTTTGTTTAGAGTAATTAATAATAGAATTTAGCTTAAGTTGCAGCTAATTTGGTAAAAGTAAACCCTTTGTCTTAATTAGCAGCTTTAATTTGGCTTCAGCGTAAACCTCAAATTCCAGAATTTAGTTTTAAAAACTTTCGTTTCCATCCCTAAACCTTTTTTAATTCACAACTTAATTAGTCATATTAAAACTAAAAATATGTTTCAGTAGGAAATCTTGTTTCCCTTTGGTTTTTCTGGCCTTAAAAAACATGCATTTACTACTTCCTAAAATTTTGACACAATATTGTTTCGTTTTGTTAGGATGCAAGGATCCTTTGGGTGAAGGTTCGTTTAGTGTGCATTCGAAATGCATTCCGATTTATATATATCTATATCTATATATATATCTTTATATATATAGTTTTTGGCAACACATATCTAATAGTACCAAAACCAAAAGAGTGGATATATGTGAGGGAATAAATTCTTGCTGTCCTGCGGTGGCCACATTTAGGAGGAGAGACTATATTCTAAGGGGGGAGGGTAGGGGACAGTGATGGGTGGTTCAAGCACACAACGAGCGAGACAGAGATATATATATAAAGACAGAGACAGAGAGAGAGAGAGAGCAGCAGGCGGGTGGTGGTGTTGTTGGTGGGTGGTGGCTGTAGTTTATGGAGGGACACGCGCGAGCACAGACTAAAGTTTCATGGTTTGACTTGGATTTCTTTTTTTTTTGGATTGAGTCTTGGGTAAGAGGGGTAGTGGGGTAGTGGGGTAGTGGGTTAGCATTGAGGGGTTACGTAAAAGTTGGCAATACTTACGCGTATTATCTTCTGATCACGTATTATCTTGCGTATGCAATTGACGATGAACGTAATGACCATTCCGCCGAGTATCAAACCAAACACAATCACAATGATGACCACATGCTCCGATTGACCAGCCGCCTCGCCCTGCAATAAGATATATATATATATATAGATTCCGTTTAATTGCCATTTTAATTGCATTATCGAATCACCAAAAGCCAAGTTGGCCAACTTGGTCAGGCCAAGAATCGAAATAATCAAAGTGCGGCCTGGCCTGGCCTGGCCTTTCTTTTCGCCACTTAATTAAGGGTTTGGTTTTTGTTTTTTGTTTTTGTTTTTGTGTTTGTTTCTGTCTGTGTGTGTGTGTGTTACCAATTCCTCTTAACTAATGACTATTGGCTGTATTCCAGGAAGTATTTGATGTGCAATTAGCTTAGGAACTAGGCTTTGATTTAAGGAGGGTTTCTTATTTGAGTTTATTTAGTTTATTAGCTAAAAATAAAGATGGCTTAAGGCTAAGGAAAGTGGATTAAAAATGTAAAAAAATTATGAAATTTTTTTGGTAATTTAAAAAGAATTTTAAACATAGTTTTCTCTGTTTTTTGGCCTCATTTTTACTCATTTTTCAAACTGAAAATTCTAAAAAAAAATTAACTTTTTAAAACTAAATTTTCTCTTTAATTTTAACAACTTTTTATCTCATTTTTTTTTGGCTTATCATAGATTACCCATCAGATAGTCCTATAACTTAGCCCTCCTGTCCCTCTTCATTACTCTCGCCTACCAAACACAGCATTAATTTTCGACCAATTTTAATGTTGGCCAATTAAATAAACATAACTTGTGCATCCGCTTGATTGAGCACTTGATTGAAGCCTTTACCCTCTCTACAAGCACAAACTCAAATACACCAACACACCAAAACACACCAACACACACACACACTCTAACATTTAATAACGTTTGAGCAAATTAGAAACCATAAACCCGAAACCCAGCCAATTGGTTAACGAAAAACTAAACTAAAAATTCGATTCCTGCCTGGTCAATGGCAAATGAGCCCCCGAAACGCAAATTAAACATGAAATTAGGAATAATTATGGAAACATTTGGCCAATAACCCAATACCAATTCGCTTTAATTGGTCAAGATATTGAATGCCAATGCGCAATGCTATCGGGCCAAATGCGTTGCCAAAAAAAAAAAAAAAAAAAAAAAAATGAAATGCCAACTTTTTAAGTCACGAAATTAAATAATCAAATTAGTTTTTGCCTTTTACCCAGCGGGGTTTATTTTTACAATAATTAATGGAAAAGCCAAAGCTGATTTTTAATTGAGTGTTTTTGTGGTTTGCAAAATGATGGGAAAATTTCTTTTTTTTTTATAAACTTTAGCAGATTTAGCAGATTGAAAGGGATTTTTGGGGATTAATTTGGCAGAGTAAGCAGATTTTTAGATTATTATTTAAGAAAGTTTTTGATTTTTTATCACTAATTTCTTATATTTTATTTAAGAAAAATATTTAATTTTTAAGTACTAAAACTACTAGAAAGCATGCTTATCGAAAGAAGTTTTGTCTTCTTTATGCTTTTTTTGTAGTTAAATAAATATTTCAAGTTTAACTACAACTTTATCTATCTTTTCTTTTATTGATAAAATATATTTTTTAAGAATTTAATAACCTTTCCTTTGCTCTATTCCCTAGCCTAGTCATTATGGCTAAAACACAATTTGTAATACTTGTAATTCGCGAGTGCCACAAGTAGAGATTTGCCGCCCCCCCAGCTGTTTTTTTATGATGGTTGGCTATTTTTACAAGGGATTTACAACCTCATTTGAAGTCTTTCCCTAGAAGCTTTCTCTATTTCTTTTGGGGTAAAGAGAAAGTATGAAGCAGCTAGTGGCAAGCAGCTAGTAGCAAGTATAAACTGGCTTAGATGGCGCTGCATGAATCATTCCCTGTGATGTGATGTGGGAGACGTGTGTAGTGGGTGTCCGCGTCAGTCAGCTAGCAACTTGACTCCGCTGACTTTATCAAATCTAATGATCTAATGCGCTGATGTTGAACTTCTTCTTCCTCTTCTCCTACTACTACTACTACTACTAGGGGATGCCCTGCAAATAACTGTTATTTACGGTTAACGAACAAACCCCCTCAGAGAACAACAACAACAACAACAACAACAGCAAGGCCTTCCTGTAACACAAACCTCAAACTTTGCCAAACAAAACTTATTTGACCAACTTTGTTGTTGCTGTGTTTGTGCCACTGCAGCAGTGTGTGTGCGTGTGTGTACGTGAGTGTTTTTGGGTGTTGCCATCATCGGCGTGTCGAGCATACTTATAATGAGTCAGGGGTCACGAGGTCAGGGGGGCAGGCATTGGGTGCCCGTTTTGAAGTCAAACCAGCCAACGAGCTGGCCTATAATTAGATGCACGTACAAACGGCCCAGTTTTTGTGTGTTTAAATGCAGTTAGAGAAAATCTGGGGGTTACCCCTTGACTAGGAAAAAGTTAAATCTTAAAGTTAAGCCTAAACTTAGCTAGTATTAAGGTTACTTTTTTTGATACAAAGACCCCTTTTAAGAACACAAATTAACACCAAGATAAACTAAATACATAGAAAGAGAGATTAAAATATTGAAATCTCTCTGCATGGGCGTGTCACCACTTACCGTACAGCCCTCCTCGTCCCATCGAAATTTGCAATTGTCTAGGTTATTACATTTCAAATCCTTTGATATGCAGGTCGCGTCCTCGCAATCGTATTCGTCCTCGGTGCAGGCTGTTGGAACGAGTTATGGGTGGGTTATAGGGGAGAAGGGCAAACAGTTTCGGTTTTAGAGAAAGTTTTACGTAAAAAATATATTTTGGCACAAAAATGGCAGTTAAAGTGAGTGAGAAGAGAGAGAGAGAGTGGCTAAAACGCCAATCAAAGCTGACAAAATCGCACAGTGGAATGGACAATTGACTTGAATTGGGAAAGTGCCCTCCACAGCGTAGATGAGTGCATAAAATTGTCATTCCAAGGCCATTCAGCAGACAATTCAATCTGGTTTTTATATTGATGTGGCAGTAGGATTGAATAAGCCAGCAATAAAATGTGGAAACATGGCATTGGTTTTCCAAATATTTTCATAACAAACATTTCAAGTTGATTTTGTACAAGTTTTTGTTAACTTTTTAGGCCTTTAAAACTAAATCAAAGCCATAAGTTTGCTACATAAAACTATCTCCTGACTTTAATACTAAACATTTTTAATTTTATTTACATTTTCCATATTCTAGCTTTCAATTTCCATTAGTTAGCGGCATAAAGTTTAGCTTTGAATTTGAGTCAATGGATGTTTCATTTTATTTTACTGGCAATTGAATTTTCTGGCCATCGAGAGGCGAATTCGAATTCGATTCGACATTAAATTGAATGCCAATTCAATTTGACTTAAAGCTTTCGATCAATTGTGAGCTTTAAATTGATGGACTTTCCACAGTGCAGGCTATTGAAAGGCGACGATGGGTGATGGGCGATGGGCGATGGGCTGTGGGCGAGACCACAAAGCAAATGCACGTAATCTCCGACATAAATCGCTCAACCAACAACAATAATTGCCGATGCTGGCAGCTGCCTTCGAACTAGATGAAGATGAAGCCGGGAGCAGGAGTAGGAGCAGGAGTAGGAGTTTTCTATAAGGAGCTATGGTCCTTCAGATTCGGAGGCCAGGACTCTCGTTCTCTCTTTCTCACTTTGGCTGCCTAAAAGTAAACAATGCTGGCCCGGGGACAAAGGACAATCGTTGAATGACAAAAGAGTGCTTAGCCTTTTGCCTCTGGCAACTGGCGGCAATCACGCAGGCACCTCCACCTCCTCCGCCACTCAGACTTTTGGACAGGCAGGCAGGCAGGCAGGCAGGCAAGGCAAGGCATCCAGACAGACAGACAGACAGACAGACAGATAGATAGGATAGGATAGATGGTGGCTTGGTGGAGAGATAGTTGGTTAGACAAGCAACTCCTCCTTCTATTCCTTCTTCAACTGCCAAATGAGCAGTGAAGAACAGGGAGGGAGGAAGAAGGATGTTACCTCACTGGGATTTGAGGCCAGCTTAGCACCGGATTGCCCCCAGGATTTTTTGGTCATGCCTTTGTACTTTGCACCCCGGCCATTTGTTGCCAATTCAAGGGATTTGCCACGACCATGGCCAGGGCCATCATCAAAAGACCAGGGCAACTTGAAATCGAAGTAGGAATCGGACTTACCAGCTCCTCGGTCCCGGAACGCCGTGAACAGAATGCCGAATGTCGAGTTAATCGCGATTTGATCTGCGTAAAATCGCAAATGCAAGATGTTTGACTCCGCCGTAATACTCTCACCCGCCGAACCGCAAAAGTTCTTAACCCTGTAAAGGAAAAATGTTTGTAGTTAAGGTTTACTATTATGAGTAAAACAACCGAGAACTCTCTATCAACTCCATCAGATTCATTAACCAGCAATGAAAGTAACTTCAAACTAATTAAATTTAGCATTCATCTCAATTCCAAGCTAAAAGTGTCAATGGAAAGTCAATCTTATGGAAAACTCTGCTTATGGAAAACTCTGCTGGGCAGCAAATTGCTCAACGATAAATAACTTGTTAAAATCATAGATGTAGGCTGGGTAATTAATTATCAAGTGATTGATATAATCTATTGTGGCAAAGCCTGTTACTTGGCCAAAAGCAAACATTTTGCCACAAAATAAGGCCTTAACAGCGTGGCTTGGTCTCTCTGTAACCCCCACAGGCCATTCGTTAAATATATTTGGCCATAGCTGGAAAACACACACTCACTCATACACACACTCACACATACACTCACACACATAATCGATAAATAAATAATTTATAATATGGCTTAAATGATGACGTTCACTGAATATTGTATTTATGTCTGTGGCTTCGGGTATTTTCTTTACGATATTTCAACGCATTAAACGCCGTCCAGCATTTTGTTGGAAATATCTTGACTATATATACGATTTTATATATATATATATTTGGTAGCCGCCACCCCGTCGTGTGCGATAAATTGTTACGAAAAATGAATTTAAATGAAAGCGACAAAGGCATCAAATCAATGGCTAAAAAAGGCAGACTTTGTCTCCGTCCAGCCCACAGCCCACAGAATTTTCCGCTTTCCATTTACCATTTGCCATTTGCCAAGTTTTCCCAGAGCCGAGAAAGCCAGTCAATCAATTTGAGTGTTGTCCCGAGCAGCGGCAACAAGTGGAAATGTATTGGCGCGTTAAAAGCGGATGTCAATGCGTGTCGAAGATGCCGTGGCGAGTCCCTCAGTCAGTCAGTCTATCAAACGGCCAGGAGATGGCGAAATACTCGTTAAGAGAAGGGGAAGAGCTGGCAGAGCAGATGGGTGGCAGAACACAGGACACGAGGAGATTGGTTGTGCGAGTCAAAGGCGACGCCACTTCCGCTCGCGTACAATTTACTTTTGGCCGGTAATAAATTGAAAATTTGCCTTGGCCCAGGACGCCGCACTGGCTTTGATCTTGCCATTTTTGGCAATGCGGAAATTGGTTTGCGGCATTCTCTCTCTCTCTATATATATATATATAAATGTATGTACCACCGATATTACGTATACGCCACCGAATGCAATTTTGTCACTGCCCTGACGCTACAACGAAATGTGATTAAACCACCCATGTCGCAGGGCCTCATACCTCAATGGCATCACCGTCTGCTCTGGGAAAATATCCAAAAAGTTCGTTTCGCAATCATTCGGCTTGCTCAGCTTGAAGTCCAGGAACTTGAGAAATATCTATATAGAAAGGTAGAGATAATTTAATGATCTACCAACTTTGATTCGATATATACTTACCTTCCAGTTCTCCTTGACCTGTATACGCCAGATGCAGTCCAGCGGTATCTTGTTCTGGTTGACCTGTTCCCTTATCTCCGCCGGCACATCTGTGGAATTGATAAAACCCTCGAAGCCACCTCTGTCTATTGTGCAGTTCAGATCGGTGCTAGGCGCCTCTCGATTCCTGTCCAGAAACTCATAGACCGCACTAAAGCCCGTATACTCTATAGTTTCATCGGAATGGAAGTGCAGCCACAGGTAACGCTCCTTCGATGTGATCTCCGGTGGAAAATCCGTGCCACAGAACTTGCCGATTAGCGTGGAGAAGCCATACTGTCCATCTCGGATCTAGAAATCAGAATTTTCCCTCGTTAGTTCTTGGGATTTGATAGTTTTAACTCTTGGGCCAAAGCCGTTCTTTGGCACTTTGTCGCTTGGGCTTAAAACCGCTTTGGGCCCAGGCTGCATTCAAATCAGGCTTACGACTTGCAGCAGGGACAACATTCAATTAAAACTTGCAATTTTTCGGAGTAAAAGACAAAAACACCAAAAAAAAAGAAAGAAGGCAAGTAACAGCCGCAACGGCCGAAGTAACAAGGAAAAGTCGTAAAGGAAACAAATCGAAAACTTTCCAAGTCCGGCCAAGACCGAGAAAAGCCGAGCAACTAAGCAAGTTTTTGTTTCGCCCCTTTCTTTTTTTTCTCCTTTCTTTTTTTTTTTTTTTTTTGATGCCCTGGCTTTTGCATGCAACAAAGTTTGTCTTTTTTATGCGCTGACCCTTTTAAGTTGGTTATGCCGGGTTTTGTTGCACGCAGAGAAAAGTGTGGCAAGTTAAGAAATGAGTTTTGTGCAAAGTTTAAATCAGAAATTAGGAATTTACTTGAGTTTATGGCTTTGAAATCTTTATAAGGTTACAAAATCTTGCATTATTTATAAAAATTTATTCAAAAATTAATTTAAAATTCCTTTAAAAAGACTTTAAACTAAATAATATTGCTGTGCACTTTATCAGCTACCAGTACTTACTTCGAGAAAATCAAATTTGCACTCCTCCTTGGCCTCGATATTGAACGAGTTGCGAAAGTCCAGGCGTATGATTTGTCCCTTTGGCGCTGTAATTAGATGCCGGCAACCGTAGGACAAGACGAGTCCGGGGACAAAGGCAACACGTTAGTGAGCAAATATATATATACTTTATCATTCCATGGTAGCCATGGTAGCCATCCACCACCAGGTGGCCAGATCTCTCCAAGCTACCAAAAGCTTACTTCTTCTTCAAGTCAAATGGCCCCGAGCCGAGAAACTGATTAACAACAGCTCACCTCGGCGCCTTGGACTTTGGAAGGATAATATGGCTAGTTGGTGGTGGTTGACGTTGAAATTGCAATGCCCTTTAGGATCACTTAAATGGTGGTGGATGTGAAGGTGGAACTTGGCTAGAGCGTAACTTTAATAGCTCCTTTTATAAATGTGTTTATTTTGAATGGGAAGAAGCTTAAACAGTGTGTTTACTTGGTATATATCTTATAGAAATCGTAGGATCTATTATTCTGAATAATCAAAACAGGACTTTCCTTCCTAAAAACCTTTTTAAACCCAACTTGACTGAATTTAACACCCTCAAATGAAGCCATAATTTGGTTACCTAAACATCCGGCAGGCTAATAAAAATATTTGTGTGAAAATTTCCGCCTCTCAATGATCCAGCCATAACTAGACCCTTTTTTTCCTGCCACTAACTAAGGGCAACCTTGTCAGGGGACAAGAGAGCCAGAGAGAAAACTAGTGAAAGAAGGCTGGGACCCAATCTCGTATCTATTACCACCAAAATGAAAGCGTCTGGGGACTCATTTAGTGGCCGCATAAAAAAAAACGTAGAAAAGGAAGATGGCATCAAGATGCTGGACACACCCACATTGCCACACACTCACTCACCCACTCACCCACTCATTCATTCATTCACTCATTCACACTCGCACATTGCTGGCCATACATATTCAAGCGGCGAATCCTTGGCATGAATCAATGGCGATGGGCTGGCTCTGGCATTTGAAAATACATTTTCCTCCCGGCTTTTCTCAAATGGAACCTTTGTGGCCAATGTGGCATAACAACACACACACATCAGCAATTGCCCAGGCGTTAACACCCACACACACACACACATTACATAATAGAGATGGACAAGTAATGAAAGTTGGAATCACAGACAGCTGGAGACAGAGACAGAGCTTGAAAGGGAATAGAATTTCCCATTGATTGGCCTTGAAAAAAATAAGACACACACACACACACACCCAGAAATGTGCCACTGTATTGGTAGCATTATCAAATCACAAAGTCCCCAGGCAATCGAAAATTCTGGAACTGCACTTGCAGTCTTTCCAAAAAAAAAACCAAAAAATGAAAAAGAGGGGGAAAAATCTAATTAGTGTCAAATCTGACCACTCAATCGCTCTCATAAAAGGCTGCACGAAAATGGGCTGCCTCATAATTACACATCGAATGGGTCAGATTTTCATACCTTTTTCACAAAATCGAGAACATAAGCCCATATTTCTGGTGATTAGTTTTCGTTGACAATGGTCAGGGCTCTTATATCAAGCCACGTTGCGTATACGCCACAGTGGCAGCTGATTGATAAATGCGACATTTTCGACATTCAAAACTGAACAAAAGGGTATTTTTTATTAATTAGGAAACTCAACGCCATCGATTCGATTCAACCAGAAAATCTTCTATAAATTAAGCTGTTGATTATATAGTTAACCTACTTTTCTACTAGCCAAATACAAGAACAAAAGTTTATGAAGAATAAAAGTAATCTCTCTCTCGATTAAATAGTCTCTTTCTGCTGAATTTACTTCTAATACCAAATTGCGTATACGCCCCATTTACCCGCTGCACTGGCAAACATCTTTTACCATAGTTCCCAATGCGAAATGCAAGCGAAATATATATCTAAATAAACTACGTCGCTGAGTCTGTTGTTTTTCGAAATAACTTTGAACTTTCGAATGCCCGACCGCAGGACTTTTATGCCCGCAATTCCTTCTTGCGGCATTCGTGAGCCCCTGGCCCCAGCGGGATGCCCATCTTGGCCATAAAGCGAAGCTCAGCTGGCTGCCTTTGTTGTTGGCCCGCTTAGTCCAAACATTAACATGGATGGAGACTTGTCTGGCAGTCGAATGGGTGGTATGGGTGGTATGGGTGGTATGGCTGGTACAAACACACACCCATCCACCATTGATATGCAAATAAGCCGATGTCTACCCATCGCAGTACTCGAACGTAATGCTAAGTACATAGATATATATAGTATATATACTACACATGCTGACATATTCGTTGATACAGATACATATACTAATGCTGGGACCGCTGATGCGTGCTTATGGAAAGTCAATCATTCGCTTTCAGGTTTTATCTGTCAGCTCTTGACTTTTGCAGTGACATTATTTTGTCTTAACTGACAAATGATTTGGCCTCCAACCGACTTTAGATAAGCATTCGACGAGGAGTTTTCCGAAGTTAGGCAGAGGAAGAGAGCGAGAGCGAGTTTTCCCTTAGTTTCTGCGGCAATGTCGGTGGCGGAGTTAGTGAAGCGAGTGCAGCTCAAATATGATGACAACCCGGTGGCTCCAGGACCATCCAGCCCATCATCCACCAACAAACCCCCAATCGAGGGATCGTATTATGGCGATGCCCGGAGGGGGAGAGAACTGGCAACTGGGAGCTGGGAAAATGCGAATGGAATATGGGGACGGCAACGCGCTAACGCTTTTAAATGGGCCACACAAAACGGCCCTGCCATGTGGAATCTGTGTGGAGCATCTTACGCATCAGCGCCATCTAATGCCTCCGGTTCACTGGTTCACTCTGCCCCTCTACTCTCCCCTTCTCCTATCCTCTATCCATCCTGTCCCCATGTAGCTTCCTCTTCCATTGCCTTCCAAATCTCATTCCCCCTTGCCTCCAAAATGGTTGACTGACTGACTCAGTGACTCAGTGACTGACATCTGGTAATGTCAACAGCAGTGGCTGCCAAGACTTGGCCAAAGACTTTGCAATTATTTGCAGTAGCTCGTTCGTCGCCAAGTGCTTGCCATATAAACTTTTACGAGGCCTGCACTCCACTCCACTTACACTGAAAGAAAGCAGAGCTGATCTGATTTTACAGATTCAAGTTGAAAAAGAGATAACTTGATGAGATCTCTGTATACCATTCCAAACTTAAGGTATAAACATAAATGAAAACTGAAAATCAATCTACTTTCTCTCCTTTCTTTCAGTGGACACTCACTCCCACACTCGCTAACAGGAAACCGGCTGCCAATTGGCTTCCATCAAAGTTCGTATTTGTCTTTGCAACTGTGGCATACAGATACAGATACAGTTAATGCCACTGATTCAGATACTCCTGGATTCCGTCATGACTGATTGTTAATTGCTTAGCCGTAGATAATCCACAGGAATGAGTTTCATTTCCACTGCCATGAATACAACCTGCTACTGGGGCTATTGTCTGGAGTCTTTCATCTGCCTGAACTGATTTTGCTTACTATTCTCCTAAGACACTGATGAATAAGGCATGACATGGCTTTTGGTAAGGCTATGAATATTATTAAATACATATTCAGCTACTTCTTATGGCTCCTATAAGTTTGAGTATGAAAACTGATTAGTAAACCTAAAGATCCAAATCTGAAAAAAGAGTTTTCCCCAATCTAACCCCAAAATAGATACCCAAAAACGACTCACCTGTTATCACTCTGGTGCAGTTGATGTTCTTCGGATACAGATTGGGATACTCCGGACTGTACAGCTCATTCTTGGTGGGATCTCCATCGACGAACAACCGACAACGATCCACCTGATCTTCTTCCGCCTGTCGCTCGCTGCGTCCTGCTCTTGGCGGCCGCGATATAGTCAACGGATGCTGTTCCTCCCTCCAACCACCAGGCTCACCCTCTGCCACATCTTCCTCCCGAAAGGGACTAGAGAAACCTCGTGCTGGAGGCGTGGCAGGGGTAAAATTCAATGGGCGGTCACCGCTCGTGATTATAACTGATTCATCCGTCGAAGACGAGCGATTTGCGATTAGCCCACTGCCGGCAGAAGCTGCAAGGAAATGAAAGGGAAATGAAAAATTCACCTGAGTATGCAGTTTGAATGGGTATATACAGATATTATATACTATATTTCTATATGCAGGCGCATACTACAGTTTTTTCGGCTGGCACAGCATCACATTTTGGTATGATAATAATAATCATGAGCATTAAAATTTATGTAAGGGGAGAACTTTTACCTTTTCCCCCTTTTTTTTTGTATTTTTAATAATGCGCATAACTTTTCACGGGCCAAAAAACTAAAAACGAGGAAAAGCACAACACAAGCGGTGAGCAGGTAAAGGATATATATATATATATATATATAGTGAATATATGCCGGCATGTTTGTACTTTCATATGTGTTTTCATATGCAGACAAGCAGACGCTTTCCCATTTTCACTTTCGACGCAGTTTTTCGGTTTTCTTAGTTTTTTAGTTTTTTTCTAACAAATATTCTGTTAAGCCACTACTTAAATGCACATTTATTTAGTTTTTTTTACCTTGCTTAAGACACAGTTTAAATATAAAACAAAAGTAATATAATATATAAAATAATAACCAGAATGCCGTGCTTAGCCACTCCTAAAAGACCACACAAAAGGTCTCCAAAAAGTATGCAATGGAAATTTTTCTATTAAAGCCTCAACCTGCCACGACTTCCCCTTCACTCTTAGCCATAATTTTCCATTCTGTTTTTCTATTTGAGCAACTGTGACTGTAACTGCAGCTGGAACAGTAACTGTAACATTGCAACTGTAACTGTAAAGGCAACGGCAACGGCAACGGCAACAGTAACTGAAACTGCACCTAAACAACAATCGTTAAGCCCATGCAAAGTAGCCCAGAGCACAGCACAAACACAACGCCACAAGCCTCTGTGTGTGGCGGGGGTGTGTATATGTGTGTGTTAACAGGGCATTGGCACAGCCAACAAAAAGTTGGTCCTTAACAAGCAACGAACTTTAGATGTCCTTAAAGTTATAAACAAAAAAGTGTTCCTTTAAAAAAAAAAAACCATAACAAATTGAAGGTTAATCATAAATCGAATAAACTAACTAACCGATTTAAGGAACTTCCCAAAGTAAACATTGCAAAATCAAACAACTAACTATATAATACTATATATATAGTAGGCTATATCTTGCCATGCTCACATTCAACAGCAAAGCAATTAGCTAAACTTTGGTTTCTGTTGGCAAATAGCAAGGGGTGGCCCAAAAACCGCAACTGATTGGTCCACTGGGTAAATTATACCAAACAGACACCAAATTAATTAGCGTAAATCAGTAAAGTAAATTCATTTGGCATTCACAAACATGGTTAGCAGCGATATCACTCAATGAAGTTTAATTTACTAATAGTTACGGCTTGAGATTGAATGTAATTTGGAACTTTAACTAGTTAAGTAGCCTTGATAGTAGTAGTCCTTAATGACCTGAAACAACTTTTCTTTCTTTTAAAAATTCCTCATAAATAATGTTTAACTCCTCTGCCTATTTGGCATATCTCCTTAGATATTCTAGACGAGTTTATGGGTCATAGAGTATTTAGTACAGTTGTAACAGCAACACAAACACAGCCTGAATACACACACACACACACAGAGGCATACAAACACACACACACACACAGAGAGAGAGAGAAAGACATGTGAAGTGTTTGCCTCACATTACATGGCTGCTAGTGCCTAATGATGTAGCAACAAATTTAATAAACATATTAAGTGTTGATGTTTTTGTAATCGCACAGGGCAACGCCAGATGTTACTCCACTTTGCCATCTCCATCTCACTTTCCCTCAGTCTCCTTCTCTCTCTATCTCTATATACCCACCTCTGTTTGCCTTGCCTTGCCTTGCTTTGCTTTCCTTTTTTTTTTTTACTACAAACATACACACACATATATAGGCTTGTGTATGGCCTCCATTTTGCCGTTAGTCAAAAGCTGCTTATTTCCGTTCTGGTTCTGTTTCTGTTGCCATTTCCGTTTCTGTTTCTGTTTCTGTTTCAGTTTCAGTAGTGGAAACAGGAGCTCCTCCTGTGTTTCCATGTTCCTGCACTCGAGCAAAACTATTTGTCACATCAATTAAACGGCAATGAACATTGAAATTAATTTAAATGCGTACATTAAATGGATTGCCATCTAATGAAGCGTTTTAACTGCCAACCATCTGCTTCTACCTTTGCTAAACTATAATTAAAATCTACCAATTGCCAGGCATTTTAGTTTAGTTGGAATTTAAACCTTGTGCTTAGTTTTAGTTGATTTGTTAAATTGTCATAATTGATTGGCTTGGGAGAAGCGCCTCGCTTTGCGATCGACTTCTATGGGCGTAGTTCTGCTTGTCTTCGTGTCGATTTCAGTTTTGGCCGCAAGTTGAACTTGCCAACCATAAAGTTTGCTGCGGAAAACCCTAGCCAAATACACGCCCCTTTTTAGCCCTTTACTTTGGATGCACAGCAAGAAATTTTGTGGTGGAAAAAATGAAAGGGAAATGCTGTTTCGTATCACTTTGAACTCTTCAAATCGAAAGAGCATTTAATAGATTGCTTTTTATCACCAACTTCTTTAACTCTTCAACTAATTTCGAATATATTTTCTAGTTTTTCTCCAATACCATAACCAAGTTTCTCTATCTTTATCCCCTGCTAAGTCATTGGATCTCCGACTTCATCGCGTTGTTCATTTATATTCATATTTGCATATGTCTGAGTCGGTGCAGCTGTCAGTGGGTCTCGTTGTATGGCATGGGTGTGTGTGTATGTTTATAAAGTATCTCTGCCACGCCCCCATCTCCACACCCGAAACCCCCCCTTCGATCCAAGTGCCTTGGGCTTTTTGGATTCCTAGCTGCTTCGTCGTCGTCGTCGTCTCTCGTATGTATTTTATTCGTCGACGCAGTTATTTGCTTTAATACACTCAATAGACTTAACACATTTTCCACGCCCCGTTCCCTTTCCCAATGCAAACCACTCAACCAAGCCACCTCACCCACCCACTTTTCAGCAACCCACACACTCGGTGTGTGTGTGTGTTTTGTAGTTTTCTGCAATAAATTTTGCATTTTGCTGGCTCTGCCAGAGACACCCAAGCAGCGAGAGTGGAAAACTAAAATGAAATAAAAAAATATATAATATTTCATTGCAAAGGCGACTGGTGAACGAGCGGAAAGAGTGCCTGACAGTGTCTGGAATATGGTTGGAAAATCATTAAGAAAAGTGTTAAAAAGAATTACTAATAATATTTGAAGATAATCTGAATTAAGAGCAAGCAAGTCTGCCGAGGCTTTCAGTTCTAGTTTCTTTATATTTTTACTTTTATTTTATAACTAATGTCTAGTTAGATGGTCTAAGATGATCTTTTATGTCAAGATCAAGTTCTATATTGGATATATGGTTAACATATGCTTGCCAAGGATATTCCATAATATGCACGAGTTTCGTATATAAGCTAAGTTAGTCCCTTAACCCATTTCAATATCGCAATGATCAAAATTTTATATTAAAACAGCCTTTTCCCCCTATCAGTTAATATCAGTCAAAATAATCGTTAGAAATCTAACCCATTTCACTTTTTAAACAGACCAACCAAGGCTTTAGTTAGTGGCTAAAATAATCAAGGAGAACGAGCTCCTACATTGCCCAAAACTCTAAAAATCTTAACCACTTTTTGAAAAATTTATGAAGGAAAATATATAATAATATATAAAAAAAAAAATATATATATATATTTATATAATTTATAAATTAACGTTTTTCTAAATGCCAAGGCAATTTTAAACAAACGCCGCTAATTTAACTATTAACAGCAATTTTCGGCAAATTGTATAATTAAAACAAAAAAGAAAAATTCGACTGTAACCGACAATTTTTTTAAAAATTTTAATATTTAAATGTAAGCGAAAAATTCAAATTTTAACAGAAAATGTTTGAATTTTAAGCAAGTTAACTGAAAGTTAAGTTTTGAATGTTACCCGCCCGTTAACGGCTGTGTTAGCTCAAAGTTAATTTTTCCCACACCGGGCTCCTTATAATTCCCAAGTAGTTCTAGCAGGAATGTTGTGACTAGGCCGCTGTTGGCCGGTGAAAATCAGTCAAGTCATTTTTGTGTGTGTGTGTTTGTGCTAGTTAAGTGCCTCCAAGTGGTCCAGTGGTACTCGCCATCACATTGGTGATACATGGACATGGCCTCCATGGAGGATGCAGTGCATCATGGATTTTCTTCGGGAATCCATTTCTGAGACTTCTGATGACGTCGACATGGACATGGCCTACATGGAAGATGCAGTGCATCATGGATTTTCATCGGAAGTCCATTTCTGAGACTTCTGATGACGTCGACATGGACATGGCCTCCATGGAGGATGCAGTGCATCATGGATTTTTTTCGGGAGTCCATTTTTGGGACTTCTGATGACGTTGTTTCTGGATTTAAATGACGATGCGAAAAATGGACATTGCCAAGCAGGAAATCATGGTAAGTGGCGAACTGTTTTATTCTATTTCATAAGCCAAGGGGTTTGTTTACCTCATAGCCGGCAGTGCTTGCGATGGCTTCTACATTGCCAGAGCAACTTAGATCGGCTATAGATATTAAGTTAAAGCCTTTAGCTTGTTATATATGTTTATAAGCCGAGTAGTTTCAAGGTGCTTCCGGAGTACATGGAAAATCAGCAGCCGCACTCCCTCCTCTAACGCCATGTGGTTCGTCTACACTTGGCCCAGCCGTGATCCATCAGTCAAGCGCGATGATGATTAGCCAGCCGCCCAGCTGCGATCGCTTCGAGTCCGTCAGTTCTGATAGCCAGATACTCCTCTGATTTAGTCACTTTCCTCTATTTGGGACTGCTCCCGCTGGGCATTTATGGATTTATGGACACACGGAGATTACTTCGGTTATGGAGACTAAGTCTGTCTACTCTGGAATCTTAAACCTTTGACGTTGGTCACCTACCTAATTCGTGCGTTATCTAGATAATTAGGATACTTAATAAGGGACGTTTTCAGAAAATGGCTCGAATCGCTAAAATGTCAAGATCAGCTAGGAAGGAACATAACACATATTTTACACATATTCAATCCCATTTTTGGGTCATTATTGGAGTTACTTTTAATTCATTTTACTTTTTCAACTTTGAATGCAGATGTATTAAGAATTATAAAACTAGCTCAGCGATGTATATTCAAATTCATATTCGGATCACTATTGGCTGAGTTATGGAAGTATTAATGATAAGGGTAATATAATCTTAGATTTTGGATTTATGAACCACCAACAAGCTCATCACGCCCAAGTCTGTCTACTTTGCATTTCTGCTCTGCAATCTGAAACTTTCATCCTTGGCTATCCACCTAACCTAATTAGGTTTATTTTGGGACTCAGCTTGAAAGTATAAAATATATTTATTAGCTTTCTTAATCAGCTTGCTGTTTCTTATTTTTTCTCAATCAAAATTTGGCTGCTTCTTCATTGATTCTAAAAACAAATCCCTCCTTTTATCGGGACAAAATCTTTAAACATTTAGTAAAGTTTATAATCCACTTTAACGATATATATTTTTAGATTTACGAACTGCTATGCATGGAGATTACCGATGGCTAACCATGGTGGCTAATTTCAACAGCATCAACAGTAATTTTTATTAATTAATAATGATTTAAATATGAAAAGTTGACTTGCAATTAAATAAAAACCCAAAATGTAAGTTTATAAAGAAAAACCTTCCTCACTTTCTGTAATTTTTAACAACTTCCTTATCATTCTTGGCCACTGTGCAGCTTCTGTTTTCCAGTGACTATAATTGCAACTGTGACTGGGACTGCGACTCAGCCTGTGACTGAGCATATTTATAGTTTTGTATTGTCTGGCAGCCAACCCAGAAATGACTAAAACTGCCTTTTGAGCGCCAGCTGAAAAGGAGATGCGAATGTGTGAGTGGGTGGGTGGTTTGCTATGTTCCTGGAAAGGAACCCCACAAAAGGGGGTTTTTCGCGCAGAAATTCCTCGACTGGCTGCTGGAAGGAACTCGTAGTTTGTACAGCTACAGCTGCAGTCGAGCACAAAGAGTAACTAAGTATATAATAATTTACAGTTTGCATTAAAATTTTCGTCTGCCAACTGAGGCTCTGCAGGGAAAACACTCCTCACTCCTCACTCCTCCCTCCTCCTCTTCCCTTTCTCCTACAGTCTGCATTTACAGAAAGTACATAATTTTCTCATGATTTACTAATTGCTGGAATCTGCCGCTTGTTGCTCCTCGACTTGTCCTCCTCGACGCCAACTTTTACAATTTACAAATTTCTATTGAATAAATTAAACGCTGATGCTGTAAGTAGGTAAGGGGATGGGGAAATATGCTTGCTCCTTGCTAAAATACTCTCTCTTCTAAGTCAATGTAAATACATATATTAATCACCCATTCCATGGACCATTCCAACGAACATTCAAAGGGCTTTGAAGTCATGGCAAACAGTAGGGAAATGCCAATCCATAATTGAGTGGGCAAACATTTAATCATTGATTTCCTATTGATTTGCAAACAGCCCAGAAACCTTCTGCTCCCAACACTTTAATCGGATTTAACTTGAAGATTTTTATTAACTAAAATTAACATAAGAAGCTTGACTAGTGAATGAGTTTATGAGTTAAGAGTTAAGTAAAATTGCAAATCAAAGTATGCTTAAATTTCCCATAAATGTGCGAAAAACTCCCCTCTTTTCAACATCTATTCATCAATTTTTTGGTTTCATAAAGGGATTACAACAGATCCTTGGCAACGAGGCAAAACCAGGGGATTGTTTAAGCATCACACTAGAGTGGGTGGCAAGGGAGGAATATGTAGCAACAGCTAGTACAGATTTCTGAATGCCACTGATTCACATTCCGCAATATTCGGGCGTCAAGTGAAAAGTGGGCGAGGCCAAATGGCAATATGTTACTACTTGCCACATAATTCGCAATTAACATGGCAAAATGTGGCACTTGGCAGCGAACGAGGAAAGAATAGGCAAAGAGGGTGTGCACTGTAAGGAAAATGTTAAGGAAAATAAGAAGGATTCTGCATACTTTGGGTAAATTTACAAGATATCTTGACAGTTAAACTATCCTGAAAAATATCAAATAAATTGAGAAATATCCAAGGCAAGTTTTAGTCCTAAATAAAGTTATAATTTTTAAAGATAATATTTAATATTTACTTAAAATATTCGTAATAAACATCTAGCAGATCTCCCATCACTTCTTCGTGATCATAACAATTTGTAAATGGCGAATGAAAATCGAGGAAATAAATGCTAAATGTGATTAATGGACTATTTGCGGCCTGCATATATGCCAGAAAGCATCTTTTTGTGGAAGGTGTGCGAGCCTGTCAGAGCCATATGGACCAGCCCGATAATAATTTATAGAAACTTTTCGCACGTGTGCCATTAATTGTGGGCCCCACATAAGCGGAAAACATCAACAACATTATCGGGTGGAAAAAGGCACTCGTCAGGCGATGAAGATGGAGTGGATATGGTAACAATAACTAAGACACGCGATGTGGGTTTTTCTCTGCCTTTTCTTTTCTTATTTTCTTTTTTGGCTGGATTCCCATAGTCGTCGGTCGTCGGTCGTCGGTCGTCCTGCATCTCAAGTTGCCGCTCGTGTTGCAGAATTTCAATTTTGGTCTGGCGCAGCACATAAATAAAATCAGTTTTATTATTTTTCGGGGTGGGTGAGATGCCACGATAGAGAGTGAGACAGAGAGAGAGAGCTGCCCAGAGGGCGACATACACACAGGATCCTTCGAGCGGAATTGGGGTTTAAGTGGGCGTGACAGCCGCCCAACTGCTGTCGATGAAGCCACAATGCAACCTGAAGTTGCAATTAGCAATAAAACATGGCAGCAGCATCCCGGCAACAAAAGATGCACATCTCATGTTCACTCTTGAAAATTTATGGTACCTAATACCCATCCAATTGCCCCAATACCCCCTCCCCACCCCCTGCTGTAAGCTAAGCTCATTAGCCTTTGGAAAAACCACCTCCGCACAGCAGAAATCACCTGGCATTGCAAGCTAGTTCAGTTAATAAAACCAGTTATTTCTAATTGGTAGATGAATGTTAGTTACGGAATGGGCTTGTGCGTCGGTGGTTATACTCGCATGTGGAAATAGATGCCTGAGGTCATAATCATCAATTATGCTGTTATTCTCCCCCATTCAGCCCATCACAAAAACACACCTCCCTCTTGCCTTATTAAGGCATTTTCGACTGCTGAACTCTTAAATCGACATGACAGACAATGGTTTATATTTCCCATTTCCCCACCCAGAAACCCAGATTATAATCTGGAAGCCATAATGGCGAAAGGATTTCAGTTTAGTTTCAGACTTTAAGTGCATTCTAGGGCTTTATAATTGTTTGGCATTTGAGGCATTAGAAAGCCGCTTAATTGTTTGTAAGCGATAAATTAACATTTTACATTTTTTAGAAAATATTTAAAAATATTTATCATAAACTTCCATCAATTAACAGCCTATCAGTATTCGTTTTTTAAGTAATAATAATTTAATAACCCACTTAATATATTTTTTATGACTACTCCAATGTAAAAAATACCTTTTTTTATATGTCAAACATATAAATATGCCATTAAAAATTAATCGAAAACATTTATAAAAAAAATTTCGATATTTACGCAAGTCTGATGACAGGCATAGGTATCCCTCCCAAAAAGTGTTAATCGTTTTGTCATTTTTTCAAACATTTTTTTATTGACAAGCTTTTTACCCTTCGCCATCTTTTTATCGACCATTTTGTGTTAATTTTCCTACCCATATTTGTTTTCCACTGTTTCCCATTAAATTGCTTTTTCCCAAACAATTTTTAAAGTAATTTTCATGCAATTGCTGAGATTTGTTAGCCCCATTTTCCCCGCCTGGCATTTGCATGTCATGGATAGCATTGGAAATGTCAAATTTTGGCCAAAACGCAGAACAAACGAAATATCAACTGTGATGGAGGACACACGGGTACATAAGCCCAGAGAAGAGGAACCGGAAGTTGGGAGACAATAAGTATGTCAGGCGCAACTAACTGAAGCAGCGACATGCCGCAGATTAATTTGCAACATTTCCAACAACCACGGCAACTTGCAACACACTTCCGTTTCGCGGGTGGATTCTCAAAATTGTTAAATTGAAATGAAATGCCCGACAATTGGATTCCGACAGGCAAATTGAGAGCAAGGCTCCTGTCCTCCTCCTGCTTCTGTTCTCTACCTCCTCCCACCTACTCCTACTCCGATCTATATAGTACGTATTATCCCCCCCAACTGAAACTGGCGGATCTTTGGCAACGTGAAACCCCAAGCCTTGACGTCGTTTTAATTTTGAGTGAGGGCGCAGAGATTTAAAATGAAATCAGCGTGCGGCAATGTCAGATGATAAAAGGGGATGTTATTTTAACCCCCCCATTCAGGCCCCAGGGGCGCACGTCGAACCAGAAGCGGAACCAAATGAGAGGCTCACAAGAGGCAGGGGTAAGGGAAATGAAAGGAAAAGGAAACAAAAATATAGTGTAAAGTATACAACGACTATCGTGATACCTATTAATCAGTAACTTGAAATAGGTTTTCCTTTTTGATATTTCAATAAGCTGAAGTTTTAGTAACAGTTTATCAGTTTTTATCATAACCAAAGCTTAAAACTTGTTTAAATATCCAATAAAACGATCTATTAATAACATTTATTTTCTATTTGACTTAAAACCTTTGAAAAAAATAACTTAAAATCATCTACTTTATCCTCTTGAACTACTCGAATACCAGGTATGAAAATTATAGCCAGCGGAATCTGAACACGAACGGAACTCTTTAACCGAGCCGCACAACCGCACCGCCCACCGCCCACCTTTACACCACCCAGCAATCCCTCGACCTCGACCTCAACAATCCCCCCTTTCTGCCATAGTGCGTGCTTAGTGGGTGGAATGAAAACGCGAAATGAAAATCTGCAGGCAAACTGTCAATTTGCAGCGAAAATTTGATTAGGGTTGACTGCATTTTCACTCAGATCTCTGGTCTAGAGAAAACTGGGTTGCGGTGGCGGCAGGTGGCAGGCGGCGGGCAGCAGGTTGAGCAAGCGAGCACCTGACAGCGGGAAATCGAGAATGCGAATGAGAAGACAAGGCAAACAATTCGCAGAAAAATCCTTAAAGTGTAATAAAAATGAAGATAAACTCAAATGTTTTCTTTGTAAATTAAATAGATATTTAACAGCAGCAATTGGGAATATTTTAAGGTCAGAAAAGCATTAAGCTGTATTATTTTAAGGTATTTCCTATATCAATACCTCAATTATTAATAAGATAAATTCTTTAAAAGTTTCCCAAAATGCTTAGAAATGTATGTTTTCCCAACGGTTTTTTGCTCTCGCAGAAACTTTCCACAAAGTAAGGCAAACATTTTCATTCCGCTTGTGAAAATATTTACAGAATATAATTTTGTGTAGTATGTTTACCAAACCGCAGAGCCAGACACAAGCTTAGGTCTTTTCTAAGGCACAAAAATAAAAAGAGCTCACATCCTGGCTGGCTGAAAGACAGCAAGACAGCCATCCAGACAACATGGGTTAAGGGCGGGCTGAAAGAGGGGGCTAGCCCGAGCATTGTTACCAACTTAGATTAAAAGTGATAGCCAAACAAACGCTCCTAGCAGCGGCACCAATTGAGAAAGCAATCGCAGCTCAGGAAAAAAAAAATTGAAGAAATGTGAAAAGAAAAACCTTGCAGGGAAACCAGGCAAGTTAGGGAAATGGGAATGGTACAAAAACAAAACGAAACAAAAAGAAAAAGAAAATGTATAATTGAAATCAGTGTCAAGACAGTGCCAGAGAAAACAGGAACAGGAGCAGCCGGGACAATTCAGGATGGCACTTAAGTCGAATGGCCAAAACAAGCAGCACAAGGCAGTGGGAAAACAGCGGAAAAGCCAAGTGCAAGATGCAGAAATTAGAGGCAAATAAGAGCAGGCAAAGCAAAAAAAAAATAAAATAAGGAGGAAATAATTCCAGAGTAAGGAAGCGCACACAAATTAGCTAATGTTGAATAAAGCCAAAGTCAAAACCAATTCCATTCCCTCAACTTCTCCAAGTTTCCAGCCCGGACTCACTTCCTTCTCCCTGCCCCTGGGGAAACAGGGCGTCGTCGTCCACAATTGGGTCAACTAACATTTGGAGCAAATGGCCAAGTGCGACGGGCCGTGACAGGAGCATGAAAAGTGCTTTAAACAAACATTGGCCAGATCTCCTTAAATTTTTTGGTCAAGATGTAAGTAAGAAAAGTGTTAAGATAACGAATACTTGGAAGTGTAAACTTGGCAGAGGGGTTAAAAGGGAAATTCTACACCAGGCAGAAATCTATATAAAAACACAAATTAGAAGAGTAAATCATAATCAAATATCTAAAATTCTTTCGCTATTACAATTTAGTAATGAAATGATTTGCAAACACGATAATTAAAATATTTTCTATGCGAATCATGGAAATGCCAACAATATGGTCACCCGCACATATTCGTTAATTGTGCATTCAAACAAATATCACGAAATATGTGTTAAATCTAGCTAAAGGACTTAAATGTAATTAGTGCAATGCTACAGTTATTTTCTTTGCAAGCTATTTATTCAAATTTTAATTAGGTAAAATTATTCAAACGAAATACTCATTGTCATTGCCGTGGGAAATGTGAGTATGATTGAATATTAAAGGCCCAGATACTTCTATAGAAATTTAGTTTATAGAAATTATTTAACTTAATTTAATTCCAAAGAGTAAACAATACCATCTAGATTGTTTAATAGTTTGTTCATTGTCCGAGAAGCTTTCGTGTCTTTAAAGACCATATATCTTTGGCTGATTTAGGGAATGACAGAAGCCAGCTTCCAGCCAGTTATTCGAAACGAAAGTGGCAAATTGATTGTCTTTTGTGCTGGGGAAAAAGGTGAGACAATTATTTACAAATCCAGACAACCATTTGTCCCACTCACACAGTTAATCCCCCCCTATTGCAGCGATCCTGCCCCCTGCCACCCTACCAAGATGGCAACTCAAAACTGGCAACTGGCTATTTGTTAGCATTTTGCAGTCATTACGCAATCCCGCAGTAGTTGCCCCACAGCAGGCAGCCCAATAGCCCTTAATTAATGGCCACTTTTGGGAACAGTTGGCAGTTTCTAATTTCAAATAAATAAACGCAATCCCCAATGGAAGGAGGAACCAATTCCACACCCTTCTCCTCCTCCTCGACACCTAGAAAATATAGCTACTACTCGATTTACCGAAATCAAATGGAAATTCTCTACTCGCCAGGCTTTTACATATATTTGTAAAATTTCTCTTTCACACATTTAAATCTGCTTTTTTGTTTGTTTTTTATATTTTTTTTTCTTTTGGGTATTTGAATGCTAACATTCCATAGACGAATATTTCCGCTTGATTGCCACGTGTGGTAATTTCCTTGCCCCGATAAATTTGGGGTTTATCCCCCCGATTTTCCCCAAACCTCATCGCATCCTTTTGCCATTTTTCATGTCAAAATTATTCAATTATTGGCGAAGCGAAGGAAAATAAACGAAATAAAAGAAAGCCAACGGCAATGTAAGGAACTCAAAGTGGTTGTTTTTTTGGCAGAGTCGACTTGTTGATACCCATTACTTAATTTTTACTTTATTTTACTTTCCATTTCAGTTCCTGATTGAAAAATTAAAGACTTTCGCTCGGACCAATTGTTGGCCATGTTAATATGGATTTTAAATTTCAATTTTATCATTAATAAATTTATAAATATTTACCCAGAGTGCTAAAAATGTACAGCAAACGGTATGTGCCTAACCCAACGTTTCTAGATGTAAACAAAACGAATTTACAGTTATATGTGTGGACTCCGTCGCGATTTTATCCTCTGTCTTCACATCTTTTTCGCACTTGCTGAGCCCTTGCAAGCATACACACACACACATACTCGAGACGCAGTTTTCGGTTTTTTTCCTTTGGTTTTAACTTACATTTTAGATCAAATTTTTCTTTGCTTTCGTTTGTTTCCAATGTAACTGACTTAGTTTATCACTGTATTTCATCGATTAGATATTTTAAAGTTGCATAAATTATGTTTTAACACTTTGTTTTAGCTTTCCGTTAACGAAACTAAACTTTGCGCTTGGCTTGACGGCTAGAGATGGCAAACGATCTACTATGGATGTGGACTGTTCCTCGATCTACACTATCGACTCCTATTTTCCCCATCGATACATCGAATACTCATATCGATTTCTTTGTTATTGAGCGTGTTTACATATTTTATGTAAAATAAGAAGGGTTTTGATCTTTGAAAAGTATAGACTTAATTATCAAAGTTGCTGCTTGCAAAATGTAAGTTGTACTTAAAAAAGCCACCGTAATCATTCTAATTTTTTTTATTTCGATTAGCAGACCTCTTTATACATATATTTATTTATATATCCAGATATGCCCCATTCTACCCTGGACTCATTGAGCGTAAAAGGCAACAATATGGTTAGCGACTGTGTGTGTGTGTGTGTGCGTGCGAGAGTTGACTTCCGGTCGCCGCCATCTTGTGGGGGTCACATTTTCTGCATGCATTAATTTACAATTACGATAGACTGTCGACAGCTGCCTCCCTCCCACCCTGCCTTTCCTTTTCCTTTCGATCCGAACCTGAATCTGATTCTGAATCCTTCGCTTGGGTTACGTAAATTATTATGCCAAAAAAGAAATTAGGCAAAATTATATGTGGCTTCGGCTTTGGTTCCTGTTGACCTTTTTTGCCCTGTGTTTTTGTGTTACTAAACGATTTTCAGTTACTAAAACTAGACGACCCTTGGCTTCTTGCAGCTTCAGTTACTAAAAGCCCAAAAATGTCCCCTTTGGCCTGATCAGGTGGGTGAATTTGTCAGCTCGAAGTTAGTGCAACGATGTCCAACCTTCTCGAGCAATTAAATGAATCCCTATCAAAGGAAAGGATGGCCAGGCCAACGTCCCAAGTCCTGGAACCACAGGACAGCTGGTAAATGCTCGACCAATGGCGTCAATCAATTACTCTAGTTGAGACAACGCATCTGCGGTGGCACACAAGGATATCTGGGCGGACATTGAGGGCGTGGCACTGTCTTGAGGTTAATGTCGATTGGCCAGAGAAAGAGTGACCATAATGGCAGGACAATTGAGTGTGTTTTTATGCAAGGATGGTCTAGCTGGTAGATATTTATGGCTGCTTTAAAGGTTGATATCATTTTAATTATAAATATGTACGTCTTTAAGGGCCACTTCACGTTTATTACATTTTTTTGCTTTTATAAAAAGTCTCTTAATTTCATAAAAACCGCAGAAAAACCCCTGACAAATCGTTGGAAATCGTATAGCCTTGAGGCCCTCATCGATTTCCGTGGGACTTAAAGTTAAGCAGGCAAACAATTGGCCAATTAAGTGAACTCAACTCGACTGAAAGGACATACTTATGCATATCGATAAATCAGCTTGCAGGTACAAGCCAACTTTATATATATATAGAGAGAGAGAGAGATGTACGTATATGTAAATAGTATGGTATTATGGAGGATTCTCGTACTTTGTGTATTTGTGCCATGTTGACCAACTTGGCCGACTGCCACAAAATGCGACAAACATAACAAAAAAAAAATGTGAAAAAATAGTAGGGAAATGCCGCGAAAGTGCCATCCCTTTTACACGACCTTGACTGCACACACACACACATAAACATACTGCAAAAGCATATATGTATATGTATAAAAAGTTCAAAAACGAAAAAATACCTTGTCTGGGCGAAAAGTTTGCGACTTGTTTTTGCGCTCGATGCGAAAAATGTGCGAGTTCGAGTCAATTAATTACAGGCAGCCGAACACAGAACTCTACCCAAGCTCAAACAAACACAAGCACAGAAAC
Source organism: Drosophila eugracilis (assembly GCF_018153835.1). Taxonomy (NCBI): domain Eukaryota; kingdom Metazoa; phylum Arthropoda; class Insecta; order Diptera; family Drosophilidae; genus Drosophila; species Drosophila eugracilis. The sequence continues at coordinate 167,583 of NW_024572029.1, read as the reverse complement.
ACATACGTATATGTACTATACGTCCTATACATATATCATCTTTGTGCGTGGCTTTGTGTAGCCTACAATTTGGGGCACACTCACTCATACACACATTCTTGTACATTCAGGATTCGAATTTTTATGTCCAAAAGCGAAAATGTATGCATTCGACTTTGTGTACTTGTGTGCGGAATTGGTAACACACAAAGGGCCACAAATGCCATATGGCCATATGGGCATATAGATGATGATCCAACATATAGCCGATATATCTCCCAGTGCCTGTATGAGTGTGTCCGCATAAATAAGCAAACAAATGAACGTCTAATGAGGTCAGAGAACGGGGCAATGGCCATGTCCTAGCCAATAAAAGTTACTCTTGGGCATGTGTGAAGATGCTTTCAGCGTTACACTGACAGAAAAGTTACTAAAGGTTAAGGCTAGGAATCTCTGGAAGGCGCTTGAAGGGATAAACAAGCGAGTAAGAGTATTCATAGTTGCTTTTGCCCAAGTATTTACTAATTAATTCTTACAATTTCTCCCAGTGCAGTCACGCACTTTAACACATCACCCCTCTCACTTTTGCCTTTGGCTATGTTGTGGCACTTACCGTAAACTGCTTGGCCAACAATTAGCAACATTAGCAGCGAACAGCGTGAGCCTTGGATTAACCTTTGATTTTGTTGCTGTTGCTGTTGCTGTGGCTGTTGCTGCTGATGCTGTTCGTGTGGCCGCTGCTGTGGTTGTTGTCCGCTGCTGCAAGTGCTTCTTCTTCTTCGCATTTTGTGTGAGGTTTGCCAGCTTCAGTCTTATTGTCTCCGTCTCGCTTTAACACGCTCACGCCCTCTCCTTCGGCCGTAAGAGTCCTCCACACGTAACTGTAAAATATAGTCAAGAAGAAGAAGAACAAGGCAAGGATAAGTCCAGGATCGAGAAACATGAACAAGAAACACTATAAGTACAGATATGGGTATAAGAATAGGAATAGCAGGTAAAGAAAATTGAAGATTTTGATAAAAAAAGTGTTTAAAAATCATATTTTTTAAAGGTTAAGCTCTCTATAATGTCTTTTTATATCAAAAGTATTACAAATTACATTGCCCTACTATCTTGCCCTCGACTGTAACAGTAGGAACATAACGGAAATCCAATTGGAGCGAGTGTAAGACAATTGCTCGAGTTTGTTCAAACAATTTTGCGCGCTCCTTTCCGTCTTTCGTCGCGCCAGCAAATGAGTTTTTCCTCAAATTGAGTTTTCGCCGCTGGCGAAATGTCAGCACCAAAAATAAATGATAATCCCATCAAGTGTTGGCAAATTGCAGACAAATATATTGCAATTTGTTTGGAATTTGCTGAAGGATTATCAAGGATGCTGACGGCACGAAACAAGGGTGTTGATATGGAATTTCAAAATTTAATTAATTTTCCCGTAGTCTGTTTCGCTAATTCCTTATAAATTCCAACATTGTTATCGTCTATAATTTTACAACCATTTAACCATAATTGTTAGCTTTGTTTGCTGCTTAAAGTTTTAAGGTTCTTAAAGTTGCTTAAATTAAAAGTTAGTTTAGGAAAAGTGTTTTCTATTTTCGTAATATTTGTCATATTTTAACGACCATTTCATTGATATCAGTTTAATACGTTTTCCTTTACAGACAGGCAAAGGAAAAACCTTGATTCAAAGAAAGTCTTTACCCGAAATTAAAGCCTTTGAGAGTGTTTTCCCTTTGGGCCACAAATATTTTGCCTTGTCGCTGACATCGTTTGATGAAAGTGAAATCTTGGAGGACATGAAAGGCGAGCATCCTGCACATTTTACCTCTTTCTTTTTTTCTCTTTTTTTTTCGGAGGCTGCACCTGACTGACCCAAATGTGTTGGCATTTTTCTGGGGGCCTTCTGCTAGCCCCCCCTTCCCCACGTATGAAAAAGCTGCCCCCTTGCCGACCCCGCGGCGCCATAAAGCATGACCCAATTGAATTGTTACGCTCGTGCTAATAAAATTTTATGTGCGGCTATTATTAGGCTCTCGTGTCTGTTCGTGTCCTGCGGCACCGCAACACACACACACACATCCAATGTCACTTAGGATCCTGCGGCTCTCCTATTAGTACACGAAAAATACTTTAAAAAATATTCAAAATATCATTTGTAGAGTTAGCTGTTAGTGCTTTTTAAGGTTTTATTTAGAAATTTATTGGGAAATATTTGGATTTATCATTTTAAGGATTTTATTATAAATTTATTGAATATTTTCTTAGCTTAGGTTCATGTTTAATGTGTAAAAAGTTTACATTCCTTTCTTTTTATATCCTTTTTACAACAAGTTCCCTTAAGGTAATATTTGTAAGATATATCCTCCTGATATTTACCCTTGATTTCCCTCCGTGTAAGTTTATATGATTTGTTTATGTTCCTTCACTTGTTTTTGTGGTATTATTTTGTCCATTGTTTGAAATTTTATTTTGATACTCTCTGCTGCTTTTAAGGCGAAACTAATTTGTTTCCTGTATTGATTTTGTTGGGTTGGTTTTGTGGGGCAGAAAGGATATCCTACTTTATCCTCGCATTCCTTCAAATCGCTTCGTCGTCGCGACGGCGTCCAGAAATTTATGCATAACTTTGCTCCTTCCGAATCTTTGATATCCAAACGCTTTGATTACACGCCCCGCCACCCAATCGCCCATTTAGCCATACTTTAGCCCCGATTTTCCACTTTATTCTCTGCATGTTTTTCGCATTTTTTGCGCTTCGCTTGTCTTAGCCGATTTCTCGTGGCGTTAAGTACTCAACCAAAAAGAACGAAAAAAAAAACACAAAGAAAATAAAAACAACAAACGAAAGGCCAGGAAAAACTCTTGGCCACTTGGAAAAAAAAAGGAAGGGGAAAAAATAGCCAGCCCCGCCTACGCGATTTGCATGGAGGCGTCGAGACAAAAGGGCGCTAACACCCCTAACCGGGGATCATGGCCAAAATTGGGACATTGGCCCGGGACTTTCATTAGGCCAAAATACATGGCGAAAGTGTGCAATTGACGCAAAATGCTTTCGTGTCCATTTGCGGGCAAGGAAAAGGGCTCAATTCGAGAATGGAATTTGGGAAAAGGATTTCTGGCCTGGCCAGGCAATTGATGGGCTCTAATTTCCTCAATAAAAGAAAAGGCAGCTCATTGATGAGGCCAAAATAAGCTTAGATTTTCAAGTTCTTCTAAAGAAATACTAATAGAGCTGTAATTAGAGACATTCTTTAATCCTTTATTTATTACTTTTTTGCTTGTTAAATGTAAAATCTCAGAAAATTCTAACAAAAAAGTCAGTTAGAAATATGAAAATCGAGGAGTTTTCCCTCTGATTTCAATGGCTGGCTAACAAAAAAGTTTTGCACCAACGCGGAGCCAAGCCACATATGTATATTCTCATCAATTTGCCATAATTTCTGCCCCTCGGAAAACTGCCATAAAGTGTCGTAAAGTGCATTAGAGCGCACTTGGCATAACGCAGCCAACAATAAGGAAACACCAAGGACTTGGGGGGACTTCAGGATGCGGAGACTGACAGGAAAAGAGCAACAGAAGTCCAAATGGTTGTCGGTGTATGTGTGTGTGTTTTGCATAAATATTCATGGTAGGCGGGTGAAATGTGGGCGGGGCTTTGGCCACAAGAATTGCGCCAGCGGGGCGACTAACACCTTCTGGCAAGACAAAAAATAAAAGAAAGAAACCAAAAAAAAAAGAAAATGGGAAAATCAAAAAAAGGAAAAAAGAGGGAGCTGGAAAACACAGGAGGGAAATTCCCCGCTGTCGTTTGCCGTTTGGCCCATTCCTGTCCCGATTCCCCATACTTTATGCCCATTTCTGATTGTTTATTAGTGCGGCAAAGTCCAACGAGTGGGCCCCAAAAGGGGAGAACGGTGGCAAAGGGGGGCAAAGAGGGCGTGGTCGTTTGGGGAAAGGCATTTTTAATGCCTTGGTACATTTATTGGCGTGTTTTACGCGCCATAAACTGAAATTCATAAACATTTTTTATGCACTTACATGTGTAAATGTGTTCGGTGTTCGCTTTTGGTTACCAGGAATGCATCCTGGAGTATGGGTTAAACTGGGTGTAGAGATGTGGGTGTTGGCTTCTCTGTAGGGTTAAGGGCTCTCTACCAAAGGTAACATACACATATTTTTTTTCTGTCGAGGTGTATGTTTTGGGTGTGTGTGTGTGCGCTATCCTGCATTGCGAAAATGCGGCATAAAAATTCATTTTATTGCTTACGTTTTTGTATTGTGTACTGGTGCTGCTACCCTTGCCTTGGACAACTCTGTGGGGGCATCTGGGGTTAAGGGGTCGGTCGCCTGTCTTAGGTGCAGTTCGGAATTATATATGAGCACGTAGAGAGGAGCAACAGCTTTTCGCCCGGAGCATGTAAATGTGCATAAAAATAACAAAACATTTGAATACCCTCTGCAAGGTTATAAAATATCATCACAGATTCCAAACATTCTATATATAACACTCGAATTGCAGGCATAAGAAAATAAATGAAGATTGAAAGTGATTTCATTCTAAATCACTTTCAATCTTCAATCCCAAAATCTTGTTCAAATATAAGAAATTATCAAAGTTTTTCTGCATTTTCCTTCGAAATGGCTAAAAATTACTTTTATTGCCTTTCAACTAGTAAATAGAAATCACTGCACCTCTCCCTGTAATATTTAACCAATTAAAATCATGTTAACGAGGCGATATAATAATAATAAAATCATTTTTTATCATTGCCATGATACCCATTTATGGCCCATGGCTATGAACATTTTTTCTTTCCATTTCACTGAACGAGCAGAAGAAGAAAAAAACGGATGAATATGATCGAAAGGAAGGGGTTTTATTTAAGCCTTTCCCTAATCGTTTTTCCGGCATACGGGCGGAGGGTCGACCTTCTTCAGGTTGCCAACTGGCGACAGGCCACTTGCCCGAAAATGGCGACAAACCAGTGCGGCACATTACGCATACGCAGCGTGGGACTCATGCATATGCAAAGGTTGCGGATGCGGATGCGGATAAGGATGAGAGAACATATATATGTGTCTGTGTGCGTGTGTGTGGGTGATACTGATAAGGGCATTAAGGACTCCACTGACTTTGCGCAGGCCATTCGAAATTGGCAACACACACTCGATTTGGTGTGGCATCTTGGGGTGATAATTGCGCCCGTACCAGAGTTCCGATAAGGTCAAAGGTTGCCCAGCTAGCCAAAGGAAATAGCAAATGGCCAAACAATGGTCAAAGGAAAATTGGCAAGAGCCGAAAGTTCAGAAGGCCAGCACCTGCACACAATCGAAAAACCGAAGTTATGACCGAGACAAACAAGGCTGGCACAGAGAGAAAAGTTGTACGGGAAACTAAATGGATTTCATGGTAAGAAAGATATTTATTTTATGAACTGAATGATAGATATAGCTAAGAAAATATCCCATTTTCTAGGCATTTAAATAGGCTTTTATAATCTTTGAACTTTATTTTCTCAGTGAACTTTTAGCCTAAGGGAAAACTTCATTCCTTTGAGAGAAAAACTCTTGCGCCGACTCATGTGCCATGAAAATTGTTTTCATTTCCAATTCCAATTATTATTTTTATGTGCATTCATTGTCTGCGAGCCACGCATGATTTTATAGCCAAAATGCTGAGTCAGCTGTGAGGGAAAACACGCTCCAAGTCCACTGTACTTGATTAATTTGAACAAGTTCGAGTGGGGGCACCGAGTTTTTCCCTCTCTCTTAGCTTTCCATCTCAATTACCTACTTTATATTAACAGCGCTGTTTCACTCTTGACTGGCCACCAAAGGCCAAAAACTCCCCTCATTCCCCTTATTTTTCCCCCAAAAAAAACCCCATCCAGGATGCCATGACTTCATGCCACGTACGTGTCGAGCTCTGAGGAGCTGATGATGACTGGGAGGTCCTTGGAATTGAAACAAATTCGAACATGGTCCTGGCAAAATGGCAAAATGGCTAGAAACCTGCCCCGTCACATCTACATAAAGTAACAACGGCAACAACAATTACTGCCCATGAAAGCCGGGCGAAGAATCTGTTGACATGCCCAGGGAACCGAAATTAAGTGCACGGTGTGGCAAATTTCATTTGCAACGGAGGGAGTTCTCAAGCGTTTTTAATATCTCTTAATTAAGGAGGTAATTAAAGGATATTAAGGATGTGCTAAGGCTTGGAAGAAGAGGTTTTGGACTTAAACAGGTTTTTGGCTTTTATTAAGTATTTTAATTCAGTTGATTAGTAAAATAAGTAGCTAAGATTATCTATTTTCACATTTCTAAGCTGTTAATGTAATAAATTTCCAGCATTTTCCATAACACACCTTGCAAAAATTATAACAAAACTTAAACCACCTTTATAACAGCTTAAACTTGTTTACAAGTTATTGTATAACACACAATTTCCGCTATTTGTTATCTTCTTCATCAGCCACAAAGTGTTATATTTGCAATATAACAGTTTCAATGTTACTTCTTGGTTTTTATATTGCTCGTCTATTATTCTTTAATTTTAACACAAATCTTTAAAAGTGTTCCATATTTTAAAGTTATAATTAATAATTATTGTTGTTTTTGTAATACAAATCAACTGGCCTTCGCCAAACGATATTATTTAATATTAATTGCCATTTCAAATAATGTAAACAAAGAGAGAGCAAAATGAGAGAGGAGCACCAAAACGAAGATCTATGGCAACGCTCTCAGCCTCTCTCTGCCCTCTGCGCTTAGAACTCTCCCACTAATTGGCCAGTCATAATCCGTCGCCTCTCTAAGCCGGTCGCAGCTTTTGTAATTGCATTTAAAAAGTCTTAAGAAGTGTTAAAAGGTGTTAAAAATCGGTCAAATATTGATCAAATAATACATTAATAGTGATCGCAGGATTGTGTGTTGTGTTTAAAACAATATATATTGTTTTAATTGTGAATTTAAATAATTGCACTGCCAAATGGCAAGGGGTGCTCCGCTGGATTAATGAAAGTGTGTATGTGTGTAAATCTGCGTAGTCTTATGTATGTACATATGTACACATATAACGGTATGCATATGCTTACATAAAAACGCACAATTCTAAGTTTTCTTTTGCAAATTAATGTAAAACCATTCAATGTTCAAGTAATGCCAATGAGAACCTTCAACAATATGCAAAATCAAAGTCAGTGTACCTAAAATTTTGTATGTATTTCATTGATATTAACTTCAAAAACATAAATCAAGTCTGTAATTATTAATTAAACGCACGCACAATATCATTGAATATCAATTTCAAGTGTGTATACCAAAATTACGTGCCAAAGAGAAGAGGAAAAGATCTGCGATGTGAAGCAAAGATAAGAACTTTGGCGCAGTTTCGTTTACCGTAATTTTCTTCTTTGCCTTTGCAACGTAAACTTCTGTCTTTGCGTTTTCATTCTGAAAGTCGTCCGTTCGTAGATTATTAACGGTTTTAAATGTTGTTGGAAATATGTAGAAATATTACAAGAACAGTAAAATCAGTAAGTAAATACGTAAGCCCATGAGAAATATTAGTTAAATTTTAGGTTTTGTGTTGTAAATGAAGGTAAACTAGTTATTAATACCAAAGCCAAAAACCTAAAACATATATTTAGTTTTTGCTTAAAAAAGAAGCCTTATAAAGTGATAAAATAGTACATAAAAAGTGTTGGTAGGGCAGTGTTTATAATTTTGTTGAATATTTATTAATGGAATGGCAAGCTCAGCTGCTCAGCAGCTGCTGAAAATGTAAGTATAATTTATATTTGTAAATATAAATATACTAATTTGTTAAATATTTGCAGGAAAAGCAACAAATATCTTCTACAATACAAGACATCCCATTAGGAAGCTTTAAAAACAAGAAAAATTAAGGTAAGTGGAATTTTTATAGGTTTTTTTTATTACTATTTATATATATATATTATATTTATATATAAAATATCGCAAGTGTTTCTTAGTTGCTTAAGCAGACAAAAATGTGATTTTCCCTAAGCTGATTTCCCATTATTCATGTTTAGATTAATTTATCTTCAAGATCTCTCCCTTTAAATGTCTTCATTTTATTATTATTTTTAAATTAAATACATTCTAATTTCATACAAAAAAGAATATAATTTTTTGTATAAAACCACAAATGTTTTTAACTCAAAAATAATATTAAAAGCAATTTCCTACTAGCAAATAACTTAAAACAACTTTCCTTCAAAACAATCTATTTATGTATACTCTAAGCCATGATAATGCCTAATTCAGAGTTTAGTTTTGAGTTAGCTAAGTCAGTGTAAGTCGTCGTAAGTCCCCTTAACAAATGTGTGACAATTTTCAAATTGCCGAGTACCAGGTACCAGGTAGCATGTACCAGAGTTCACCTTGAGCTATTCTCACCCAGCGGAGTGTTAAAGTTTTATTTGCCTGGTGGCGGCACTTCATCCACTCCTTGACTTTTGGGGCGCACTCGAGGGCTGGGCTCTGCAACCACTGTGCGCTTAAGAGGCGTTGAAATTAGCCCGACCCCGGGTCACCACCCCATCGACATACCACCCACATCGTAGCATACCCACAAATTTTGCGCCGCCATCTTCATCTTCATTGTCGTTCTGCGACGACGTCGACGGCGACAACGACGACGACGATGGCGTTGTTCAAGTGGCGCTAGATAAATGCTAAATTCATGTCTGGCGGGCGCCCAACATTATTAGATGGGTGGTTAGGCAATAGTACCACCCACCAGCCACCCACCATGGCCTTGGAAACACACGCTTTAGTGCACATTAAGACTTGTTTACGAATTTGCTTCAAACACGAAATTAATTTGTAAAATTTCCAAATATTCCCTGTCGTAGAGAGAGGGGAGTGGGATGGCACTTTAATTAGTGGGCTGTTCTGCTCCTCATACTGGGAGGTTTTTCATCTTTTTTTTTTTTTTTTTTCGTTTTTATCCATCTGCCTGGCAGGAGTGTCCAGGACAACGGAGCCAGATTTTGTTGTTATTTAGCCAGCTTGCAGAAATTCCCAACCCAAAAGGGACGAGACAGCATATTGGCCACGTTTCACATTCCAGTGTCTTAATCTGATCTCCTTTTTGGATTATATATATATATAGAGGTATATATAGGGAGTTTCCTTCTTTTTTTTTTTGGCACGCACTGCAGTTTTATCCAATTTGTATTTATAGCTGGCAGGCAGGAAAGCAGGGCCCAAACCTCAAAATCATGATTGATTTGATTTCATTAAGGCGAAGATATTTCTGGCATTTCATGTGTCATTTTTCCATCTTTTTTTTGTCAGTCAGTTGAGGGAAATGCGAGAGGAGTGCTTCATAAATTTTTTTGGCAATGGCATTTTCCTGGAGATCGGAGACAATCAATTTGTGAGTGACAAATGCAATATGATTAAATGAATCAGTTCATATATCAAGCTCTCCTGTTAGTCAGTGTAATAAATATGTCAGTGGCTGTAGCTGTGGCTTTGGCCTCCTCAAGGTTTCTCTCAAGGATATATACACATTTTGGTAGCTGTCTGTTGTCTTGGCTCCAGCTGAATTCATGATTTCCTTTCGACTTTGTCTTGGGTTGCCTTTAACTTTGTTTTTTTTTTTTTTCTAAGCATTCTAGCCGAGGGCTTTCTTCGCTTTGATTTGCTGTTCCGTTTGCTGCCTTTTCTGGCTTGCCACTGACTTAAGCTCAAATTTTGTTATAGGGAGCAGAAAACGCCCTGAATAACAACAACAACAACAATAACAACAACCAAAAAGCCAGTCAATGTTGTAAAGCTCAAAAGGCAAACATCAAGGAAAGGAGAATAACGAGTTGGGTGATGCAAGAGCAGTGGCAGGAGCAGGGGCAGGGGCAGGCTGGAGTGGTGTTGAAAGTCTGGCAAAGTTTGAGGGGATAATCTCAATATGTTGAGAACGTTTCCTTTAGGATTATAAGTTTGGGGAAAAATGCATATGCATGAGCACTCACGATCGGCAGAAGGAATTAGCAGCAGTCTGCCAAGGAAATAAAAATATATATTTAAGGATGAAAACATACAAAACAATAATTATTTATCATTGTTTATATAAAGTTTTTAGTTTTTGTGATATTTCAGCTTATTAAGCTTTCTAATCTTAGTCATAAAGGAAAAGCTTTACTAATTATGTTTATAATCAAACTTAACAAACAAAGAAAATCTATTTACTCTTAACTTAAAGTTGATTTAATATTTTTTCCTCAGTTACGTTGGCATTCCAAAGCTGTAATAACAAAATTGATGAATTGATTAGGAAATCCCTCCGGCGGGTGCTTAAGTCAAGACCAATTATATTTGCTCAATGTTAAGCAAACATTTTTCCAGAACATTTTCCGCAATGGCTCAAAGAGAGGGCAAAGCATTTTATAAAAGAAATTACTTTTCTGCACACTTGTTCTTTTTTTTCTATATTTTTTTATTTTTTGAGGAAAAAATATATTCATAAATACATAGCAGTTGGTCCAACTTTTTGCTTATTATGCCTGGCATAAAGAGTCCATATATATTTATGTTTGTATATGTGCTGTGAGTGCATGCATACATAGTGATATTGTACATAAAAATGTATATTGCACAGCACTTGGCATTAAGTTAGGAACAAGAAACTAAATATTAAAAAGTAATTAATTTTTGGCTTGATTTTAACCTCACTCAGATACCTTAAAACCCTTTTTAATTTATCATATTATCATATTTATATCTTCTATAACCTAATATCTTGACCTTAGCTGTATTTCTATATAGTTATGCCATTGCCATTTTGGTGGCTTAGCACTTGGTTCGAGTTTTTGGCTAATTCAGGCGTCTTGGCACGCCGAATGCTTCATTAAAACCAAAAAGAATGCGTGGAAAATGGGTGGAGGAGGGTACTGAATGGTGGTAAATGAGGAGGAAAATGGGGTGGAAAACTGTTTGAGCGGGTTCTCGAGGATATAGTCTTTAAAGCCGCGCCAGCCATTTATCAACTGATAGCCAACTTCTGCGTGTGCCAAGCATAAAAACTAACTTTTAGCTACTTAAAGTGAACTTAAAAACATGAAACAACTCCCTAGTGTGCTGCTGCTGCTGGCACTGCTGTTGGTTTTCCCAGCGCAGCGACAAGGCGACAGAAAAATGAGCGAGATGGGGCGTCGAAAGAGATAGGAATAGTGGCATTGGGGACTGTTTTTTTTTTTGGGCGGCAAAGTTTCAGTTTGAGTTAATACTAGCAGCAGACAGATACATACACTGGGAAAAAGTGAAGATGGTTTTGGCAGATCTTTAATGGAGATTATTAAAGAAGGTGTTAAGGTAGAAAAATCCTCATTACAGTCCTCACTAAAGTTTATCAACCAGAATTATATTATTAAATGAAGTCATTTGTTATGAAAATTCATTTTAATTTTAAGCTTTTCCTCTCACATACCTAAGCCAAGCTATTAACTATAACTCTTATTAAACATCCTGAATATTAATTTCCAAACTAAATAGATTTTCAAACCCCCTAAGATTTGTCTTAAGTGAAGTAACGTAAGGAAAACTCTTTTAGAACTTAAAACCCGGGTATTAAACATTTTCCCCAGTGAAAGGGCTGGAGCAAGGGACAGGGAATTCCCCCATTTCCAAGGGAGCCCTTGTGGACGACACGTTGAACGTTTCTAAATTCAATTTGCAAAAGTTGAAAGCTAATGACGACGCCCCAAACTAAGTGGCCACTTGATTTGAGGGAAATGCTGTCCAAAAATAGCCACCATTCTTCCAACCCCATTTTTCTTTCTTTTTGTAACCCTTTGCTTTTCCCAGCTTTTCCTCCTTACTGGAAAAGTGTTCAACGCTGTGCATTCCCCGGCTAAGTGCAAGTTTAAACTTGTCAAACGGCTGCGCTCGAAATGTCAGTCGTGGGTGAAAAACCCCCTTAACCCTTTTACTCCTCTCAATATATAGATATTTCGCCACGGACATTCGGCTCACATTTTCCATTTCCACACATCCTCACACCCTCACACACACACATGCAGTTTTCCACCCAGCATTCAATACCTTATTCGTTGCCATTTAATAAATGATTTCGCTGCGAGAAGAGGAAAGTCCGCTGAGTTGTTTGGCCAGCCACTCAAACTATCCCATATACCGCCCACACACACACACAGACACACACACACTCTCAATCACCTGGATGACATTTGCAAAAGTTTATACCTTTCGATTTTTCCGCTCGACTGAAATATGAAGTTCTGCCAATAATTTTTTGGCTGTAAGCGAGAAATGCACTCGGTGACACAGCGCAAAAGCTCAAGGGATCCCCCGTCCAGAGTAATGGCCAAAATGGAAACAGTAATAAAAGAAATAATGCCTGTGAAACAACAATCGATGAAGCTATAACGACGACCTGTGATATTAACTATAATAACAAAACTGATAGATAGTAAAATATTGGCAGATATTCCTTACAAAAGTTCAACTAATTCTTATATAATATCAGGGATAAAGTCTTAAGGCTTAGTTCGTATTCAAAGGGACCCTTACTTTCCCCTCTCTTTAGTAAGTAGCTTTCAGTAGTTAAAGAAGTCAGAGCTTATAATTATCACATTAACTGACTTTCCCCTTTGACAGTTTCCCAGCTTTCCGCATTTTCCCTTATATATATATACTTCATTTTTTTTTCCTGCTGCCCCTTTTCAAAAATGATTCGAACATGGTAAAATTACCCATAATTGTCAACGCTTTTTGCTGCCTTTTCTTAATACCATGAAAAGGGTAGGAGGAGGGGCTGGTTTTTTGCCGGTTCGTTCATCATGTCGTTGGGATCTTCATAACCACTTTGGGTGACTTTTGTTCCGAGTCAACAGCATGGAATGGTTGCAGTGTGAAAAATTCATTTAAGCAGTCGCTAAACTCCGGCATCATATATCATCCTGGACAGAGGGGAGAAGCCAGGACCACAAAGCGGACAATGATGGGAACGGGAGAAGGCAAGGCAGACCAAGGCAGGCAAAGGAATGGCGAAATTGGCAAGGAGCCCGAGAAGAACTGGGTCCTGGCCTGGCCTGGCCTGGCTATATACTTGCGGCCACGCTCGGCGCGCCTAGTTCATAAATCATTAGGCTCGATTGTCTGGCTAACACGCTCAGGTCCTACTTCTCACCCACAACACTGAGAGAAAATCATTAGGAGAATATATTTTGTAAAGAAATTGAAAGAAAAGTTGGATTTTAAATGGTTTTCTTCTAGTCAAAATCAGTTTAGTTTCTCTCTCTGTACCTCTCGTGCTGGCCTGGCACACACTAAATTAATAAAGCATTTTGCTATCTCCCACAGTCCCATCCTCGACCCAAAAAAACACAGGGAAAAAGTAAAGAAAAAAGAAAAAAGAAAATATAACCGAGGAAGCAAAATCCAAAGTAATAAGAAAAGGTAAGCCCCAAAAATTGCAGCTTCAAAAAAAGATAATAAGCAATGAATTATCCTACACGCAACGAATTTCAAAATCAACCTGAACTACATCCAACATCCTTGCCTACAGATACAGCTATATCCCCCAACTACATATGTATAAGTGTGTGTGTGAGTGTGTGTGTTTGTCCTTTGGAATTTATCGCACGTTACGCCTGATGCTGAGAGTTGTAATTTTTCATGAACAACCCGGGGAACACGCAAGTAGAAAACGCTAAGCGAGATGAAGATGGAAGGAGGTGAAGGAATTCCAAGGCAAAGCTGGGTAGCACGAGGAGATGGATGTGGACAGGGACCAGGAGATGGAGAAGGGGCAGAAGCAGGAGCAGGGACAGAGCTGAAGATGGAGCGACAGTGCCTCACATGACTGACAAACGACGATTCAAGGCAAAGTGATGCCATTCTAGCCACCAGGCAAATATTTACAAAGTGATATGGGTTATTGGTTAAAGGAAGAACTTCATAAGAGCTATCATAGCATCTTCTATTGTAGGGTTTTTTGAGTAGAAGTTTCCTAACTTTTCCAATAATTAAGTTGACTTAATAACCGAACTAACTTATCTACCATCATTAATGAATCCCTCCACCACTTCGACTTTGACATTTTGGTCGCTTTTTCGCATATGTAAGCAAAACAGGTGCGTTAGTGAGTGTTAGCACGTGTGTCTGTCTGTCTGTGTGTGACGACAACAAACTTCATGAAAAGGATAAGCTGGGCGAACAACTCCACACGAGCGCGCGCTCACATAATGCAAGATTAATTTCTGATGTCGTTATAAATAAAAGCCCGAGTATTTTATAGCCAACATCCCTGCACTCCCCACCCCCCAACATCCACCCTTATGCAAAGTAAAAATATCAAAAAAAAAACTAAACTAAACCCAAGTCCAATGGAATTTGCCATCACTGGACAAGCGAGGACACATAAACTCACACAAACACATGGAAGAGTTAGGTAATACGGGGCGTATACGAAATGGACAGCTGTGGGCGGTGTTTGGGGGTGATGGGGTGGGTTAAAAACCAAAACTAAAGTCAACGGCCACAAGAATAATGTTGCATTTTATTTCTCCCGACAGTAATTCGCGAATGGAACGCTTTTTGTTCACATAATCGGATTTCCACACATACACGAGTATATTTTGGCCAACAAACATGGCCAAGAGCCGAGCGCGAGCACTAGCCCATCGCATATTCCGCCAAAATGACAAAACACATTTAAATGCGTTTTCCTTCTGCCATTCTCTTTGGCACTCGCCGGTCGTTCTGGGCCATTCCTTTCGAAATGGTTAACTAAGGAATGCATAATTGGTTCATTACGGCAAACTGGCTATAAACCAGGGACGTACTCTTCTACCTTTTCCTTTTTTGACCATTTAAAAATCTCATTTAAACGCAAATTGAATGGTAAATAAAATGCAATTAAAGTTAGCGCCGGTTGTTGGTTAAGATAGATGGTAGTTAGGTAGTAAGGAATCGATTTTTAAGTTGTTAAGAGACTAAACTAAAGTTAAGAATCCTCTTATGTAAGACAACTAAATTCAATCTATCAATTACTTAACATCATTAAACTGAAAGCTGTTTACCATTTCACCAAATCATCTCTTTTTGGAAAACCTATCACCAAATTTAGTTTTCCCCTGGAAAACCCATAATAATCTTCAAATTCAGAAACAATTTGCTAATCAAACGGACACCGGCAAAAGTTAAACCCATTAAAATTGATGCAGTTCTGGTCGGTTTATGATCGGGCAAATGTTCGGATTTTTAGGGCATCATATCCCCCCCACCCCAACCCCAACTGTTTTACGGATTTTTCCCATTTGGCGGACAAAAAAAACAAATTTTAACGTCCGGCTAGGCGGACAATTAAAAATTAAAAACTAAACACATATATAGTAGGAGTAGAAAATATAATTCCCCATGAACGGTGAACGGCGAGCGACGAACGGCTGGAAAATCCAATGAATTTTCAAATATATTGAAATGTGTGGTCAGTTTATGGAGGAAACGGTATGTGGAATGTGGCATGTGGCGGTTGATAAACCGTTTGTCTGGCCAATTATAAATGCATAAATGAATATGGCGTTGCGAGTTACAAGCAACAATTTTTCATGCCACATTTACGAATTATTATCCCAGACACCCAACACACACACACACACACTCGCTTGTGTATATATATATATAGTATATCATGTACATATGTATAAAGGCTAATCAAATTTTCCAGGTGCTAAATGAATTTTGGGCACTGGCACAGGCACAGGGAAAGCAGAGAGGCGAAAAAGCGGAAAAGCTGTGTAGAGAGGTAGAGGTATTCATTCAATAAGCCAGAGTGAGGATATACATCAATGTTCCCCAGCTGGGCCAACTTTCTCCGCCCATTTCACCAGCCAGTCAGCCTGCCTGCTCCTTCTCTGGCCTTGCCCCCGCCTTAAGTGGGCTGATGAACTGAAATGAGCCAGTAAGCAAGGTAAAAGTCAACAGTGAGAAAAATACGTTGATCAAACGTTTGATTCTTATTCTTTGTTGATTATCTGACTTTGTTTTAGCTACATTTTTTCTTTCAGTGTTTTTGTAGGGAAAAAGAAGGCTCACCTGATGACCTGTAAGGCATATTCAGCACTTTTGGCCCATTGTCCGCTCTACTCGACTACCCCATTCTTTACCTTATAAACCTGTCCGTTTTGTCTGGCTGAAAGGACAATCTATTTAGTTTCTACACTGGCTACTCGGCTAGCCATTCATTTTAATGTCCTTGTTGGTGTTAGTCTTGTTGTTGTTGTTGTTGTTGCTGTTTGCCAGCCCCTTAGTCCTTCTAATTGTTAGCATTTTTGTTGCATTTCTCAATTTGTTTGCACACTTATCACATGAAGTTGTTGCCGTCTTTCGACTTCTTCTCTGCCCTCTAAAAATTGGCTGAGCAGTAGTTTTCATTAGCCATCAGCTGGGCCAGAGCTAGCACTTTAATTGAATGAGTCTGATGAATAAGTTAGAAGGAACATCATTGAGAACTCCATTTCTTGTTTGCACTTCAGGCATTGAGTTTAAGGGACTTGAGTTTCCAAGGAAAAACAAACAGTTTGTCAAGCTTTGACAGCAAATCTTGTATTTAAAAACGAATTTTAAGTAATTACAAGGGAGATGATGTTAAGAGGGCAAATGATTTTCTAAGATGGAAAAGCAAGAAAATTAAAGGATATTTTTGAATAATTTTTATTTCACAAATTTGTAACTCTTTTCCTTATATCATTCTAAAGGCATATCACACAAATTAAGCCATCACCATTAATCCTAAATAATAAATCAAATTGGCCTTAAGACCAAGTTGTTTTTGCAATTTTTCAACACTTTTTAACACCCATAAATTTGTACACATCCGAGAAAACATATATCAAATAAGGCCAACAACATATTAAGCAGCAACGGAAAAACTTTGGTCAAACCGAACTCTTCAAACTAGTCAACAAAAAGCAGAAGAAAAAAAAGAAAACAGTACAAGAAAAACATAAACAAAAACCCAAAAAAAAAAGAAATTGAAGAGCGAGAAGTGCTCAGAACAACATTTTCGGCGCTTAGTCACGCACCAAACTTTTTTCGAATAATATTATCTGAAGAGAGAAAGAAAGAGAGAGGGAGAGAAGAAAAATAGAAATAAAATAAAATAAAATAAAACTAAGAAAAACAGATACTCAAAACGCCCATGCACCACGCCCACACGCTTAACAATTCAATTTGGGCGCCATAAAAAATGGCAAATGCGGAAAGCAGAGAGCGGGGCGGTATGGGGAGATGTAGATAAACTTGGTACAAAGAAACCAACAGATAAAAACTGAATGGACTCCAAATTTGTTTTGGGTTTTCCCTCAACCAACCTCTTTTCCCCTCTCAAAAAACTTCCCAATGTGTGTTATGTTTTTTCTTCTTTTTTTCAAGTGTCCGTAAGTGCAGCAAATCGTTGCAAGTACCGCCAATCCAGTCCGGTTAAGTTGAAGCCCCATTGCCCAACTCCCTCCCATGCCCTTCGAAAAAAGTTTAATTGTTCGCCTTGGACTCCCAAAGTCCCCAAAACCGACTGGCTAAGCCAACCGAAAGCCACCCATAAGCCACCCACCCACTTTTACACACTCGCCCAGTGCCAGTGTTTTGTTGCTGCGTTTGCAACATTTCAAGAAATAAGTAAAAACCCAAAAACAAATCGCCAACCAAACGTGCAACTCAAATAAATAAAATTGAGAAGGCACTAAAATCAAATAACATAAAATGAATAAAAATAAAACACACACACACTCGCACACACAATAGGTATATAAATAATATCAAAAAAGAAAAAAAAAAAGGGGGAAACAAATGCAAAATACAAGTTCAAAGTTGAGGTGCCTGCGTGATTGGCTGGAAAATCAAAACACGAATGGGAAAATCTAGTCACGAGCAAGCTCACTTCACGAGCCTATCTTTCTTTGCCCTTCCTAATCTTATCTCCTTCTTGCTTGTTTCGTTCACGAACATGGTCACATTAGTTTTGATAAACAATTATCGTAACAAGGTAACATTAACACATTTCATTAACGGAGATTGCACTGCCCAAGGTCGAAGTGTGTTTAAGAAGAAAGTTTTTAGTTTAGTTATTAAAAAAAAAGTAAAGGAAATTTTTGGAAATTTATATTTCATGGTCACATTTAACACTTCGTGACACGCTGGCTGTGCTTTGAAATGGCTGGGAAATTTGCATGGAAAAACGCGATGCCGACGTGGAAAAATGGAAAAGCTGCCACACGACAGCAACAACAACAACTGAGTTAAAGGAACAACTGCAATTATTCAACAATTTGCAAGGAAAAGAGGAGGCAGAGGTAGAGGCAAAGGCAAAGGCAAAGGCAAAGGCAGGGACAGCGGCTGCAGGTGGGCGGCAATGTCCGTGGGTGTGGCCGGCCTGGAAGAAAAGTTCTTCAAACTTTTGCCATACAAAAGTGCGCTCCAAATATATATATATATATATATAGAGAAATATCTAGGTATATATATATGGAAAATATAATATTTTCTTTATGTTTTGCATTGCTATTGTTGGGTTTGTTTTTATGGCAATTTTAAGCGAAACTTTGGCCGAACTCTTTGTTGCCAATAATGAATAATAATAGCATAGAAAAATTGCGTATGAAGGCAAAAAATAAAGTAGAGAATTTATTTGTTGTTGTTGTAACGATAGCTTAAAAAGTTTTATTTTATTTAAAAAAAAAAAGAAAAATAAATATAAACATTAATAGCATTGACGTTGGCTGAGCGGGCAGGACAATGGACTTTAATTTCATGTTTGCAGAATGTCTTTAGGAATGTTTTTGAAAAAAAATGTAAATAAAAATGTTTTTTTCAGTGCAATTTGATCGGGAAATTGTCATCTAATAGGGCTTAATATCAAATCTTCATGATTTATGAAAAATACAAAACAATTTGTTTTAGCCAAAAACTAAAATGAAATTTTCATAACGAATAAAACAGAAAATTGGCTGAGTTTTTAGTCTGATTAAATCCAAAGCCGATTACTAAAATAGTTAAGCTGTTCTATCAATTTTTCATACCAAAACTAAAAACATTTCTTTATATTTATTTTGATTTATAAATTAAGAGTAAGCTTGTTGGTTTATTGATACTTAATTCATTGCCTTTTTTCGAGTGGCAAAGTGGAAAACACACTCGTGTAAGCTTTCTACTTGAGTGAAAATGTCGCAGGGCTCGTGTTTGGTATTAATTTTGTGGATGGGATCTTAGCCCAGTTAGCCACCTGATTTTGGCCCATAGCCGATTGCCACGTAGGTTACAGTTCCCTTACAGTTTCCCTGTTCCCTGTCTTGTTTACAGATTTCTTTTTTTCGGCTTTTCCTTTGGTTTTTGGTTTTATTTTTCCTGCTTTTATAGTTTGCTTTTTCTCTGCCTGCTGTCTGTTGGTTTATTTTGCTGTCTTGGCAGAAAACGATGTGTGTGTGTGTGTATGGGTGTGTATGGTCCGATGCAGTGATTCTGCTGCTGTTATAAAATATGAGCTGGAATTAGGCTACCATAGACACACCCATACACTGGCAGCGGCACGCACACACACACACACGTACACGTACACATACACATACACGTACAACGGGCAGACAGGACATATTTGTGCAAAGTTTTCATATATTTTCGTGCCTGGAGTTTGGCCCGCTCGAAGCGTCAGCTGATAAAAAACCATGTTGAGTAAAGGGACAGGACATATGTCCTGCAGGGATTCGACTCCCGGGCTCCACGGGCTCCCAACGCAAGGTGTGAGCTAGTGTGTGTTTTGTCAAATGTGCACTCATTTCTGCTGAAAAATTGAAGTACATGCATGACTGCTCCAACCTGTCACAGGCCACCACCCACTCGACCGCCCTGAAGAGTCCGCTCTTACACAGCGAGAGAAAAGGTGCTTGCTTAAGTTAGTTTAATCAAAGTTTAGATCAAAAGGAAAGTTTAAAGTTGATAAAGAAAGTATGTCATAACAAAGAAGTTAAGCAATAATCATGATTTTAGAATCATAATTTCCCTTTTTCCTGCTTTTCCTTTATAGTTTTTAATGTAAACTTCTTCTCAGTGCATTCCCAGCTCAAGCCTTTTAGGTTGTATTTTATTTTCGGTTTCGTTGTTACTTTGTTTCTTACTTTTTTTTTTTTGTAGATTTCATAAGATTTCCGGTCACTTCACTAATGAGTTTTACAATGCCTCGTAGCACACACACACTGGGAAATTGTTTATACAATGTCCTTGCACAAACAGTCCTTAAATCCAATCCTTCCTTAGACAAACAGCCATGTGTGTGTGAGAGAGAGTGTGCTTAATTTAATTTCCCATTCTTCATCTGGGTCTCTGAAGGAGTGTGAGAAGAAAGATGGTCATTTCCATTGAGCCGTGTCTCTGTTTGTCTTTTCCTGGGCGAGGTCATCTTTCCTGCCGTAGGGAAGCTGCTGCCTCCGCTTAAGGAAAAACTTTACAGCACTTAAGTGCTTAATTTATGTTGCTCGACTAATTCATTGAGATGGTCTCTCTGCCTGGCCAGAGATAACTTCAAAAATGCCTTGGCTAAGGTGTAGCTGCCACTTTCAGGTAGCAAAACCAAAATAATTGGGTTGCCAACAACTCTCTGTGTGTGAGCTTTAAAATATATTTTATATTCAATTTGTCACATAATTCAATAAGATAGAAAAGTCAAAGAAGAGAGTAAACTCTTTTGGGCTATAAAAACTACTCTTTTTCATATATAATTATCAAGAACTTGAAGTTAACCCCACACCGCCCATCATAAGTTAGGATGCATCAAAGGCAAACCAATCTGAGAATCCTGGTAATGATTAAACACTCCTTAAAGTTTCTAAACCACTTGGTAGTCTGGAAAGTTTCTCGGCTATCGCTTAAATCACAGCCAACTTTTTAGCCGCAAAGTGATTCATTCATAATCTCGAAGAAGAAACTCAACTATTTTCTGCATATCTCCGTCCAAGCCAACTGGCCAAAGTTCATTCATAATCTCAGATTGTTTTCCCCCAAACTATATCTTTATATATATATAAACACTTGTGCAGAGTGGCAGACGAGTAAAGGCGGATTTATCATAAACTTTTGCTGCTTTTTAATATTCACATCACACGCTGCGTATGAGTAATTTTGCTCGGCAAATGGCCAAGTCGTGTTGGCTGGCTGGCGTGGGTGTAGCTTTACGAGTGCTAAGTGAATGAAACAAAGTGAATTAAACTCAATCCAATTGAACCATAACGAATGAAAGTTTCGAGGCTTAAAATCCTCTTCTTTTTTTTTTTATTTTTTTGAATATAAATTAAAAACTCAACTCACATATCATTTTTCCAAACCAGAAAGGAGAAAAAGTGAGAAAAAGGCAACGCCAAAGTCCAACAGATGTCGGAATATAAATGCGTGCATAAATATTCCAATGCGACAACAATTGATTCTGTTTGCTTATGCCGTTTGCAAATATTCTACACTTTAAATAAATAATTATTTACGATCGCGCAGTGCGTGGGAGGGTTCAAAGGGCAGCAGTATCAGGAAGTGGCATGGCATGGGATTGAAGGCTGTCGCCGGATGCGGGTGAATGTGGCCAGATTTGTGTCATCGCCACTTTGTTTGCCTTCTGTGAACTGCTGAAAGTGTGGAAAAATATGACAAGGTTGAAGAATACCCTGTAAGAAGTTAAGTTTATTGGCCAAAACATACAGTAATATAACTATTTAAGTCATAAAATCATTTTTGTTACAATTCTTTTGAAGAACAAAAACTTCGCTTGGCCCATAAAACTCAGCGAGCACTGGGTAATTGGTATAAAAATCGCTCATAAATCTTAACTGCAACAACCATATTTAATTACAAAACTTTTGCCAACTGTCCAGAACTGTTTTTTCCCCTCGTTGTCGTACCACTCAACCCCCCACCACCCACCGCTCCCTTTGAGCTGTCCAGGATATGCGGGACACACGGGCCTATGGAAGTCCTTTTTGTTTTTACAACCGCGCTCTGCAGGAAATTTCAGGAGTTCTGCTTGTTCGGAAAACGGAGAAGAGGAAGAGTTTGATGAAGGGAAATTATTACGCATACCCATACACACACCCCCTTAGGCTCTTTGCCATTTTTATCGGCTGCCAAATGGCCGACACTTGTCCAACCGTCCGCTTCTGGCCATTTGGCCACTTGGCCACTTGGCCAGTTGGCCACTTGGCCTAACACTTCCGGTATGGGGGGCCATAAACCGAAATCTCTTGTTTGCCCTGGCCCGGAGTCAAGGCGCAATGCCCAAAAAAAAAGGAGAAGAAAAGGAGGACTGGACCTGCGAAATCAGTTAACAGGCAATTTCAACTATTTTACAGACTGCGTACGGAATGGCCAAATGACCCGGGCCAAATGTCAATACCATCGGTGTACCGATCGAATGGAGGAGTTCACTGTGGGAAATCAACCTCTGGGAATCAATTTGTTCTAAATCAATAGGGAAAATTCCTAATGTTTTTAATAATTAATTAGTTTTGTTAGTTACAGTCGTTAGCTGCTTAAAACTGTTAGTTCTCTAGCTGTGAGTTTTGTTTTGGCAAAGTTACAACCAAGAAACCAAATAGAGCTTCCGTCGAAAGGCTTGATTTTGGTCTAAGAAAGTCTAAGTGTTTTAGCCACTGCAACGCCAAAAGTTATTGTAAAAGGCAATCTCATAACTCGTTGAGCTTGTAAATAAATTCTTAACATAATTGCATGTAAAGATGTAAAATTTTTGGCCTTTGATGATGTTACCCTTCATCAAAAATGCGAATTTCGGTTTCTCAACATTTGGCCCCCAAAACGACAGCATTTTGCTCATAATTTGGCCAATATTGGTCCAAATATGGAATGTAATACCTCGTTGAGCTTGTTTTCTTGTTCTTATCAAAACTGCATTCACAGTTTGAAATGCCAAATTTGGGCCATTTTTGAAAATTTTGATGATTTTGATGAAATTTTATCGAAAATGCGAAATTTGGGTCAAAATTGACTTTCCCAAAATCGAAAATCGAGTGATAGGGGTGGTTAGTGTTGGTCGTTAGCAGCACGAAACAGTCGTTCTTTTGGCTGTGGGTCTTGTTTTGGCCGAGCTAGAGCTGAAAACCCGCAACAAATATTGCATTTTGATATTTTAGCCATGAAATCAGCACTCTCAGCAAAAGAGCAGTACACCACTGTAAAAAGTGGGTATAGGGGCTTAAAGTGTTGGTTGTTAGCTGCATAAAACAGTCATTGTTTTAGCTGTGCGTCTCTTCTGAGCAAAGTTAGAGCTAAGAAACTGCAAGGAGGCCGGGCTATCCGCTGCTAAAAGGCGTATACTTGATTTTGGGCGCAAAAATTTCAGTTTTTTAGCCATAGCACAGCCAAAAATGGTCCAAATGGTGAATGTAATACCTCGTAGGGCTCGTAACTTGATTGCCATGATTCCCAATTGATTTGCATTCAAATCTGGGAAACTTCATTTTTGGCCCATTTTTCGAAAATTTTGATGATGGTACCCCTTATCAAAAATGCGATTTTTGGGTTCTCCTTACTTGCCCCAAAGTGAGATTATTTTTCCCATAACTCAGCCAATAATAGTCAGAATATGAAATGTAATACCTCGTTGGATTCGTAATTAAATTTCCAACAAAACTGCATTCACAGCTAAAAGTCTAGATTTTGGCTCATTTGTTGAAAATTTTGATGATGTTTCTTCGTAATTACCCCTTATCGAAAATGCGAGATTTTATTTCACCTTATTTTCCCTCTAATCTGTCAGTACTCTGTCCATAACTCGCGATAGAAGACCCCTTGAAATAAATGGAAAAATTAGTGTTTATTGCAAAAACCGTTCTATATGGATAAGATAATGACTTTTTACGTCATTTTCACGTGCCAAAGAAAAATGTAAGTCATGTTAGAATTTTCCAAAGCAAGTCAAAAGCAAACAGCGTAGAAGAAAACGTTGCAAAACAGTTTGTTAACATGGAAAGAAAAACGCGGAACCCTTAACCCGACCAGTTAGTTATTTTGGTTAATTAGCAGAGTGGCGAAAACCAAGAGGGAAGATCATGGACCATCTATGCATGTACCACTCCAGCGATCTCAAGTGCTTTCCTTGTTCCCCGAAGGCAAAGATAAAATCTAGTCAGCCGAGCGATATATAAAGAGCCGAGATCGGAGAGGAAACCACATTCGTTATCCGGCAGAGAAGTTGAAACTGCAGTAGCAGAAGCATTACCGAACGCAACATGAGAGTTTGTGGGTAGCTCCGGGACACATCCTTCGATCGAAGAAACTTATGGAGTGTTTATTTTTTTTTTCTTGTGCTTTTTTTTCCTGTAGACCACTTGCTGCTGATTGGATTTGGCCTGGCGGCTATTGCCGGCGGTCGAGAGGCTTTGGCCCATCGACCTAGGGTAGAAACTCCACCCTGTACTCCACCTCCTCCACCATGTACCACTACCACTTGTCGACCACCTCCTCCTCCACCATGTACCACTACCACTTGTCGACCACCTCCTCCTCCACCATGTACCACTACCACTTGCCGACCACCTCCTCCTCCACCATGTACCACTACCACTTGCCGACCACCTCCTCCACCGCCATGCACCAGGACACCGCCACCACGTCCTTGCACCAGAACCCCACCACCACCACCGCCATGCACCAGAACCCCACCACCACCACCGCCATGCACAAGGACACCACCACCACGCCCCTGCACCAGGACACCACCTCCCCCCACCACCATGCACCAGGACGCCACCACCTCCTCCCTGCACCAGGACACCACCACCACCACCCTGCACCAAGAAGCCACCACCATGCACCACCACCACTTCCTGTACCACAACCACTTGCCCGCCAAAGAACGATGAAGAAATTAGCGGAGGTGGATCCGGAAGTGGATCCAGCAATGGCACCCTAATAGAGCCTATTGCCCAAGTGCTGATCTCTCGCCACGATTGCCGTGGTCAGGAAGACGGAACCTTCTTGGCCGATGTCCGTCACTGTCGCCGCTACTACGTGTGCAATAGGCAGAGGTCCAGGCGCTCGACTTGCCCCAGTGGCTATTGGTTCGATCGCCAGCTGAAGGCCTGCCGCCTGGCCAGCCTCGTCACCAACTGTGACGCCAAGCGCAACTAAATGTTGCGTCATGCCAGTGTGGCCATGCCACATGCCACAAAAGCAAAACCTAATTGGTACTATAGAATGATTATTTTTTTTTTTTTGATGTCACTTTTTCAAAGAATATATAGAGAAGCAAGTGTGAATTAATCGTTAACTATTCCAAAGTAATAAAGAAATATTTCACTGATTATACAAGAATTCCGAATGTGTTTATCGAAGCAGTGTGACCATATCAAAGTCACTATTCTACTGAAAAGATAACCAAAAAACCTCTGAAAAGCAATCAAATATTCAAATATTCTCTGAGCTGGCAAGCTATGCTAGTAGCTGGCTGTTTGATTTAGTCTGGCAAATCAATCAAAGCCATTATTAATATATAACTAAATATAGAACACGACCGATTAAGCTGTCTGGTCTGGTCTGGTCCCACTCTCTACGGTTGTCATCAATTTGCCTGGCGGCGAAAATAAAGAAAACTTTCAATCAGCCGAACAAAAATTGCGAAAAAGCAAAACAAGCTCATAAATTTGTCAACACTTTTGGAGAGGCGTGGTATTGTGGGTGGTGGTGGTGGTGGCATTGCTGGGAGGCAGAAAAGTATGCCACAGTTTGGTGCACATCCATATCCGTTTTATAGGCGTCAACTTTTCGGTCGAGGACTCGAAGGGCCAACAACAATAACAACAGTTGTGAGTTAGTGTCTGTGGCATTACTATGTCAGGCTATTTATTATATCCCGCCGCCGTATACCATCGCTGGAAGGGGAGTAGGGAGAACCACCACCCACTTGGCCCATTGCACAGGGCATTTGACAGGGCAAAGAATTTATTTGTCGATAAGCATCCTTGATATTCCGTTGGTTTTTCCGTGCTGCTCCCAAGTGTTGGCCGGAAAATCTCGCGAAAATCTCCCCTCAAAGTCACTAAATCAGCCAGGGAAAAATAGTCCTTGATGGTTATTCATGGCCTGTTGTAGCTTTCACTTCAGATTGATATACGCTGATGTATGTTTCACATTTCCGTGAATCTATATTGCGTGAATGTCTTAATAAAAGAAAATGTTTGCTGAATGAAATTCAGCTTTCTAAACCTTTTAATTACGAAAACCAACTTTTTATGATCTTAATGAGAAGTTAAGGCAAATATTTGCCTAAATTTTGATATCTTTTACTATGAAAAACTAATTTTGTGCCAGTGTGGCTGCATTTCTCTTAATAATTAGTGTGAACAAACACGTAATGAAGTCTGTTCAGTGTGGCTAAAGTTTACATTTTTGGCCACTAAGCTAATAAGTCGAAACTAATTCGCCAAGCACAAACTTTTGGTCATCTCAACTTAATGGAGAATAGGTGCCTGCCATTGGGCTTTAATATTTTCGCATCTTTGCTTGTTTTTTGCCTAACATTTTCCACGTTTTCCCAGAATATTCTTTTGCAATTCGCTGTTTTTTTTTTCTATGTATTTTCCCTTTTCTTGCAGAGAGCAAAAAATCTAGGAAAACTACCACTGCCCCATCCATACTAACTGAAATCATATTTAGGGTAATGAAATATGTAAAGGGCTTAAACTTTTTAAGGCACACTCAGGAAACAAGCTCTCTGCGCTGCAATTATTTATACAATTAAATGTTTGAGCAAAAAGGAAAACCCTGATTAAGGTTCAAGAAATAGGATCATGGTACTTACAAAAAGCATGCCCGATTTTTTCACAGCTTTTCTCTGAGTTTTGATGGATTTTTTTCCTTGTCCCCTCCCCCTGTACGTATATATATATATATATGTATGTTTTTTAATTTTTTGTTTTTTTTTGGGTCAGCAACACAAATCAAAACGCAAAGCGCCGCAGCGGAGGGCCGCGTTGCGTCGCGTCTGACTTTTATCATATTTCACTGGGGCATTCGACGACCGCCAAAAAAAAAAAAGAAAAAGAAAAACACAGAAAATAAAGCCGAGCTGGGAAAAAGAAAATTTTGGGGTGGCGAAATTGAAACAACATGGAAGGAAGGACCACGGCTAAGGATACTTTTTGCCATTACCAGGCAAAAAGCTGGCCCGGGGCAATAAAATGCCCAAAACTTTAAATGCAAAAATGGGTTTTTGGTTGCGTTTCGTTCAGCTTTCCCCGTCTACATGCATATATCTATGTCACTGTGTGTGTGTAGGTACTCTTATATGTATTAAATATCTCTGCGTTCCTTTTCTTTTTTTTTTGTTTTTTTTTTTAGATTTTTTTGTTTTCATTTTTTATGGCGCAAAGTGGCGCGCGAATTGTTTTTGCACAGTTGGGCGAATATAACGCATTCGTATTCACACGCACGCAGTACCTACCACATATACACGCACACACTGGCACAAAAAACACGCATACGTCCGGAGGGACAAACATAGATACTTCGTGTGCCCACATAGATAGGCTAGACTTTTCACAGCTGCATTGGCAGGGCCAGGACAGGGAAAAGCCAGCAAAAATCTGCCAAAATAGTCAACTGGCAAAACGTGGAATTCGATATTAAATCAAAACCTTTGCCAGTAAAAGCAAATTACTTGAGAAAATAAATGGCAGAATCAATCTGAAAGAGAGAGGCTAAACGAAGCCAATACAAAATACAATAATTTACAACAATTCGCATGACAAATATTCCAGCAAATTAAGTTGAAGTGCCAAAAAAAAAAAAGGTGTAAATGAAAACTCACAATTTTGAGCAATTAAGAAAAAAGGAAGAAAATATATTCGAAGAAAAACTTTCTGTTGATTAAATCAGTAAACTAGTTTCCCTTTGACAAATATTCTAAAAAGAAAGATGGGGAAAGCCAAGCTCAAAGCTGGAAAAAGGAAAACAAAACTAAAATGTAATCATTTAAATAATTTCGCTTAAGGCAGTTTTTAGGCAAAAATAATTACTAATCGGAAGAGCAAAACTAATATTTATTAAGTAAATTAAGTAAGAAGACAAAGGGTTTTGCTAACCAAAAATCAACATAAAATGGAGATGATTGAAGGGAAAAGTAATTACGGAAAATTAATCTAAAAATCGTCAAAATCAGAAGCTGCTTAAATCTGTCAATAAATAGCATTTCAGAAAATCACAAAATTATTTACTAAGTACAAAATAATAATCATTGTTATAAATGTAGATGTTTCGGGCAGAAAGTGTCAGCAAATATTGTGAATTAATTAGGAAATAATCAAAAAAATTATAAAATAAATTAGCAAACACAAATACAATGATAGTGAATGTCAAAAATATAAATACAATTGTTAAATTAAACACATAAATTTGTAAGAGTACTGAAATGCCATTCGAGATAACAGCCCGGAGGCCCATAAAATCCGCCTGTTTACTGTATTTCACCCCCCTAGTAATATTCCCCCTTTTTTTTTTTAGATAATTTATTTCATTAATATAAATACGCTTGCGGTGCTAACAAGTGCAATTGTTTTGCGGCCGCTTAATTTATGGTTAACTACAAGCAAACATCAAAAACTGCGGCTTTTGGCCGCTTCATTTTGCTGGTTGGATTTTTGTGGATATTTTTGTGGCATTAATTAATAAGCATATTTAACACTTACCGCAAAAATCCCGACGCTTTTCTTGTTAATCATGCGCCATTTATTTTTTAATTTTTCCCCTCCTTAGATCTCCCCTGCATATATAATATTTATCGCCAACTATGCACTTTAGATTATTCTGGAAAAGATTAAGCGGAAAATGTTCATCATTTATTTGTGTGGCAAGCATTAAGGCAGCAGATTCATATAAATAAATAAATAAATAGAGTGAGACAGAGAGAGAGAGAGAGAGAGCCGTGGAAAGCTGCCAAATGACTCCTCCAGGCTGGGAAAACACAAAAAAATGTTCACAGCTGAAGCGGCGGCTTCTGTTTTTTGCTCACTGCTCTTTTGGGGGGTTCATTTCGTAGATTGCGCGTTGAATTTTTAATTGCCCTCGCAACGAAAAATTTTCAAAATTACAACTAAACTTTAAATTAAACTTGAAACTGCACACACACACCCAGACACACAGGGAGAGAGTGTGTGCCTGCACATACGGTTGCCCATCCAGTAGGGGGTGCTTTTGTACAACGGCCCGAAAGTGCCTCACTTTATAACGAGCTCAGTTATTTCAATTATTAATTAATATCTCGCAGTGGAAAGCGAGTCAGACAGGCAGACAGGCATATAGATATAGGGCCAACAGCAGTGGTCAAGATAATAGGATCAAAGAAAGTTAAAAAATAAAAACAAAGCCTAAGCTAAGTTTTAAGCGTCAAAAAAGTAAAAGGCAAGGCTTGGATATGGAATTTTCATTTAATATTTTTAATATTTATTCCATTTGGCTAATAATATTTATTACTAACTAACGGAAAAGGATGTGTATTTATTTTTTTAAGAATATTTTAAAGTTTTTGTTGATTTTTCCATTGCAATTTCGGTGTTTTTTTTTATAGATTTTTCTTTAAAAATTTCATTACTTTAAAGAACTTCTTTGACATTTTCTATATCCTTAATTTCAGATCACTCTCAGCTCTATATAACTGAACATCAAGGTACATAGAATGCCCATTTTGGCTTGGCATACAGTTGCCGTGAAAAGTTTGCCACCATTTGGTAAGTGAAAGTTGAGCGTAAGTAAAATAGTTTTTGGAGCAATTGAAAAACGCTCAACGGAAAGGAAAAACTTTCTGCAGTTCTCAGTTCATTTTTTTTCCCACTTTTCTCTACATTGTTGTTGTCCTTTGCGGCAATAACAACAATAACAACAACAACAATTAGGGCAACAACAAATTGAAGAAGAAGAGAGCAACAAAACACGTACAACTTGCACAATTTGCAAAATTCGAATCTCAAATATTATTTTATTTTATTTTCCCCACAAACACACACATATATATAGTATATGGAATATAGTATATTATATATATATCTGCATATTTCTTGGTGAAACTCAATTAAGAGCCGTCGCGATCAAGAGGATGACGAAAACTTTTTGGCGACACAAATTTCCAAGAATCTCCCACAGTCAGCCGGAAAAGTGCAGGAACGGAAATCAAAAGGGCTGTCAGAAAATATGAAATATGAAAGTTTAAATCAGAAAGAGAAGAATGAAAGAAATTAATTAAAATATACAAAAATTAATGATAATTTTTGTAAATTAAGTCAAAGTAAAAACTAATTTAAGCAAAATCTTTTTTTTTACAGGAAAATCCAGCTAAAAAGCAGCTAGAAAAGAGCACAAATCCAGCTAAAAAGTAGCTAGAAAACAGCACATAAACATGGCTAAAAAATTAACAAAAATTTAGACATAAACCTGCAAAAATTCTCTTAAAATTCTTTAAACTCAAAAAATAGTTTACAGTTTGACAGGGACTGTACATGGCTAACCTTGACGCCTCTTACAAGCTATGCAAGTTTATAGCCAACTCAGAACTCATAACCCCGAGGGCTCAGAAAATTCGCATTATGTTAAAGCTGATTATCGCTGTTGCAAAAGCAAAAGCAAAAGCAAAAACAAAAGCAACAACAAAGGATTGGGAAAATTATGAAAGGGGCTAAAAAGTGAAAGTGAAAAATGACTTGGATATTGCACCTTTAAGATGCTTGGCTAGGAAAGATGATGGCTAAATAAAATAAAAAGCAGACATGTGTTTGTCACTGCTGCTGGCAAACACAAATTCTTAAGCAATTTATTATTAGAAAGAAGCAGACGACGAAGAAGCCACGAGGCCGATGGAAAGAGATGGCGAAACGCTCAACTACAACAGCAAAGAAAGAAAAAGAAAGAAAACTGAAACTGAAGAGCAAAACAAAAACTGCAGCGGTCGCAGGGCCATGACAGCTGTTTATGTAGTTGTCGCAACTACAGTGCCAACAGCAACATCATCATCATCATCACGGCAGCAACATCAGGCGCGCAACAGCAACAACCGACATGACTCTGGCACACTCTCTAAGCACGCGATGAGCTTGGGAAATCGGAAGGAAAGGCAACGACTATTGGGACATCCTCTAGGGATTGGATCTATAAAAATGTAAGTTGATTTCAATATAATAGTAAGGATAAGGATAAGTTTAATGATAATTAAGAACTAAATCGAAGTAAATTCTAGTCTCAGCTATGATAACCATCAGCAAGCATCATTAATTAACTTTGCATTAAGACAAAAACCCATAAAATGTGGCTGTTATTTGGGCAGCATCTTCTCAGCAGACACCTTAATTATCTTTTATGTTATCATTAAATTGGGTAACAAGCTGAACATAAGCATATATGATCCACCTGCTACCCCTTAGTCTATGAGGAATGAATATTTGCCATGTTTATTATTATTTTAGATGTGCGTTGGCGATTGGCTTGGTTTTGGTTAAAGGAATGGGAGGAGCTGGTCGCACACGCGCCGCCATATGCCCAGATTCTTAGAGTCTCACAGTGTCTCATAGTCTCACAGTCTCACAGTCTCAGTGTCTCAGAATCTCATAGTCTCAGAGTCTCATCTTCACAGTGCTCGTTGCCGATGCCGTTGCCGTTGCCGTTGCCGTTGCCTAGTCAATATTTCATTTGGCACTTGAACCAAATTCTTTTAGTTTGCTCCGAAGGTTGACGTCAACGTAGCCAAAGCAGCGCTGCAACAGCGCAGTCCACCTTTAGTAATGGATTTTCTATTCTTTTTTTTTTGTTTTGTGTCTAACATCGATTTTGTAATTTCGCTAATTTAACCCAAAGGCATATGTATATTTCTATGCCTGATAAAAACACAAAAGATTAGACACAAAATTTCAACACAATTTTCCCCCGTTGACAATATGCCAGTCTGGCCATTTTCATAGTTGCATTTTCCGCACACAAAGCTGGCAAATAATGGAGATTTTGCATAGTGAAAAACAAATGGATTTTAATGCCCGAAACATGATATGAGAAATCATAGAGCGGGAGTATTTGGCAAATTTGCTAAAAACTAAATAGTTGCCCAGCGGGTTGTATATTTTATTATTTTTATAATATTTATTTTTTAGCCAAACTACCATACCTTGGGGAACATGCAAAATTCGCTGCAAAAATACTTTAATTGATCACAACTTTCCCCTTGGCTAGACTTTCATAAAAAGTAAAAAAAATATATTCATAAAATATAAAATATGTTTATGCAGCAATTAAAATAATATTTGTGTGCTTTGGGCTTTTGTTCTTCGAAATTTACTATGTAAAGAAGTTGGAAAGGAAATTAAGGTGTTTTTTTTATGTAATTTTTATTAACAAACTTTAATCAGAAAGATTTTAAAACTTTATTTTAGTAATTTTAAGGCAAAAATGGTTTTCTAACATAATTTTTGTCAGTTCAGTTTTCCAGTTCGATTTTGCTGACTAATCAGAAATATTTTAAACTTATTTTTAAATTTATAAAAAATATTATATGAGAGAAATTTGTTTACAAAAAAACAAACTCTGCTGGTTAGAAATATTTTAGGGATTTATTTTAACTTTAAAAACTTTTTTAGAAAGCATAGAAAATACTCTTAAAAGTTGCTTATCATTTAAAATCCTTAGTAAAGACTAGGCTTTCTCATTTCCCTGACATTTACCCATCAAAACCCTCTGTTTTTCCCCCCTCACCCAGCCCAACTTTGAGCATAAGTTTGTGCTAATTGCCAGCTCCGTTGCATTCCATTGTTTTTCATTTCCTGAAACATTCACTTAAGACTCGAAGACGCACAACCGCAATCAGGTCATATTGCCGACAGCTCCCCTGACAATCAGCAGATACACACAACATATCTGTATATATATCAGATATATATATCAGACATATATATATATATGAGATCTTTCACTTTACATGCTTGGCTTTGTTGTGGCCCAAATTTGTGCAATGGCCGCAAAGAGTAGAAAAAATAAAAGTCAAAACTCTGCACAAAAGCCAAGAAAAATCTGAACGAAACCGCAGTAAGGTGGTTAAGATATATATTTATGAAAGATCTATTCTCTGCAGGACAGCAGTTTAAATTCATCATTATAAATAAATAACAACAATAAGTACAACAACAACAACAACAATAACAACAATAACAACAAAAAAGTAGAAGAAAAATAATCAAATAAATTACTGGCAACATGAAGGAGAAGCCAAAAAGTGAAAGCAGTACTTTATCTGGCCGTCTCTCGTCTCGCTTTCTTTGTGGAAATGGCCATGTTGGTTTTCCATTTTCATGGCATTTTGCATTTTGCTCCTTCCTCACTTTTTTGCTTTCTTTTCTGGTCAGTTTTTCCCCATTTTTTTCTTTTTACTTTTCTGCTGTAATGAAAGCGATTACAAGCCGACAGCAAAGCAGACGATAATCAGGGTGGAGAGCGGGTTTTTCGGAAGGCGGGAAAAGCCATTTCCTTTGCTTTTCCAACAACCACTCCCCGCCCTTTCCCTTTGTCAAGTTGTCCGGCAAATTTATGACATTTATTGAAATCGTTTTTCTTTTGGCTTTTCCTCCACCAAAATACATAAAAAAAAAATAAAGAAAAAAACAGGGAAAAAAATGAAGCCCATTCCCATTTCCATTTCCAGAATTTTCTGCTCTTTTTCCGTTCTGATTAGTCGTGAGGCCAAGCCTTCCACCCACCCAAAAAATCCAGCTGCAATTAGTTTCACATTCCACGCGAAATCGCCGGGAAAATTCAGCACAATGCAGAAAGGCTTTCAAAAAGTGGGTAAAAAAGTGGGAAATAATACAGAGAAAGACAAATAAATAAGAAGGAATCCAGAGTCCCGAGCAAATGAGGAGGACGACCTGTTGCTCCTTTGGACACAAAAGAAATGGGCGGCCAAAGGGGGCGGAAGGCGGAAGGCAGTTAAGCTAACCAAAAGGCAGGAAAATCGTAAAAGGAAGTTTGGGGTTTAGCGGCACAAAAACTTCTGGCTTAATTTTATTGAAATAAATGGTAACGAAAAATTGAAAAAGCAAAAAAAAAAAAACAAACAAATATCCTTAATCCGGCCAGAGATAAAAACTAAAAGCCACAAGTAAATGGGCCAAGAACTGGGGAAAGTAAATTAAATCAAGGCTAAGGAAATGGTTAACTTTAATGGGTTAAAAGAGGGGATTTTAAGAAATTCTATTATGTGGTTTTATAAAACTAAAATCTGTTAAGAATAATAATAATTTAAGAACTAAAAAAGTGAACCCTTAAAGCTGTCAAAAAATACAAATTAATTTTTGAATTAATAACAAAAATCAATTTAAGAATTTGTAAGTTTTCTTTCCCTTCTCCACTATTTTGATTTATGCCACAATTTCCTTGACTTAACTTTAGTTTAACTAACTTATTTTAAGCTAGTCTAAAACCCTAAAGTAAACCTTCCATCATCAGCCAGGGTCAACATGGAATTAATTACCATTTAAATTTTTTCATTTTTTTTTTTCTTACCCTAAAAAAAACTTCACCACAAACATTTTGTTTGCTTGGTCCAAAAACAAATTTATGAGGGCAACATGTTGGATAAAAAAAGAAGGAAAATTATAAAGAAAACCAAAAATGAGAGCAAACAAGAAGAAACAAGAGGAAACGCTATAGTCGAGTGCCGCGACCATAAGATACCCGTTACTGTTTTACAAAATTTTAAAATATTATTTTGCTAGTGGAAATTCACAAGGCGCCACCTATTGTCAGAGGAAGTATGTTGAGTATGCTTACAGTGACGTCACTGCCCATGTGAGCCCTTATAAGTTAATTTCTTTATAAATAGCGAAATAATGTTGCGATTTGAAAAATCTTTGGTAAATCGATAGGTATTAACAGAAATAAGTTACACAAGGTCAAACGAAGGCATTCATAATAATATTATAGACGCCACAGTTTTCCGCGGTTTGTGGGCGTCAGAGTAGGCGTGGCCGGATGCAACTTCGTGGAAAGTTGCAAAGGCATCTCCTAAATACGTGATCCTAAACAAAATTATGTAGCTCTTATAGTTTTTAAGATTTTTGCATTTTTGGTTGTTCAGGTTTTGTGGGCGTTAGAGTGGGCGTGGATCGAAAAAAAACAATTCGCATTGGAAGCATAATAGAAACCTACATGCTTAATCCGAACTTTCTATCTTTTATAGTTACCGAGATATCAGATTTTCTAGAAAATCCGAAAACCGTCTTTTGAGCCTTGTGGGCGTATGGGTGGGTGTGGCCGGATAGTAGTACCACTATAAGATGCGCTGCCATTTAAAGATTATACTTTTTGAATTTCAACTTTCTAACTGCAATAGTTCCTGAGATTTCAGCAATTTTAGTTTTTGGCGATTTGTGGGCGTTAGAGTGGGCGTGGCAGGATGCTGTAATAAACTTGCGCTGTCCCAGGACCTCAAGAATCTTCATGCTTAATCTCAACTTTGTATCTGCTATAGTTCCTGAGATCTCAGCGTTCATACGGACGGACGGACGGACGGACGGACGGACGGACGGACGGACAGACGGACATGGCTCAATCGACTTCGCTATTGATCCTGATCAAGAATATATATACTTCATAGGGTCGCAAAAGCTTCCTTCTATCTGTTACATACTTTTCAACGAATCTAGTATACCCTTTTACTCTACGAGTAACGGGTATAAAAACTAAAGAAAATATATATGGAAAATGAAAAATGAAAAATGGAAAACGAGAACTAAAACTAAGAAATCGACGAGGGCGCTGAAAGTGCGTGTGTGCGATAGCCTTGAGCCACATATGCGGGAATGGGATATAGAAGATATAGAAGACCGCCAGACCAGACGACCGATGAACATAATGCAAAAAACTTTGCCAGCCACCAATAGCGAGAGAGAGAGATAGACTGCACAGTGTAGGAAAGGGAGGGGGCTATTGAAAGTCTAGTGAATTCATTGAGACAGCCACAAAGTGAGAGAAAAGCCAAAGAAAATTAAGTAAGTGTACCCTTAAGTACCCTTTAAATTAGCTTAAATTAAGAGAACATAAAAAACAAGAAAATTCTATTTAAAATTAACATTTTCCTAAGAGAGAAAATCCTTAAAAAAAACTTATCTTTAACCCTTAGTTAATCATTGCTTAGGTTCGGCCCGCTCACGTTGCTTGGCAAGGGTATTTAAAGAAAAGCCAAAGGAAAAACCTTCGTCAAAGTTGTCGCTATCAAAATTGTTGTAGTTGTAGCTCGGAAAATCTTTTTCAATAAGCAGCAGCAGCAACAGCAACAACAACAAAATGCCCATTACGCATATGTAATAATTTTCATTTTCATTTTTGCTGAATTTTTCATTTTCTTTTCTTGTGATCACAGCTGTGCCGGACAAGGCAAAACGGATAAGGGGTATGGTATGGGTAAGGAAAATGGATGAGAGAGTAGGAGAAAAGCTTGATGGCAGCCGTTTAATTCTCTACTCTTGTTTTTTGTTGCTGTCTTTTATTAATGAATTTCTCTCATTTTTCCTCGATTCTCTATTGCCGCCTCAGTGTTCTTGTCGTCGGTTTTTCGACTTTTCTTTCCCATTCCTCGTTTGGTTTTTCGTTGTAGTTGTCGTTGTGCCTTTGTTTTTTACTATTTGGGCTATGTCTAAAAATATGTCCGCCAATTCGCTAAGTGGCCCCAAAACCTATCTATACGCGGGATACACAGAAAATGCTGTACAAATTTCCAAACGAATGCGAGGAGGAAAAAACTTTAAATTAAACATTTATTGGAAAAGTCCCAACAAGCTAAATGGCAGGCAGAGGAAAAACAAGATTTAAACACATGTTAATATGCAAATATTTTCTCGCGAAGAATGTTGAACAAATTAATGAGAAATATTTACTTATATGAAATGAATTTATTAATAATTTGTAAGTTGTTTTTGTTTTTTTAGTTGTGATGGTAAATTAATTTAAGGATTTAATTCCAAATACTAGCAGTAATAAGTAGTCATAACTCCAAGCAAGTTAAATTTTCTTTTATAATCACTCACTAAGTAAGAACATGACACTTTTTAAAAGAGCTTTCAAGCCACATAATAGTTAGTTAACTTTCCCAAATAAGAGTTTTCCTCTTTTACACTTTCCTTCTTGCCCCTTTTTGGCTTTCAAAAGAAAACAGCAGAACAACTTTTAGCTCCTACAAAGTTTAAGCTGTCTTTTAGTTAATTAAAACTTAATTTAAAAATAATATGTAAAACAGCTAAGCAAAGAATATTTGCCTTTCAAATTTATTGCCTATTTTGCAAAAAGTATATTTATTTATTCAATGAAAGGAATCTACATTGTGATCCCTTTCATATTGTCACTAGCTGGCTAATTTATTGGTCAATATTGGCAAATGGATTTGTTGTTTTAGCCAAAGCACAAAATAACGATTTGTTTACATTGTAAAGCTGCAATCAAATATATGTAAATACGCAATCTGTTCAATATTTATATATTACTATTTATGTTTCTCTCCTTCGGTCGGGTTTTTTTCAAAATTTTTTGTTGTTGTTTTTCTTTGTTTTTTTCGTTGCCGCTGCTGCGCCCTGTGAAAATTTCTCAATTTTTGGCGCGCATTTTTCAAGCCGGCACTCTTTATTCCACTGACACTAACACACTTGCACTGCCACACAAAAAATCAAACAAAAAAAATATATATATGTTTTATAGGTAAATATTTAAGAAAGAAAAATATTTAACATTTCACTAAATCGTTTTGTTTTGTTTTTTTTTATTTGAAATTTGCATTTACATTTGCAATAACGTAGCGCGAAGTTTTTGGTAATGAAATATTGGTAACGAAGATGCTGGGCATCCAACGTAGGAAGCCAACCGCGCCGCGTGTCCGTACACGTGGCCAACTCGACGTAGACTGGGCGTATACGTAATGCCGGAATTTCTGGCTCTGCTGCAGCGAGTCTGTCGCTCGACTGTTGCCGCTGCCACAACGGATGCTGCCACTGCTGCCTTCGCCAGTGGCAGCGCTGCTCATTCAGCTGGTTTTCCCGCCAGCTTTGGCTAGATTTTCCGTGTGCTTAGTTCTGCTTATTAATATTTACAGATTTATTTTTTATAAATATTTTCTTTTGTACTGATAAGAACTAAGCTGATTTTTCTCAATTTTCATAAGATTTTTACTAATTTTTTTATATTTTTCTACTAAATCGAACTGAAAATCGACTCCTGCAGCAGCATTTCTAAAAAAGTTCCTTTCTCTAAGAGAAGTTCATAGAGATTTTACATTCCTTACATTCTCATTCACCGATGGATCGAATTCTTACAACGGCGCTATCATTATAACTATCCATGTTTTATAATATAACACCACCTAATTAATTAATCAGTTAGTGGATAAGTTCCTTCGATTAATATTTGGTCACAACAACCTAACTTAGGAACAAAGCAGAAGCTAGAAGCAGCATCAAATCCATATGCCACATTCTTTTAATCCTCTTATAGTGACAGTGAAAAACCTGATCATCCTTTCTAATTAAAGCAATTTCCTTCTCTTAACTGCAATTATGAGTCTATCCTCCTTCAAATGCTTTAAGGGAACCAAAAGTGTGCCATCATATATAAATTCGGCAAAAACAAGAAATTTAAATAGCCATATCAGTCATAAAGCCATATCAATTTAACACATTAGTTAGCTTAAGACCCAGTAGCTATAACTAAACTTAAAGGTTACCAGTTATTTGTTATTGCCGTGCAGTCAGAGTAAGAGTATATAACCTTTAAAATGAAAAGTCTAAAATGTTCCATCACATAATTTTTTGTACAGCCATCTATTGGCAGAATGTGAAACTAAGGCACATACCTCAACTGGCTGTGCATGTTTATTTCTTTCATTTAGTTTGACATTTTTGCAGGCTCATCTGAATCCGCTCAGCCAGTAATCCTGATCAAGAATATATATATATATGTATTTATATACTTAACACGATCGAAAATGCAAGAATAAAACATAGACAACGCAAAAATGTATGGAATGTTCATTGCGGTGCTGCCAGATCGTTTTTATTTTTCAATTGCGATGCGTGGGTAACCTCAAAAGCTGGGCGTAGATCTACAAAAGTACATATAAACAAAATTATTTTTATATTGTCTTAATAGGAAGTGGTCATTGGTTCATCAATAGCGTCTTCGATAGCATCTTCTTTAACGTCTTCTTCAGCGTTACCATCAGCGAGTACAGCCTTCTCATTGTCTTCTTTTTCAGCTTTCTCATATGCGTCTTCGGCAGCGTTCATCTTGGCATCTTCTTTACCATTCTCATTGCCGTCTTTAGCGTTTTCATCGACCGGTTCAGCGTCTCCATCAGGATTAACCCCATGGGCAGTGGGTGCCGCATTTGAGATTTCAAAAACAGTGGAATCGTTGATACCCGCGATCATGGTATTCATCTCAATATTCTGTTCCTCTCGCCAACAATCAAGCCTCTCCTTTACGGAATGAAGATTTACCACGACACTGTCCAAGCCTCTTGTTAGCTCAAACCTGGAAGCCTCATCACCTGCGTCACATTTCGGTTGCAAAGCCGCTAGCTGTAGCAACAAGGTAATCAGATCATCCATCATTTCGCTAATCGGCAGAAGCACCTTTGTCTCCAAGCTTTCGGAGGAGTCATGGCCACCTTTGATCTGGCGTAGTACCTTGTCCAACCTCACCAAGGCCTTCATTTCCTTTTTCGAGATCTCTACCAGCTCCTTCACCTTCTTTAGATTACACTCCATGATAATTAAGTATCCTGATGGGCACAAAGCATTGAAAGTAATTTGAAAAGATACATTTTTATTTTAAATTTGCTTACCTTGAATTTTTTTTTAAACGAGATAAGAAATCCGCAAGCCAGTCTGCTAACAGGCTGAAATCAAATGAAAATTTTCAAAAAGCGTGGTTCGACTTCCATGAATTTTATAATTTTGGCGTGTACTCACTTTTCGGAGACTGGAAGCTATTTTTTAGCTATAGCTACGACTAAAGATATAGCCATTTAAAAGTCATAAAAATGCTAATTGGCTTTAAAATTTTATTATCAAAAAGTTTTTCATAAATGCAAAAATAAACTTAAAATTAAATAAAAAAATTGCAATCTTTTTTTTTTTTTTTTTAAAAAATTCAGACAATATTTTTTATATAACAAAATAAAGTTTATTATGTTAATATAAATAAAGTTAATCAAATTAATATGAGTTTTATGATAATATAATAATAATTTATTTATCAAAGAAAAAGTGCAAACTATTTTTCAATCCCAAATTATTAAAATTTTACAACTAAAATATTAAAAAATATATACTAATAAAATTAAAATTAAATTAAACTTCTAGCTTTTTCCCCGCATAAGTTGCCAACTCTGAGGACTCTCCACAAACGCTCAATGCCGAGTGAGTGGAAACACTGAGCGTTTAGCCGAAGGCAGCCGAAGCTGGTTCGTGTCGTGTGTGGCCAGATTTGCACTCGAGATGAAATCTCCTTTTGTTCGAGTGGAACAGTCGGCAAAAGAGCGGGCAAATTTGAGTGAGTCGTAGGTTTTTTTACTCATTTCCGCTGGCACTTCCGACGCCGTCGTCGTCGTCATCGTCCTGGGCCAAGGAAGTTGTAGCCACGCTGACAAGGACAACAAAGTCTGTCTTCATTTTTTGTTCGGCTTCTCTTCGCATAATATTTTATTTTATTTGCTTTGCTTTTTTTTTTTTTCATCTGACTTTTTTCGGTGAAATGTCAAATGACATTCTTGGATCACAGACTGGTGTAGACTGTTTAAAATAGAAGAAGAAGAAGAAGAAAAGAAAGAAAATGTCAAGAATGTGGCTTTCTTAAAGCCTCAAGCGATTTGATGTTCCTTTTGCAATGCCTCGTTGCTTACTTTTTTATCCAAAAAAAAAAAGGCAGGAAAAACCTTCGAAATTAACGACTTTCTGGGTCTCCATTGCATTCATTAATAACTAGAAATCCAGCAGCTAACCTTAAGTTTCGCCAGACAGTCTTAATTGCTTTTATATTACCTTTCAAAGCGTTGCCATGACAATAACCGAGATAGCAACAAACACTCAAAATAAAAATAATAATCTGAGGCTTAAATCAGCATCTAGTTAATACTCTAACATAGTTAGTACTAGGCATTCAATAACTTTATAAGCTATAAGCAAGGAACTCCCTTCTATCTTTTCCAATAATAATATTAAAATTAATTACAAACACCTCAAAAATAGAAAAGTATCTTAGCTTTTGAAACTATAAACTCACTCTTTCCATATTTTTCTAACTTATTTTTGCAGATTCCCTCAAAAAAGGTTAAAAAAAACGCTGCAATCGATGCACTAACTAACTGTCAACTTGTATTAAAATCGATGTAATCGCATTAATACCCAATTAACCTTACCCCAAAGTGTATCCTTTGAGTCTGTCAGCTGGAAACTCTAGCAAAAAGTGAGGAAAAACGAGGCGAGTAGAACACAGGGACAAAAAGGACAGAGGCTGCGTGGCTGCTTGGCTGCTTGGCTGCGTTTTTGCATCGGTAGCCGGGTAGCAAAGAGCAAGGATCCTGGGATCTAGGACCTAGGACCTAGGACAACTGAGACCAAAAGCCGCATTGTGCGAGGCCACAGGATACGGCTGGGTGGGTTGAGCATGAAGGCGAGGAAGGGGGAGGGGGACGAGTGCGAGACGTTCCTTTGCTTCAATTTGCTGTTCTATTTTGCTATTTTGCCGCTTCCACAGGCCACAGGGCAACAACGGCAACAGCGGCAACAAGAGAAACAACAGCGAAAGGCGGTCAAAGGTTGCCAGAGTTACAACCAAATGAGTAAGATGCGAACAAGAAAAACACCCACAATCCAGAACCCACATGCCACATCCCCCTCCCACACACACACACACACACACACAACAACAACAACAATGGCAATCCTGGCAGCTGCTGCTACTGCCTGTTGCCTCAATAAGGAATAATTTGGCCGAGCAGTAAGTATAAGCCACACCCCCAGCCCCCCCCCCAACTTGCCACCCATCTGACATCTCCTCTGCGTTTATTATTTGCCTTTCGAATCCAATGTATGTATGTGTAATGCCACCGAGTGTGATTAGCAGCAATGTTCGAGTCATAACCGTAATAACAAGGATATGCGAAGGACCCAAAGGACTCAGAATTCCGAAACTGAGAGAAACTGAGCAACTGAGAAAAATAGAATGAAACTTTCCCGCCTGGCCAGACACAAATTTATTCGCAATCAACGCTATTAAGTGTCAATCGAGCATTGCAATTATTAATCAGTTGTCCGTCTCCAAGGAGCCAAAAAGGACATTGCCCAAAATGCAAAAAGACAAAATCCGAAGCCTTAATTACATAATCAACGAGTTTTGGGCCAAGCTCAAGCTAAGGATATCCAGGGATATCTTTTCAGGATATAATTGTTCGTGTTTGCCGTTAACGAAGACTACAAATGACTCGTCTCTCTTTGCCAGCTTTTCCATTTTCATTTATTTGAATATTTACACGAAAATGTTTGTTCATTTTGAAAGGGAAACCCTCCTTGCCTTTCCCCACCCCAAAGCGATTTCGTTATTTACGATCATGTAATATATTTGAAATAAATTATGAACATAATAACCTTAACAAATTGTAAGTTCAATTACCAGTCATTGTCCATGCAAATGTGGCATTGTCAATGCGAAAATGCGTTGAGTAATTGCTTAAACTTTGATGTTAATAAATGCGGAAAATCTATATTAAATATTTATTTAACATTGTTATTTTGTGATTTAGGGTAATGTGATATTTAAGGGTATAGATATATGATATTCCTCAGAATTTATTAGTTGAAAATATTCAAAAAAAATGATTTGATTTCCATGAAAATTAGTTATAAGAGGCATTCATTAATTATTTTATCATAAGTCAGTATCATTTTCATGAGTAGATTTCCCGCACCATTTAGCCATATTTACCTACTCCCCCTATCAGTGTCGATTGGCAAGTTGAGTAAGTTTCCTCTAAGCATTTAAGTACTTGAAAGTCCACAAAAACCCAAAGGAATCACAAGCCTTAAACCCATTCAATCCAAAACAAACAAACAAACAAAAATTTCGCAACGAAAAGTTTCTTGTTTTCTTTTTTTCTTTCCTTAAAAGGGTAAATTTTCAGAGCGAGAAACTTTACAATTTCATAAAGCCCCCATACAAATTTCGAATGTATAATTAAAATTCTATT
The DNA here is from genome assembly GCF_018153835.1 of Drosophila eugracilis. Classification (NCBI taxonomy): domain Eukaryota; kingdom Metazoa; phylum Arthropoda; class Insecta; order Diptera; family Drosophilidae; genus Drosophila; species Drosophila eugracilis. The sequence goes on along the minus strand of NW_024572029.1, from coordinate 124,313 downwards.
TTTGATAATTGGTAAACTCGACTCTGGTCTATATCTGGGCTAAAGTTTGCCAAATGAAAAACGAAAACCACAAAAACCGAAAAGGACAATCAAGTCGCATAATGCCTGCAATCCTGCACACTCAAACATACACACTTAGACACACACACACACACACACATAGACACAGACAGGGAATCCTAAGCACATTCAGGACAATGACTGCTTTACTGAGGGCCTTCACTATGAATGCAATGAGCACCTGTCGATGGCAATTCAAGCTGGGAATCCAGGTAGCCAGGAATCCAGTAAATAAGTACCTTGAGAGAAAATATAGGTTTGTCTTTTGCAACTTTAAAGGTTGGGTTTTGGGGTAAAACAAAGAGATATGATAAAGATAAGCTAGAAAACTTACTTAATCATATTTTATATTCATTTTTATTTCAAGTTTTTCCTTACCAAAAACTTCTCTTTTAACCTGAAAATCTAACAATTTCTATAAAATTTCTATGATTTATTTTCCAACTCTATCTTTTCTTTCAGTGCCCTAAAGAGATGGTGAACCGCGTGGCCACATGGCCAGCGGCCTATTAAAGAAACAATGCCCAACTCCCGCCTCCTGAATTTGGCCATTTTTCAGTTGACTTGCCTGTGGCCCCATCCCTCTCACTCCCACTCCCACTCCCACTCCCGCCCCCCCTTAATGTTCTACCATACATTTGGCTGCCGCCGGCTGGCATATTGCAAATGAACTCGACAACTATTAAATACCTGAAAATGCTGCACGGCAGCAATTGTAAAACCAGAGTGTCCAACAGCAACGCGAATTGCAGCTACAAAAACAGCAGCAACAGCAGCAACATCAGCGATAACACAGCCATCAGTGGGAGTGGAAAAACAACAGTAACATCCGCACCAAAATTAACAAGGACTACTCTTGCAACATCTACTATAACAACAACAAGAACCACAGTAATGGCAGCAGCAAAAGCAATGCCAGCAGCAACCTTAATTGCAACAGCAGCAACATCTAAAACGTCAACAAAGGCAGTTAGCTGCGTGGCTATAATTACTAAATTTTTAGAAGAACTAAACTACAAATCAGGTAAGAAGTTAATACATTAATTAAGAATCATATTCTATAAACTAATTAATATTTTAATTTCATGTTTTTAAGCTAAAAACTAAGAAGCTTAAAAGAAGGTAAAAGCCTAAACAGGCCAAAAATGATGTAAAAAAAGCAAAGTAACTACAACCATCACCGAATCTTGACTTAGAAAAAAAGGTTTACCAGGAAAAACAGTGATAATTAATTGCAAGAACAGCTGCAACAGCAACAATCTCAGCCTAAGCAACAGCAGCAGCAGCAACAGTGGCAACATTAGTGTCAAGAGCAACATCAAATCCGGCAGAAAAGGCTGCAATTGCTAGAGGGGGGGGCAATGCCAGCAACCATAACAAAGTTAACAACAGCAGCAGCAGGAGCAGCAACACTAAAAGCAACAGCAGCAACAGTAGCAAGAGCAATAACAAGTTGCACAAATGCAACGGCAACAGGAACGACAACAGCAACAGCAACAGCAATCAGAGAAGCAACAACTGACAGCGGCAACATTTTTTTGGGTATGGCAAAAATTGCAGAAAATTGAAAAATTCATAACGACCGAAGCTGTGAATATAAAAAAAGGATGTAACCATTTAAGCCATGGGGACTGAAAAACCAAAGAACCAAAAACCAAAAAACCAAAACCCGAACCCCAACCCGAAAGCAACAGACAACACAGAAAGAGAGTGTTTGGAACCGCAGCGGCAACAACAGCAGGTGGCATAAAACATGTCTGCCGAAAGTGCTCAGCGGAAAAGGACTTTCCATGTGTCCTGCCAAATGATGCGCGGGGGGGGTGATGGGGGGGGTTTGGGGTCTGTTGGTATAGTATGAGAGGGTTAAACGGCAAGCTAGCGAGCAGCACGGCAACAAAAGCGAAATGAAGCGACTTACAAAGGGCTTACACACAGAACGCTGCCCAGCCAGCGCAGGTGAGGGCCAAAATCAAAACAAAAGGTAAACGAAACAAGACCCAAACCCCAAAACTATAAACAAACAAAAGAGACAACAACAATAACAATAACTACAAAAATTGTTAACAACAAAAACGGAAAACGGTGAATAACTAAAGTTGTTTTACAAGGGATTTAGCGAAACGAAAACTAAGCTTCTGCCCTGCCATTGGAATGTTAAAAATAAGCAAAAGAAAACTTTACAAATTTTCCATTCACATTTGAAATTTTATTATGAAAAATGCAAAAATCTGTTTTTCAGATTTTTTAAGGTTTTTTTTTAGGTTTTCAGGGCTTTTCCTTAAGCTTTTTTTTTCCAAAAAAAAAAAAGAAATTCCCAAGCGAAAAACCAAATTTCTCAATTAATTTTTCAAATTTTCAAGCGTCTCAGAGCGGAAAACTATGGCTTCTTTTGAGCTTTGAACTTTGAAACTTTTCCGACCGGCAATAAATCTAATTGCCAAATGCCAGTTGAATTTTCCAAAAGCCAACGGAAAATATCAAGTGAAATGAAATAAATAAACTGAACAAATCTCACCTGTGGTTTCAACGTGCTGCCGTCTCCGGCAGACCTTACAAAATGTTTTAAGACGGGTTTTTTGAGCTAACCAATACCTGGTTACTTTATATCCTCTTTTTTTTTTATTATATAATATGGGAAAATGTGTTTTACAAAGACTAAAGTTCAGCTCTTAACTAGGGAAAGTCAGGCAAAAGGAAGTATTCTTGTAAGGCCTTTAAGAATTCTTTTTTCTAGCAAAAAAATCGTGAGTGTAACTTCTGTAAGATTGTCTACTGTATACCCCCCTTAAGCCTCTCTTTTACAGGGTATTTTTTTTTCTGGAAACAAGCTCGAAGTAACTGAGGAGGAAACGTGTAGCGGACAATCCAAGCAACCGCATTGGACGACAGCGACAACGAACCTTCTCAGACACTGTGTCAACAATGTCTGACGAATTGTCAAAAACCGCAAAATGCGGTCTTGTTGTTGCTGTTAGTGTTGTTGTTGTTGTTGTTGTTGCTGTCGGTGACAATGTGAACGAGCAGCAAGGACGAACAGGATGCAAACTCAAACACACATACACCCACAAAACGGAACTTGCGACAGGATAGTGCGGACAATTTGCGGGTGAAAATTCGTAAGCTTTTCTAGTTTTTTTTTGGCTATATTTTATTGTTATCATTTCTATGTACGCATCGCCTGCCAGCGACAATAAAGCATGAATTTGGCGAGGATACGTTATTCGGCGGATACGTGGCTCTAAAAAATTTGTCAACGAGCTTAAGGCCAACGAGCAGCGAACAGTGAGCAGCTACCACTTGACAATGCGTTTTTGGTACGTACAGCAGGCACATATTTTTGGTCCATCAGGCCGGATGTTTATGGCCTGGTTAAGTTATGAACAGGGAAAATGGGTGGAAAACAATAGGCTTGAGTTTTTTTTTGGTTTTGGGAAGGGGATATAGGAGAGGTATTAGATTATTATTAATCAAACTGAAACTAAGCTTATTTTTACTGCGTGATCTTAACTTACTGAGCTATCATCTTGATGTAGGGAAATTTCTTACTAACTTTGATTTTTAATGGGGTTTTATTGTTAAAACTAAGATTGTTTTTGCTCTGTTAATTTCTAACTTGAAACTTACTAAGTTGTCATCTTTTTGTAGGAAAATCTCTTGCCAACTTTTGCTTTTTAAAGTAGTTTTTATTGTCAAAATTAAGCTTATTTTTCATCATATTTTCTATCATCTTTTTCTAGGGGAAATCTCTTACTAACTTTGCTTTTTTAAGTAGTTTTTATTGTTAAAATTAAGCTTATTTTTAATCTGAATCTTGAGTCTAAACTAAGTTTTCATCTTTTTATAGGGGAAATCTCTTACTAACTTTGCTTTTTAATGCTGTATTTATTGTTAAATTAAACAGGAAATAATCTATGAAGGAGGCTAAAATCATTTAATATATGTTAAAAATCTACTTTATCTAGCTGAAAAAGTATGTTAATATTATTAATCAAACTTTAACTAGGCTTATTTTTAGTCTGAGTCTTTGACATTAACTTTCTTTCATTTATATGATCAAATTTCTCACTAACTTGGCCTTTTAATGGTGCTTTTATTGTTAAATTAAACAGAAAATAAGGTATAAAGAAGCCTAAAATCATTTTAGATAAGTTCAAAACTATTCATTTTTCTAAAAATCTACTTTAACTAATCTTATTTTTACTCTTTTAAATTAACCTTCTTTGTTTTTGTAGGAAAATTTCTCACTAACTTTGCCTATTAATGCTGTTTTTACAGTTGGATGGAAATGGTGTTGGTATGGAAATAACGTGTAAGGAAGCCTAAAATCATTTTAGGTAAGTTCAAAACTATTCATTTTTTTAGCTTAACTGCTAAATATCTACTTTGGGTAGCTGATAAATCATAAATATAAAAGTTCTTCTTTAGCTTAAGTTTAAGTACAAATTTTCCTTAATCACTTCTGAGCCTCAACCCTCTAAGATCAAAGTGTAGTAACTGTTCTTATAAGCTTAACTTATTTTCCTCCAACATTTTATTGGTAAACTAACAAGAAAGCTGCTGAAAAGTAGTTAATAGTTAAGTCAGCTTATAAAACTATATAAAAACTGAATAAACATTTATTTCCTACCATCTCTGAACCACAAAATGACCTTTAAAAAACATTAAAAAAACTCAAAAGTAAATACTAAAAATCAATTTAAAAAAGAAACAAACATTTTAAGTCGACTTTTTAATTAAAATTTTCTGAATAATTGACAGTGCAAAAACGCAACTTAATTCCCTTTATAGTTTTCCTTGTTATTTCCTGCCAATCTTCACTACTTCCTGAACGACTTTAAGAATGACAACGAACGGCGAAGAAGGCCCTTTTGCAGGTGCGGTTTGCTTTTCAATTGGTCCTTAATTGCTTGCCAGTCACTTCCGACATTTCCCCCGCCCAGGTTTGTCCCGTTTTTCCACATTTTCTCACTCCATTTTCCACTCAATTTTCCATTTTCCGTGAACTTTGCACCGCATAAACTGGGCAGGAACAGAGCCGAGCAAATGCAATTGTCATTCAATCATTCACTTCCTACCCCGATAGGCGTTGCGGTTTGATTGTTTGTTTCGCTCTCAATCGCTCTCACTCACTCCTTGGGTAATTTTCCATCCATCAGAAAAGGGGGTTTGGGGGGGTTGTACAGCCCCTGGGAATTTTTGCCGCCCACAGGCTTTTCATGCTTTTGCGGCTACTCAAGCGGCTTTTTGCAAGCGTTGAAAATTTATGCAGAAATATTTTAATTGAATTGTCACCGCGATTTTATTGTTACTGCCGCACGCTACTATTTGTTGTGTTTTTTTTTTGTTGCTATTGTTGTTGCTGTTGCTGTCCTTCCTGTTGCACTTGGAGAAAAAGGGGGATTATATCTCAGATTTAGAAATTATAAACTAGGTTTAAAGGCTCAAAAAAGGCTGAGGAAAGTTTGAGATAGGCTTTGGCTAGGCTAAAAATGAATATTTTAGACCATATTTATAGGATTTCTTAACTTAAAATTTACTAAGTATTTTTTATAAATTTAAAAAACTAATTTTAAAGTTAAAACTTAAAAGTTAGTCACCTTTCCTCAAACCATTTTACACAGATAGCAGCATAGAAATTAGATTTAAGTCTGGTTAACCTATAAACCCCACCAAAGTCACAACTTCCTCCTTCTTTTCTTTCAGTGGATGGGCTACTGTAATGGTTATTTGTTGTTGCCACACCCGACTCTGCCACAGCCACGTTTTTAACCACTTTGTGTGAGTACTTTGCTCATTTCGCTCATTTCATTATTTTGTGAGCTTTTAACTTTAATTTAATTTTTAAACACCTTTTGTGTGTCGTTGTATTTGATGTTTAACGTTGTCATTGTTGGCCGTCAGTTGTCGGTTTGTCGTTTGTGTTGCTCGTTGTCGTTGTTGTCAGGAGAGTTGATGAAATATTCAGGAGATTGCGGGCCCATTCCGCAGTCCAAAGCTCTGGCATTGCCAATAATGACAGGCATGTTAATGACACCGACAATTGGCCAATTATGGCAGGATGGGGAATGTGGCCAGCGCACCCAAAACCAGAAATTCAAACCGCACCGAGTGTTTTCTGCTTTCACTTTTCCCCTTTCCTTCCGCCCACTGAGAAGGTGGAATGTTTTGCGGAATCCGAAGAATCCTTCCTGCTGCCATTCTCCAATTTTGCGTAAACTTCTGGCCATGATTTGCACTTTTAAGCTGAATTTTTCAATTCTATTTCTTGGGTATCGAAAAAAAAAGAAAGAAAAGAATGGAAAAACCTATGGCATCATTCACCGCACAATGCCCAGAAAATCTCAATGAGCTGGGAAGAAGAAAAGGGGAAAGAACTGAAAACCAAAACAATTTCCTCAGATGCAAATGAATATTTCAGGCGAGGGCAACAGAAGAGGCCAAAAACACCTGCTAAACGCACGTACACGTGTGCAGTAATCAGTGCACTGAGAGAAAATCGAAAGATCTTTTTAGTAAACTGAAGTTAAGCTCTCAGCTGAAGGAGTTGTGCCAAAAATAGAGCCAGAAATATCTAAGAGAGACAGAGATAAGTTAAATTTAATCTTAAAACTTACCAACTTAACTACACCCTTTTTTTCTTACAGTGTACATTTCAGTGTCTGCCTGTTCACATATCCCTATATCCCTTTTTGCAAATTTCGATTACCAGGCGGATATGGCGGCATTGCCATGATAAGTAAACTTTGCTACGCTTTGCTTTACTTTCCCTTACTTTCCTTTGCTACTTTCGCCAGCAGCTACCCTCTACCTCCCACCCCCCCTCTTTCACTTTGTCCCGCCGCCCCCATTTTCGGGCACTTCAACACTGCAGAATTCCCAGCCGCTCAGCGCTTTTCAATTACACAAAATTGCCAAACAGAAATGAGAAAAAATGAGAAGTAAAAAGGTTTATGAATGCGCCAAGCTTAAGCGGGGTTATCAAAGGGTATGTTTAGGGAAATCTATTTGGAAGTAGCTAAGGAAAAGATAAGTCTATATAGTATATATATGCTAGATCTGTAAAGTTTACTTAAATCTGGCAAAAAAAAAGAATCATTTTGTGATATAAACTTAAATCTAATGTGAAAAGTACTTAGCAAGCTACTAACACAGATACTCCTTGATTAATCCTTAATCTACTTTCTAAATACCTTTCTATAGGGTATCCCTGAAGTCGATAAAGTATCCCAACCCAACCACACTTTCCTGCTGGTAGTTAAACAGTCTAACAAACACTCGAACTGGCAAAGGAACTTACAGCTTACATTTCCATATAATTGCAGTGAATTATTTTTGCTGGCGCAATATTTCTAGAAACTCACCTCGGCATTACCCACTCTTCAGCCCACAACCACCCACACCCAATGTCCTGCTGCTGGGTGAATCCTGCTGTTACCACCCAGCGTGTGCTCATCAAATCTTTCTGCTAATCTCCAGGCAGCCAGGTGGCAGGCTAAAATAAACAAACAAACAATTATAGCCCAAATGCAAAATGCGGCAACAAAGGATGGAGAAATGGAAATGCGGTGTACAGTAAGAGGAAAACTATAAAACTTTTGGAGATTGAAAAAGCAAGAAAAATGAAAGGTAAGTATAGAAGCTTGTTAGGTTAGGCTGTTAGGCTCTTAAAAATGTTATTCTATAAGTTAATTTTACATTTTCTATAAACTTTACCCATCTAATACTTATTTCTTTCAGTGCTTTGACCAAAAAAAAAAAAAAGGCAGTGGAAAATGGGGGTGGAACCTCAAGCGTTGTCATCAGTTTGCAAGGCTCCCACAATGCGCCGCCTTAAGATGTTAAGCCTTGTTTTTGCTTCAATTTCACTCGGATGAGTTTGCGGTTGACGTGCAAATAAAAATAACATTCACAATGACAATAATCTCTCTCACACACACACACACACACACACATGTGTAATTACAACATTGAAGGAGGAGCGGGAAAAGTGTGTTGGGTAAGAAAAAAAACTCTGTCATGCCTTTGGCTTACAATGTTTGGCGTGCTAAGCTGGCGAGCTGCTTGCGAAGCCTTTCGGATTATCCCTATTGCTTAGCACTTTGCCAGGCATACTCCTCATCACTTTCATTTTCACTTTCACTTTCACTCTTGGCGGCAACAGCAAGTGGTTGTGTAATTAAATTTCCTTGCTGAAAAGACCCGAAAAGTTCGTTTTCATTGCGATTAAATGGCAATTGTTTTGCTCATGCTTATGCAAAGATAACAATTAAGTGCGGGAAATCCTCGTTTGTTCTTGGTTTCATAATGGTTGACGGGAATGCAAAAGGGAAAACTCTTTTTTCTGGCACCCCTTTGGGGTAGGATATCGTTTTGTCTTCTACAAAAATGGTTTTAAATGGCGAAGGAGAAGCTGAAAAACGTAAGAGAATTATTTGAAATTTCATATTTCTTTTATTAAATGGATTTTTGTTGGTGAATTTTGAAGGGAAACTTGAAAGGTAATTAAGGAAAATATCAGTCATGGTATTTAGTTACAATTTCTATATTTTCTTCTTGATGAAGTTCAAGTTCAAGTTCAAGTTTCTTTCATCGGTTTAGTAACTTAAATCTTGTTTTCATTTTACACACATTATTTCCCACTGCTTAGTAATAATATCAAAAGCCAATCAATAACAGCTGTCTTAAGACTTAAACACACTCTTCTTATTTAAGCTGATTAAGTTAATTTCCAACAATAATGTCAATTTGGCAGCCGCACATACTTATTTTCCCTTTTGGAAATATGAAATGCTGAAATGAACTTGCCAAATTGTTCACTTATTAATATTGACTTCTCGGTTGTGCTTGAACAATAATTTAAAATTGTTTGCTCTTTCCGCCTGACTCCGTTGGCGAGTCAGGAAAACTCCAGTTCTCCAGCTTTCGCTTTAACCCCCTCCCACTTTCCTCCCACTTTTCCCCCAATTCAGTGACTCATTTCCACCTCGATTCCTCATAAAGCAACACGCGCAGACAAACATTTACAATTTATACAGATATATATATATATATATTTTCCTGATGGGGCCGCAAAAACGGTTAACATCGGGGAAAAGCGGAACTGATGTGCGGCTGTGTGTGTTAGCTGTGTGTGTGTGTGTGTGAGTTGTGTGCGTGCAATTTTAAATATTGAATCTTTGATTCAATATAATCAGACTTGTAATGGCCTTCACGCTCCGATTCGCAGTCAATGGCATAGTAACACAAATACAAACAAACCAAGGACATGTAAGTCAGCCAATGCGCGAGTGTGCGTGAGTACACAGAGAGAAATTGATGTTCTTTACTCAAAACTTCAACTTAAAATCTCAAAGCAGATAGAAAACTTTCATTTATGAGTTTACCTTTTAAGCTTTTTACGAAATACCATTTATTAATTAGTCATATATATATTTCTTGCAGTGTAAGGATGCGCCTTGCCATGCGTGCGTGCGTGTGTGTGCGTTAAGTATGTGCAAACAGCTGTCGCGTGTCACCGGCTGCCGTTCGCTGAAACGGAAACGGAAATTACGTGCACGATGGCAGCAACAAACTGGAACGTGGCGTTGGCACTGTCGCTTGGAATGAAAGAGACGGGGCTATACATACTATATAGAGTAGCGAAAGAGATGGTAAGAGAAGTATGGGTGGGACAGAGACATGGGGGAGTGGGAAACAGAGCAATCGGTCGGCATCATCGGCTATTAAATGGCAACGGCAATTCATCGATGATGTCGATGATGCTATCTTCTTCTGTTTCCTGGCACCCCCCTCTTGCTCTCACTCTCTCTGTCTCTGTCTCTGTCTTACTTGGCTGAAAAATCGCTGGCCAACATGCGAAGCCATCACCTCCAATTCCGATTGCCTCCTGCCCTTCAATCTCCGCTGTCCGCCCTCCGTCCTCCACACTCACACACCTTGCCCTTAACGGGCTTTAATTAAATCGCAAAAGACGCGCCGCACATAATGAACATCATCATTTATCGATGTTCTCAGCTTTATATATATATATATCCATTATATATATATCCTTTATATAGACTTATTCGAGTATATAGCCTTCTTATTTGTCTGCATTGCAAGTTTCGGCGTTGTTATGGCACAATGGTCGTCTTTGATGTAAACACAAAGCGCGGCATTAAGTGCGGAAATACTTATAAATTATTGTTTTAATTATAAACTTTAAAGTTAATTCAATTGAAAGGCCTTTTGTGTGTCTCCCTAAAGAGGTAAAACCAGAAAGTAGCTTAAATTGGGAATTTTAGAAAATTTAGAAAATGAATCAAAGTTTCCATAAAAAAACAGACAAATATTAGTTTTAAATTCCTGAAAAAAATATTTATAAAAATTACAAAAACTAAAGATCTTTCTATACAGAAATTAACCCTTAAGAAACCCTATTAATTATCCTTTTAAAAACTGAAATTCCCTTTTAGTTTTCACATTAAATTATAGCAACCAAAGCGCAGCTCAGCTTCCGACAGCCACTATCCTATCCCAGCTCCACTGGTCGAAAAAAGGGCCTCAAGTTCTTTTGGTTGCTTGAAATAATTAAAATTCCATTTAAGCCTGGAACAGATTATCTGCTTCAGAGAAGGAAAAAGAGAAACCAAAATAAAACACCTGCGAGAACGAGAACAATGGGTTAAATATTGTTATTTTGCATTATTCAGGTAATTTACGAGCGCTCGCTTCCGGCAGGATCTCGACGAAGGACTTGCAGAAGGGCAGTGAGCAGTGAGCAGTAAGTCCTTGGCCGTAACTGAAACGGTTAATGTAAATGACACAGGCCAGCAGGAGCTGGTGCTGCTACTGCTGATGCTGCTGCCTGGTGCTCGTTGTAAGCAGATGAACAAAGGCCAGCGGGACGATGGGTCGTATGAGTAATTTGAAGATAGCAAGCAATTAATTTCAGCCCAAGCTGAACTGAACTGAAATGAAATGAACTGAGTTGAACTGAGTTGAACTGAGGAGAGCCAAAGTGATCTGAAACCCGCTCCAGGGCCATTTAATAGTCCCATAAAACGCGCAAGGCCTGAATAAATGCTGTCAGGAGTGCAGAGTCGACTGTTAAGTACCTTTTACTAGGTAAGTTTGGACAAAGAGATGGTGCTAAAGAAGATAAAACAAGCTGAAAAGTCTTACTAACTAATTATTAAGATCTTTTAAGCCATTAATACCCATTATAGATCAGGTTAGAATACAGATTTACCACTAAGAAAACACCCTCAACCTCGTAAATCCATTCCCTTAACTTCTTCAAAGTTTAAATATTTTTTATTTTAAATAACAACTACAGGATATTATCAGTAGTTTTCCCCCATAACTCTGGGCCATTGAAAAGCTGTAGGGGAGCGCGTTAATGCGGAAAAACAATCGTAGGAAAATACGGGAAAAATCATGAACAACAAAAACAACAGAAATATAAGCTGTGGAAGGGCAAACAAACTACACCCACTGACGGCATTAAATTCCCGTCTGAGCCACGCCCATCGATAGTCCATTAATTTATGTATAAATTGTATTTCAGTTTTCTTGTTTTCCATCTTTTTTGTGTTTGATTTCCCGCACAATGGTCAACAATGAAAATTTATGCGCAGCGAACGAATTCGATTGGGAAAATTACGGAAATTTTGTGCATTAAATCGAACAATCAGCGTAGTAAGCTTAATAATTCATGCTGCTGCAGGAAAAAAAAGAAGAAAGCACTTAGTAGAAAATAAATTATACAAATTGAATTGAAATAAATTAAATTGTATAATGAATGAAAATCGCAGCATAGCAGGACTTACCTTGGGCTCTGTATATTTGATTAGATACTAATGAGTTTCGGCCCACTGTCAAGAAGGTGGGGGGTGGAGTTCAAGTTTTATGGTTTGTCTTTGGCTAAAAGGGACACCAAATAAATCAGAGTTTGAGCAGGGCTAACCAATAAGTGTTAACAGCATTAATAAATGTTCTACAATCGCTCTCCCTTTTTCGTTCAGTGTACCCACTGCAGGCCATTTCAATTTCTTGTAATTTATGTTTAACTTTCTGACTCGTTTTTTGCCACCAGACTCCCACTACAGCCAGTTGCTATTTCTGTCATCGTCCGTTGACCAGTTCCATTTGGTTGCCGCTCTTGGCCGTAACTAATTAACCGACTTAAAAAAGTAATTAAGTCATTTGTCTGCATGCCCCAGACCACCCCTCCCCCAGATATCCCCGCTTTTCACTTGGCCTGATTGTGCTCCCAAAATAGCTAAATTACCAGAGGTTACACGCAAACACCAACGGAAAAGCAAAGTCAATCAAATCATCGATAAAAGGCAAGTATGACTGCTATTTGTGAGTGGTTCTTATTGAAATTATCAAAGAAAGCATATAGAGAAAGTGTAATTTATTGAGAAATAAGTTTAAATTGGGAAATCTATTAACTAAAGAAAGGAAATAAATCCAGGAAAAATAGCTTCTTGGGAAATGTAACTTAACTTTATATCAACTCACCATTTCCAAGTAAGACACACGACCTAATACCCAGATCTCATTAATTAAATTTAACTTTAGTTGGTATCAATCTAATCAGCCTTTATACGAAAATTTCACTAGAATTTTCCAGCTACAACGTATCAATGTCAACTTCATCTGCTTGCTGTTGTTGTTGTCCCATCACGTTTTCCAAGGACTTGCTGCTTGTCAACAACAAAGAAAAATACTAAAATTTCGGGCAGGACAAAGTTAAAACTCGTCGAGGAAACTTTTTAGTTTTCATTGGGAGAGGAGGAGGAAAAAAAGGGAGGTTGGAGGTGGGTTAAAATGTAAGTAGAAGTAAAAGTGTTAAGTTCGTGCGCTTTTCCTTTTGGCACACTAATTGATCTCAACGGGCGGATTAGGAGAGCAAACTAAATTGATAGGTTTAGAGCCCAAAACTTTGATGTATGTGTATACCGAAATGCAAAAGCAAACACACACACACACACGCACACACACTAACACACAACCCCAATTGAAAGTTTCCGGTGTGGAAAATGGCCGACTTCTGTCTGCCATGTCTGTCTTAGGAAGGAAGGTGAGGAAAACGTTTGCATTTGGGAATTTTCCCACACTTCCCCCCTTTGTTTGGCCTCTAAATAGGCTAAGCATTTACCTGAGTAAATGTGGGCCAAAACTTTTGCTGGCTTCGTCCATTAAATGACTGCCAGTCGCCTGGCTGATGGCTGATTAACTTTTGGTCCTTAAGAAGTAGGCTTGCAGTTTTTAATAGTTTCTAGTTTCAAGTGATTTTATTCATAGAAGTAGTTTTGATTTTAGATTTATTGGGATTGAGGGCTTTACCTGAAGAAGTTGACGGAAAAGTTCAGCTTGGCCCTTATAAGTAGGCAATGGTTTTTGGATTTTCGCTTATAATATAAATTGATGTTATTTTTGCTTATTAATCTCAAGCAACTTAACTATTTGACATTTAAAACAAAAAACTAAAATTTCTTTATCTCAAACCCTACCGGAAATGTCTTGCATAAACGCTGTTAGCCTACATTAACCCTTTTTTTCACTCTTTCTCCCTGTTAACCCACCTGTCAGGATATTTTATGAGAGTTGGCAATACAAATTGGGTCTGTTGATGATGCTCAGGCTGCTGATGAGGGTCTGGCTAACTCAATCTCAGTTTAAATTTAAGCGCCGGCAATTATTAGGGCTGTGAAGCGGATCGCATGGCCCTTTTCATGCATCTTTCATACGCTCAGCGTGTTAATTATCCAGAAATTCGGTCTATTAAAGTTTCAGCAGCCGCAGAGATACAAGAGCGTACTTTCGGCCCACCTCAAACGTAATTAATGGAAGCGCACTTAAATCATTTTTGTGTGCGTGGCCCACGAAAATCCCCAAAAATATATACACACACACATACATACATACATATATATAAAAAATACAATTAGTTAACAAGCGAGCAAACGAGAGCCCGAAAGAAAGTCCTCGGCGCGCTAAAACGTTTCAATTTTTCATAAATATTCAAAAAGGTAACCAAAAACCGGGGTGGATAACAACAGCTGCCCCTGTTTTTGTGCATTTCTCTGTATTTCTTCTCGTGTTTTTTCCTTTTTTTTTTTTTTTATTATTATTTTTTGTTAATTTTTTCCATTTTTTTGTTGGCGAAGGTTCACAAGGAGCCGGATTCTCCATTCAACGGTCAGCTCGGAGTTTCGGCTTCGTTATCGCCTTTGTATTTTTGTAGGTGTTGTTGTCGCCCCCGCCAGTAACCTCACGCCCTCAAAAAAAAGGGACCCTCATCCTCTACTCTACTACCTTCCTCACCCCTCCTGGCAGGACCATCAGCGCCAGGCTGGAGTGGACAACAAATAAGATATAAGCTGATTTATGGAGACCTTTAAATACTCTTCGAGGTGTTGGATGTTTTGGGTTTGTTTTAAAACAAGTTAAGGTAGTTATTTACTAATTTGAAAATATTTTAAATAATTCATATAGTGTTTTATTTCTGAGTAAACATCACAAACTTCAGACTGGACATGGCATTAAAAGGAACCTTAACTTAGGGTATGAGAATAAACAACAGCAACAGCAGCAGCAGCAGCAGCCCAAGTACGCGAAAAAAGAAGGAAAAGTTTTTCGATTTAAGCAATTTTTATGCTTGCTGTACTCAAGGGGTAGCACTTTTACTTCGGGTACGTTTGACAAAACCGATTGTAAAATATTTAAAAACTAAGATTACACATTTTTATGCCACATTTTTAAGCTTATTTCTTCCGCCAAACCCTATTTTGTTCTTAAACTTTGTTCTTTCTTCCAAGGATATCCGACTGTTCTACTACTTTCTAACAACTTTCTTCCTTTTTCGACTATATATGTCCCTGTGTATATGCTATATGCATGTAGAATGTCCTTTTTCTGAAAGAGAAGAAGAGGGCTAGGCTAAGGCGGCCAAAGAGCGTCCGAAAATTAATGCAAATTTATATCGTGGAAAACTTTTCAATTTGTTTCTACTTTTCCTCCATCTCACTCACTCTCTTTTATGTTCTGTCTTTGTCATTTGTTGCAGGCCTGGCACCGCACCAGCCACCCGCCACCCCCCGCAAGAACGGTTTATCTCAGTCTGGTAAGTATTTTGTATTTAACATGCACAATTTGGCCATTTTGGAGCCATAATTAACGTGCCGCCAATGCATACAGATCTTCGCCCAAGGACGAGGTCACCACTGAAGGGAGTCCAGAACAGCAGCAGGGATAAGCAGGGGCAGGATAAGCAGGCTGTGAAGGACGAGGTGAAGGTGTCTGCCAAGTTGGGCATTCAACCATTACGGCCACCTTGAATTAGTCCAGAGGGGTTTGGGGTTTTCTTCGGATGCTTGGCCTATTAGCGTCCCTGGCAAGTGGCACTGGGAAAATGGGTAAGAAGTTTAAATATTAGTTAGGAAATATAAGTATTATATTATTTAATATATGTTTATTTTGAGTTTTTAAGTAAAAATTTCATTAAAATTTCTAGCAAATAGCTCACTAAGTCACATTACTTATAGTTTAAATGAACTGAAATCATTATTCTTTAAGTGTATTCAATATTGCCCGACATCTTACCATTTCCCTGAGTTGTAAAGAAAGCGAACCTAACGATAAGTCGGCGTGGCGAATGGGGAAAGACGGGGGAATGGGGGGACGCAGACAGGCGGCCAAATGCCGCAATCAAGTTATTATTAAGTTTTTCTATTTATCCAACATAATTCATAATTTGTTTACAAAGCGTATAATAATATTAACGTCTTGTCCTGGCTTTTGCGCCTCCTTCTCCGGCGAAAGAATAAGTCCGAACTTGGTGGCCATAAACTGCTCCCACTTGCCACTTTCCACTCGCCACTTGCCACTTTGCCACTGGCCACTGGCCACTGGCCACCACTAAGTCCGCTGTCAGCACGGCAAGATAATCAGCTCTGAACTCGACATGGACTTTCCTCATTTTATCTCTGGCTCGGTCGGTGACTTCTTTTCATTTTAGTTAAAATATTTTCATACTTTTTTTTCATACTTTTCTTTCTTTTTTTTTTGTTGGTCTGCCAGCGTGCAAATCACATTAGGGCGGAGGCTGGAAGGGTCAGCTTTCTGCGGAAAAGTTACTCTAACGCGACTAGAGATGGTTGTTTTAAATGGGGAAAGCTTAGGTCTATTATTATGATATTTTCTATATATTTAAGGCAATCAAATCGTTAGGGAAAGAGCAAGGAATAGTTATTTTATATGGCTTGGATTGCTTTTATTTTCTGATAATTTTTATATACGGAAAATGATGGTTTTTTCTAGCTATTTTTGGTACTTAACATTTTATATAGAATGCCTTAATGATTTAGATCTCCAAGTACCTAACACAATGATTTAAGGAATCATAAATCATAAAAGAAATATTAATTCACCATCACAGCACCCATAAAAGTTTATAAATATCACTAAAATCCAAAGCCCAAAGCAATTTTCCCACTTTTTCTGAGAGATTAATCGAAAATAAACTTGATCCCGGAGATCAGCTATTTGCATCGCTTAAGGACCATGTCCTGCTCGCTCTCTCCTCTCTAAGGAAAGGAGACAGGACAATGGGCCTACATTCCAGGGCCACATAATCGCATTAGCCAAAGTGAACTGCCGCCGACTAGAGGCATCTGTATCTGTGTATCTTTGTATCTGAGTATCTGTATATACTTCTTTATTGGCCCACTTCCGGTAAAAGTTTGGTAACCACAGCCACGACCGTACTCAACTTGAGTTCTCTATATATTTTTTTTTTGTTCTCAGCTGAATTTTTAAGGTTTTTTCTATTTAAGTTGTGTGTTTTGTTTTTTTTTTTTGGGGTCTAGGCCTGACACTTTTTTTTGGCCAAGCGAGAAGTGCACACGGTTGAGTGGTTGGGGCTGTAGACGTGCCGAAAATCGCTTTAAATCAAAATAAATAAAAAATACATAAGACTTGGCAGAGGTTCCGGGAAATGCGCATCAGTGGGTGGAAAATCCCTAACCCCCTGCCTCGCAGTTTATGCTAACGGGAATTAACTTAATTGAGTAGCGCGAACAGCACAAGGCAAGAAAGGGAAAATAGGAAGCTCCAAAATTGGTTTACATTGTCTATGATGGGCTAGAAAAGGTTTTATTATTTTAGTTTTTAATATTTGAAATATTTATATTATTCACTGACTTATATAAGCTGTAAATTCTACTTAAAAATCGTATTTTTTCCATTTTAAACTTAAGTTTAGAAAACTTGCTATTATAAAGATCAAATAGTAATAACATATCATCACATATCCTAATTAAAAAAAGTCCTCTTAAAGTTTTCAACTATTTAATGAAGTATAAGAGCTGCTCTTTTATATTTCTGACATTTTCAATACTGTCCTTCAGCCATAATCACTGTCTGAAGCTGAAAATGAAGATGAATCTTAAGCAAGTGACAGGAGCAGAATCTGAGAAACTGAGAATTCAGGAGCAGTCAGCCAGCCAGTCAGTAGTCAGGAGGGAGGAGAGAAATGACAAGGAACTACCAAGGATGGTGGAAAAAGGAAGGGTATGGAATAAGGCAGAATGAAGATTGGGGATTGAGGAATCAGGAATGGTAATGGGCGGCTGGGTGGATGAAAACCAAGGTTACTGTCTCCCCCGCGTAATTGCGCATAAAAATGAAGCGATTTATATGCGCGTATTTTTAATGTTTCATAATTGGGTAAGCCCATCAGCAGGATCTGAAGCGGGGGGAAAAGGAGCAGGGATCTGCCTCGCCTCTTTCTCTGTTTGCTAGTGCCTGTGTTTGTGTGTGTGTGTGCGTGTCTGTTACCTTATCTCCTCTGTAAAGTGATATGTTAATGTTTGTCATACGCACACACGCGTGCCATATTAAATGTCGGCTTTTCCTTCAGCGACACTCTATTCTTTTCCTCATTTTCCTTTTGCCCAAAGAGAAGTGAGGAAAAAGATGAAAAACTTAAATAATATCATGGCTTATACATTTTTAAGAAAAAAAGTGTTACTTTTTTTGAAACCACAGTGCGTATGCTTAACTTTTACCCCAAGGAAAATAAACTTTAGTTTAGTAAATCAAATTTTTTTTAAAAATACATACTTAATTAATATTTATTTCTATACAATTTCCAATCAAATGAAGTCATTTAAAAAATCCTTTAAAAAATCGCAATTTTTTATGCCAAATTGGCAAGCATAAACTTGATTTTCCCTGCCTTTCCCTTTAATATTTTTCCCTATAAATTTGATTTTCTCATCAAACTGAAATACACAAGGAATTGATTGGAGTCATAATGACGAGGAGCAAACAAAAATTAATTGTCCACGCAGTGGCGAGCAATTAAAACTTTATCGATGATGGGACAATGGTAATAATGCGTTTTGTAATTACTCGTACAATCGCAGCTCGCACATCGAATAAATACCCAATGTAATGACAAAAACATTGATAACATCTCAACCGGAAGTGTCAAACACTCTGGCTATTTATATGCCCATGATAAGAATGAAAATGAAATGAAAATCACAAAATGAGTGGGGAAACTTTCAAGCACACACCGATAACGATAATCGCTCTCTGATGATTTTCATAAATAAGCCGTAATTCATTTCTTAATTTAACAGCATAATGACCGCTGTTATTTGTATTCATTCCTTGGAAGTCCATTTCGGGATATATATATATATATATATTTGTTTGTGGGAAGGGGCGGGGCGGGGGCAGTGTTCATTAAAATTGAAAAATGCCACTTTAATGAATTTATTTGCGACACTTAACACAAGCACAAGTAAACAGAGAAAAATGATGTTCATTAACATAAAAATTTCGCTTCTTCCACTACAGTGGCCATTGTTATGGGCGCCCCCAGCTCCAGATGTAGCATCTTCCCCTGCTGGTAATACACTTGCGAAAATCTGTACTTAAATGGTAAGCTCTTATTTTAATGTTATTTATATGAGAGCAAAATCAGATAAACCAGACGTTTTTGTACAGTTTAGTAGTAAAATCGAACAAAAATCAAAATTAAGAGCAAGCGAGGCTGCTAATAGGCTGCTCAGTCCAAGTTTCGCAATGTTTTCGTTAATATTTCATTCTTAAAGTCTAGTTAGATCGTCTAAGATGATCTTTTGGATCATCAAATCTTAAAGAGAAAACAAACGACCCACCGTCGAGATCAAATTCTATATGGGATGAATATTCCTATCATATGAATGAATATAGAATATAAGCTAAGTTAGTCCCTTAACTCGCTTAAATATAGTAAAGATCAAAACTTTATAGAAGGCTACCCATTCCGCCACTCCAGGCTCATGAAATATCAGTTAATATCAGTCAAAATAGTCGAGAGAAGTCTAACCCATTTAATTTTTATAAGAGACCTACCAAGGCTTTAGTTAGTGGCTAACATAATCAAGGAAAATTCGACTATTAACAGCAATTTTTAAAAAAAATTGTAATATTTAAACGTAAGCGGAATATTCAAATTTTAACAGAAAATTTTTGAATTTTAAGCAAGTTAACTGGAAGTTAAGTTTTGAATGTTACCCGCCCGTTAACGGCTGTGTTAGCTCAATGTTAATTTTTCCCACACCGGGCTCCTTATAATTCCCAAGTAGTTCTAGCAGGAATGTTATGACTAGGCCGCTGTTGGCCGGTGAAAATCAGTCAAGTCATTTTTGTGTGTGTGTGTTTGTGATAGTTAAGTGCCTCCAAGTTGTCCAGTGGTACTCGCCATCACATTGGTGGTACATGGACATGGCCTCCTTGGAGGATGCAGTGCATCATGGATTTTTTTCAGGAGTCCATTTTTGGGACTTCTGATGACGTCGACATGGACATGGCCTCCATGGAGGATGCAGTGCATCATGGATTTTTTTCGGGAGTCCATTTTTGGGACTTCTGATGACGTCGTTTCTGGATTTAAATGACGATGCGAAAAATGGACATTGCCTAGCAGGAAATCATGGTAAGTGGCAAACTTTTTGTTTTCTGTTGCATAAGCCAAGGGGTTTGTTCAGTCCGTAGCCGGCAGTGCTTGCGATGGCTTCTACATTGCCAGAGCAGCTAAGATCGGCTATAGATGCTAAGTTTTGCAGCCTTTAGTTTGTAATATATCTGTATAAGCGGAGGAGTTTCAAGGTGCTTGCGGAGTGTTTGGAAAGTCAGGATATCGGGGAAAACCAAAAATTGAATTTTATAAGGGATAATATCTTTTCTTACGATAACGTTAACGTAATTTTTGCGAGTGTTCTTGGACCCCAGTTTGTAGTCCCTTCGCTGACAGTTGGTGGGTTTATGGGTTCGTCTTGGGGCTGGCAATTGTCATTACCGTTTCGACTATTGTCAAAGCTGTTAGCCTGCAATTGATGAGTCAATATGTCAACGACTGACAGGTCACGTTGCATCGCACCCTCGCCATTAACTCCACCCCTTGAACTCTCAACACAAGTCAACTCAACACAACTCAACGTGGCTCCCCCAAAACAATTCCGCATTAATTTTCAAATAGTTAACATTCAGGGTTTTATTGCTTCAGAGTTCCAGAGGCAATTGCTTGTGAGGTAATTTAATTAATGCGACTTTCAATCAGGCAACCATTCTGCTGTAATCAGTGTCACTCCGAGAAGGGAATTATTATTATCATTTATGATTTATTTTTCGGATGGAATAATGAAAGCATTGCAGACACTGAACCCAGTCAATAAGTTGGCTACTTTATTGCCAATTTTGACAAACAGCCAAAGTTTTTATTATAAAATGTATAAATTAAGTTTGGATAAAGGATAGATTCCCATTAAATCCAATTCGTTATCTTAAAGAGAAGTCCTTGAAAGGAGTGCCAGTCCCCTTTGCTTGCCTTGCCCTCTGTTTGGTGGCCACTCAAGTTGGCTAAAGAGGCGGTAAAGTGTCCCTGAAGCTGTTGGCCCAAAGTCGGTTGGCCTGTAATCGAAACTGTAAACTCGTTGGCACTCGCATGTGTTTATTGGATCTCCAGGGGGGGCTTGTAAGGGTTCGAAAGGGGAGCACAGGAGTCATGGGTGGAGGTTGACAGGTCAAGAAGTCAGGCTACTAGCAATTACATTTGACTTGTTGTTCCTTTTCATGCACACAGACAAAAGTATGGTATTTTATTATAGAAGATTAAGAATTAAAAGCAAATTATTATGAAGTCTAAAAATATAGCAAAACATTCATGAAAGCGAAAGTGTAGACATTCGAGAAGTAATATTTGTTTAGTGGTATGAAGTTTTTAGCAGTGTACCTGCTGCAATTGCTGGTGAGAAACATCAGAGATCGGGATCCCTGTTGTCCAAAGGCGAAAGGCTAATTCAATTGCTTAGGCGCTCAATGAACAGAACCAACAATCCGCTCGGCAAATTGCTTAATGCTTCAAGTCACGTGTTCGCCGGCTCACCATATTGCCACCGCTTTCTGCGGTTAATTTGCCACATCGACATCAGACTGGGGTCTAGGCAACAACGCCCACCCCCCACCAAAATCGCCATGATTTGCATGGCTCTTTCCCCTCAACCAAACCCCACCTTTCCGTAGCTTTTGGCCAGATTTTCCCCATGGAGTCCCATGGTCAACAGTTTTTGCTGCCATGGGACAGGCTTAGAGAAGTTGGGGAAATCTAATGGTCCCAGTTTAAAATGTTTATAAAAGAAAAAATCTACAAAAAGTGAGATTATTTAGTGATAAATTTTCGATTTATTAAAGTTTTTAATACAAATAGTTTTGAAAATCTTTTTTTTCAAACTATATAAATTACTAAAAATCATAATTATACCATTTATTAAATTAAAGCGCCTTCACTATATTTAAATTTATATTTTCTTTTTTTTAAATTAAGATAAATTTTATATATTACAAAAATAATATTTGTTTAAAATTTTGTTTGGTAATTAGAAGTTCAGAGAAACATTTTCAAAACTAGAAAACTCAAAAAATGACTTTAAAAAACAATAAATTAATGAAAATTAAAATATTTTACAGATATGCACTGCATTGTGTACACTGCTTACAAACTTTGCGGTAAGCTATAAACTGCTTCCTACTGAAGGAGTACAATACAAGGCTGCTGTTAACAAGGAACTGTAACATGAAACTAAATTTCGAAGTTGCTGTTAACTTTTAGCACAATATCTAATAAGAACTCTAGTCAAGTTATAAACCGAATGTGCTGAAAAACCAAGCAGTTCTTTTCACTTAATACTGCTTACAAGAATGGCGGTTATTTTTGAATTAACGATTTACAGTTTCCATCTCTTTTCTTTTCGCAGCCCAAACGATTTTCCATTTTTCTTGGATAAAATAAATATTTTTCCCCAAATTTAAGCCAAAATCAAAATAACAGCTTTAACTTGCAAAATTTACTTTATTTTAAGCTGGTAAATAAACTTGAAAAACATAAAATAACCTATAAATGCTAACCGAATACGAAACATTACCCATTATTCGCAAATAAAAATTATAACCCGCTTCTATACAATACGTTTCTTAGAAAGTCTTCCATTAATTGTCGCTTGAACTAATATTCCTACATTCTCTATTTCTTTCGAAGATCTACTAGAATGTCCTACCTGTCAATCACTTAAGACGCTACCCGCTTCGAGGGGTAAATCGCATATACTACGACCCTAACTTATTATCTAACGAATTGTACACTTTAAAAAAAAAATAAATGTAAAAAATATAGTAAGTTTTAGTTCCGTGTGGGATTTGGTTCGGGTTATGGTGCTCCATCGCCGGTATTCGCTAGTTATTGGAGTCAGTATAGTGTTTCCTTTTTAGAATATGGTGTCCTCTGCTGGTTTCTTATACACCCGCCCCTTCTTCCTCATGTACTGATTGATGAAATCGTAGGATTTGTGCTTGACCGATTCTGTGCAGGACAAAGGATTCCCGGTAACTTCGCAGTATCGCACTTCCTTGTTGGTAATATGATGGCTTAGCTGAAGTGGGAAAGATGATGAAATAAAGGAAAAGTTTACCAGCAAATACAATCCCTAAAACTCACCCTCTTAATCAAGAACTTGTAATCCTCGTCGCTGGTGATCCGTCCCAGTTGGCAGCTCTCCTTGCGGTAAGGACGCAGGAAATCGGCCACATGTCCGCTGATCTCGAAGCGGAACTTCTCGTTGGCCTCACGTCCGCTCGTGACGGACAAAAGACTGTGGGAACTATCAATTAAACACAAAATCAGACTAAACTCAAAAAGGGTAATCTACCCCAGAAGGAGGCTTACCTCTTGCTCTTTTTGCTACGATGCTCCTGGCGATGTTTCTTCACTGGCACATGCGGCGGCATCGGTAGCTTTCGCTTGTTGCCACTCACTCCACTACTGGCCGGTGTGGTTTGGCCAGTGGACTTTCCAAGGGCTGCCAGAGCAGCATGGCTAGTGCTCGGTCCCAGGTTAAGTGAATCCAGTTCCTCCACCTGTGCCACACTACCATCTGCGACGGGTGGCTCAGCAGACGCATCCTCGTCCGAAGAGTATAAATATGCCTGGATGGGCAGAGAGTTAGTGGCGGCAGCATCATCTGGATTGGCCGTGGGTTCCGTAGCTGTGGCAGTGACGTCGATCTTGCGACGACGATAGAACTCCTTGCGTCGTCGGATCTTCTCCTTATTCTCTTTGTACTTTCGGGACTCTAGCTGATTGTATAGGCGATCCTCATCTCTTCTGGGACTGATCACGCGAATCGAGACTAGTCGATTGCGACGCAGCTCGCGACGTTCCTTTACCTTGGCCTCGACATATTGGGCCAGAGATTTGGAACTCAGTGAGCCCACATAGTCCGTGTCGACCTGAATCAGTTCAGTGGCCAAGACTGCTGGATCGTTCTGTAGCTCATGAAGCGGTTGCTGTGTGGGATCCTCTTCGACTAGTGTCTGAAGACGTTGTTCCGGAGTTGGTGGCTCCCATTGCGATATTCGTTCGCGTAGATTATAGTAATATATATCGCCATCGCTTGTCAACCGCCAATGCCAAGCTGGCGGCAAAGGATCCACTCCAGCTGGCAGCTTGTACTCAACGGCCGGGGGAGCAGACTGTCCCCCGTCCACGGCAGGCGAGAGCAGCGCCTGCGTCAGAAGCTCTGTGCGCTGCGGGGCGGGCACTGGTATATCATCGCTGTTAAACCATTCGCCAGTTTCCGAATTCTGATAGAAGGGCAGCTGCTTGGGATCTGTATTCAAATCGGCGCCAAAGAACTCACAACGCAGCTCATGCTCCCGCCAGTCCTCGCTGCAAACACGTTTCTCGGCCTCATCCAGGGCAACCTGAATATTGAAATAGGTTATTAATACTCCTTTGTGGCAATTTGTATTTTCCAAAACTTACCTTCCTCTCGAACAGACTTCGCCTGAGCTCCTTGGATAGGGTACGTCTTGGTTCTGTAGAGGGTCCCATGTCGGATCTACGTCGACCATCGTTCCTGGACATACCATCTATGGATCCATTGCTACCCTTCGCTTGGGTGGTGATGGTGCAAATCGTATTGTTACCACTCATGCGAATGGGTTTGCTAACCCGGCTGCTGGTCGTGTCCCGTCGAAAACGATCCTGTCTGAAGCGATCGCCACTGCTTTCGCGTTCCCGTTGATCCTCCAGTGCGGTGCTGGCATGAACATGCTTCTGCTGGCGATCCGCCTCCCGTTCGTGCTCCTTCATCTGCTCGATTCGCTCGCGCTTGGGAATGCGGAAGATCTCTGGCAGGGCTTGCCATTTCTGGAGCAAGGCAACCATTCGTTTGTGTTGAGCCACCTGCTCGCTTTCGGCCGTTGAAGCCAGACGCTGTTCCAGGCTTGTACTCCACAGCTGGACACTCTGGTAAACGCGACTGTCATTCAGCATTGTGCGATTTGGAATGGGTAGTGATTCAAGGGTGTCTAGCAAAGCAATTCTCAACTGGTCATCGTTGCCATTTTCGCTTATCCAGGCATGCAGCAATCTCAGGCCATGGTAGTCGAGGAAAAGTCTGCGGCATGGTAATTCTCCACGAGTCAGTACAACCAAGAGTTGTAGTCGGGTCTGAAGAAGCTTGGCACGAACCATGCACCGGGAGAACCGCAGCGTGTCGAGCTGGTTCTTCAGCCCGCTGCGGCTGAGCAGTGAAAGTTCCTCCAGCACATCGGGATCCTCGAGCATTGCGTGGAATTTGCTGACCTTTGGCTTCCTCGACGCCTTCTCTGCCGTTCCTGATGAACCACCAGAAGTGGGTTTCAGCCAGCGACCGGCTTTGTATTCCCGGTCCTTGGGCTTGGTCTGCTCCTTGCGCTTGCGATTGGCGGTCTGAGGTAACTTTCCCTTTAGCTTTGACTTGGCCTTGGCCTTTGTTGTCTTGCGGGACTGACCATGTTCCTCCCCAGCTTCTTGCTCCAGTTCCTCTTCATCCATGTCAGCCTCGGTGTCGCTATCCACATCCATTTGTTCTCCCTCATCAGAATCTGGTTCGCCTCCTATCCATCCTCTGCAGTTTGCTGCCTCGCAGTAGCAACGCTGTGCATCGCGGCCATATCTCTGATACTGGTAATCGAATGTGATCTCCTCACCGGGTTGGATCGGTTTCACACTGAAGAAACCAATTCGCAGCTCTCCGTTGACTGTCCACTTCTGGGTCTCGGCATTCGGGTCACAGCTGTGATTAATGTACCGCGAAATGTTTCCCTTGGAGGTCGCGTCAATGATGGCTTCTCCTCGAAGAGCCATAAAATAATAGTGACGATTGCGATCCTTCGAGTACAGATGCTGTCGTCGCTCAAACTCCTCGCTGTCGATTACCTCACCCACATACTCCATGATGAATTCACCTGCAGGCATTTGTAGTTCGGCCGTGATGCCGCATCCCTTCTTCTCTGTGCGAAAAACACGACATGGCCAGCATTGATGCTGTTGGAAGCGCTTATTGGTGCATCGCTGGCCGTTGGTGCACAGCGGACCGCACTCGATCATCAGCATGCGGTTGATGCAGCCAGAACCGCAGCTCAGATGACCCTGTGCCTCCTCGTCGCCAGTAAGGAAGCAGTCGCACTGCATCTCTGCGTTCTCTTGGCTTACCTAGAACAAGAATTGGTATTAGTTATTATCAGATGCGATTGATGAATCTAATCTTTACTAACCTGTCTGGCACAGCGGTAGTAGTTCTCCCTCAGAAGCTGGAAAGTGTTGAGTCCCTCGCTGCGTAGGAACTGCTCGTTTATGGCTTCGATATTTGCCAGCTCGGCCAACTGTTCGCCCATGCTAATCGGTGCCAGTGCCATACTGGCCACGCCTCTTCCCTGGCTAGCCCGCGGTCCCTGCGGCTTTTGCTTGATTCGATGGGATCGGCGCACGCCACCACCAGAGTTTTCCTGAAGAACACTGGTATTGGAAGCAGAGTCTTCCGGGTTGGATTGAGTTGGTGAAGGCGATGGCGTTGTGGCCGGCGTTTCCATATTAGCCACTCGTTGCGCAAACTCATCCTCTTCGGGATTTGAATCCCTTTTAGCCTCTTCCTGTCCCTCCTCCTGTTGGTCTTCCTCAACTTTATAATCGCGCTTGAGAAGATTAACTCCGTCTTCGATGAACTTGGCAATATCGCTAAGCGGATTGGTAGTCTCTAGCTCGGGGGAACTTTGCACATTCCAGCGTCGCATCTTACTGCCGGACGATGTGGATTCGGACGACTCCGTTTCTATGAGAGCAGCATTTAAAGATTCCGCTGATTTTAGGGCCTTCTTTTTCGAAGGTCCTTGGGAAGCACTTGAACTGGAATCCAGTGAACTCTGACGACTAGGCGGTCCCTTACCGGACTTTCGGCCTCTCTTTTTGGCAGTGGGTCGAAGCAGGGTGTCGTGTAGAGGATTTGCAGATGCCTTCGGATGCATCGAGTAGCGACGCTTGGTCAGCGGAACTGGTGTGACGGTCTCAGCTTGACGGTCCTCGCAAACGGTGTTTCGTCGATGATCCAACTTTGAACCTTTGCTTGGTTCAGTTGTAGTTGCCTTAGATTGATTTCGTTTCGAAGAGAACTCCGATGAGGAGGAAAATGGCGAGTTAGCGGACACCTCCTCCGTGGGTGAGCTGCTCGTTCTGAGATCTTTAGCCGACTCACAGATCGTGCTTCGCCTGGGATTTGGCTTCTTTTTGGTCTTCGATCGTTTTAGTTTGCTAGAAATTGGCATGGCTATTTGGTTAGAATCAGAGCTTGGAGAGCTGTTCCTGTCCGGTTTGGGTGAATCTTCATAAATGGTGTTCCGTCGCAAACTGGCCTTGCCTCCCAGAGACTTCTTTTGGCCAACAGCTGGCGTGGCTGTGGCAACGGGAACGGGTGAGTCCACCTTCGGCGGTACTTTCTTTAGTTTTTTCTTGCTCTTCTCCTCGAGACGCATCTGGGCATTGGCCTTATCCATCGCCTTGAACAGGGCATCGCACTCAACAAAGCCTGGAGCTAGCTTATCTTTGTACTTACTGGAAGAAGGATCGGACAGTGACTTCTTTACAGTTTGTTCCTCTTTAAGAGCCTCTGGTGCAGGAATTTCAGATTCACTAGTTGGGTGCTTTTCTGATGAAGATTTCGAGATCTCTGGTGGTGCAGTGGTTGGTGGTGGTTTTAATTGTTCCTTCTTCGCAGAGGAAGCAACTTCTGGTGGGCATTTGGCAGTTTCTTTCTCCTTTTTAGAGACTAAATCAGTAGTAGAAGGTTTCTCGGCCGCTAATATAGATAATTTCGAAGAGGGCTTCTCCTTTTCGATTGCCTTCTTGGAGGTAGATTCTTTAGACGATTTAACACTCGGTTTCGATTTCTTCATTTCGATTTCCTTTAATGATTTAATGTCTTCCTTTTGTTTTGCTGAAATATTTTCTGACAACTCTATTGATGATTTGTCAAGTTCCGTTGGTGAAGCCTTTTCCTTTTTGACAGTCGGTTCTGACAGAAATTTCAGGGCCTCCATTTTCTCTAAAACTTCCGCTTTAATTTGCTCCTGTTGTGGTTTGTCTTCCTCCGTTTTCGGCACAGCTATATTCTTTTCCTCCTGTTCCTGTCGAATTTTCTTAATTTCCGGCAGGGATTTTGACCCTTCAAAGTCATTCCCGGCCTCCGCTTTTTCTGGAACCTCAACTAGCACGTCTTCCTTGGCCGACTCAGTCTTTAAGATAGTGATTTCAGTCTTCTCCACCTCAATTATCGACTTTTCCTTTGTTGATTCATCGCATTTTACTTCTCCAATTGCTTCATTTTGAGTCTCGGGTTCTGGAACATCTATATGAGCCATGTTAGTATCGACTTCTATTTGCGCAAAATGTTTAGACTCGGAAATAGCCTCCGTACGCTCAGTTTCGGGGGGAACCTTCTCAACCGGCTTTGGATCATCTATCAGATCCTGTTCTTTTACGTCTTCCATAGATGGTTTTGTTTCTGCAATTGATTTGGTATCAACTTCTTCAACGGCCTGAGAATCTACAGAGTTTGCTGATTTAGTTTCCATAGACACTTCTAGTTCTGTAACATCTTTCTCCTTTGAAACCATTTCGATGACCAGTTCTGGATCTTTGTTAGCCCTTTCTGGCTCTGCAACTTCTTTGGTGACCAATTCTTTCTCTAGTTCAGTGTCTTCTTTCGGCTTAGGAACGACTTCTTTCGACTTTGAAACGATGATAGTAGACTCTGGAACAACTTTTCCTAGATCTGGTGTGACTGACCTAGCCTCTGATGTCTCCAAAGGAACTTTAAGAACCAATTCCACTTTGGTAGGGGTTATTTCTACCTTCTCCTCCGTCTTGTTCTCAGTTACAATTTCTTCCACCGTCCTAATGGATGCTTCCGGCGACGGAGCTTCAGGCTGACTTTGGCTGTCCTCAATCAGATGTATTAGCACATGGTCCTCCTCGTGGTCCTGTGACTCCTCCAGAATCTGCTTGCTGCTCTCGGCCGCAATCTCAGCAAAAGTCTCCTCGAGAGTCATTCCCTGACGGCTGCTGCCACTTTGTTGTGCAGATCGTCTGCTGCGTCTGGGAGCTGGAGAAGATGACTCGGTTTCAGTTTCTGCTTGTGGTGGGGTGGCCCTTTCTATTGCCACATCCTCTTCCTCTTCGGCTTCGTCATCAGCTGACCAAAGGCTGGGCGGTCCACTTAGCACCTCCACCATCATCTCGTCGAGATCCTGTTCTGGATCTGGAGTTGAACTCTGCTTGGCTAAATCGATGTCGGCCAGTGGCTGTAGTTCCTTTTCAGCAGCAGGTTCTTGTTCCTGCTCCTCCGCCATCTTGGGACTCTCGGATTCGATTTCGATAAAGATGATCTGTGAGTCGGAATCTGAGTTGTCCTCTCCAACTACAATACGTGACAGCTTTTGCTCCTGGTCTGGCTGCTCATCCATGGCGTTCTCATCCTGCAATGCTGGTGGCTCCACTTCTGGTGATGAAGACATTGGAGAATTGCCGGAATCGGAAGACTCCTGCCTGCGGTTGAAATTCAGGCGCTTGAGTGAGACCCTTAACTTGGATTTGGGCTTCCGTTTGACAAAGCCAGCCGCCTCAGCACTATCACCACTGCTGCTCGTAGTGGAAGCCGTAGTGCTGGTGGAATTAGTATCCGAATCGCAACAAACGGGAGCGATGGCACTTGGTACGATGGCCACATCCGTTGGCTGGCTCTTTCTGGGACGACCTCGTTTGCGAGCGGGCGTCCCGGGAAGACTAGCCGCAGTCTGATGGGGATTGCCAACAACTGGTTCACTGGTCACTTGAGCCACAATCAAACTTTGGGTGGGCCGTGGCTTTGCAAAGATCTCCAAAGCTGGTGGAGGCGGTGGTGGTGGTGGCAATGACTGATGGCTACTCTCGAACATGGAGAACAAACGGCTAACTGGTGCGATGGAGCCAGCAGCTGTTGGTGTCGATGTAGATAGTCCTGATGTGCTGGGACTGGGATTCGAGTCGATGCGTGCCTCGATCTGTATTTTGTGCGCCTTCCGATTCTTATTGAGCAAATCCCGGACATCGAACTTGATGATCTTTTTGCGGGAACTGCGGCGACACTCGTTTTGACTGACATCCTGATCCTCTGCAGGAGTGAGCGATTCGTCTCCATCTGCTTTGTGGGATGATGAATGAGCAGGCTGGGTTGCAGCAACGTGAGGCGTTATTTTCGGTGGCCGACCTCGTCCGCGGCCACGTGACGCAACCACAACTGGAATAATCGGAGCAGACTCCTCCATTTCGCGGCCAACTGTCGACGGAAAAGCAATGGGCACACTACAATTGGCAACTTATGGTTAAACAATTTACACTTTAGAGGCGACGATGATGCCTGTTTTCGTGTCCAAATCACAGTGCAATCGGTTCTTTTAGTTCCATCTCAATCTGGAAAGATATTTACAGTTATAAACTAACTGCAAGTGCCGTCACATGCACACACACGCACAACACACATGCTCCAAGCCACAGACACATCCTTCGATTTTTTCCCCAGCTCTTCTTCCTCTTCTTCTTGTTTACGCACTACTGACAGTGTTGGTTATGTTATGTATGGCTTGGATGGAGGTTAACTGTGATTTTGGGGTGTTTGTACCTACTAAGCATGTGTGTCTGCTTGGAGATATTATCTTGCTAGCCTGTGCATGGTCACACTGGCGAAACAGAAATAGAGAGCTAGAGAGAGAACTTTCTGAAACGCAAATTCAAAAATAAACGTTCGCCGAACTAACTAACTGTTCATGTCGCAAAGTTAACAAAAACACATAATTATTTAATTCAGTTTTCTATAAAAGACCATCGTTGAAAATCCCACGCACATGTACCGTTAGATACCGGAATATCGAAAAATCGAAGTGCGTTAAATGTCAAGGACAACGGAAAAGCCACAACAAAATAAAAGGAACAACACAAAGAAAGCTAGAGGGAGAAAGCAACAACTAGGAAAGTTGTGAAAGGAATATAAGGAAACTACTTCAAGAAAAAGCGTAAACATGTCGAATCCGGTGCACGGAAGACCGCCAAATAGCTCAGGCTCCTCATCTGGCTCTGCCTCCTCGCCAATTTCGGTGACCGTACAGCCTGTAAACACTGGAAACAGTTCCTCATCCTCGTCCTCCTCCTCATTGGGCGGCGGAATCCTCAAGGACAAGATGGGACTACCACCAGTCTACCTCAACCTCAATGATGTAAGCCAGATTTCTTTTTGTTCTATTATCTATGTATTATCTTTGTAATCATCTCTTCCTACAGAATGCCAAGGATCAGACTCAATCCTCCTGTTCACCTCTGCAAAACTGGGACGATACTCGCACCGCCGACGTTTGGCTGTCCTCGCTGCACAGCGTCATATTCATCATCACCTGTGCCCTGGCCGCGTTCATTCTGTTCCGCAATGTTCTAACTTGGTAATTATTAGAATTTTCGAGGGAATTCGCTTTCTCTCATATTCTTAAGATCTCTCTTTCCTTGGCTGCTTAAATTTTAACACAAATCACAGATTATTCAAGGGATATGTGCGCTTTAGGGCCTAAGTAATTTCCTTTTAAAAACGAACAATTTTCACAGCCATTTCTTTTATAAAAGGTAGATAGAATTCTGTATTTTATGGTTTTAGATTATCAAAACAAATGTGATAAAAATTGAATCAAATATTGCATAGCTTTCTGAAAATGAAATGATCAGTAGGGGTATTCCAAGCTTTGCCAGCTGCAGGTGGACTTTCTCCCTCTCTTTTATTTTCGGCGAGAGTCTGGAATAAAGTTGAGCTTTGATTTTGTGAGCTGCGCTTTTCCAAGCGATCCGGCAATCAAAATTGCCAGTTGCTTTTGCGACGCTCAGCGGCGAAGACCAAGTGCGCAAAGAAAGCAAAAGAGAGGGAAAAAACAAAAGAGCAGAACGAAGAATCGGGAGAAAGCCAATTCTACAAGAATCAGAACAACATTGAGATTACGAACCATGGAGGATAAATTCATCGAGGTTTCTTATATCTATGCCAGGCACTTGCAGAGCTTTTGGGGCGCCTCCGGGGACTTCTGGCAGTCACAGTGGGACAAATTCATCGACTCGTTCGGTAAGTAAATCCAGAAAACTAAAAACAAACAAACAAATACCAAAACAAAAGAATAGAAAAATTCGCAGGTAAAATGGCGAGGGAAAAGAAGGCGAGGGGCATAACAAACTAAACTTTGCTCCTCTCGTTGTGCTTATGTGATATATTGTGCAAATTGCAATTCTCAGCCACTGGCGATACAACAAAATGTCAACATCAACTGTTTTGTTTACTAATTCCATTGCACAGACACAAAGATACAAAGATACGGACACAAAGATACAAAGAGACACATGCAAAAGATACAGATACAAACGCAGGCAGAAGTGCTGCCAATTAGCCGAAATGAATCGCCGCGTTACTCACTCAAATTTGAATTTTTCATTAAACAAATGTATAGTAAACATAACCCTCAATCTCGTATTGCTATTTTAGTTTTTTTTACCGTCGTTTTGTTAATATTCTAACTTTATTTAGCTAGTGCTAATATTTACATATGCATTTGCACAATAGGCTCAATGTTCTGCGCTTATTATTGCTTAAGCTTAAAGTCGGTTGCTAAATCAATCAGGGTTCATAGTTTAATTTGCATTTTTTTATATCTTTTTCACTTGTTAATTCACACCCTTTATTGCCTTTTGATTCTGTTTAATGCCTTTTATCTTTATGGGTTTATTAAGCAGCTTTATTCTTCTGACAACCAATCTCTAGCATTTTATTTCCTTTATTATTTTTTTAATATATTTTAATGTGCCGTTTATTAAACTTGTTAAAGAACTTCTTATCATTTGAGTTTTTACATTTATCTCTATATTAACTCTATCTCCTTAAACCAATCAATAAATAATAAATATCCGTATTATAACCAGGTGACGAGCCCATGGTGCTGTGGGTCTTTGGAACCACCATTTTTACGATGATCGTCTACTGGAGCGTGGGCACACTGTACACATTCATGGACCTGACCAACCGACCAGCCTGTCTGCGCAAGTACAAGATTCAACCCGGGACCAATGAGCCCGTTGAAGCGCGTCGTCTGTTAAAGGTACGAAATTGATCGATGGAAAAACAAAGATTCAATTGATCTTATGGCTGACCTCTATTTTAGGTGATATGGTGCGTGGTATGCAACCAAATATTCGTGGGAATACCGTTGGCCTATGCCAGCTACCGTCTGATGGAGATTCGTGGACTAAGCGACATTCGCGATTTGCCGACCTTTCATTGGGTCTGTTTCGAGTTGACCGTGTGCATCCTGATGGAGGAACTGGGCTTTTATTACTCACACCGCCTGCTGCACCACAAGCACATCTATAAGTACATCCACAAGCAGCATCACGAATGGACGGCCCCAATCTCGGTGACGGCCATCTATTGCCATCCGATTGAGCACATCTTCAGCAACCTGTTGCCTCCCTTCTTGGGCGTCTTTCTCATGGGCAGTCATGTGGCCACGGCGTGGCTATGGTTCGCCTTAGCTATCCTTTCAACGCTTAACGCACACTCAGGCTACCATCTGCCATTCTTTCCCAGTCCCGAGGCCCACGATTTTCACCATCTTAAGTAAGTCATAGGAATTTATTGATCTATCATTATTTAATACATCCTGACCATCGACAGATTCAACAATTGTTTCGGTGTTCTCGGCGTGCTGGATCGCCTTCATGGCACCGATTCCCTATTTCGGGCCACCAAGTCGTATGCGCGACACATCATGATGCTGAGCTTTAAGCCGCCGCGCGATGCTTTCCCCGATCCGACGATGAAGTGAGCAGACGGAGTTCTCTTGTGCATGGCAGCAAGCATTTCTCAATCTGTGTATACAAATTTTAATTGTGATATGACAAGGCAGATCCTATTTTGTACACCTCATATGTAGTCGTTGTTGTGCAGACCCCTAGAATCCAGCACACACGAGCACCGCTCCCAGAGCGAATCCCCCACACAAATGTTAATCGAGTCGAATAAAACTTAAATGTAAATGTAATGCCAAAATGGAGGATATTTGGTAATCGAGAAGAAAAAGTCTTTGGTTTAACAATCATAAGCGTTCTTTATATACGTATAATTAGGATTCATAATTAACAACTAAGTTCTAATATTATAATAAGTTTTTTTTTCGTAGGTATGACAGAAAGACAGAGACTTACAAATGAGCATTGCTAAACATTACTAGGGTTAACAAAAGAAAAAGGTAGACGACGAAAGACTTTTAGGAAGGTTAAAACTTATTGGATAGGAAAACCAAAAATATAATCACAAAAGGTAAATATGTATACGATTAAAAAAAAAATAGGGATTAAATAGTCGATTGTCTTAGGGAACTAAACAAGATTTGTGGACGGTCCGAGGGTGGATGGATCCCTCGGCTATTGCTTCACCGCCTGAGCCTGCTGCTGCCCACTGCCGCTGCCCTTCAGCTTGGTCTCGAACTCCCCAAGAACCTCCTTGTAGTGGGGACCAAGCTCTTCGCGGACCGTCTCATACCAACGGGCAAGCTTGTTGCGATTCTGGAACGTATTGTAGCCGATGGATTCTGTAATGGAAAGATGGAAAAAGTTATTACCAGGTGATGGGAAGTATAGGTAATGGATTTATCTTTTTAGTTTAGGATCCATACAGACTGTTATCTTGAAAACTTACTGGGCTGATCGATCTCGCAGATGGCGCTGAGGTCCGCAAAGGAGATGTTGTCACCCAGCATAAACTTGCGGGAGTTAAGGAAAAGCTGCTCGAACTCGTTGAGCGTGTGCTCCAGCTGCTTGCTAGCGAGATTCACCTGTAGTCAACAAAGATAATAATTAGTTGAAGGAACAATATCAGGATCACGATGAGAATCCCTTACCGCATTATCAGCGGGACGAGTCTTCTGCAGATAAGGCACCAGCCACTTTTGCTGGAAATACTCAGTGGTGGCTACGCCCATGTTAGTCTGCTGCCAAGCCAGATACTCATCGATCCTGCTGCGACCAAGATGACGTCGTGGATACCAGTGCTCTGGCACCAGCTTCTCGCGAGCCAGATGCCGGAAGATGGCCACGTTCTCGGACAGCTGGTAGCCATGATCTGTGATTGCAGGCAGCTTGCGGAACCGGTTGACATTGTCCCGGAACTCGCCAGTCAAGTGCTCACCTGTAATGGGCAAGAGAAAGGGAATGGGGGTAAGCCGGTGAGATAATGATATACCCACAAAAAAAGTAATCTATACTTAAATCTAATAACAACACCAGAGTTATTACTCATTAAAGTTTTTTGGAAGAATATTAATGATAAGATAGTGTACTAATTTTTAAAAAATACTTGCAAAAGGTTATTTATTATATATTTTTTTACTAACTTAATCGAAGATATAACCATGCTAACAAGTTCTTAACTCAACAAAAGCCAATTTCATCAAATTTCTAATCAAATTTATATATATTTTTTAAATTTAGTAACTATTACTGCTTGGTCGTGTGTTTCCAACCACAGATCGCCTGATCCCAGCGAGATACGTGCTAGTCGACAACAGGTGACTAAACACGGGCCAAATTTTGGGAACTGATAACGATAAGGCGATTGATGAAGGAAAAATGGAAGAAATATTGCCCTCAAAAGAGGGGCGTGTCCCTCTTGCCAGCGACAATGGCAAAGTCATTGTCAATGTCGCCAGTTTGTCCATCAAGGTCATCGGAGGGAGTGGAGTATAGAAGTCCCATAAACTGTGGTTTGTTTTTGGGGAGGAGTGCGAAATCGTGCGGCACTTGCGAGGTCTCCGCCGGCTCTATAAATACCCCGATCTGCGTCGGAATCTGGATGAGTGCACAAACAAATTGAGGGCCATATCCACACCCACTCCACGCCATCCCATCATGACTTTGGGGTGGTGTGGTGCGAATAAACAAAGAAATTAACTGAGTATTTCATGGAAACCTAATTGATTAGTCAGCACCAGAGGCGGACTGTGATTCTCTCGACATTAGCTGATTAGATTCGGAATTGGCAGTGGCAATTTTTCAATTTTATAATTACTGCCATTTGGAAAATTAAAGCGCTGCATGATGGCCCACAGTCGAGCCAAAGGGCGATTCGTGAGAGATTCGTGATTGACTGAATGATCAAGATCTTGCTGGCTGTAGCTGAACCCATGGATCGTAATAAAAGTGGGGAAGCCGGAAGCACGAGCGGATTATTATAGCAGGTGCATTGTATGTCAATTAATTAGTGCTCCTCTTATCTCTGGTAATCTTCCATAAACAGCTTATCTTTGTGAACCCCAAAAAACCAGTAGAAATTGTATCAATTTTTTGGTAGTTTTCCCTCAAGTCCCGCTATTGGTCTAATCAAGCAAACCCGTCTAACCTGATTCGATCTCTGGGGGAACTCACTATCTAACCAATAGATTGCATTAGACATCGGTGTAAAAACTTTTAGAAAGGTATAACAAAAACTGCATACTAATTCATGGTTAGCCATATAATAACCTCATATGACCTCTAGTAACTCAGCTTACAAGCGATGGATTGTTTTGCAAATCGTTAGAGCCACTCGTAGATAAGTATCTGGAGGGGTATACCAAATTGGGTTAGAAAATATCAATTTTTATGGTATCAATAGCGCCAATCAAAGGCTTTATTCGATTTCCACTTGATCCGAATTGCAGTCCGGGGCTCGTAAACTCTCGACCAGATTAGATTCCTTGCGTCATGCTCGAGCGGCATGAAAACCGGGTGAGCTCTGCTGTGTAGTGTATAGCTTTATGTACATTGTACATATACCAACTACTGAAAGTGCTTGCCCCCGCAACGGAGTCTTTAACCTCCACAAGGTTGTCTTGTTGTCTCCACTCGAATGCAGCGCCGACGACGACTCTGATTTCTAAGCTAACTACTACTGCTCACCACCGATCTCTCGGCACTCTCTGTGGAGTGCAAAGTCCAACTGCCAGCCAAAATAAAGAGCGGGCCTGTCTGGGAATCCAACATTGTACGAGTATCTAGAGGAATGAAAAGGTCTCCTTGGGATTAGCATAACACTAAATTTGTATCCAGGTATCCGATGCGGATATTAATTTACTGACAGAGATACTGGCTTAGTTGACTGACGTCAACCCGAGAAATGCAAACCCGATCAGATATTATCCATACACACATATCGTGATTATATATGCAGCTGTTAATGGCGGCTGATTGCATCCTCGCATCAATTCTGCACTTTATGGCGTTTCCGCAACCTTGACCAAGTGGAAAACGACCAACACGCAGATGTGCGAGACCCCGCGCCCCTTTTTTTTTTTTTAAATATCTATATGTGAGGTCTAAGGGGGCTTCGAAAAGTGCTAAGCGCACGCGCAGCTTGGTAAACATAAGAAAAAAAACATGAAAAGATGGAAGAAAACAAAACACAAATGAAAAGTAAAGAAAAAACAAAGTGGCAAACAAATCAGTAGATCTTAACAAAGAAATTGATAAGTGTCCCAGTTTGGCAAGCAGGTGATAAAACCAGCGCAAAGATCGGTTTTTAGATTCCCGCAGAGTAAACACGATCAAAGTGCACTCTGAGTTTTTCGGGGTACAGTCGAACTTAAGTAACTAGAACGAAACTATATTTAAAAACCATATTTAAGGATTCAAATGATAAGCTAGGATATTTCAGCATAAAGTAGTTTAGGGTAAACAAATTTAAAAGTGAAAATTCTTATAAAATTTGCCTTCTTGAGGATCGACTGTTTGTTTTCGCATTTTCGGTTTTCGGCTTTCTAGCAGGCGATAAAAGCGTGAATCGAAAGCGATTATGAGGTTTTTTAGGATGCCCCCAGTGGGTTAAGATTAACAGTAAACACGTTCAAAGTGCACCGCTCAAATTGCTTCAAAAACAATTAACAAAGTCTTATATGTATTTTTGCACTCGGTTTTTTATAAGTGGAAGCTCACGTTTGTCTTGTGTTAGCAAATTCCTTAATCTTATCAATAAACAATAATGGAATTGTTATTTTTTAAACACCATCACGTTTGGCTTGAACTTATAAATTCATTAATCTATGCTCCCGATTTCTTCAATTGTTTTGAGATTAGGTGACATTATTTAAATGATTCCCCTAACTATGACCGGACGACTGCCCACTTTCGCCTTGGAAACTTTTTCGTTTGAGTTGTGGAATTTTTAACGAGCGGAAAATTTATTATTTGGAAACTCCCAGTCCAAAACGACTTGAAAAACATATATATATATACGAGTATATATATATATATATATATCGAAAAAACGTAGAGCGAACAAAGGGCAGCATAAATGCATAGGAATGTGTGTGACAATCGAAGGGTCGGATCGACCTTTGGGCCCTAAAAATGTCTTATAGATAGATGTGGATGTTGTGCGTGTGTGTGACATTGGGCACGTAGACACACCACTCCTCCTCACTACTCACCTTTCAGCATCGATATGGGAATGGCCTCGAAGGGAATTTTGGATGCTTCCAAAAGGATATAGAGCGCCCGGCTCGATTGGTTCAGGAAATCAAAGTAGAACTTAAGTGGCTGCGACATCTTGTTAACTCTGCTTGACTTTGCGGTGTCCAAGTAGTGACTAGTTTTATTTTTTTTTTTCAAAAAAAAAAAAGAAAAAATACTTCAAAATCCAATACAATCCAAATTCGAAAATCCAAGATTCAAAACTGTGATCGCTTGGAACCGGACTGCTGGACTTTTGCTGCTAGACTGAGCTCGCAGCACTGTCGCTGCGACATTTTAAACGCAACGGCACAGCGTCGACGTCGACTGCGCTGCGTATCGGTTGGGTGGGGGATGGCGGTATATGGGAAGGGAAGGGGGCGGTGTTTTGGGGCGCATTCAGTAAATGCGCCGCAAAAACAAGCCAGCAGCAGAGCAGCAAAGCAGCGAAGCGATCACAACAAGATGCTAACGAAAAAAAGCGAACACAAAAACAAAAACAGAGACTAAAAAGACCGGCTTCTTGTTCATATATTGCATATGGGCCCCCACTGCTGCTCCGCCTCTGCAGCCCCTCCTATGACGCCTCTGCTGGCGCTGCTTTTACTCTTTCGTGTAGATCGGAACATTGCGACTGCATCTCCCACTCAAAAGAGGGTGTGGTCCACTGTGAAAGGTAATCGCTGGTTAACCAAAACCATCTATGATAACTCGACTGTTAAGACTCTGATTGTAGTCAAAATCGGTATGAGCTAACAGTACATATTTTCCTGGTTGTATACCAAAAATTATATCCAAAATCAGATAATAACATTAGTTACTATAAGAAAATCTGATAGAGTTCATTTCTTAGGAAAAACTCTGTGATTTTTACTAGCTCTTTACCTCAGTTTATTCCAATACATTCGTTTAATAACATTATTAGATAGATATGATAGGGTATTTAAGAAGTGCCTCTCGACTCGATTTTATCGCTGTTTGTTTTGCTTTCAGTATTTTGTTGGTGCTGCGGCTTTTCTTGTTTTTGTTTTGCTGGTTTCTTTTGGTTTGCTCTTCGGCTCTGCCTTTTGCCTTTGTACTGTTGTACTGGACTAGCTTTGATATATTGGGGCGTTATCTGGCAGCGATTTCCAATCACAAAATACTTATAGTATTTATAAGTATTTAGAAGATTCCTGCAACAGTAACCACCAACTGGCTCTTCCCACCCGATCCGATCCCATAGTCCATAGTATCTTTGATGTGTTTAATGTTATCTTGTTTACCGAAATGGAGCCAATAACAGAAATACCAACAAGAACCAGAACCAGAACCCGAACCCCTTCTATATCGGTCAGCGAATTGTTTTTGTTTAACTGTAGAGCTGATAAAGCTGCCACAAGTGCCAGTAAAATTGCCTTGTCTTTGGATGTATCTCTAAGATGCATTTGCTGTCACAAGTCTCCGCGTACACAAGGTGGGCACAACAGTTCGCACAAAGATACAAAGTAAGTGGCCTCTCGACGGATGCACTTTACTTTTTTTTTTCAGAGAGCGTTGTTAAGAAAACTTGTAATGATCAGCTGGCCTACAGAAAGTTAGTTTATGGTTAATGGTTAACCATTTTGAAACCTTTTAGCCACAAAGAATAATTATACCTAGAGCTGAAAGCTTAAGTAGTAGATTTGTATTACAAGAAGAGATGCAAATTATTCACTAAGATACATTTGCTAGTTTAGCCATTACTATATAACGACAAAGTATTACCTTTTAGAAGTTTAACAAATTTATTTAATATTCATTTTACATTAAAGTATGTATATAGCTGATCTATTTTACTACAGTGCCTCCCAAAAGTATACTGAATTTGATATAAACCTAAAAGTATACATTCGTTTGAACGATCCGCTGCTGCAGAAATCCACTCAAAACAAAGTCAAATTAAATTTCAATAAAAAACAAACAAAAATAGCATTACGTCAGCTTTCAGGAGGGGAATTGATATTGACAAGTAAACAAAAAACAGATCGAAAGTTTATAGTGGAACATAAAGCTTGAGTTAAGGAGGAGAATATTACGTAGAGCTACCTCTATAACCAGAAACAGATTAACTTGGTTGTTGATACCCTGCATAGACTTTTATTAACCTTTCATTGGTCAAACACAACAAGAAATTTACTTTTACTTTTGAGAGGATATATCAATAAATTATAATCTTAACTAATAATGTTGCTTCAGTCTTTAATCTAAGTCGACCAAGAAGTTGTCCAAATATATACTTTATTAGGTATAAGGCCAAATAATATCCCTAAAAATCAAAGATCACAAAGTTTAAGTTTGATTTTTATCATCGTTTATTCATCTCATGATTCGCTTAACATCTAGGTTATAGGTATAGTATACAGCTTGATTCGGTTTAGGATCTACAGCCTAGGCCTAGGTTCTACTGACGGGTTCAGGTTCAGATTAGCTTTAGTCACAGCTCGGCACTGCACTCGTGCCTCTCGTGCCGCTTTTACCTCCAAGAACGCTTCGATCACTTACTCACTAATAAATGCATTTCGCCTCCGGTACGTTTTCAACATATTCCAAAAATTCCATTCTTCCGGAATTCATCTCCTCGATCTTTTTTCTTTCTTTCCTAATCTAAAATTTGTAGTTGGTAATTTTGCTTTGCTTTCGATGCTGCTTGGAAGTAAAAGCGCAAAAAGACGATTCATAGCTTTACAAAAACAATATAAAAAAAAAAAAAACATAACTAAATTTTAAAAAAATATTAAGGGGAAATTATAAATAACATTGAACCAGTTGGAATTATGTACAATTCGAATTCCTCACATAAATAAATATAAAATAAATATACATTTAAATGCAACTTAAACGGATCGGCCCTCGACTTATCCTACTATATTATATATAAAGATATATATATAAATCGGTATATGCATGCATATAGTTAAATGCACAATAAACGAAACAAATTCGAGCACATTGGCAACCCACAAAACACTTGGCAACTAAATCCTACTAATACACGGTACGGGGAAGGGATGGGGGGCTAAGGGATTACAGATGTGGGTGGATAGAGTTTCTGGTTAGGATCGATTGGGTACTTAGTCGATCACCATCGACCACGGATGATCCACGCGACCGTACTGAATGTCGGTAAGTGTCTCGCGGATCAGTTCGTGAACGGGTTTCTCCTGCTCCATGGTGGGTATATACAGATCCTGTCCAAGGTAATTGATCCTGTTTACAGGACTGACCACGCACGCCGTTCCCGCTCCAAAGAGTTCCAATAGCTGTGCAGATGATAAAATCCACGTAAGTCAAGTATCAAAACATGATAAAGTCAAAGGAGAACTTACCCTTCCCTGGTTGAGGAGCTCACAGACCATGGGCATGGTGATGTTAGCCTCGCTAACCTTGAACTTGCCCCATTGGCGGGTCATGCGCAGGATGGAGTCGCGGGTAATTCCGGGCAGGATCAGACCACTCAGCGGAGGTGTAACCAGTTCTTGTTCTGCAAGTGGATAAGAGGAAGATGTATCAAATTTCCTTTAGACTTACAGAAACTACTCAAACTACCTCCTTGATCGTTCACGTAGAACATGAAGATGTTCATGGTGCCCACTTCTGTAAGCTGGTGATCCTCGCCATATAGCCACAACACCTGCTGCAGTCCCCTGGCTGCCGCCTCTTTTTGTACATTGATCGTGGGTGCATAGTTGGAGCCCATCTTACGATTGCCAACGCCGCCTGGCCAGGCACGGACATAGCTAGGATCGGCCAGCAGTGAAACGGCACCGGAGGAGCCTGTCTTGAAGTAGCTGCCCACTGGACTGAGGATCGTGTAGAGCAGGGCCGAGTCCGAAGAGGCAACTCCCAACGTGGGCTGTAAGTTGAATATCCAAGTTAGTCAAGTCCTTTAAACTAATGTCTAATATCCTTAGATACTCACATCAATGCCGATCAGTGTGGGGCGGATGTACAAGCTGGCGGTGTCCGTGTGGGGAACCCACTCGGAATCGATGGACAAAAGGCGGGACAAGCACTGGACGAACTCCTTGCCCTCGAAGGTGGGCAAACCGGATCGCTGGGCAGCTAGGTTCATGCGGTTCATGTTCATGTCCGGTCGGAAGATGCGGATCTTGCCATCAACGCCGCGGTATGCCTTCATGCCCTCAAAAAGCTGCAAAAGATCGAACGGCATAGAATTGATAAGACAACATGGCACCATTGGCAACAGTCCCTATTTTGATTCGGATTCAAACTATACTATATATATATTAAATACTAAATGCATTCGGATGA
The DNA here is from genome assembly GCF_018153835.1 of Drosophila eugracilis. Lineage (NCBI taxonomy): Eukaryota > Metazoa > Arthropoda > Insecta > Diptera > Drosophilidae > Drosophila > Drosophila eugracilis. The sequence continues at coordinate 81,505 of NW_024572029.1, read as the reverse complement.
CGTTGGGCCACGGGCCACACGTGCGACTTGTTTACAGAGATTACGGACTGGGGATTACGGGATTACAAATCGCTGCCAAGTCACGTAAATAGTTGGCGGGAATTCGGGAAAGAATCGTCTGTTCTAGTTTCTCTAGGATTACTGATTAAACCCTAACAGGTGATTTTACATACCTCAACAGCGTAGTGAAGGACCTTGGCGGCAGGATGCATGACCAGGTTTTCCAGTGGCGTAATCTCTGGTTTCTGCCAGCCACCCAAACTCTTGTGGTAGTAGATCTTAAGCATATGATCGGTGAAAAGACGTCCAAAGCCCAGCTCCTCATCGTTATCCGGCTTGGGCTGCAGCTGCTCTGGGGCGGCCAAACGAACCGACAGTTGAGAGGCACGGAACTGATGACCCAGATTCTTGTCATGCTTAATGGGCTCCGGTGCACTGGTATATTGGGCATCCACCGATGCGGTGATCTGGAAGTCAGCCGATGACTTTTGTTGCTGCTGCTGCTGGGCAGCTTGGGCGGCCTTCAGGGACTGGTTGCTGCACTGCCGAATGGAGTGGGCGATGAAGCGAATCAGGCGGTGCTGGTTGCGGAAAATATCCTGGAAATAGGTAAGAAATATGACATTAGCTAAAAGGAAAACTAAACAATTTACCAAGTTTAATGATGTTAAAGTGACTTTGATTAAAATTAATTCAAAACTTCATTCTTAATGTATCTAAAATCTACTTTGCCCGCCACTAACAGTATGCTAATTTCAGTCTAGACCCTAGCCGAAAACGTTGAACTGCCGAAAATGATTTGCACATTAATTAATTTTCAATTTGCAAGGCAGACGATCTTGTTGACGAGGCTTTGTGCTTGGACTGATGTAACCCCGCCGCGGCTTCGGTATAGTCAACATTCCAGGTCAGACGAGGAGTCAGCAGTTTAGATTCGATTCCGGCTTTGCTACGACTCACAAGACCTAATCTACAATAGTATATGGTATTTTATTCTATTCGATTTTTTTGTATTATATTTTTGAGTTCATCTCTCCTTGGCGGCTGGCTGATGAAATCGGCCAAACTATCGACTAAGCCAAAAAGTAGACGGCCAAAAGAAAAACGCCAAGTTGACATATTGCATCAGCCAAAGCCGAAGCTGATTTAAAACTTAACTACTAGCTAAGCATGTTAGAAAACCCGTTCGAAAATTGGACTACAAAAGACCCGAAAATGTCGTCTATAAGTCTGCCCGCCCATAATTCTTATCGCTGATTTTTGTTTTGGGAGTGAAGAGGAAAGGGGAAGCGATAACAACAGGCCATAAATGTCCAAAATAAAGCATTAATGGGTTCTATTTATAAGTGGTCTGGAGAGCTGGGAGCGTGTCAGGTTGTTCGGAAATAGTCTATCTATAGGGAAGTCTGGAGATAGGCCATCTATCCGATTTGAAAGCTTCAAAACTTTCCTTGTCCACAATATTTTATAATGATTTATATGAAATTGCTATTTTTAGATTAGAAACAGAAACAGAAACCACTTCAAACTGGATTCTAAAAGCTAAAATGTCTGATAAAAGAAATGCCGACCTGAACCTGTTATTTTTCCAATGATTTATGCTAATTTTTGTGATCTATTTTAGTTCTAAAACAATATTAAACATATTTTAGTAAAGGTTAAGGCTCGAATATTTCCAACTTTGAGTTTCATGGAGAAGAACTTTTACTTTATATTTTATAATTTTAAAAAATCTTTAAATTGATAAACAAATCATATGGCGCTCTAAAAATATTCCGATTTCTGCCTGTTGCCAACTTGTTAGAATTTTGATTTCTTGACGGGGCTGATAATGGTTTCTTTTTTTTTTTTGGTGTTCAAGAATTTTGATTACAAACCTTAGCATTAATTGCCATTTTGGTCGTCATCTTGTTGATGTTAGCGTTGGAACTTTCTTTCTTCCTTACTACTTTATGATACTTGTTAGTTAGTAGCTGGTGTTAAGCAGCTAAAAGAGTTGCTCTACGAAAATCGCTCTTTTAGCGTCTCTTGCACTTGCACTTTGCCGCACCGTACGCGTTACCGATAAATATTGTATTTCTTTTGGCTTCTGGTTTTGATGACAAGGGAACTGCACTTTGCACAGTAAAAAAAATGTGGTCAAGCACGCAGTTTCGGTTTTCGATTTACTTTCTTTTTTTTTTAAAGAGCCCTTTTGATTCTTTGTTTTTTTTTCCCAGCTCGATCTTTACGGCACGAAGTCTCTGCAAGAAATGAGCTGCCGCCACCGATATAGTAATATATATAGCCGATCGGAGGGGTATAAGTACCTGAGTATGTGTGTGTGTGTGTGTGTGACCAAGTCGTATGATTACCGTTCGAGCGCCATTTTAAGAGCATTGCGCAGGAATGGCAGCTAAGAGAGCGGAAGAGAGGCTACACTGCGATAAGAATTATATATATTTCAAATTATATTAGCTACTTATATTTATATACCAAAATTTATATATATATAGATTGATTGACAAGCAAATGCAGGCTGCCTCTTGTTTATTTTGAATTATTTAAATATTCCTAAAATATAATAAGCAAGCGAATGAAATGTTAAAACGAAATTAATCACCTGTTCAAATATTGCCAGTACACAAGGGGTATATATTCTTTTTTCCAGAAAATTCAAGTACAAAAATACAAACCTTAGCTATTTATTATTTATATTACTTAATTAATTTCTTTTGTAACTTAGCTATTAAAAAATTATCAAGAATCATGGCTTTTAATTAGAAGCAATGTTGATAATAATAATAATTAATAATGTCTTAAAACTAGCATACAGCTTTCTTTATATGAAAACAAAATCTTAATCTTGTTAGTCAAGAAAATATTTCCTTCTATACCAAATTTTTATCAGTGTAGCCAAAGACTAAGATGCCGAAAATCGAATGTTTTTTTTCGCTCCCTTAGCGAATCTCTTTCTGTGACTTTTCGGGTTTTTTACGATCGATCAATCGGCTCAACGCCTTGTTGCTGTCACCCCCTCCTGCCACCTAAAAGAGGGGGCGGCTTTGTGGCGAATATATTGGCGAGTGGATGGGGGAGGGGGTGTACCCCATGTACCCCCCGTGGGCTGCGTACTTATTTGGGCGCAGGCGATCGGCGATAGCATGTTTTTATTTCTCGTTTTTTAGCTGCCTTCTTTTTCGTTTTGTCTTTTTTTTTTTGCTCTTTTTTGTTTTTGTTTCTCGACAATTTCGGGCAAAAAAAATGTTCAGCTGAATTTTGTAGCTTTTTTTGACATATTCGCCTCGAGTTGAGTTTTGGATTTTTCGATGGCTTCTCTGCTGGTTCTAGTTCTTTGTTTGCGCCTCTCAGCCGTGTGTACTTTTCCATTTAAAGTGAGTACACAGAGGGATATGCTATATACTATATACTATATAAAATATACAAGTATGCAAATACCTGGCTTTGTATCTAAAGAATTAGTTAGTTAACCAAAAGTTAGTTTAAACAAGAAATATAATTCGTAAAAATGATATACATCTCCGCCTGTAGATGTTGTCCAGGCTAAGTAGAGTTTTTTGGTAAGTTTAAGAATCATATTTATTGTAAAATAAAACCCACAGGAAACTATCCTCAACCTGAACTACGTCTTAACAGATTTTTGACCTGGAAAATTTGTTTCTTTTTTATGACGCACATATGGTTATATCAATATCAGGCGCTACCTCCTTCACTTCCTGCTACCTGCCGAAACTTCTTGTTCTTTTTTATACCACACAAAAAGATTGGCTTGGAAATGTGGAAAACATGACGTGCACGTTTTTTATTTTCCTGTTTTCCTGCTCGTAGTTTCCCAACTGATAACGCTCTATGGATTTCAGTGTGTGTGTCTGTCTAACAGATTGTGCAAAACAGATTTGAGAAAGTACAAACAAAAAACAGAGGTGAAATCCCTCTGTAATCCTGGCTGATGCAATATCTAAATTAACAACATCACGATTACTAGCTGATAAGAGAAAATCAAGTTTTCTTTGGGCATTTCTCACGCCATGTGGCTGTAACTTAAGAGAGAGACAGCGACGATCAGACGGAAGAGATATGGTTATGGTATATATATATATTACATGACTCTCTTGATATAATTGTAATGCTAGATGGTTCTCAGTGGCTCTCAACTGGGCTGATAAACAAATAAATTAGTGGCTTTCAATGTCAATGGACGCGATGAAGCGAGATAGTTGGCGTTGTCTGATGGTCACTCCCTCTCACTCGGTCACCCGGTGACCAGTTTTTGTTTTGATCAGCTCCCTGGTCACTGGGTCATCCGGATATTCGTCTTTTATACCAGGCGACCTTGCTGGGGATCTTTTTAAGATCCTGGGATCGATTTTTGTTATGTTCAAGGTGAGATTCTACTTTCAAAAAAATGATATTGTCTTTAAATGGGAAGTTTTAAGATCTTTTTTGCCGACTTACATGGTGGTATGATGGCTAAATCGAACTTAGAACACCAAAACCAACTTAGTTACAATGAATTTCTTTGAGTGGTTAACAGCAACAGCAGTTTCTGGTAAAAAGAAAAAATAAATATAAAACCCAACCTGATAAAATATACAGTTTCCAGTGAAATACGTATCAAGCCCGACTAGTTGCTGTTCACTGAGAGAAAAAGATTTGCTTTGGCACTTTGGCACTCACTTCCCATCGGCATATTACATTATAGTTGACTGACTTGTAAAACGAGAGCAAAAGTCAATGAACCCACTTACATACATTGTTTTTGTGCACGATCAAGGACGCTTTAAATATCTAAAAGTACGTATGTGTGTGTGTGTCTTTTGTATCTGTGAGATGGAGGGGTGTGTCCCGTATCTCGCTCTCGGTGTGTGCGTTTTGGAGGCCCGTTCGCTGAAACGGGCCCACTTTCCGTACAATCACAGATACAGATACAAACACAGATGCATAGATACACACAGATATGTGCAAATGAATAGTATTTGCATGGCTAAGAAAACAGAAATAACTTTAGTTTTAATATTATTGTTTTTATTAAGAAAAGTTCCTTAATAAGTTGGCGAACATAAAATATAAGCTAAGTTAATGACTACATTATAAGAAATAATCAAAAACTATACCACTTTCAAGTCTATATAACCATTATTATGCCCTTAACTGTATGTATCTTTATTGATCGCGTACCATGGGGCGTATGCGCAATATGCTCGCTGGTCACCTTTATTATTCCCAGAGTTTGGGTTGACTTGTTTTCGCCGTTGTTGGCGTTACAATCATTCTGTTATTGTTTTGATGCCTTTCTGCGAGAATTTGTTTTCGTTACCTTGACGGCTTCTGACCGCGTCATCCGTACCCCTTTTTGTTTTCATTGGTATTTCGTAAGATATTTTCGTAAATATTTTTAGTTTGTCATGTGACATGAATTTATCCCCAACCAGTACACCAAGTTTGGTATTCAATTTACAAAAATTACGCACTCAAAAAAGGGAGCATTTGGGAGGCCAGGGACGAAGCAGCAGTGACGTCAAATCCGAGTTCTCAATTCGCTAACCCAAACGGTCGCTATAATCGCAACCAACTATGTCGAGGTAATTGCAATTGGAATCGAATCGAAATCGATCACGCGTCGCAATCCGTTTTCTTTTTTTTATTTTTTTTTTTTTGCCGGGAACTCAATTCGATTCACAAAAAATTCATAAGGGTTCGCAGAGTTCACAGACAACGACGCAGTTCCAATCCAATCGCACGATATTCAGTTTCAATTCTTAGATACATAATCACCAACCAGTCTTACCTACTAAACATATTGTAATGATGAGGCAACAATGACTTTTCTTCAAACCGCAATTGGCACTCATAGGTCTTCTTATGTAAGTACTTTGAACTTTTTATGAATACTACTCTGATTTCCTTCAGTGTTCATTGTAAGCTTCTCTGTCAGGATGATCATATCTCTATGGGGGGCTTATCGATCCATTGACGTCAGCTCCCGGCACACGCCCCCCAAAAAAATGTGATAACTTCAGGCAGTTCTATAAGTTCCATAAGTTATCAGTTATCACCTCCGGTGCTCGTCTTTTAGCCACACCCTCATACGATCACAAGATACACGTTTCCGGGGCTTTGACTGTCAAAAGAATACGAACTGTACCGCCCCATAGAAAGAACGAAATAGATATAGATACGGATACGGGAGGAGATACAGTAGCACATGATCGCGATCGGTTAGTTTTTTGAGTTGATGAATGCGGTTTTATCGTTGCAGAGATAATACTACCGACTCTCATCCCCCCACCAACAAAAATAATCATTCACGGGCAAAACAACAGTGATAAGGCATTTAGTCATCCCCTCTGATTACCGATCTGCAAGTCATCCTCGGATATGAAATACGGATGTCAAACGAGGGTAATTGGTCAGGCGATTTCTCAGATTTATTTGCATTTCTCTGTGCTGTTACGCATCGCGAATTTATTTCGACATTTATTTGACAGTTAATTATTTTTGTCATTCGAAAATGTTTAATTTAGATATTCTTAGTAAGAGAGCTTGTTAAGTGAATTTAAGTAGGGCTATCACTTTAGGGAGTGGTTATGATGTTTACTTTTTGGTTTAGCAGAAAGCTTAGTTAAAGTTCTACTATCTTATAAGAGTTATTAATAGATAGTTATGCCTTCGTATCTTACCTCTTCTTAATCTTAACTAATACTTCATGACAACTTAATCTTACTTCTTTTATGCCTTACAAAATCAAAAAAAGATCATTGATCCTGCTGAAAATCCCTTATTAATTTTCCTTAGCTTTTGATTCACACATTCCTATACATTTTACCATTTCTATACAAATATACTCTGATATTTATGGTGTTCAAAATGCGTGGGAGTGTAGTCTAAAGATTTATTTGCTTACGCGGGCTTTCTTTATTTTCTTGTCCGCATCTCTGAGCAGATTTTTTACTGCTCAAGGTCCCAGGCCCCTTTAGAATTTTCACTGTCGATCTTTGGCATTCAAAAATAGCGCAGTGCAAACAAATTGAAGTGCTACGATTGGGGGAAAAGGCAGAATATCTGCTGTTTACCAGCTGCCCCGACTATCTCTCTAATTGATTTCATTTCTTTTCCTTCTTTTTGCTAACACATACTCCTCCAAAAAAAATATTGCTTACGCGTTTTCAAGGTTAGGGACGGTAGCAAAAATGAAAAAAAAATGAAAAATAGATATACACTACAAGAACTGGTAGATAAAGAAAAAAAAGAGGGGCAGCCAAAAAACCGCCATTATCATAACGTTTTACGATCTTTTTAACGATGGCTAAACTCGTGACTAAGTCTCGTGCTAAGAAGACAAGCCCCTCAAATAATTATAATTCAACTCTCCGAAAAGGAGTAGCACGAATTTGGAACGTCAAATCTTGAATAATATTGGATAATATTTATTGGCCAGTCAGCGGCACGTGTGGCTCTCCAAGTCGAAAATAAAGGGAACACCAAGAACTCACCAGAAGTATATGTACGAGAATATTTGTTTTTATGCTCAAATGTACGATTCTGTTGGTAGTTGTGTTTGTATTTTCTTTGCCTTTATGAAGCTTTTACTTTTTGGCCGGCTTTTGTTGCCGCCATTCGACACTTGCAGGGTAGTGAAAGAAAATATAAGACAGCTTGTACACTCTATATAAAGAAAGAACTATAAAATAGTTTGTAAATGTATAAAGAATTTTTCTAACAAACATTATAAGGCATGAATATAAGCAAGATATTTAGTTTAACCTTGTAACCCTTCTCCAGATATTGCCTACTTTTCAGCTGCCTATTATGAATACTCCCAACTACCACTGAGTACCACCTAGTTCATCATTATACTTTTCCAAAACTCTTGGTAACCGAATTTATGCTAAAAACTTACACACACACACACAGGCCCACCTTTACAGCAATTTACTTGCGCGTGGCTGCCCGGCACTCGAATTATAGCAAAAACCAACAACAACGACAACAAAAACAGCAAAAATAATATGTGTAAAAAAATCCAATCCGAACTGAACCGACATGGCACCATAAAAAAATGTGCCTAGCTGGCAGAGAGTGAGTTGATAAATCCGTCAGAGCGTCAGATAGGCAGATAGGCAGACGCTAGTGTCCGATTTAAGTGCTATACATAGATACCGAAACACCGCCCAACGAGATCTCCAGAGTCGGTTGTATGGGTAGTGGCACCTGTTCGCCAGTTGCGTAAATTTCTATATAATTATATACACATTCACGCTCTTTGCCCGACGGCGACTCTTTGGCTCTTTTTTACAAAACTTTTCGCAGTTTGTCTGCGCGTGTTTTGCTCTCTTTGTTTGCTTATATAACCAGCATGCAATATAGCTATGCAGAGGAAATAATAAAGATCGTTTTTAAAAACGATATATTCCTATGATTCTAGGATTCTCTATTAAGACTGTCAATTAAAAAATATAATATTTCTGCAGAAAGAACTTTAATCGCAAAACCTTTTAGCCATTTTGAACTCTTCTTTTATATCTAAGATAAAACGAATATTTCTCTCTCTGTATCTACGTATTATCTGCATCTGTATACTCGAGAACAACAAGCGGACGAGCCCTGAAATTCGACCAATCCGAGAGCTCTGAACGATGGCCGAGGATTATCTCACGCATTTATGCATGACAGATGACGCAGTGCGTCAGCGGATATGATCCCAAAAGATATTTAAACAAACAACCTGTGCAACTGAGAAATATTTTTGAATACAGTTAATCCAACCCTAACTGTATATCCATTATATATTATGATATAAAATCCAAGAACTTACATATCACGTATACGCCACGTTATCATTATTTCACATAATTTTCAAAAACTTAGTATTCACGATTGGCAAACTTTCATTATAAAATCAAATTAAATATTTCAAACGGTATCGTTTCTAATTTGAGCAAAAAAGCGGCTCCAAACAAACAAGATTAGGTTGCTAGGTAGCGAGACGAAGTCGAGAATTAATCTTCTCAGCCAAAAAATAAAACTGGTTCGAAAAGGTCCCAACTGGTCTTATTTTCCGATTCGCAAGACCAGACACAAATACATATATGCGCAAAATTAGCAAAAAATCCAAACGAATTTCAACCAAAAAAAAAAAAACATTCAAATCGATGCGAGGCGAAGACAAGAAACTCGGAATTTATTGAGCTTTTTTTTTTATTTTTGCCAAAAGGAACTCGCTTTGGTTGCCATCCACATGGCATTGAATCAAGTCTCTATATTTCTTTTTTTTTTGGCAACTTTCATTATCAATGTCAAGCACGATTCTAATTAAACGCTCTTGAAATAAAAAGCCAAGGCAAACGAGATAGGGTCTGGCAACTACTCATTTCATTAATGGATATGAGGAAGAAGCACTTGACAGTACTCTCTACGCACTCCCGATCTTTATGGTGGTATAGTATATAGATAGTCGGTCGTAGGAAAGTGCTGAAGGAGACTGGATGACGTGTTCCCAAAATATTTTCTATGTCTTGATAAGATTATTTTGTTCTATTTAAAAAAATCAAAGAAATGTTTTAGCCAAAACTAAAGACTAAGATTATCTGATCTTAGAAGAAAAGGTTTAAATTTCATATTTTTCTAATTTTTTGTTAACATTTCTATTTTGTTATTTCGACAGCGTACAATCTCCTGCGAAGCCTCAACATAGCACTTATTAACTTGAGTTAGAATCTTTGAAAGTCAAATCAGCAAAATTAGAAAATTCGTGAGTTCAGTTATAGAATAGAAAACCTCACGTGTCCATCTATATTTATAGCCATAAATGTTCTAATGATGCGTTCGTTAGCCTCTTATCACTGGGATGGTTATTGGTTCTATGAATTATTTTTAAGGCGGCTACCAAGCAGGGCTTATCAGGTGAAAACAGCTCAAAAGGTGGGCTTGGCACCGCCTCCAATCTCATAGCATCGCATGTTTGTTAGCCCGACTGTTGCTAGAGGGAAAAATCTTATCACCTCCTACGGGTTGGATGTGCGTCATCGGCACGGGCTTCCTTTTGTCAGTTCCTTCTCCTTCCCTCATCAATCGTTCTAATGGTTAAGGTTTTTCAAACGGTTGCCAGCCAGTGATCCCGATTTCAGGCGAAAGCCGGACAAGTGCGTGAATAATAAACATACATTTGCTTGGTCTCTGTACACGGGCTCGTTTATATTTACAAGGTTTTTGCTTTGATAATAAATAGTTACAAGGAAAGCAGGAGGAGCAGAGGCTGGCGCAGGGTTAGGGAATCTTCTTGAGGTGCGAATGGGATTGTTTGTGCTTGACCTTTGAGGTTAGCACGTCGTAGCCCAGACTAATGATGTTGTCATAGAAGATGCGATAATGAGTGGGGATCCAGTAGAAGTTGACAAACTGCGCCACTGGCCACACTGTCCATTCGGCGGCGTATAGCTTCCACGCTTTCTCCTTGATCTCCTCCCATACCTCGTGCTTGTCCTTCCGCTCTAGCAGGCCCAACGTAACGAAAAAAGCACTAATGTAGATGGGCGAGCAGATCAGCTGGTCGAGCACGATCTTCTTGGCCACCACGCGCATACTTCGGCCAGGTAATCGTTTGTCCAGCATCTTGTACCAATAGTGACAAATCACGCCCACCGTTACACCACTAATGGCCATGTGGGCAGTTCTGGTGGACTCAAAGCGTTCGATTTCACCGCAATAGATCTCCAGATGCTGTTCAAGAACGTCGCCCACACAACTTAGGGTAAGGGAGATGCCCACGTTGGTAAATAGCAGGAAACGACTACTAAAGGCGTTCGAATGCCATTCCCGCAATTTTTGGAGTGCTCCAAAGCCTACAGTGGCTGTATTTGTAGTTCCTCCACCAGAAGCTGCTCCTCCAGTTGTCCCGGCTCTCCGTGGCCAACTTATCCTCAGGCTACGCTGACTGCGAAAAGCGCTGGAGAGGATAAGGCCACGAGCCGAACAGCTACGCAGGGATTGCATGCTGTTCGGCTACAATTTCTCACTCTTCAAGGGGTTGTGTTCTTTTCTTCGATTGGCGGTGTTCCGATATTTACAAGCCCTCCGCCTCCGGGCCAGCCATAATGTTAAAGGTGTCCGAAAATAGGATGTGATTGCCGGGTCCAGGGGTGATTTTAGAAATTTATACACATGGTTTTTACCGAATTTTGTTATTTGGATTTGACTTTTGAAAGGCAATTCGGACACACGCAACAGCAACAACAACAATAACAACTATCACGTGTAGCAAACAGCTGGTTTGATCAGGGCTGGTTGAATTGAGCTATCGATAGTTTAATTGTCGTTTGGAATTCGTTCGGAAATTATTTAAATTTGCTTAATAATTGTAAGCTTATATGAAGAATAATTAATCACTTTTTTAACAATAATTGATTTTAAAAAAAGATATTGAATTCAAGCTTGTAACTTAGAAATATTATAAAAATAATCCAATTTATTTTGGCTTTTAAGTGGGCCAAAAAAGCCAATAAAATTATAAATATGATTCCTTGATAACAAAACTAAATTTTCGTTAAACTACACAAACATTATTTTATTTATATTTATTTATTTATTTAACAAGCTTAAATCTAGTATACAATACTAAATCTATAGGGTTACTTAAAGAGTACTGGCTGCTAGGGCCTACGACTCGAGAATAAATTATAAAATAAAATACTTAAATATTTAGGTTGGTTCTAACAAGAAATTGGTAAAGGTTCGTAATGGTATATTATCTACTATCAGATGGTTTTTGATGACCATAAATGAGGGCCCTAACGCTCTCCAGAAGACAGCTTGAGTTGAAAAAATTGTCAATTTCGAGGCGTTCGCCGCAAAGGCAGATGAGACTTGGTGTTCCAGTAAGAATATTTTCATGTGTTGCACGAATGTGCCCGATGCGGAGGCGGATGATTGTTGAACATGCCCGCTTTCATTATTTTAATTTGTTAAATAGATTGAAAAACTCTCCGCCATCCCTAAATCCACTCGCTTTCGATAGTTTTGCATCGATATCGCAGAATACGACGACAACCCTAGAAAGCATTCCACAGTGTTTTGTTGTTTTTTTTTTGTGCAAGCGTCGCATTAGCACAGTTCTAGATCCAAATTTGGGATATATATCCGATCACAAGTGAGCACGAGCCTAAGGACAGGTCATCGTGGACAAGGGACGTGGGTTCTCCAATCTGAGACATCTTCAAACAGCTGAGTAAGGTACTGCGTTGTTGTTGTTATTCCTGTGTTGTGCAAGTGGGACGCAGTTAGTGGAGTCCAAAACAAAAGAGCATCGCAAATATAGATAAGGAGTATTACAAGGCCAGGAAGTAATCGGAGTGATACCCGTATTATTCCCCACATTTTAGGGGAACAAAGGAACACCACCAAACGCACACTCACACACCCATAAACGCACACGCATTTCACCGAGAGCGAGCGAGACGGGACAAGACTAGAAGTGTGAGTGAAAGGGAGCGAGGCAGCACAATGGGACGCATATTTCTGGAACACCTCGGTGGCCTCAAACTCTTCAATTGCGCCCAGTGCCACACAAACCTGACCAACCGCAGTCAATTGATCAGCACCAGATTCACAGGCGCTACAGGTAAGGAAACCTCATCTCTGATTATGCAATATTAATCCTATATATAAAACCCCACAGGACGAGCCTATTTGTTTAAGCGTGTGGTCAACCTGACCTTTAGTAACATTCAGGAACGAGTCATGCTCACTGGACGCCACATGGTCCGCGACGTCATGTGCAAGAACTGCGGTGCCAAATTGGGATGGATGTACGAATTCGCCACCGAGGAATCACAAAAGTGAGTAAAGCCAGGATTCTTATTAGGGATTCTATGAGTTCAGGCATCATATAAGAATTATCAAGCAGTTTTATTGTTTTCGGTTGACTTGAGTCCGCGTTATTATCTTCAATAGCTTAGCTTCTCGGCTTACATGAATTGAATAGAGATAAAGTTATCTTTATACGTATTGGCTACTTTTGTCTTTGACAACTAATTTATTTTTTGTTATTCAAAGCTAAAAATCGTTATTTTATGTATTATAGTCGTATTCTTTCCTTATAAAGAACCTACATTAGAATTCCCATTTCTTTGTGGCAACCCATCTTATGCATGTCTATCTCATGTTATCTTATAATACAAACAGTGGCAAAGCAAAGTTACGCAGAAACTACAGATTAAACTTTCAAGCGCAGAAGAACTTTGATCTAGGGCAAAGGTTAATTATGTTACCACAGATGATATACTCTACTAATGTACTATCTTATACCCAAAGGTATAAGGAGGGACGTGTGATTCTGGAGTACGCCCTGATCAACGAGGCAGAAGGCTTTCCATCGGAGGCACCCACTACGAGTCATTGAGCCGATTGATTATCCAAACGGAAGACAAGAACCACGCATTGGCAAACCGTGTGTAGCCCTAAGTATTGAGTAGAAGGCCACAGGCGATGGCCTCTATGCATTAGACCTAGTTTAGAGATCGCCGTAGTCAGCTCCGAGCTTTGGAACATCCGAATACCGGTTGCAAATCCGGCACGGAGCAATAACGCCTACGGCCCTGTCTTAACGTGACTTAAACGTAGTTGTAGGCACACCTAGCACGTAAGCAGCTGCGGCGCCCAATTCTACCATTAACATGTCATGAGGCTGAAGTGCTAAAAAGAGATAGGTTATTCAGTTCGAACTGATCCGCAACTAATGATCCACACTTGTGTCTTTTTCAAACAAGATCTCTAGACCGTAATCAATCACCAATCAATCAGCAATAAAGTACCACAATAATCGAATAGTAAATTATAATCGTCGGGTTATAACTCGTCAACTCATTTCTTTACTCAGCTATTTTGACAAATGCAGGAAAAATGCATCATCTCGGTTGTCTAAACTAGTTAAGGTTGATAATAACATCTATAAAAACCTAAAGTTTGCCAGTCTTTTGAGCCATGGCCAGGGCGTTCTCATTGGCGATGACCTGGAACTCCTGGAAGCGCTGCGAGACACGCTGGTTCATCTTCAGGTACTTCTCCATGCAGTTAAGCGAGCATTTTTCCTGTAAGATAAATCGGATATTGAATTTTGCAGCTCCACATGGATATACTGCGAACTCACTTCAGAATCCTTGACATCCCGCGATGTAAAGTCGCGCACGCAGTCTGTGAAACACATTTCGGATAGCTTGTTGTAGGACATCAGAAAGTCGGAGAACTGGATGATAGACAAGCCCATCATAAATGAAAACCACATTGCATCACTTGGTAGCGCCGGTATTTCCTGTGCTACAGCATTTCCTCGGATATTTAACTTACCGTCTTCATTTGATCCTTGTCCAGCTGATCCAGCGCTATGTTTTCCGGACTCTTGGCCATCTTGTGCTATATTATTTGATTCAAGTTTCTACAAACGAAAGGAAAGGAGCCAACAATAATGTGCCTATATTAAATAATAGGGACAGCTGTTAGAGATCGGAATCGATTCATCGTTGTTGTCAATGTTCTTGGGCATAAACTAAACGATTAATCGTTTAGGCCAGAGTTGTCACATTATTACTTGGACAAGTGCCATTCTATAATACACAATTTAAAGCACGCATTATCTTCTATAATTAACAAGACAAAATATTGCACATCGGTTTTTTTATATGTTTAATTTGTAAAATAAGTAATTTTATCAAGTATCGATATACGAAACGGTTTATGGTATTTTTTCAACAACCTCCGAATGGTTATACTTATTAGCATACTTTCAAACACTACGAAGAACGCCATCTTTTTTTCCACACAAACATTTTTTTTCGTCCTGCTGTTTGGGTGTGTTCGCTGCGCATTAAAATTGTTAAATAGCCAATAAAAGTCCAAAGAAAGCCCACAAACCAGAAGAAATATTCCCAAAGGGTTTCCAGTAAAAAAGAGTACAGGTCAGGAGATCGGCCACAACTACATAAATAATACATATAATGCCACGCTATCGGGAATGGGACTTAGCCTGCAAGGTGTACGTGGGCAACCTGGGATCCTCAGCCTCCAAATACGAGATCGAGAACGCCTTCAGCAAATATGGACCATTGCGCAACGTTTGGGTGGCCCGCAATCCACCAGGTTTCGCCTTCGTTGAATTCGAAGATCGACGAGATGCTGAGGATGCGACTCGTGGCTTGGATGGCACACGTTGTTGCGGCACCCGCATCCGAGTGGAGATGTCCTCTGGACGATCACGCGAAGGTCGTGGAGGTGGCGGAGGGGGCGGGGGAGGCGGATCCGGAGGAGGTGGCCGTGGCGGAGGCAGTGGAGCCCGTGCTGGAGGCGGTACAAGAGCTGGCGATGGCGGTGGTCGCTATAGGTGAGTACACTAAATTGCATATCCATTCTGCAAAACAACCCATCCCCCTCTCGATTATGAAACATCATAATTTTTGCCAATATGTGCAAGAAAATATGCAAAAATGTATATATATTTGATCTGTGTCGTCTTTATGTGTGTGTGTGCGTATCTGTGTGTATGTATGCATGTGAAAAATCGATTCGCGTATACATACGAAAGCGGAGCAAGCCAAAATACACACACACGCACATTCAGTGGGACACCACTGTAAGCCACATATAAACACACACAGTGGCGTCCATAAACGAACAGTCCTACCGCGCCTACGGTGGCGTCTTCGGCCAACAGTTCTGGTTGTTTTTGCTACTCAATCGATTTTCTATATATATATATATGTATATTTTTAGGGGAAATCTAGTTTTAGTACCCCCATTTCATTGCTCATTATATGCACCCAGAGGTCCATAGTTAAAAGTTCAAAGAGTATAGCTTTACCTAGTGAAAATGTTTTGTTTGTTGTTTTTTTAGTAAAAAAAAAAAAAATACAAAAAATAAAATACAAAAAAATAGTAAAAACAAAGTAACTCAAACGCTTGGAGCCAATTTTAATGTGGTCTCAAAATCATTTTGCAGGACAAAGTCTTCTTCTTCTACTACAACAAGCACAACAAGAACTACTACAACAACAACATCAATAATAATAATAATAATTAAAAGAACAACAACAACAGCTACTACTACTAGAACTTCTACTACTCCTCTTCCTTCAACAAGAACAACAACAACCAAAAGAACAACAACAGCTACTACTACAAGAACAACTAGTCCAACAGCAGATCCTGCTCCTCCTATTACACACATTTCACCAACAACAACAGCCACCACACCACCACCATGCAATAATTTGTTGTGCGGCCCTAGTCAGAAATTCAACAAATTCGATATATTCCGCTGACCACAGAAAAAGAAAAAGAAAAAAAAACCGAACGACTGCAACACTATACCCCCTCCAACCACCTCTTCAGCTCGTCCCAGGCCAGTTTCATCAGCAACGTCTCCGGCTCCGCAGCTACAAGAATAATGCACCCAAAAACCAGTCAAAAGACACCTAACTATTCATAGCACTATGGGGCAAACAACCAGATTTCGATATTGTTTTTAATAACTTCAATTTTTGTTTGAGTAGAATGAAATGATGTACTTGTAATCCGGAAATTTAGTTTTGTTTATACAATTTTCAAGTTTATTGGCTTAATTTCATTTACAAACTGAAATATCCTTTAAAAATTGTACTACATTTCTAATTTAGTGATTTTCTGATTTAATAACTTGGTCTTATGCCCCATAGTGCAATCATTTACAAGTCTGTTAGTTGACACCATCTTCAGGCTGTACAACAAGCAATACACACTCAAACACACTCTGCCATTGATCACACTAATCACCAAGAACCACAGCGAACCGGGCATCAGCGGCAACAGAGCAACTTCATCAAGAATCTAACTCCAATGTGCTTCTATGCATATATATTATTTATACACACTCACCAGACCAGCAACGCTTCAAAAAAAAAAAAAAGTCAACTTCCTACGCCTCCAAGTTGTGCGGTTGTCTTCAGCCTGCTTCCTTCGTCCCCAACAAACCACCCACCACCACCACATCATCCGTCATCTTTAGTGCAGCTACAGCATCAGCAACAAGCTACAGCTACAATGACCAACTGCAACAACAGCTTCTACTTCTGCTGCTACTACTGCTACTACTACTACTACAACAACATCTGGCAGCCAGTCAGCAAAATGATCTCGAGGCTGAGAAGCCTTTAGTAGATCTTTTGTTGGTCCCACCACTCAGTCAGTAGTTGCACCTTTCCCTTGCAATCAAACAAGATTGAGGCTGCTTCACGCTATTTCCTTCAATCGCAGCAAGTATGAAACCTTTGGCCGCCACCACTACACTCCCCAACGAACTGAAACGATAATGAAAACGTAACGTCTTTTAACAAAAATTCGTTTCTTATATTTCTAATTATGGTTTCTGCTAATGTGTTTTTTTTTATATATATCTTTCCGTGTATCCTAACATCTACTGAGATAATGTTGTTCGCGCTGCTCTCTGTGTGAATATATATATTTATATTGTTTAAATGTGTTTATGCATTGATCCGATCAACTTGAATTCAACTCAAAGTCAGACTGTTCACCAACCAACCAACCAACCGACCCCACAACCACCAATCGACCAAGCACCAGCGCAGCATCAGCAGGGCAGGGCATGGTCTTCTTCAAGCTCGCCTCTCCACATCGCGGATGGTAGGAGCAGCACCGCCACCACTACTACTACTACCACCACCACCACCACCACCAAAAACCACAACCACCACCTGATCCTCTCTTGCTGCTAACTGATGCTTCCCCACCAACTGCTTCTTCATACGACCTACGTTCTTCGGCTGCTGCAACAGAATAGAAAATGCTTCACCAATATATTTATCCACCAAACAACACACACCAAAATAAACACAACACAGCCACCCTAGTCACAGTCAATCAGCTCAGAATCGTATCGTTATCAACAGCCCAAACTACAACAGTTCAACAACAAGAACCTACTACTACTACTACTACTACTACTTCTACTACTACTACAATTCAACAACAACAACAGTCTTCTCAGTCTGCTCTGCTCATCAACCAACTAAGCAACCTACCAACAAATCAATCAGCCAACCAATCCAACCAAATACCACCACCAATTACTTTATGTAAATGTCACACCAACGCTTTCGTAAAAATCAAAAGGGGCCTAAACCAAACCAAAAAAAAATATATATCAGCTATATATCTCCACCACCTTCAAGCACCTTCAGCCACCAAATAAAAAAAAAAAAAAAACAAGAATCAGCCAGCCCTCCGCTCTCAGCTCCGCTCAGATCAGCTCAGCTCAGATCAGCTCAAATTCAGCTCTCCGATCCGTATCCGATCCACCAGATCCGTCAGCCCAAGTTGTGTGTTGTTTGATCGAGACCACTCTATCAACTTTACGTATCTTAAGGAATTGTTAACTTATATTACTTATTAGTGCAAAATCTATTTAATTTGTATTTTCTCTCTCTCTCTCCTCTTTCTTTCTCTCCTTTCTCTTTCTATATCCTTGTCTGTGTGTGTGTCGTGCCCAATATGTTTTTCCCCAAAACGCCACCCATTTACTTACAGATCACGTTCACCCCGCCGCTCAAGGACACGCAGCCGCAGCTTCTCACGGGATCGCCGCAGTCGCTCGGACTCCAGGGATCGCCATTAGATAGATGGACATGTGTGAGAATCAGCCTCAAGCCGGACTACACACACACACACACCCTATATATATATATAAATATATATATACTTAAAGAGATATATAAAGCAGCCACAGAGTTGGGGGCCAAATAAGTCTCCACACAGATTCCTTAGTTTGACTCAAAAGATTTGTTCCATATATAACCTCCCTCCCTTTAAGAAAATGAAAAAATGAAATCGAGAAAAACGAGCAACTCTACAAAAGACCACCACACAACCCAGCCATCTCCGATCTGGACGGATCGCAAGTATAGCCACAGTACAATTACGGTACATATTGGTATTTAGGCTTTAAGACTTTGGTAGATTTTAATTTAAAAAAAAAAAAGAAAGAAAAAACAAGCAACCAAGAACTACTACTACAACCACACACGAAACGTGAGGCATCCGGAGAAAGAATGTCGAAGGTAAATGCTATTGTACATCCGCAAAACCCCCATTCTTTATCCATTTGATTTTTATCTGATCAAAAAATCTGTCTCAACACAAAAAGTCAAAAGAAAAGTTTATGAAAAGAATAAGTAAGAAGTTTCTATATATACAAATATATATATATATATATATATATGATTGAATGACGGAAAGTGCAAGTAATTAAGTCGTGAAATGAAAATCAATAAATTGAACATAATTTAAAACCAAAATATAATGCCTTTGTTCTCAAAGTGATGGATAATATTCTAATAAAGTTTGCAGATTAGACAGATCTCAGGGAAGTTTCAACCCTCCAAAGTTAAAAACATTTATGGTTTAACAATAAAATTGATTTATTTTTCTTGTCTATAACAATTAGTAATGACTTGAACGCACACACATCGTATGTTTTCGTGATCGATTCAGGGATAAGCACATGCAGACTATAAATAGGTATATATATAGATAAATATGTAAACTTTTACACAATGCAAATAACTTTCATCTAGAACAATATCAGAATTTTTTCAATTTTGCGCCGACCAAAAAGTAATAAACAACTTTTGGCTTTAACAAAAATTATTGTCACTTCTCTGTTAAGAGAATCAATTCAATACAGAATCAAAGACTATATATATATAGTTAATTGGGTTAATTGCTAACTGGAAACGTGATCGTAGGATCGTATAAAACCTGCTTGGATTGGGAGTGTGTTACAAATCAGGAGTTATTCCAATTTTATATATATATTTTCTCATATATAAAGAGTAAAGAAGCTTTCAGTTAATGACACACAAAGAGTAACAGAGATAGAAAAAAAAAAACAGTTATGGTATTTTATATTTTAATCCTAAGGATCGACACTTTTAACACAGGGCTGGGGGGACGGGGAGCATGGCGCAGGGAGTGGTCAGCAGATGGATGGCCGTGGACTGTGTCTACTTGTACTTCTTCATGAATTCGGCGTGGAACACGCGGAACTTCTCCATCATCAGCTTCAGCTTGTCCGTTTGGGGGAGGATTGTGCTGCGGAAATGCCAGGTGCCGGGCTTCTGACCAAATCCACTGCCAGGAACAATGCAAATGCCTATGGAAAAACGCCAAGGATTAGAAATTGGAATTTCAGGAGAAAAGAAGCAGAACTTACCGCTCGTTTCGAGCAGCTCAAATGCGTAGAAAACATCGGGGGCCATGCCCTTGGCCTTGGCAGCCTCGATGGCCTTGGGCGGGATCTCGATCTGGGGGAAGACGTACATGGCGCCCTGCACGGGGTTCACCTTGTAGCCCTCGAAACTGCTGAGAGTCTTGTGCACGAGCTCAGCACGCTCTTTCAGGGCGGCCAAGATCTCGTCGCGCTCCTTCTTGAAAAGTTCATAGGAGGGTTCACCAGGCTGTGGTGGGTTAACCAAAGCACTAACAGCCACCTGACCGGCAGTGGTGCTGCAGAGCGCCGCCGTGATCGACTTGGTCAGCATGGCCTTAACCTTGGGATCCAGATTGAGAACCTCCATGTAGCCACCGCGAATGCCGC
The DNA here is from genome assembly GCF_018153835.1 of Drosophila eugracilis. NCBI lineage: Eukaryota > Metazoa > Arthropoda > Insecta > Diptera > Drosophilidae > Drosophila > Drosophila eugracilis. Next base: position 60,870 of record NW_024572029.1, on the reverse strand, counting down.
ACTCGCCCAGATAACCCTTCGAGGTGGACAGGAAACTGCACAGCTCCAGACTGCGGTAGGGTTCGCCCATCTCATAGGCCACCTTCTTGAACGACCAGAACTTGGAGTTCTTGTCGTAGACATTGTCCTGGTACACCTCATCGGCCAGCAGCAGCACCTTGTTCTCATGGGCAAACTTAATAATCTCCTCGATGTTTTCGCGGGTAAGAACCTGTCCGGTGGGATTGCCAGGATTGATTACGACCAAGGCACGCGGGTTGCACGTCTTCTTGGCCTCATCGTAGGAACGCTGCAGCTCCTTCCTGCCTAGACTCCAGCCGGTCTCCTCCTCCAGGTAGTAATCTACCTTAGCCATGCCGTATTCAGAGATGGTGGCCGAATACAAAGGGTACTGGGGAATGGGCACCATCACACCTGGCTGCTGGCCACACACTTCGGAGCTGAAAAAAGTAAGTAGGGGTTATCTTATTTTCAATTTTCTAAAATTTGTATTGCCTTTGAACTTACTTGATCATGGAGAGAATGCTCTTGATTCCGGGAGATGCACCGGCGGTTAGGTAGATATCCTGCCAATCGCAAGGAATGCCACCGTCCCTCTTCTCGATGTAGTTGGCCACCTGGCGACGCACCACCTCCAGACCAGCGGAGTCAGTGTACGATCCCACGGATTGACCCTGGCAGCCATCCAAAATGGCACAGGCACGCTTCTTGACATCCTCGGGATACTCGGGTGAGTCGAGTAACCGTTTTTCGAAGGTCAAAGCCATCAGCTAATAAATAAATTGATAAACCCAATTTAGATCAGGAGTCATAAGCCAAGTTTAAGGCAAGACACTTACCTGTCGCAGGAAAGTCAAGGGCTGCTGGCCCATGGCATGGCAATCACCGATGTTGGCACGGATCACCTGGTCGAATGGCTTCTTGGCACCCTGCAATCAAATTCAATGGAAATAGTTCGTAAATTACACATTGTTTACTCGGCGACCAAATTGAATTATGATAGCCCGGACAGGCCGGCAGGCAAGCGGATCAAATGAGCTTTTAATTTGTGGCTTTCAGCCATGCAAATTGGCCTCAAGTGGTTCCAAATCGGAATTAGAGCAGCCCTATAATTGGGGACAAACACACTTGACCAAATGAAATATTCACAATCAGGCCAAAGTAATCGATTCAACTGCAATTCTAATTAAATTTTTATCACTAAATCAGCCATCGAGGGTTAAGCAAATAGTTTGCCATCTAGAAATTGGAGTGCTAGGTTTTAGGGCTAACAAGTTAATGAGTTCTGTTGGAAGTACTAGAGGTGTACGATAATTTTAATCAATCTCAAGTATTGAACTAACTAAGTGCTAGTAAACAGTGGATAGTCCTTTTCCAGCACATTAATAGTTTTCAAAAAGGAGACAAAATCAAGATTTAGGAAGCTTAAAAATGGAAGGCAAGATCAGCTTCGTTCTAATACGAAAAGGAAAGTCGATATACGGAAAAGAAGGATGATTAATATCAGGGAATACCATTACCCATTAGTATTCCTATTCCAATTCCAAATAGGGTTCATTATACCCCATTTCTCGCACGACTACTCGTAGAGTAGAGACAAAAATTCGATGTGGAAACTGTCAACAGAGTAGCAGACAATTTGCAAAGGGGGCACAAGTGCAAGTTGCATTCATTAAAGAGAGCCCGTCGTCTCGGATTCCATATTACCACGCTCCAATGGGCAATTTACCACATAATGTCACGCAAAGGGTAGAGGGAGACTTGTGTGTGTTTTTTGCTGTGGCTAAATAATGGAAATTGCGCCATGTAAGTGAGCTTCATTGACGTCACTTGCTGACTGAATGTGCTGCTTGCCTGACAAGTACATTGGAAAATTAGAGAATTCACAGCTTAACACGGATATATGTTTATCAAGTATTTAAGTTTTTTTTGTTGATATTAAAACAGGTTCGAACATTGATCGCAAAGTTCTCACCGTAGAAACGTGGCATCGCAACACCTTATCGAACTCAGCTAATTATTTCTTTTTTAATTTCGAAAAATACTGATAAAAGCGTTGCCAAGTCGAGGCAAATGGATTGCACCCGTAAATTGACGATGTGTTTGTATTTCTTATGGAAATATCTATAGAAATAAGCTTTATCGCACCTCAAAGTGGACAGTGTAGGTGGAAATATTAAACCTAAAGTGAGGAATATACTTGAAACCTAAAAATATTTACAGCTTCAGAGGTTCTAATAGAACATCCATTAAGAGCTCATAAAACAACCTAATTTAATAATGATATTTATGTTATTAGCATAATTTAGATATGGCTACTAATTAATTAACCATCGCTGTTCCAGCTCATAGAATCATTTCAGATTCTCTTCTATATACTTTTCTTGCCTATTTACCAATACAATCCAATCGTTTCGCACTTGAAATCGTTGTAAACAAACTTTTTGTGCTAAGTGGCTATATAATTGATAACTATATAGTCGTGCAGGTAGGGCCGTATAATCATATGGGCCTTGTATAAAAGGCGTTGGCAACCCGGACTTTATCGCTCAACGAGCCAAAATAAAATAATAATATGTTATAACAATCAATCTAGCGAAGTCTAATGTCAAATGGAAGTGAAAAAAACAAACGGGGGGTTAATATGTTCATATATAATATAAATATTGCATTTAATTATATATAAAATACATTTTAAAAAAATATAAACGAACCCATTAGAAAGCTTTTTCTATTAAATTTTCCAAGATCCAAGTCATTACTATTTAACCATTTAAAATTGACATTTTTCACTATAAACCGAAGAAAATGCAATAAATCGAATTGATAAGAATGTCTGCTGCTGTCAGATGATGAATTTGATTTTCCTTTTATTGGGAACATTGCCAAATTTGTGCACAAGTGTAGGAATTTGATAAAACGCAAAAAGAACAACACAAAAACACAGATTCAGTCGTGCGGATAAGGAAATCAATCGCAGCGGGAAAACTGGGAGGGAAATCAACTGGCTGTCAGCGGCATACACAGAATGTGAAAAGTCAGAGGGACCAACAATGGATTTAAATATATATATATAGATAATACATAATATATATATATAACGTTACGGGTCAACAAAGTTCGTGAAGAATTTTGCCAAACAAAAAAGGAAGAAAAAGCAGAAGAAAACTTTGTATGTACAACATATTTTCGCATAGCTGATGCGCATGTTCGTTCTTTGTTATGATTTTTCACTTTCTCAGTGATAAGAAGAAATCGGGTCCACCCACAGTATCAGTCCGCCCAAGCCAGAATTTCCGCACTTATGTAAGCCAAGTTGAAGGTCGTTCAGTGAACTCGTTAATGGTGTCAGAAATTCAACTTCCACTTCCAATTAAAGTCCAAGAAATACAATTTAGAATAATTAGAAACATTCATTAGCAATTAAGAGCGTAGAACTCGTTATGGAAAATGTTATAAAAAACTGGGTTTTATAAGATGAGTGCTAAGAAAAACGGGTAAGTGGCCTTTGGCGAACTGCCCAGGAAAATATCATTCACCCCGCCGACTAGTACTTAATTTAATTACTTTATTGACTTGTTTACTCTCTCCCTCAACTCAAAGTTCATTTCAAACATTTTCGGCATTATAAAGAATAAATTCCGTTTTAGATAAGTTTTGATAATTTTATGGCCGCTTGATTACAATTTCCTTCAGGCTATCTAAACTTTTGGATTACTTTCGATAATTTTAACTACTATTGGAATTTTTGGTAAGAAATATCCAAAACGTTTTAGTACATCAATAAATGTTATAAGCAAGAAAAAACCCATTTTAAGATTTAGCCCTTAATTTTTCAAGTGTATTCAAAACAAACAAATGCCTTGATCAGCTTTGCTCTCTTCTTTGGTAAACATTTTTGATCAAGCAAATGAAATTAAACATATGGCAAAGAGATATATTCTTTTTCTTATAAGCTTTTAAATTTTGTTGGAAAAATACACTTTGGAACTGGTTTTCTGGTTTCTTAAGAGCTTTTTGTTTTTGCAAGAAATATTCACATATCTTTATCATGTTTTGAAGTGTTTTGCTTTTTTGCGAGCTTCTTTTTATCAAAACAAATTTGAATTACTCAAAACTTAAGAGAGCTCAAGGAATTATAAAACAATGCGGGATAATATTTTATAAAACTGCTTAGCATATTTTTCTGTCTAGGTAAATAAACCAGAATTATGATAATAAAAAGCTATTTTTTGTGGAACCGCTTTGCATGTTTTTGCCATGAATATGATTTGATAGACTTTAATTACTTCTTTTCGTGGGTGTTTTCACTTTTATTTTTGTTGTTTTCAACAGGTGTCCTTGAGAAAGGGGTGGTTGCGATTTACGAGGTGAATGATTCATTGCGCCGTTCTCGCCCATTCAAGCGTGAATTAAAAGAATAAAAGGGCGGCAAAGCGGCAGAAAAACAAACACACAGATGCGGCTCACACTCTATACATGTATATGTGTACATACATACATTACATTCGTGTATATACATATAAATGTATAGCGTGCTTAGACATTAAAATGCGGGCTTTGAATTGCCATCAAATTGAGTGAATCAAAAAGGGGGAATAAAACGCTAGATAATGGCGTCGCATTTATCGCTTTGTTTGGCATTACTTTCTGTATTTCATTTAACTAATATTAGTTTTTTACGCTTACCTTTTCCAGTTCCTTTTCGATTTCGCCCGCACGAATCACCAAAGGACCGCGAACCGCATACTCCATGGCAATGAAGTTGGGATTTATGTTATCCAATTGGAGGGCTTTCGACGACGACGGCATTTTGTGGCTGGTTGAAAAGGAACTGAGAAAAAAAAACAAAGAAAATCACAATTTTATCAGCACTTTGGATTATTTCTTTCTTGTTGGTTGATATTTGTAAATATTCTTAATATCTTTGTGCACTTATTTTGCGAGCGAAACTAACCGGCGGACGTCTAACGGTTGAATGAAATCGCCGCTTTTTCCGTGACGCTGTGACGTTGCTACCGCCGCCGCAGTCGACGTCGTCGTAGTCGTTTTCGCCGCACGTCGACTGACATTGTTGTTGTTCTGCAGGAACGATTTCCAGCGGCGAATAACGTACTGTTGCTGCTGGCGTTGCTGTTGCTGCTGCAAAGCGGCCGAAACTGTGGCAGCAGCGGGTTTAATTAGCATTCGACTCATTATTTCTGCAAGAAAACGAAAAAACCAGTTGGTAATTACTAAAGGCACAGCCCACAGAAGTCAGCGTCTAAATGACAAGAAATTAGCACTACAGCACCAAGAAGAAGAATAAAGGGTGTGTGTGCGTGTATAAGAGTCCAGCGCTCATTTATAAGAGCGGCGAATTCAAAAGCACAGCTGTTATCAATACACCGTAAAGAAGGTATTTATATAAATATGAAATATAATAAAAGTAAAATATATACAATATAAGATATATATAAATGATTAAACTATATTTACTTAGAGCCCCTTACAGTGCTTATGGGCTATATTTAGTTTTCAAGTTGAAGAAATCAATTTATTTTTTTCCGTGATGTATATATTTTATCTTATCAAGTTTAAGACAAGTTATCAGTGACATTTTTAGGGTATATTTATGCCAATCAAAGTAGTTCGTTAATTTATTTATTGGATTTTCGCTTATATAAAAACAGTTAAAAATTAAATATTTATTGAAGCTGTAAATTTTCTATTCAAATTTCCCGCTCTCATCATGCTGCACAGTGTGCATTTTTAGTTAGGACGCAAACCACAACAGTTGCACTTGGGCGGGAATTTAAAATATAAATATTTTTTATAAGAACAAGAATTAATCTTTTATCACTTCTCAGTTTGTAATTCTGCCTGTTGCTATACAGTATTATACATGGGTTATCGCCAGTCCTTTTTTTATTTAATATATAGCATCCACGCCCAAACCGAACTAAAAATGGCATCAAATAAAAGTTACTTTAATGTTCTTTTTTTAACTGAGCCGCTTATCGCAGTGGAAGTTTTTTTCAGAGGCAGTCAACGGATTTTTGGGGCTATTTACTTTGGGATTATGTATATGATTTAATAGCTCTAATTCTTCATAAAAAACTGACGGGATTTAATGGCGAGGGGGGACTATCAGTAAACAGCGTACTTTTGACTTTGAGCTAAATCAACGGAGTTCTTATCAGTGACGTCCCAATTCCCAGCTTACGATTTCTCATCTTTCAATTTCAAATATATATAATATATATTCTCTGATTTTTGCACTTTGAATCGCTAATTGCGTAATGCAAATAGGCAAGAATGAAAAAAAGACAGACAAAGAATCTTTTGGAAACATGACAATGACCAGAAATCACATTACCTCCAACATACTATACTTTTTCGCACTCAAATCAAGCGTCAATCAGCCGCAGATTGTTTGCTTTCTTTTTAGCGACAGGGAATTTTTAGAAATTAAAAATGTACTAAATATATGGCCAGAAAAGTATATATTCTATATATATATACTTATGTATATATTAGGGGTATATAAAAGCCGTTTTGTTTATTCGAGTCAAAGCCAAGAACTCGTTGGGAATAAATTTTCGGTTCGACTTGAAGATTCTTTGGAAACCGGTTGTGGTTTTAATGGTATATATATAGAAGAGCAAGGGAAGAAGTAAAGGGGAGTGAAACCTAAATTTGTGATCTTCAGAGGTGGACAAACAGTGATCTCTAGATAAGTTTAACTAAATGTATAAGAAAATCTAAAAATATACAAGGAACTATAGTTGGTTGCTTTTTAGTTGAAGAGTTTTTGATGTTAATTTTTAAATATTTTTAATATAAATATATCTAAATTTCCTAAACACTACTAGTCTACTAGTGAAAGTATATCTAAATATGTTTGTAAACTTTATTGATTGGAAATTTGGGTTTTAAAGCTATTGATAGTTTAGCATAGAAATCTAAAATTGTAAAAGGGAACACGTGTTAAGATTTTAGGTATCCCATGGGCGTATTTTTATATTATTCATACTATATTTCTTGTGGCTGCAGAACTTTTGAGAGGCACTGTACCCCTTTTGTTTGTGATTTGTTTTGACAACAAACGGCCTTATGCAACGAGCTTTAAAAAAGTATAGAATATTATTCTATGGACTGGGTGCACTTTGCTCCATGGCTATGTGGCCCACACTTTTAGACCCCCGCATTGTGGATTATCAAAAGTATTTGCCCACATCCACATCCCAACTGGATAAGATAGTAACGATAACGAATCCAATTAGAACCAGGCCCTCGGGATTGAGTAACTCTAATAAACGCAGTTATTTGGCAAAATGTCAGCGAAATTATATTGTAACTCGATTGACACGTAGTGGGTGGAAAAAAAGGGGTGTTGTGATGTGCTAATTGGCTTGCTAAACAGCTGTTAACGCCGCACAAATTGAACGCACACAGAAAAAAAAACACGGCACGCAATTCAATTAAAGAAACACGCAAAACGATAAACAAAATCAGGGTATTTACTATTTTCTTATTTTTTGTTTTTTGGGCGCACAAATCACTTTCACTGTCACTTCCTCGCTGCTCCCAATTAGAATTTCTCGGCCACGGTGTTTATATATATAAGTATATATCCACAAAGATATATATTTACGTAGTTCAAGAGCGAAAAAATCGATTTTTCGCTGCACTTTTTAATCGGTTCACCTTGATGGGCGTTATAGGCGTGGCGATTATCTAACGGCGTTTATTGTGATCCCAAGAAACTTGCATAAACTTATTAATAAACTTATAATACACTATATACATATATTTATCTTTGTATATACCTAATAAATGTGTGTGTGTGTGTGCGCGCGATGTGCGGTGTGCGAGAGTTCCAATCAGAATCGAATCAGAAAATCAAAGCTCCTTGGCCGCTAGACGCAATTAAACAACTGAAACTGAAACCGAAATCGAAGTGCTGGCAATGTTTTTTAGTTGTTGTCTTTCGCTGATTTGCCGACAATATGTTTTTTTTATTGTTGCAACGCGCGTGCAAAAGTCACGATTAAGTTTTTGAAAAAATATCACGCCTGCAGCCCTGGCATTTAAACTTTCGATACACGACGATAGATCGATAAGCATTTACAAGTTGGCAACATCGGAAAGCTCTTGAAGTATTTTGTGAATAACGGAAGTCATTTAAATGGGTCTTATTTGAGATGATCATATGGTTACAATTTATGAAAATATTCGTAAATATTTTTTAAAGATTTATATTTGTTTTTTCTTAACACTAATAGTTCAAATATCTATATTTATAATACGCAAATAATATCGTAAGCTTATATCAATTTTTACTCACCTTTTCTTTTTATCACCTCTGCCAAAATTCTTGTATGATTTTGCAAAAATAAAGATTTTGTTATGAATTTAACAGTATTAAAAGAGTTAGCACTTTAAGATCTAGAGCTCCATCTGCGTGTTCCACGTTTATGCCCTGCAGCCATAGGATTCCATTGAGGAAGAGCCCTCCAATGTCAGGTCCTTCTATCTTCAATTTCTATATTTTCGACTACTTGTAGTGTCGATCCAGTCAGGAATTTCTAATATAATGTTAAATTAAATGAAATAAGTCATTGTAAAATGAAGCCTACTTGAATTTATAGAATGTAGTGGAAGGTTTTAAGATCACAAATCAGAATCAAATTCTTATGGAGACTTTAAAACCCCGCAGTTTTGGACCTGTTAGTCCACATTTCATTAGGATACATTTTCTTCCCATAGCAAACTATATATTTTCCAATAATAAACTATATTTTTCCAATGTTTTATTTCACTCGAAACTTAATGCTAGTCAAAAAAAGGTCTTCTAATTCTAGAGCTATATACAGAGAATATCTTTTGGATAGGGAAAGGTGTAAGAGGTAGACCCTCCCATAACCGTCGACTACGTGCTGATGCCCATAATGGACTCAATGGAGAAGCTCAGCTTGGGCTTCTTTGCGGAGACAGAGGATGGCGGAGGTGTAGCAATGGGCGTGCTCATCATATGATTTGTGGGCGTTATAGTAAGCGGTATCGTCGGCGAGACTTGGTGATAAATCTGCTGCTCCTGATGGACCGCGGCGGCGGCAACGGTGGCAAAGTACAAAGCGTTGCCGCCCAGTGTCGCCTCCATGACATGGTTCAGTTCCGGATCGGCGAACGCCCGTCGTTTGCGCATGCGCTCCATCAATGGCGAACTGAACGTGGGAAAGCGCTGCTTGTATTCTGTAAGAAAGGATGAAAAGGTAATATATCCAAAATTAGTGAGAGTTACGGTACGGGGCGTTATCACTACAAATTGCCGCGATTCGTTATGAATGGGCACTACAAATTGAACCCATTTATTATTGGGTAATCCGAGACACGCGACTCCTAAGGCCAGACAGCCTGGCACCGTTTGGTTTTTGATATTTTCTTTTGGGATCACCACTTATACGGAAACCAGATGGAAAACCCAAAAGAAGTCAATTGCTGTTGCCACATTTTACTATTTTACTATTTTTCTTTTTCTTCCCGAAGAGGTTTTTCCGTTTTGGTCGCGTCTCAGTTTACCGAATGCGAGACTCCCTCAAGTGATTGGAAAATGTGCATACACACACACACACACGCACACTTCGAGGCATCCGATTTCAATTGTTTTTCGTCAGTCGAATAATTGCTATTGTTATTGTTGCCAGTGTGCCAGTGTTGTTGGGCATCAGTCATTTCCTGTCCACGTCCAAGTCCATGGGCAGAGGAGAAAAGTCGACGGAGACGGGTGAGGATCTCCGATTACGAACGGGCCAGACAGTCTGGCACCGTATGGAAAACTCTGGGAGTTGGGGGAGGGTCTACTTATCATTTCAGCTGGACTATCTATATAGTTTTTTATGACCTCTTCAGTAACTTCCAAATTGGAAATTCTATGTTTGATTTGGAAATATAATGGTAAAGCAACTTTTCCCGAAACTTCTCTTTTTAAATATTCTAAAAATTATTTCCCTATTTTGTAGAGATTCAAAGATGGATCTTAGTCCTAACTACTAACCTTCCATGGCAGCCGTGATATGCAGTGTAGACTGCTGCAAACTGCGTAATCTCTGCTTGTAGATCCTCTTTTGGGCCATCAGGGCCTGTCGCGTGACGGATGAAGATGTGGTGTTAACGAATGATGGAGGATGTAGCTGGGACTGCACTGGCGGTGGTGAAGTGGAGGTTAAAGAATCCTCACCCTCGCTACTGGAGGTAACATTCACAGACGGCATAGCTGATGACTTCGATGAAGATGACGTGGTAGCCTCTAGGGCCTCCATGGTTTGCTGACGGCGCAGAGCCACCTGGGCGGCCATAACTCGCTGGCGATCCACAACCAATTGGCAATTGGGACAGCAACATTCACGCCAGCGACAAAGTCGCTTGTGACCTTTGACACAGGAAATAACACCATGATTACGACACCTGGCACACTTGGGCGTCCTTAAGAGACGTCGCTCCCGCTGGCTAATCCTGATACTCGCGTCCTTGCTCATCTCGACTTGCTGATCGACTAAAAGGATACGGACCGGGGCGCGAACATTTAAACACTGGCAACCGCAGCAGCTACTTGTCGCCGTCAGACAGTCTGGCAGCGTCAAGTGGTTTTTGTTCTTGTTTAACCCAAAATCCCAGGGGATCCGAGGTAGAGTCTGCTAGTCTGCTAGTCTGCTAGTCTCCATGTAGCCGAGGGATAGGGATCGGTAACGGGCCCTCGTCTGCCATTGGCTGCTAATCGCTGGCTCTAAATATAGAATATCCAATGGCGGCACAGATGTCTCGCATCAGCAAACGAAAGATACATTCTGCTACAGGATGATCTCTGTAGAAGGGACATGAAATGTGGGTAATATTTAATATATATTTTTTAAGTTTTAAGAACTATTTAAAATAATATATAAAGAGGCTTCCCCTCAAAAAAACTTTAAGAAAAAGACTTCATAATTCTTTAGATCTCTTCCAGTTAAACTTAACGAACTTCCACTGTACTTATCCCCATCTGAAACATCTTTGTTTGGACTCTGTATTTCGTCAAAGTGCATATTGATTTCTGGCCGTCTTCCTTTAATATCTTTATTCATATATTTGACTCAATTTTTGGTTTACTTGTATAACAATTTGTAGCATTTTTTCTTATATAGCAAGTACATACATATATTTCCGTATAAATACAAATTCAACACGAGTTTAGCTTTATCATTTCATTAGCTAATAGTATGTAAAAAAAGAAAAAAAAAATTCTCAGCGGTTTATATACTAAGTAAGTTAGTTTTTTTTGTTTTTTTTTGGGGAAGGACTTTCCATTTGATGCCTTTTAAATGCCTTCTTTATATATGTATTTGTATATATAGATATATATATATATATATATATTTTCTGGAACAGTTCGTTTCACAATTTGTATTTACTTGAAAATCTGTGAAAAATAATGTCCAACTTGAGGCGATTGTCAAGGTCAGCCAGCTCTTAATTAGGATATGTAATCGAAATGTTAGAATGGAAAACTTCAGTTTCTCAAACCGAATAAATATCATCTCACTCCGCCTATACAATTGTGAAACGCACTGTCCCCTCTGTCATATATAGTATATAATCATTTTAGTAAGTGTGACTTTAAAAAGATGACTATTAAGAGGAGTACATAGATTAAAGCTTCAGCTAAGAGTGTGCCAGGTTTTTGATTCGATTTGTTTTGGTCAGAATACAGGTGCAAGTTTAGGAAAGGACTGGACTAGTCATTCAATTCGAGTGCAATCTATTATATATAGTAAACTATAACGAATCCAGTGGACAAACTGGTTATTGGTAATCTTGTAACTGGGGTCTGGGGTCGGGGTCCAACAATGAACTGTTAATTATAGTTTGATAAATGTAATTATAATTATAAATGCTTGCAAAGTTATTGTCCTTTACTGTTTAAAAAACGCTCTCTAAATGGAAATCTATATGTGTGTAAGTGTCTGTGTCTGTGTGTGTGTGTGTGTGTATATATTTCCCCATTAAAAAGTTTTTGATCCTTAAACCAACTAAATCTAATTACAAAAAACACGCGGCTCTACAAAAATTCGAACGAACGGAAATCACAAAAGTACAAATACATTATATATATAATATATATATAATTATTATAATTATATAATATAGTACACAGACATAGATATATATATATCTTGGCTAAGGATTGCAACTATCGTAAATACTTTGATTACCATCGATCGATACGACACTCTGAATTCATTTCATTTGCTATTTTATCATCATATCACAATGCTTAAAGGGCTCAAACCGCCTATCGATTTTCGACTTCGACTGGGTTACAAATTCAACAACGATTGATTGCCAAACCGACGATCTATCTATAGAGTTTTTTTTAATATAACAGGCTCACTGGTCGCTAAACTATATCATACAGCTCGCGAAATAATTGTAATTACTTTGCTTTCTCTCTGATATCCTTTTGGGTTTTCTTTCAACGTAAACTTACACTGAGGAATAGTAAAATGGGAAATTTGAGATCTCAAGTGGCAGATGATCTTCGAATATGAAAATAATTTGAGTACTGAAATGTAAACGAGTAAGATAAACATGACCTTTTAAGGGTCTTACTCTAACATATTTCTTAAGATGAGTTTAAAGAAAGATTAAAATATAGTTTATAAACTTAAGATAAGTTTTAGGAGTTCGTTTTTGAAGGAAATCAACTTTTTGGTAATGGTTTTTGCTCTAAAAGTTTCACTAAAACATAAAATAAATCTATAAAAAAACTTAAAACTATTTAAAGTATATTAAAATATCCCAGTAAATCTATCTCCAGGATCTATAAGCTTTAGAAAGCCTCCAATAAATCCTAAAATACAATTATTTCCCTTGCTGTATGCGACAAATTTATAACAATTTTCAAGTGTGACTCTCTCAGATCGAGGCTGCATTATCTACCAGACATACCAGATATACTCGTATCAATAAAAATCTTTACATAACAATTAGTGCGCGACAATATTGGTATATATAGTATATATATATATATATACATATGTATATATATATATAACTAGTTAATAGGCTCGTTTGTCCTTTGGTGCGGGTTTTTAGATTACATGGCTCTATATAATAATACTTCTGGTTGTGTTCTTGGTAAGCAGTAGAAAAGTAAGAAAGTCTCATGGCTAGAGTGTGGTAAATGCAATTTTCCACAAGGTTTTCTGTGTGTTTTCTTTTTGATTTTCTTTCAATAAGGTATCTCTTTCGAAAAAGGGGTTTTTCCAACTAAATGGCATCAAATTTAGTGCCAGCGATGCGGAAAATTTCGCAATTGATGTAAGCCGACGATGCCGACATTGCCGCTTGTGTATCCTATGATCGTCTTTTGATCTCCACTTTAGACGATGCTGTTCCGCTTGGCGGTGGACCGCTGCAGAGTGTTTTGCATGGCAGCCACCACCGCCTCGGCGCCGCCCGTAAAAATCGGCTGATTGACCGCCCGCCGTAGGACATGCCACATGGCCACGGGTTTCCTTAGCGACGAGAGCATCTGGTGCCAATGACGTAATCCTTTGCCAACCGCACAGCTGCCAGCCACGATGTGTCCCAAGGGGGTCACCCCCTTTGCTGTCACTCCGAATACAGTCACCCGGAGTTGAGTAGTGGTCAGACTGGGTGGCGGCACACTGAAGATCATCGACTCATTGAAGATCGGACTGCGATCCTTGCGCTTTAGCGAGGTGCGCTTCTTCAGCACCTTGCGATCGTTGTCCATCAGGTAGACCTGTTGACGAGATAGAAAACGTGGTGATGAACCGATGATCATTTTTTGTAAGAGTTAAGTAACATAATATATTATTGTCCAAAAATGTACTCGTTTAACTTTGATTGCAGATCTACAATGAATTAAATTACGATCTTAACGAGGCATTACATTCCATATTCCGACCATTTTTGGCTTCGTTATGAGAAAAATGCTGTCACTTTGAGGGAAATTTAGGAGAACCCAAAAATCGCATTTTTGATAAGGGAAAAACGACAAAAATTTGACATTTCAAACTGTGCATGCGGTTTTGATAAGAATAAGAAAACAAACTCAGCGCGGTATTACTTTCAATATTTGGACCGTTTTTGGCCAAGTTATTAGCAAAATACTTTCCTTTCGAAACGGGAAAATCGGCTCTAGTCGAGTTGCATTTTTCATAAGGGTAACATCATCTCTTTGTTTGCGAAACTGGGTCAGAAATTGACTTTCAATAATAACCAATAACCAATTAACCAATAACAACTTTGTCATTTCTGGCTAAAAGAGTCTACAACGGATGGCGTCCAAGTCGTAATTGGTAATAAACCAAAAAGAGGATTAACTTCCTAACATTGACTTTTTATAGTCGATATACAGCTTAATCTGAAGAAAACCCAACATAGTTCCCGCGTCTATGAGCTACCATGTAAGGCTTAAGTTAATGGCAACAAATAATTCAGGAAAGTAAGCCCTTCCGATACCCAAAACTTGAAAAATCTTAAACATTTTTACAAATTTTTATGTAGAAAAATATTAAATTAATTCAAATTTTAACGTTTTCTCAAAAACCAGTAAAAATTTTCAACATTAACATATGAAAAATTAAAAAATCAATCGAAAAAAAAGAGTTTTATCAGTTAACTTTCAAATGTTAACGACTAGTTAACATCAAGATAGGTAATTCCAAGTTAACTGAAATTTTTTGCTCTCCGCGGTACTTATAATTCCCAAGTAGTTCTAGCAGAAATGTTGTGACTAGAGCGCTGTTGGCCGGTGAAAAATTAGTCACGTCATTTTTGTGTGTGTGTGTTTGTGTGCTTTCAGTGCTTCCAAGTGCCTCCAAGTGGCCCGATGGTGCTACCTATCAGATTGGTGGGACCTGGACATGGCCTCCATGGAGGATGCAGTGCATCATGGACTTTGTTGGGAATCCATATTCTGGACTCTGGATGTGGTAGTGTCACCTGGATATGGCCTCCATGGAGGATGCAGTGCATCATGGACTTTGTTGGGAATCCATATTCTGGACTCTGAATGTAGTGGTGGTACCTGGACATGGCCTCCATGGAGGAAGCAGTGCATCATGGATTTTTTTTGGGAAATCAAGGTAGGTGGGAAACTTTTTTTATTTTTACTGTATAAGCCGAGGGGCATATTTGGCCCAAAATCCGCAGACCTTGCAAACGGCTTGCATGCCGCCAATGTAATGTGGATAATTTAAGAATAAGTTAAGTTAAGTTTGCCGTGCAGTCATCACTTAGCATTATTAACCAAGTTATATGCCAAATACTATGGCTTTGGGGTAAAATCAAGAATGATCCAAGTTTTAAATTTTTTGTACAGCTCTGTCAAAAATTCTTCGCTAAAAGCACTCACCTTGACGAAGATGCTGTGCACCGATTCCGAGGACTCTGGAGCTGGTTGCTCTCCATCCAGCTTGAGATTCCTGGCCTTGACCACCACAATGGTTAGACGTTCCGCCGTGGGCAAGTAGCTAAGCGAGAACATCAGTTCACCCCAACGGGCGTTGCATTTGCGGGAATCCGAAAGTGGTATCCATGTGGTGATGGGTCTTGGCATCTCCCCTATCTCCATCTCCGCCTCTCCAATCAGCGTGTGCGCTGGGCCATTATGGTACAGATGAAACCACAAGGAGTGACGCGCCTGTCGCTTCTGCAGCCAGAAATTGAAGCTTTCGTTGTAGTTGGGTGTCAGGGCAGCCTTGACCACCTGGAGTCCATGGGAAAAATGTAAGAAAATGTGAAAATTTCATGAAAAGCTATTAATAAATTTCTCCCACCTTAGTTTGCATGGCTCCGGGATGATCTGGCACCAAGTAGATGCGCACAAAAGTGTCCAGCGATTCCACGGCGAAAGGACACAGCAGTCCCTTGGCCTCCAGGACACTAACAGTCAGCTCCATGCCCTCATTGCTAATGCTGTTCCTTTACAGAAAGTGCAATAAATATGTTAAATATAGGATCTTAAAATCAAAAAACATTTTACTTACTGGTCATAGTTAAGGCCAACGCATAGATATCCGGTTATCTGGGTGTAGGGCTGATCCAGTTGATCCAAGAATATCGTGGAATCCGAGGTCACAGAATCACAGGAGGTGGCTCTTTCCAGATTGATTCCCTCCACTGAACCGGCAGCCGAACCCGAACCAGAATCCAGTGATACCTGTGAGCTATTCCTTCTACCCAAACCCAGACTCAAAGTGGAATCCTGTCGTAGTAAAGATCTTCCGAATGACCAAGTTCCATTGCCATTCCCGTTGACATGGCCAGAACCCGATCCCGATCCATTGCCATTGACCAACGGACTATGGACACCTATTTTCCTGAAGAGATAATCCTCGGAGATGGTCTTTTGCAATAGATGCGGACCCTTGACACGCTGAGAGAGACCAGTGAAAGGATTCGTGGTGTTGTGGAGTTTCAGCAATCTGCTGGACAGGCTTTGGGTTTCCACAAAGGGATTGCCATTGTGATGGGTGGTTGGAGTTTCCTTAGCAGCCGGGGCAGTTGGGGGAGCTGTAATCGGAGCTTTTGGGGCAGTGGTAATAGGAGGACTTGGACTTTCAGAGATCGTGGTGCTTTGTAGGGAAACAACAGCAGCATTCAAGGGATCGGATGGAGGATTACTGGGAATCTGTTCCGTGGATTCGCAAAGGAAAGGATTTGTGCTGGAGTTTCTACGCTTCAAGGCGGGAGGTTTCCTTTCATTCTCCAGCTTTGGCTTCTCCACCTGACCACCTCCATTGATGCCCTGCTGCAGGGACACCTGTCGCTTGGCAATCGGTCTGGGTATGGCTGTGCCTGACATGTTCACCGACACTGAAGTGGTGAGCCGTGGCGGAGGTGGTGCCTCCAATGGCTGTGGCAGAATACCATGACCATTACCAGATCCACCATTCATCCGCAAACAGGAACGACGCTCCTGATCAATGGGAGTCACCATCTCACCCGGCGTGTTGACCTCGTTCACTTGGCTAAAAGAGAAGGTCACCGTCTTAGCGGCATTTGCGGCACCAAATGGAGTCGGCGCCGGTCGATTGGGCGGCGGCGGAATAATAATATTCGAATGGGGAAGGGTCCACATAGGTGTAGTGGCCTCCAGGCCGCTAGATGATCCGGTTATTGAAGTCGCACCGCCACCGTTCATCAAGAGCAAATGCGTCTGCGCCGTCTGCTGGGAGCGATTGTAGTCCTCCTTGTCGATGGTATCGAAGCGCTTGAAACTGCCACTGGTGCTCAGCAGGAACTCGGAGCCAGATTGGATCTGTAAGTGTATATATATTAATAATATTATAATGATATAATTTTCTGTACTTACACTGGCCATATAACCATTAGCATGGAAGAGCTTCTGCTTGTGGTTGGACAGTCCGATCTTCTCCTCTTTGCTGGATCGCATCCGCATCCAGTTGGCGGCCCTTGGACCAAGGCAATGACAGGCGAACAGGATGCCCAGGATGAGAACTGCCAGGAGCAGTAGCGCCAGGGTAATGGTGAAGCTCATCATAGCCAGCCGTGTCTTACTACCAATTCAGATTCATCTCTCCTTTCAAGCTGATGAAAGTGAAGGAAGATCGTGGCTAACATCAGAAATCACTATCAATCAAGTTGCATTTCTCAATTTTCCCTGGCAAACAGTGACTCATCTTGCCACCGTTTATCTTCTCCTCAAAAAACGAAAATAAAACCCAAATGTTTTCATCGGAAAATGATGACAATGGGAGAGGTGAGTAGGCGGCGGTGGGGGGTTTTTTTTTGGGTATTTTAGAGATTTGGAAAACACTTTCATCTCGCATCGTTTTACACTCAGCAATTTGCCTCATCATGGCGATGGCGGGGGCGTGTGCATATACTATGTACTTTAGGGGCGTGGACAGGTGCTCGTTCTCGTTCTCAATCACAAACTTTGACAGTTTTTCAATTGAATTTGTAACCAAAGACGCAGCATTGCCACTTCAAAGGGAGAACGAGGAGGCGGCCCTTCCACCATATGACATGACAATGGATCATTCTGTTGACAGGCTGCCGAAACTCTTTATCACCACAGCGTTATCATCCGCTTCGGGCTGACGTCGTCAGCTCACTCAAAAGAGCTTAGGTAACTTGGAATTTTGCTACTTAAAACGGATTAAACAGTTGACAGTCTTTAAAGCGAACAAAGAACTGGGTAAGAACTAAGTTTGCTTTTAGTTTTAATACGATTATAGTTATCCTTGAAATATCCTTGGAAACACACGTTTA
Source organism: Drosophila eugracilis (assembly GCF_018153835.1). NCBI lineage: Eukaryota > Metazoa > Arthropoda > Insecta > Diptera > Drosophilidae > Drosophila > Drosophila eugracilis. The sequence goes on along the minus strand of NW_024572029.1, from coordinate 42,579 downwards.
TCCCAGCCAAGCCGGACTGTATTCCCTAAGCCATGTTATTTATTTCCCTCATTTTCTGCTCGCATTAATCTGCTCGGTAATTCCAGCTAGTGCATCGCATCCAGTTCATTGAGCTGGCCATTAAATCGGCTTAATTATATGCCTCGGCATAAGTGCATTACATTAAAGTAGCAGCAAGTCGAGGGTGGCCCATTAAATACCCTGTAATGAGAGATTCTGGCCACGGAAAGCAGACAAACCTGCGCAAGTGGTAAGGGCACACCCTGTGATTAAAGTGTGTAAAGAGCGCTTAATTGGGCGTTCACACTCTTGCTAGGCACTGAAAGAAAATACTCTTTTAAGGCAGAGCTAAGTAGGGAAATAGGAAACTCTTAAAGGAAATTCATTATTCTAAGGGAAGTTCAAGTTTGTAAAACAAACAAGCTAAAGAAAATGTCAAGACTTTCCCAGGAATGCCAACCACAAAGGGTACACCAAACCTCTGCCTTTCAATGCAATAAAATGCCATAATATTCTCTGAAATTACGGGTAATTTCCTTCGTAATTGGCCATTAAAATATTTGGCCAGTGTAGTGGCAAGTTTGGTCGCACATCGCCGTGGCTTAGTAGGACTTTCAGCCGGGCCAAGAGGCAGCAGCAGCAGCAGCAACAGCAGCCAGCAGAAGTGCCACTTTTCATTAACCTACTGCGAGGTCATTCCACTGCCTTTGCTCTGTCTTTTGTTGCAGCAGGTGCACAGCCACACTCACACAGCCGCACTCTTACGCACATCTACCGATATCTACTATATAGTATATATACTATATATATAGTTATTGAGCCTAAAAAAGTGTCAGCTCGAATTAGCCAGAGATGACCTCTTTTTGCGGCCTCAAAAATAGGACAAACGATGAACAAAATCCACGTTAGTCACGTCAGCGAGAGACAACTGTAGCCCTTAGCCCATTTCTTTCAAAAAAAAAAGAAAACAGGAAAAAAGCAGAAAAATAATAAAGAAAGAAAAACAAAAGAGCAGAAATCAAAAAGTTTTCCCTGTGAAATGAAAAGTGAAAAGCGGGCGAAAGTCAAAGTAATCAGAAATGAGGAAAAGGCAGGAGAGATTGGAGGACCAAGATAAAAGGCCAAAAATCTAGAGCAACACACAGACACACACACACACACTCTCGCACACAGAGACACACAAAATCGCAGTTCATTTGGATTTTCCCATTTGCCATTTTCCAAACCAAAAACAAGAAGCAATTTCTTACCTTATTTAAGAAGATTTTTCATTTGGCCACTCTGTTTAACAACAAGTTTTCGATCACTTTGATTTAACAATAAAAATAACAATAACAACAAATGGCTGAGCTGCGGAAAGTGGAAGAGCAGGAAGCGGAAGTGCGACCGGAAAATTCGCTCATTTTCGTAGACCGTTCGGTGCCAAAACTCGCGGCCAACTGGGCGAAAGCTGGCAAAACAGCAACAACTTTGGTCCACTTTCGCCACTTTTCACTTTTTTTTTCATCTTTCAAATTGGTTTTAGAAACTTTAAGCTGTGCTTTTGTCCTATTTTCCTGGTTTTTGGTCTCAATCAGAAGCTTTACTTTGTCCTATTTTGGGACTTTGTCTTGATTTATGGATTTGTCTTAGCTGGGACAAGTTCTGCTATAAAGGATAATTATGGCAGAGAAGCTATAATTATATTGCTAAGCCAAAACTCAACAAAGTGCTATAAAATAGGTAGGAAAGGCTGTAAATGTGGTGGAAAAGGCTATAAATTAGCCATAAATGAGTGATGAGGACTAGCAAAGGTGAGCTTTTTATTGAGAAATGAACCTAGTTTTTATATTAAATAATATTATATACGAAAAAGTAAAGTAATTTTATGGAAATTTATAATGTAATTATGAATATATTTCATAAGAAAATACCTACAAACTTCTTTACTAATCTTTAACTTTTATTTTAAGTCTTATTTTTCCTACAAGAAAGTGAAAAATATTATCATCTATAAATTTGGTAACAATATTTAATCATTTAAATGTAAAATATTAAAAACTTTTATTTAATATTAAACCGCAAAACAAATATTTAAAAAATATATAATATTTCTTAGATATTTTCCAGTTAGCTCGTGTCACGTGCTTCCACCCTTCGCATCTCTTTCACATTCCATTGCTAAAGCAGGGGAAAGCCCAGCATGGAAGGCAAATAAAATATAGCTTTACCGTTATACCAGTACCTGAACAATGCATTCGGAAAGAGCTGTTAGACACAACCGGCTTCGTGTTGACTAGGTACACTCGCTGATAATGCTATCGTACAGCATCCCCTGGCTATGTTAACACGCTGTAACCGTACCTTAAGCCATGTTAACTCAATAACAGCGAAACTTCGTGTGGTGCCCCGTGATGTTAGCCGTTTCTCCTCACTGCAAACGTTGGGGAAGGTTCTGTGGATCGAAAGCTGTAGAACAGTTTGACCTTACTCAATGTTACTGCACTCCCTAATCCTGGAATTTTAACATTTGCCGAATCGCTTTAAGCGGATTAAGAAAAAGCGAGGAAAAAAAAAAGAAATAGAAACGATAGCGAGAAATAGTCAAAAAGGGAGGAGGAGGGTTTTTTTTTTGGCAGTAGGTTGAGGGGCTGGTGGGCTGGTTGGCTGGTTCTTAAAACCTGAATAATAGATAGATACACACACAAGGGTCGGCCTTTCGGCCGATAATGGCTTTAATTCGTGGTCAATCTAGCGTGACTCCCTAAAGGATGCTCGGCGCGAAATGTTTTTACATCTCTCTCTCTCTCTCTGTCGGCCCCGAAGCGGCTAATAAATTTCACATTTCGCAACTTGCCGCATTTTGATTTTGCGCCCATTACGCAATTTTTGGCATGGCGAAAATCCAAAAACCAAAAAAAAACAACAAAACCCTCCCCACCACTCTGTAGCCTTTATCCTAATTTTGCGCCACAAAATGGCCAGAGAGGAGTGACGATTAAAAGTACACTCAGCTTGGATAATTTTCACAGAATTATTTCACGAAAATTCCCCATCGACGACAGGCAGCAATCAGCAGATTGTTGGCCAAATCAAATTGCTTTCAATCGACACTTTGCCAATGATATTTCCACCGGACAAAGGCGAGGTTATTCTCAACTCTCGATTGTCGGTCAAATCTTGGTTGGCTCTGGTTAGAAAAAAAATCCAAAAAAAAAAAGGAAACATCAAGAGAGAAAATTAAAATAAAAACCGCATTCGAGGCTAAAATGAAACAATAAAAATGAGTGCTGAGCGGGAAGCAGGAGCAGGGGTGAAAAGGTCTAAATTGAAATGAAATGCAATGGAATGAAATAAAAATAAAAATATAAAAAAAAATACAAAAAACAAATAGAAATTAAAACAAAAACACAGAGGGCATTCCCGAGTTGAAGAGTCAAAGGCAAAGCAAATAAATTGTGCAAATTGTGGTAAATTGCAACTAACACAAACAGAAAACTATGTTGCAATTGCGCTTCTGTAGTGCATATATATATATATATATATATATATATATGGTATATAGCATGTATAATAATGCCAAAATGCCGAAATCATTTCAAATGCAATTTCAATTGAATTTGCAAACAGGCTTTTCCTGCCTCCCAATCCCCGTGAACTGGCATTACGAAAAAGTTTTAGGCCATACAAATAACGGCAGCCAGCAGCCAGCAGCCGCCACCCGCTACTCCCCCAATCGAAAGCCTATCAACGAGCCCGTCAATTCATGGCAAAATATTGCACAAATGTTAAGAGACAGGAACCAAAAAAGAAAAAAGTAGAGAGAGAGAGAGAGGGTAAAGTTAAGTAAAGGAAAGGGGTAAAAACGGTGCAGGGGAGGGGGGGCAAGCGGTTGGAAAACATGAAAAAGGGATTGGGATAACAGGGCGGATGGGCGATGGGCTAGAGATGCAGCGAGCCTGCATGGAAACTGGTTGGCCAACAAAGTTTTCCACCCTTTCTCTTTTTTTTTTTGGAGAGGAGGGGAGACCTTCCAATCCCATTACCATTTTCCAGCCAACCCAGCAGTTTCCCCAACCCCAAGCCCCCCTCCCCCCCCTTTCAATTGACAGTCCAATTAACCGGGAATTACCCGAAGTATGTGGGCCCGTGGAAGTAATCCCCATTCAACGTCCCGAGTCCCATTTATCGCAACTCAACTGGGCCCCTTAGAAGTGTTGTAATTACATAAGCACTGCAATTTCTTCTTGTTTTTCCACAGCTGTTTTTTATATATATATATAGTTTTTTTTCTTGTTTTTCTTGCAGTTTGCAGTTTTGCAGTTTTCGCCTGTTTCCCACCCGCGCGGAATTGTTATAATTACAAATGAAAGGCTTTAAAAAGGAGAGCGGCCAACACTTTTTCCATCATCAACTCAGTAAGCATAATTAAAACAGCACAAACACTTTAACTATATAATATAAATACTATATATATACTATATATAGTAGGTATACTATACAAATGCAGTTCATTTGGCCAGGACTGAAGTTCAATGAACTGTGGAAGAGATTTTTAACCAACTGCAGAGGGATTTTGTCCATCAACCCTTTTGTCTGGCATAATTATAAATAAATGTTTTCACCCACAAAAAGGAGGTATGGGGGTGTAAGGAGCACAGGAATTTGTGCAGCTTAAATAAGTGCTCGGAAAATTGAGTTGACTTTTCTCCGATTACCAAAAGATTCAATAAAGTTTCGGTTGACACATTTTTATGTTGATTCTCCCTTGGCAGCTGCAATCATAATTAAATATTTGCTGGAAAGTAATTACAAAGATTAAAAGATGTTGCAGATGAAATAAATAAGTTAACTATTTTAGTGGGAAATATTGTAATTTTCCACATCATCGTTTATTGGATTAAAAACAAGCAATATGAACCCGAAACATTGTGTTGGCTGGGGAAGAGCTTACCTTGTCCAGTTTAACAAAAGGTTCATTGAACTTCCTGTCACTCAAAGCTGTCGTTGACGTTGTTCTTTCTGGTTTTTTTTTTTTTTTTTTTTGAGAAAAGTGTCAACGGCAGGAAGCGTTTTTTATTACTTCCGAATTTAATCAATATTAGGGAGGAGTTGCAGGCATTACAAAAAGTTGGAAATTTCATTTTCAAACTGAGAGCAAAAGTAAGTAATTTAAGTTTCTTCGCTGAAACTTTGGCTAAGTGATAAAGTGTCAGGGAAGTGGCCCAACAATTTATCACCGAACCTTATTAAATTAATTGTTAAAAACTTAAAGCAAGGCCACAGTTACTATTTAAGTTTAAATCAGAGCCTCACCTTATCGTATTTAACTCCGAATAATTGTAGGTAAGTAAGGCAAATACAAGGCTCTTAGAAAATTGCTTGCATTTTCCATCTATTCAAAGGTGTTTTTAATCCAATGAGTCTGAAGGAATGTCCGTTTTCATTTCATTGTGCAATAAGTATGGGCATGGGAATGGGAATGGGAAAATTCCAAAACACAAACGCCTCTTTTTCCCCTTTTTAATTTTCATCCAAAAGAAACAGAAAAGCAAACTAGTAATGTAAGTTTTCCTCTGCTCAAAAGCGAATGAATATTACAAAAATTTTCTGTAAATTCAATGACGAGCCCACACACAGAGCCCTATATATTTTTTAAAGACCCCGAGAAAGCCGGCTCTGTGATAAGCTTTCAGGGCATAGGCGGGATTAGTTTCCATTCATGATAATTCCTTCTTTTTTCCTTACCCTACCCTAGCCCTTTTCCATTTTTCCAGGTTTTCCCATCTTTTTTTTTTCTTTTTTTTTAAGCTCGTTGCTCGTTTTTGCGTTCCACACTCAGGAGTGGCAGCACCCTTTTGGCCAGGCTTACCTTACCTCGCCACATGGCACAGACAGAGAGAGACGACGGCGTGGGATGCGGTCGGTGGCTTTAAGGGTTGAGGGCTGAGGGTTAAGGGTCTTCCTCCCGCTTGGCTGCTGCCCCCCCCTCCCGGAGGCCTTCATTATAAGCGTAATCTAGTCATCGTGCCTTCAAACTCGTCCATTGATGCAGTGACTCTTTGTGTCTTTCATTGCCAGGCACACACACACACACCCCACGCTAGCACACATATGCAGGCGGAAAAAAAATGGCTGCACCGAATGCGGGTTAATCTGGGCTTATTTCAGATTCCCCATAAAAGCCGGCTTAATGTATTTTTAATTGGTATTTTCCACAACTATATGTGGTAAGTAGTTCAACGTACTACAGTCAATATGATGTTTTTTAATGGTTAATACTTATAATATTTTTTATGAAATCAATCATGAAGATATCACAGACTTAGCAAGGGACACACTGCGTATGAGTGATAACATTGTTGATAGGATTTTTGTGGGCAAAGTTAAATAAATTTTATTTTGGCATAACTTTCATTTCCCAATTATTCACTAACCTAATTGTTTTAGTTTTCGCTTATAATTTATTCCATTAAAAAAATGCAGCTAATTAATTTAATAATTTATGGGATAAAAGCAATTAAGAAAGGCAATCATTGGTTAGTTCAATTTTTATTATGTTTATTAATGCTGAAAATGATTAAATTTATAAACTAAAATAGCTACTAATGATAGCTAAGCTTTCCACTTAAATGTAATATTTTTAAAAATATTTTCATCTTAATTTTTTAGCATGAAAAAACCAACCAACTGACAGCAGGCAATCTCTTTGATCTTTGATCTAATCTTCTTTTTCTTTCAGTGTACAGGAACACATGTAACCAAACTAGTTTTGAGCGGATGAAAACGTGGGGCCAAGGATCCGAAGGGGAGGAGTACTGGACAGATGGACAGATGGGACAGCTGGGACAGGTGGACTAGGTTGGACCAGGTGCATTTCCAAGTGCCAGATGACGTTGCCCCAACATCGGCATATCCGTTGCCTCGGCTGGATGAATGATATACCAGTTGCCCTGGACAATGGACAATGGACCACCTGACTGCGGCTGTCCCCAGCCACGCCTTCTCCTCCTCATCCTCCTCCCTTTTTCACCCACCAACGCATCCAACCCACACAGCAGGAGCAGCAGCACACGCACATAGAATGATTTGTCAACAAAGGCCGAAAAAAAAAAGAAAAGAAAAACGAGAAGGGAACATTCAGAACAAAACAAGAAAAAATGAAAATAAAAATGAAAGACCGCAAAGAAATCGCAAAAAGTGCGCCGGAAAGGTGGCAAGGAAGTGGCCATTGTAGGGTCCGTGGCCGGATTCGCATTGCGACTCCGGTCCGGAGACCATTTGTCGTCGGTAGAGAGAATCTAGCGACGGACATGTGTCCTCGATGGCCATCGATGTAGACGTCGATGTCAGCCAGATGGCCCCCGATTGTGGCCGCTTTTCATGACGACGGGCTATTGGTGCTCCCCGGGCTTTTTTTTTTTTTTTTTTTTTTGTGCTGCGTCCATTGCCCATTGCTTGATGCCCAGCACCCCCAGCTGGCGTTTCCCAACCATTTTCATTCTGATTCGGATTCAGATTCCCCACCGATTTCGTAGTCACCCCAACCAGACCCACCATCTGGCTGGCTCCCCATTCAAACTGATCACTGCTGACGTTGGCGTGACTTTTGTGACTTTGGGTGTGACCCCAACGGAGATGCGATGATTGTTCAAAGGGGGTTTTAGCCATGAGATTTATTCGGCCGGAACTGAGAACTGAGAACTGGGAACTGGCAACTGGGATTTTATATGTTTGGTCTCCTCGCCTCACTACTGACGACCAGAGCACGAGGGGAACAGGCAACAAGAAGGGGGGAAAAAAAGTAGGTGGCTTTTTTGCCGGAACTGAGATTTCATATTCAGCCAGATGGCAATTTACAGCGAACAAAGTTGATTTGTCACACGAGTATCCCGTGGTCTTTATTTACTTTCAGATAAATGCGGTTTTTATTAACTGGGCATTAAGTTGGTTGGACTTTTGGCATTTCCCAAAATAAAGTCCTTTTCATCTTTCATATTTAATATTTAATATAAAGACGTGAAATTTAAGTGATTGTGATTGATTTATGGCTATGGAATTTGGTTTTTACTTAAGTGAGATATAAACAAGTTTGAGTAAGCAAGTCCTTCTATGCTTTAAATGAGATATTTCCTTACAGGAAGTTCTTAAGGTTTCAGAAAGTGCCTAAAAGTATGCAATATTATGATATGCTTTCCCAACTAGGCCAGGCTTGATATTGACTGGCTTAGCTTTCTCTTTACACATCCTAACTAACTAGATATATACCAAGACCTAGTACTAACATATCTTTAAGGTAACACTTCCTTTAAGAATCTTAAGTTAGACAATCGTTTTTGGCTTTGGCCTAAGTGCTTTTGGCCTGTGTATTTTCTAACAGCCTTGTTCCACTAAAATATTTTTTGGCACATTCAAAAAGCCAAAAAAAAAAAAAAAAAAACTGTCGAAAATGTCCTCAGCATTTAATTTTTATTGTCGAAAGAGCCTGGCCAAATATTGATTTTCTGAATGAAGCTCCAGAAAATCAGCAGCCGTAGACAGGAAGAGGCAAAAATAATTATATGTACTTAGGACTGTTGTCTCAAGTTCCGGTTAGCTTGAAAGTGTCAGGTATTCAGCTTACTATATATATATATCTCGGCAATATAAATAAATGGGAGGCCATAAAGTACAGAATATAAACAATCGGTGAACCCAAAATGTAAAGGGTGGCCCAGGGAAACTACCTACCTACCTACCTACCGACCTACACATTTCATAAAAATCTCTTTTCTGATATAAAATTGTTGGGAAAACACACAGCTCATCGCCGAGGCAAAGTATTGTGGTGGGAATTGTTTTGGAGTGGGTGAGAGATCCTCTTGTATCCCCACACCCACACCACCCAGTCCCCATCCTACAGTTGCCTCTTCAGGCAGCATGGATGTGTCAGCATAAATAACAAGTGCCATACACTTTCTGCTTTTTGCCGGGTTTAACTGCAACATTAAGCTCAGCTGGAGCAGCAGCGGAAAATGGGCCTTAAAATGTAAACAACAAGTTGACAGACAAATGACATAAACTACACTCGAAAGTCGTCTTGCACTAAATGTTACTTTAATTTGATGCTGAATGCTAAATGCTAAATGCTGAATGCTGAATGGTGACTTTTTTACGGGGCCCCTGGGAGGAGTACTCGACATGGATTTTATTCCATTGTGACTGCCATTAAATGTCCTCATGATTCCAACAACAACAAATTACAAATTACAAAACAAAAAAAAAACAGAAAAAGAAAACAGCCAGAGCTAGTTTAATTTATGAAGTCATTAAGTCTTTACAGTAATTTATAGTGCTTACTTATGCCTCGGCTTTTTTTTTTGATATAAAATATTTTATAAAACTCAACATGCAGGATGTAAATTTATTTGCTGCTTAAAAGGAATATTGGTTATTCCATTAACTTGCAAGTTTGTTATTTAATTAACATAAATAATTTCAACTTTTTACCCTAAAAAAAAAAAACCTTCACTCAGCCCTAATAAATATTTAATTTGATAAAGCGACTGCGGCTAGTTTGTGTAATTAAATAAAATAATTTGTAATTTTTAATGAACTCGTTTTTATTGGCCAACCTCTCTGTTAACCTCTCAATTTGGCAATTAAGTTGGCTAATCACTGAATTTTCCACTAACCTTATTAGCAGAATAACAAAATGTCATTAAAATTATCAGCAAATGGGGGGGAATGACAAATTCAATTTATGAAAGTTATTAAGTCATGATATATTTTTCATTCATTTTTTTTTTAATTACAACTGCTAATCATGAGTATTTGCTGTGTGACATTGTTATTTGCTAATAAAAAATACACAACGATGACAGTTTTATTTGCTAAATGGGGCGTGTTCTATTTGTTGTCGACTGTCATTGCCAACAATTTTCCTATTTTCCTATTTTCAGCTAGCTAGCTAGCTAGCAGACAGCAGACAGCAGACAGTGGCATGTATGTTTGTCCGTAAGTCCCTTCATTAGTTAACCAACTTTTATGCTCTCATAGTCGGGGAAGAGCTCTTCTGTTTATCTTTTCATGTAAGCCAATATTCCGGCCAAAACTTTGTGCTGCCATCGCATAATAAACGAGGCAAAAAAAAGTACAAAAAAATAGAAAAAGAAGACAGTACAGAACAAAATGCGACATACGTATGCGGCAGAAGTTGATACGATACTGAAACTGAAGTAAAACGTACTATATGCTGCATCTTTAATGGGCCTTAGGAAAAATGAAATGAAATGAAATGGACTGACAGTAAGAGCAGTTGAATTTATTATACTAAAGCTTACGAATGACTTATGTAAGTGTCGGTGGCCAACATCTTTGGCCCTCAAGTGGGCCAACGCCCCGAAAATCCATCGATGAGCAAAAGGCGTTGCATACTTATGTGGGCAGGCCAAAAGTTATTAAAATCAACAGCAATAAATTAGCATATTTTATGCTCTCTTTTCTTAATATATGTGACTGAGTGTGTGTGTGTGTACGTTTGTGTTTGTAAAGTTTTGGCTCACTGTAGTCAGTGTTTAGTGCTCAGAAAATGTGGCTGGCCAAAAAACTAGAAAATACTGATACTCTGAAATGGCCAAAAGAGTGAGAGCGAGTGAGACCAAGCAGGCGACAGAAATGCAGCAGGCACATAAATCAGGACAAAGCAAAGACAAGGGAAATATACCCCCCCCATCCACCATACTAGAAGCACCCACAAAAATATTAGGAAAATGGAGGGAAATGCAGAGAGTTTCTCTTGCCAATGGACAAACAAGTGAGGATTTTACATTTTGCTGGCCAAAAAAAGAATTTATGCAAAACAATTGTCAACAATGAGGGACAGAGTTTTTCCCGGCGACAGCAGAGAGCATTGGGTAAGGGGTATGGGGTAGGACAGAGGGATTAGTTTGGGGAAAATAAGAAGGCCGGGTTGATGGGTTGAAAATTCCAGGGTGGGGCCTCAGAAACGAGTGCATTGTTCTCGTTACCCATTGCATTGACTCTTTAGACTCTTACCACACAAAAAATCAACTGCAAATGCGTAACGCCTTCGTTTTGCTTGGCCAAAAATAAATTCACCGGACTAAACCCATTCAGCCCCCACTCCTACCCTCAACCCGAACCTCTCAACATTTTTGTGCGACCCTAAACCACACTGCAATGTGACATTATCTGCTTTAATTGCATAATAAAGCACTTTTAATTAGGTTTTTACATAAGAGCAAAGCTGAACCCCCACCCCCAACCTCCACCTCTACAACCTCCTTTGTCAGCGGCCACGCCCTCTCGAACCCAACGCCCCAAAAAACCGCACAAGTCGTTAAATGTGAAAACGGTGACGGCGGACGGGGGCGTTGCAGGGGATTCGCTGGGAATTCGACTATAGGATCTGTGAACATAAAACAGAATCTCATTTAAAAACTGCTTAAAGAAGAAGCGGTTTGGGTGTGGTCGCTGCACTGAGCAAAAAAAAGAACAACAATCGAGGCATATCGATTGCCAATTGCCAGCTGAAATGTGGGAAATCATTTCGTGTTATTCTTGGGAATTTATTTCCAGTGGTTTCTAACAAAAGTTTCAAGGCACTTGAGAAAAAGAAGGCCAATAAGGTAGTTAAGTTTAAGGATTATTAATTAGTTAAGTAGCGAAGTTTAAATATGTCTTAAGATAGGAGAAGTTTATATACTTTTATATTTTTTGTACTATTTTATATACTATACTAGTACCATAGATAAATCATATTCTAAAAACCTTTTCTGATTTACCATTTTCTGAGCTCTTAACTCTGCCACAAGTTGTAAAATCTACAGAAAATTGTTATTTCAAATCAAATTAGTAAAGTAAAGTTCAAATACAATATAAAGACATCAACTTTTCCTCCACTTTCTTACAGTTTCGAAACAATTTCCTGATTTGCCACTGTTCACTTGATTCGCAAATCTCCTGACAAAATTGCTACGACAACAAAGTTTGATTTGCCTTTTTGGAATTTTATGGCAAACGACTAGAGTTATTTGTCTGACAAATCTGAAAATTTAATGCGTTGCAATCAAAAATGTTGTTCTGCCTGCTTGCCTGCTTGCCACTCGTAAATCTCACTCGAAAGTAAAAATCTCAAAATAGTTCAATTAACAAGAGTGTACCGAAAGGCTACCGTGGACTCTTCCTTTAGTTTTCATTACCCTTAATACCAATCAATCGATTTCCAAATCCAATGCCATTTGACATGTTTATTTTGTGTGTTTTTGTTTTGTTTTTTTGTTGTTGTTTTGTTTTGCCTTTTGTTTGAAAGAACATGCAAACATGTTGCTCTCGGTAAAATAAATAAATAAATAAAAATAAAAATAGTTAACAAGCAATTCGTGTACATTTTTTGAAGTATTTAACACCTCTTGGCAAACACAGAATCCAGTGCTCTTTTATTGACAATTAATTTCGAATCCTTTCAGCTGCTTTTGGCATTACATTTTCCCATTGTTTATTTATTGCTATTCTCAAACTCGAGCCCAGCTGGTAAAATAATGTTTATATATATATATCTACGAGTATTATTTGTCAGCGAGTGGCGAAAGCAAAATCGATTTGATGCTATTGTCATTATATATAAATTTTTTTTTCGACTGTGTCGTGGAAAAGATGCGGGCTCTGGTGGAAAAAGGCGTGACACAAAACTTTTGGCTGTCTATATTCCCCATATCCTTTATACTCATATATATATATATATATATATCCTTTTCTTTTTCGGTGCGCCAAAAAACAACGAGGACGAGCGGGTGAAAAAGTGAAAAACTTAATCCAAGTCCAGTCGAGCTGCATGCACGCAATGTTAACTTTTGCCAAAAAGGCGTGGTGACAAGGGAGGCGGGTGGTGTTTTAGTGTAGGAAAGGGATAGAGAGAGAGAGGGAGAGGGTTAAAGGGGTTCGGCTTGGCTTGGCCCGAAAACGACCTTGCCATACAGGCAGCACAAGCTGAGGCTGGAGCTCCGGTTCTGTCGCTGTTTGTGCTTCAATTATGCCAAAAATGCGCACTGACACGTAAAAATAATGCATACTTCAAGGCGCGCCACCAAAACCGCATACTACAATATACATACATATATATATATCTATCTATATGTATGTGTGTGAATGCAGTGGGACCTCCTTAAGTGCAAGCCCTAGCCTTACGCACAAAGTACTTAAGCTAAGTATCAAGCTTTCCAGATATCTGTTGATACGATTATGGCCACCTGACCTTAGTAGTATATAGTCAAAACTATCTTTGGCATCTGAAAGAGTTAGCAAAAGTCTAAAAACTATTATCTAGCACTCTGAAATCTCTCTAAAATATAAACACACTTCATATCTGTAGAGAATAATGAACTTTTTTATTAGTTTTAAAATTCCGTTGTCTATTTTTAGGTGGCTAAATTATAATCTACAAAATTTCAGATATTTTTGCAAAGTTTATGAGCTAGTTGGAAAAACTTGGACTTGCAAATTAGTAAAGTTCGAGTTATGGAAGCTAGCCCGTATATATCATATATATATATATCTAGCACATGGGCATGGGAAAGAAAGAGGGACCGAGTTGACAATGCCCGAGGAGACGGACGGACACGGGAAGAATCGAGAGAAGGCAGGCGGATGAGTAGGGGGCGAACGCTGAAGCGGGGGGGCAGAAGGAAAGTAGCGGAGGGTCGCTGAAGTGAAATGAGGAAAACCAGCACCGGCAGCCATGGCAATGCATATAACATTTTAATTTCCTGCTTATTAGCTGGGCCACACCCACAAAAGGCGGCCCACGCAAACTAACCCAAGCTCACAACCACACACAGACAAGCCCACATGCACCCACACTAACACGCCTCTAAGCACACACACACACATGCACGTAAAGACAACCACACATACAGCTAACGAGCCCGCACACTTACTGCTGACGAACACACACACACACACACACAGACATACCCATATGAGGCACTCACCCATACCCGCACAAATAATACAATACAAACAACGACTTGGAGTGCACTCTGCGAAGAGATTAAAAATAGATTTGAAGAAAGCGCTTAAATGGAGCAAATATAAGCCGAGAAAGCGCAGTGGAAAAACCTCGGAAGAGGAATGGAAAACAGCGAAGAGACGAAAGCCGATAAGTGGCAGAACAAGAACCTTCAAAGATTTAAGGACAGTCCCTCAAACAATATAACTAAATCGAGCTTAAAGTCTGCCGACATCTTAAACAGCTTGCATGTGCAAAATTATGGTTTCTAAGTTGGTTTTTCGAAAACACTTTTTAAAAAATAGTTACTAGTTTTGAGTTTTAGTTTAGTTTTTGTTGAATGATTTTAAAGATTTTTGAAAAGGAAATATGGTGAAAGAAACTTGTAAGTTCTGTAAAATATTTAAAAAATCTAAAATGATTGCATACTTTTCAGCTGTTCCATTAGAAAATATAAGTTGCTACAGATTTTTGTATATTTCTTTGATTTTTCTTGAAATTTAGATTTAAAAAAGGTAACTAAATGAAAAATTAGCTTAAAATAGTAATTTTATAAAAATACAGAGCCCAATCTTCCTTAAAAGTCTTCTACAAAATCACATTTCAAGTCAAGTTTAAATCTTTAAACCTAATTAAAGCCCAAGAAAAAAGAAGTGGCTAATATAAGGCACAAGTAAAAAAAAAAAAGGGGGACTGAAAAAAAGATGGGCACTCGAAAATCGTTGAGAACAGACGGCAGAAAACCCAAGGAGGAAAGAAATCCGATAAGTAGACGGGCAAGAAATGGCAAAGATTACAAGATATTTGCCCATAAGCAGATATCTTTTGCAGTTTTCTTTAAATATTACAAGTGGCCACTAGGAAAGTAATAATACAGGAAGAAAAAAAAACAGGCCACAACTTTAACAGGGAAACACATGGAAAATATGCATTTTCCCAACTTAATTAAAGCGAAAAGAGGAGAGAAACCTTTAAAGCAATTTCGAAAATATGCAAATAGATACTCTTATCTAAAATTTGCATTTCACTCGTGTACATAATTCCTACACCAAAGGGCATGAAGTTCACTCTAAAGTTTTCTCTTTTTTCTTTTTTTTTAGCTTTGGGGCTAGTATTTCATTTAGTGTTTTTTATGTTATGTTGTTTTTGTTTTTTTTTTTTTAAACAAAGTGAATGTTAGAGTAGAAGAAACAGAAATCTTGAGTCTTTATTTGCGTTGTATCCCATTAGTGGTTTGTGTATATTTAGCCATTTCGGCCTTAACCAAAATCAAATAGTTTTCTTGTACATCTCTAGATCTCTCTCACTCACTCTATCTTTTGCTATGTTTCTCGAGAAAAATGTTGTATAAATAAAAACAATGTGGGGTAAAAACATGGTTTTTAATTGGCTGTACAACATTGACCTGGCGTACGTGACGTATGAGTGATATTCATATGTATTTGTGAATGACTTGCACAAATAGCTGAGAGAAATGGCCGAGAACAAGAGACGGTTAAATGCCGACCAGGAAGAGGATGGGGGATAAAGATGTTGGCCAAAAAGGAAAGGGAAGAGGATGCAAAAACAAAAAAAAGAAGAAGGAGAAAACAAGAAATGGGAAAGGGAGAAAGAAGCACGAGATGGAGCCAACCAACGAGTATGAGAACGTGGACGAGAAAATCCACTAGCGAATCTACCCGGTGACCCAGGCGACTAACGGGACATGCGAAGATGCAGTGGCAAAGATACAAGTACAGGCTGACAGGGCTCCTCATGCACACAGATACTCAGCTGCAGGATACACTCACTCACACATACATACACAAAACAGTTCACATACACTAGCCCACACACTAACCCGCCTCACACAGACACACAACATACACACACACATGTGAGTAGCACATAAATGCAGGCATTAGTACACTGTACAAAATCACTTATCAGTTGGTAGTTTTACTTAAATTTCAATATTAAGAGATTAGAAACTTGAAAACTCCGAGGCTAGAAAGCCTTTGATTACTTTGACTAATAACTTATCTATAAAATCTTCCTTCCTATTTAATGATTTTTAAAGAATATTCTTAAATACTTATTTGGTTTAATTTCCTGATGATTTACTAACCAATTTTTGTTAAAAAATTAATGAAACCAAACCTTATTATATAACTTAACGCTAATCAAACTATAAACAGCATTACCCAAGGCAGTTAACTCTTTTGTATTGCAATTTCTTAAGTTAATTAACCTGATAATTAGCTATTAGCTTGGCCAATATAATTACCAATTTTTCTCACGGTGTGTGAGTGTGTGTGATGCGTTTTGTTTGTCATGAGCGCGGTTGGCATCCAGCCTACGAGGCCCCACACATCCGCTTCCCGCTCCCTGGCGCTCTTATCCTGGTGGGAGGAGGACCTCCGCCAGCTGGTGCTGCTGCTGCTGCTGCTGCTCCACCTCCATCTCCCCACATCCTCATACCATGCCAAATGTCCCTCTGCATCGCTCGTTTTCCTGTCATACCCCACACATTTTTCATTACACACTCTGTCCCTTGCAGCAAACGAAATTTTTGGATGCGCCTCGCGCGTCTTGCCACGGCGGCTTGTACTTTGCCACACTCGCACTAACACTCAGACACTCTCGACCACACACACACACACACACAAACGCACACAGAGACAGGCCAATACATGCATATATTCAGGAATACACACACACACACACACATGTGGCCAAACAATATAAATCACCAGCACTCACACAAACGTGTTTGCGACAGTGGTGGAGTTTTGAGGGGCGCCGACCAGGACCAGGAAGTAGGATGAAATATCGATTTAATATAAGCCGGCGAAATGTATATACATATTTGGAGAATTATACCAAAACGTGACTGAAACATATACAAAACCAAAAAAAAAAAAACAGAGCAGAGAAAATGGTCAAAAACAGCAAAACGCCCCGTTACGTAATCTGCCGCAATGAACAATTTCTTTTTTTCCCCTCCATTTGCTGGCCGCACAAAATGTGCAATGCGATATGGCTAGATATATATATTATATATACTATATATATATATACAATTTTATGCACGTTTTTTGCCCATTTTATAGGCAATACATTTAGTTTTTATTTTTAATACGCAGCAATAAACTTTAGTTTTCATTTGCAGGTTAAGTTAAAAAAAACCGAGAAAATGCACAGGTGCAGGCTGGTCTACCAATTTATTTTTCTATTTTATGAACTAACATTTTCTATTTAAAGAAAAACTGACAACAACTTTAAGGAAAATAAGGATTCTTTTTGTCTTTTTTTTCGAGCAAATGAAATCTTTTTCAAGCCCTCGTCTCCGAGTCACAGGATGTCCAATGAGACATCCTTTTTGGGTTTTTTTTCTCTTTTTTGTGTGTGTGTGTGTTTCCTCAACATGTTTACATTTAATTAATGCGTACACATGGCTTAAAAGCTGATTATCCTTAATTAGTGTTGTCTTTGGCCACACATTTTACCTGAGAACATTTGGCGTAGGCTAGGATTTCACCCGGCATACATGGCGTATGAGTAATTTCAGCTCGGTGTCACCAGTGCTCTCCATTTCTATGCCACAACAAAAAGAAACATGTGCAACACGAACATTCAAGTTAATTGCTTTCTCGCGTGGCAATTTGAAGATTTTAAATCTTGAAACTGTTAAGACAGACAAAGGCAAAGGTTTTCTTAGAGGGAAGTTCTAGATTTTTGTAGAAACAGAATTACTGGGTACTCTAACTTCGAGTTACTAAACTCTTCTGTTTTTATGACTTTCTTTCCGCAATTACGGTCCAGCCCCCTTTCTCGAACACGCCTCTGGACAAATGCATCGTGGCCAAGACTAACTGCCAGGTCACCAGGGTATGGTGACCGCACTCCAGGCTCCCTGGCTTCTCTCCGTGTTCCGCTTCGAAGACCGGTTGCCGGAGCCATTGAAAATGTTGATAATTGAATTCACACGTGAATGATCACAATCTTGAAGCCTTTACTCGGGCCTATTGGCCTGCTGCTCCTCGGTTTCAGGAGCTCTTCCGTGGCGCCCGGATTCGGTTTTTGGATTTTGTGGGGTGGTGGCGGTGGTGGTGCTGTTTCTAGTTGATGGTAGGATGGTTAGTTGCTGGATTAATGGGTTTGGCCGGGACGGCAGCAGGAGGCTGCAGATTGAATCGCTAGCTTTTTGGCAAGGACCAAAACGAAATGCCAAAGCCAAGCCCGAAAACCGAGACCAAAAGCCAAGTAATTATGATCGTAAATTGATTAGGGAACAAGGGAGAGAGAGAGAGAAAGAGAGAGGTGGCTACAGGGGGTTTAGAAAGGCGAATTTCCAACGAAGGACGGACCACACAAAGGGGGTTAATGGAATTAGTGTTACATAATCTCTGTTGTTGTTCCACAGCACTTGCAGTTGCGATGATGCTGCTGATTTTGC
Source organism: Drosophila eugracilis (assembly GCF_018153835.1). NCBI lineage: Eukaryota > Metazoa > Arthropoda > Insecta > Diptera > Drosophilidae > Drosophila > Drosophila eugracilis. The sequence continues at coordinate 24,154 of NW_024572029.1, read as the reverse complement.
CGCCGGGCTTTTAGTTAACCCACAAAAACAGCGCAGAGCCCTTTCACCAAATCACCTTAAAAACTTTTCACATTGCTTAACTTTTTATTATTGTATATGCACTGCGCTTATACTTGCCGCATAAAAATACAAGATAACAACTTTTATTGATCTCAAGAGTCTTACCAAAATAAGAAGTACAGAAAACCGAGGTTGAGATTGAGATTGAGACCACTAAAAACTTCAGCACAAACAAATTCAAAAACTTCAAATTGTTTATGGCGGAAGGTAACGAAACAAGTTTTCGTCACTTGAGAGAGTAGTTTTTATCCTAGCTAAAGGTGCTCCATATCCTTGAAGTAAGTTTAAGGCAGTGGAAATTTTATAAATATGGTAAAGGTTAAAGACTAACTAGGTAAGTTAATAACTTTCTTTTAATAGTAATATTAATGAAAGTTAAAGTTTAAAAAAAAGATAAATATAACTCATCCTAACTTATCTTAGACAAAAACTTCTTAAATTTCATCTGTAACTACTTTGATTTTTCCAATTTTAGGTTACCGAATTCGGAGGTGACACCCCAGTGTAACCTTCGTCACCTGTTTTCCCCCCGCTAAGAAATATCCTTTTAGCGTATTGCGTCCTGTGCAAACCCCTTGAGACCTCAAAAGGGTTAAAGGCGGCGCACTTGCAAATGCAGTGTGTTTTTGCACTCAAAATCGAGAGCACTCAATTAGAAACGTTAAGCTAACGACCGATTCGATCGGCGTTCAGCATGAACCCGAGTGGGATGGCGCTATATATGTATATGTATGGCTGCACTCTTCATCGATCTGCTGCGACAATAACAAATAACTGTATAACGAATCGGAATCAGAAACGGAATCGAAATCATAAGAAAAAATTCCATTTCAGCTCGTATCGAATTAATTTGCCTAAAATGTGGCACAAATCTCAATTGCAGCAGTGCACATCAATAAACAAAAACGCCAGAAAGGAGCAAAAAAGGCGAGCAAAGGAGCAAAGGAGCAAAGGACATGTGAGATTGATGACACAATCGAACAGGTAAGAGCGAGACAGTCAAATATACCCAACTAGTGGAGGGAAAAAGAGAGGTACATACCATATATAGTATATATACATAGGAATGGGTGAGGGTCGGGTCGCTGACTGCCAAATGGAAAATGGATTTCAGTATTAATTTCGCTGACGACGACGACGACGTCGACGACGACGAGGACATGGACATGGACGAGGATGGAGCGAAGTGAAGGCACGTTGGCAACATCAAAAGCGAGGCATATCCGTCTTGACATTCCGTCCGGGCTGCAGATGCAGATGCAGATGCTGTAGGATGCTGGCGGTTTCCGGGGGTGTTACTGGGCTTTTCCCGGGGCTTACCAAGAGGGTATCCGAAAAAGGGGCAACCCAAAAAAGGGGGAAATGGGCATGGGAATGGGAATGACGGAATGTAGAGATGAAGAACCGGAGCAAAACTGCGGTTTGCCATCTCTGCAATGCGCCGGACCCCGGAGCCGGAATCTAACTTCAATGATGGGAAAAGTACAAGGTATGGGCAAACAACAAAAACAAAAAACAAAAAAGGAAAACAAATACACGTGGGTAAACCGAAAGTGATGGTGAGGGTACCGCATTTGGTTAACCCAAGAAAGGTACAAGGTACTTAGATTAATCAAGGGGTTTAGTATAAACCAAAATAATTCATAGAAGAAACGGATAGTTATATTGAAATTAGCATATTTTATTAAAATATTAATTACTATTAATTATTTTTAATACGACGACTTTAAGCTATAACTTTCCACTTATCTATTTTTTCCACAGTTTACAATATCATCAATGTCATAAGATGATTTATTAATAATCCTTAATCAAAGCAAGGTCAGAACCATTAAGTAAAAGTACCTAAGAACCTAGACTAGACACTGTCCATCACTGATCCTAACCATGTCAGTTGAGCTCCCCACACTTTTCGTTCTCCTTTGCCCAGGGAAAAGCTGCTCCGGCATGCCGCTACCCTCCGTTGGTCCATTGGTTTTCGCTTTTATGGCGCGGGCACACCTATTTTCCAAAAGGATTTCCCAGCATTTGCGGCAAAATGAAGCAACAACAATGTTGCAAAAACAAAAAGGATGGCGAAAAAATAAACTAACGCCAAGTTGGCTCTTTGTTATTTGGGCGTTTGGCAAGTTTCTCGGTGCCTTTCCGTTTTTATACCCTTGCTGAGGGTATTAGAACTTGGATTAGGAGTTTCCGGCTCAGTGAACGAGATATTTGTGAACCTAAAAAGTCATTTCTGCATAAGCTGTCTGCCTCAACGCGGATTTGTCCGAGACTATAAAATCAATAGGGATGGATTTTTTTTTCTTCGCCCACCGTCGTCTTATTTACATTGTAGCGTTGAGAACTTTTGGATTTAGATTGTTATGTTGGGATCAATATGTCCCAAAAGGCTATATAATTTAATATACTATAAAACACAACATCATTTATGCTCCCCTCAATTCAGACTTTAAGCTATTTCGAAATTCAAAGCAAATGTTTTGCTCAAAAGGAACTACAAACAGCACTTCTAATTAACCCACATAAAATCCTAAACAAAATAAGATCTACAACTTACCTACAAGGGTATTTTCAGTTTCGTTCCTCTAAGCTAGCCCTAGTTCTTTTTTTTTTGGCTCTTCTACTTGTCGTCGTGTCGTCGTCATACAAAATAAATGGAATATCTTCGCGTTCTGCTCCTTCAGGCACTTCCTCATCCTCCAGTGCTTTTCCCCCATTTTTCCTGCGGTTCCATCCGTCATGCCTTGTACTTCTTACCCATTTTATTTTCCATTTTTTTTTTTCCTTCTGCTTTCTGTTTTAGATGAAAAGTGGAAACGGGCTAAGGGACTCTGTTGCAACTTATGCAAAATATTTGCACCGAAAAGGGTTTGCTAAGAGCGCCTGGCATACACATAAATAATTTATGAGCATGGGACAAATTGAAATTAGCATAATAAGGAGACAATACAGAAATCAGTGGTTTGTTTTTCCATCTACTCGAACTTTAATTGGATGCATTTTAGCCCTGACGAGCCCGTTTCCGTTCCTGATAACGTGCCAAGGCAGCATCGAAGACCTCGCCCACGGTTCTTTTCCGCCAGATGAGCGTTCGATCAACTGGAGGTTTGGTAACTGTCGGCACCGGTAGATCCTTCTCGTCTACCTCGGCAACAGAATCATCATTTTTGGTGGGCGATGATTGCTTCGATGCCTCGGGCTTTTTGTCTTTGGTGGACTCTGAACTTTGCTGAGCGTTTTCCTTTGTTTTGCCCTGAGGCTGATTGTCCTTGTCCTTTTCCTTATCTTTCTCATCTTCTTCATCGCTTGAATCGTCTATGCTGAAGTCGGAGTCCGCATCTATATTGTTGGCCAAATGAGCCTGAGCTGGTTTGCTTTCCGCTTGATCTGTTGGCGTTTTAGCCTCCGTGTCCTGACCGGACTTGCTCTTGGCCTGCTCCTCCTCCTCGGAAGAGCGACGTTGCCGATAGCTCCTATGTTTAGCGGCCTCCGCTTTGATAGGTTTGTAAGATACCTCTTCAGTGGAGGGCGCCGTTTTCGGTTTAATCACATCTTCCTGGGCAGGGCCGCCCATTTTCTGTTCATAAAGATGACGATAAAAGCCGCCCAGATCCTTTTGCTTGGTAACATCGCCAATGGCCTCAAGGTACTCATCTCGCTGTTCCTGCTCTTGCATCTGTCTTATCGACTCGAGTTTCTTGCGATAGGCGGCCGTAACATAGGTGTCCTTGTCCTTGTACATCTCACCTTCGGCCTCGCGATCTTTCTGCACCTGCCGTTCGATGCGGAGCTCCTTCTCCAGCTTCCTGCGCTCGGCGTGCTCCATTAACCGCCCGATGTATTTTGGCTTTCGCGGTTCCTGACTCTTCGTTTGCTTAGCCTCCTCGCGTTTGTTGTCCATGTCATCGTACAGCTCGTCATACTGGAAGATGGTGGGATCCTCGGCCAGGGCCTTCTCCTGTTGCCGACGTGCCACACGACGCTCCATTAAACTGGGTCCACTGGGCACTCCCCCGGTTTTTGGCTTCAATTGTGGAGCATTGCGGTCATCATCGCTTCCGGAGTCACTGCTCTCGTCAAAAATGGCGGGCTTTGTAGCAGGTCTCACCGGTTCCTTCTTCTGCTGCCCGGGGATAATAAGGCCATATCTGTGGGGTTAAAAGAGATTTTAAAATCACCAAAATACTGTTTTTATTAGGTAAATACTTACTGTTTAGACATTTTCTGTTTGTTTTGTTTATTAATGGCTAGTATGCCTGTTTGTTGCGTCCAGATAAATACTTTACAACAGCACTAATTCAAAGCAACCCTGCGTCGGCTATTCTTTTAAATGCAAAAAGTATCGATATTTTATTGTGAAGACTTGAAAAATACGGAATTATAGCAGGAAAACTGATTTCATAATTAAAAAAATGCACTCTATGATATCAATAAAACTTACTCCGCCAAAAGTATTCAAATATAAAAATTTGGCAATGCAATCCGTCGCCAGTGTCCAATATATATTAGGTGATATACCATAGAGTTTTGTAAATAGTTAACTTAAAACAACATAAAGTATCTTGTTTTAGATATTCTATTCCCAATCTTTAAGCTTTGTTTGCAATTTACAAACTACGATAATATATTAATTTGAAGACAAGTGAATCATTATTATAAATTTAAATTGGAGAACATAGTTTAGTAGAGACCCGAACTATGAATTGTGTCTATGGAACTATCGATAACTAAATCGATTTTAGCCACACTTACGACTGGCCGGTCACACTGTTCTCTGTCTTTTTCCTTCCGTTTCCCTTTCTTTTCCCTTTTCACGTTTGCGTGAGTGCGTGTTCTCCGCGATTTTGTTCATAGAAATTGTAACTAAACTGATTTTATTTCCTCTATTTGCAGCGGTCGTGTAAATCAGTGTTTGCAAACCAATCCCAGGTAATTGCCGCTTTCATTGGACGCCTGTACAGCCTAAAAATGCAGCCAGATAAGATTTGCGGCGATCGCCGGTCGAAACATGTGCAAATACCCACCTTTTTTTTTATTACAATTTTTTTTACTGTGGGCCTAAGAGCCAAAATTGAGCAGTTTGTCATGTAAACAATACATGAAACGCCACGCTACCTTTTGGATTTGTATATCTATATATAAACCCTATTTTTTTTTGGTTATAAATTTTTTTTCTGTGCGAAAGAATATCAAGTGAAAAGTTGGCCAAAAAGTGTGTTGCACAGTGCTGTTGTTGTCGTGCATGTGTGTCTGTGTATGTGTGTAGGTGGCTTAAAAGTGTGGCAAAATGTCTGGAAACCAATTAAATCAAATGTAATACCAACAACCGGCAAAAATTCATGAATTTCGGTGTTCACGAGATGGAAAATCAGCTCGAAATAGTTGTTGTTTACAGCCACTTGCACGCACACACACACACACCACCAAAGATACACAGACAGTATCAGTTTTTTTTTTTATGGTATTTTGCACGTGTTTCGCTTGCTGTTTCCCTTTTTTTAAATAACCCGTTACTTTTTAAATAACTAAAACAGTAATATAGTATAAAGAATCATGTTCAGCACTTTAAAAGCATTTTGTCTATGGTCGTAGCCTTGTGTTCTCCAAAAATTTCATGTCAGAGACATGTTCTTTCATAGTTTGGACAAGCCTCTGTGCGTCTTTAAAGGCCAAGAACCTTAGCTTGCTGCATTTTCAATATAATAAATAATATTAAAGAAAATCTCTTCACATATGTACAAAAAGTATTCAATTATAGTCAGTTTTTATAGGTATTGAATGCTAGTTCTTATAGGTAGTTGACATTTATGCTTCAGAACATAACCCTTTTGTCGTGGTTATTGCTTAGCTCTATATGCTTTTGATAGTCTACATATCTTGCAAGTCTCATTCGAGCTAGGGTTTAATATGCTTCGTATACTAGTCTATAGATATTTCCTCTATATTTTGAGGATCTTTAGCATGTTAGCTAAATATGATAGTTTTTGTGATTAGATTGTATATCACTTAAAGTTAACACTTGTTTCAAGTTATTTTTATACTTAAAAAAAAGTAACGGGTTATAACCTTTATATTTGTAATATTTTTCTGTGAAACCTGCAACTTGTGGCCGTGGTCTAATCATATTCCCAACAATTTTGCAGCCATGGTGCGTATGAACGTATTGGCCGATGCCCTGAAGTGCATTAACAACGCTGAGAAGCGTGGCAAGCGCCAGGTGCTGCTGCGTCCCTGCTCCAAGGTGATCATCAAGTTCCTGACCGTGATGATGAAGCACGGCTACATCGGCGAGTTCGAGATCGTCGACGATCACCGTTCCGGCAAGATCGTTGTCAACCTGACCGGTCGCCTTAACAAGTGCGGCGTCATCTCTCCACGTTTCGATGTGCCAATCAACGACATCGAGAAGTGGACCAACAATCTGCTGCCCTCTCGTCAGTTTGGCTACGTTGTGCTCACCACCTCGGGCGGCATTATGGACCACGAGGAGGCCAGGAGAAAACATTTGGGAGGCAAGATCCTCGGCTTCTTCTTCTAGAGCCACAAAAATGATATCGAAGTGTCTGTGTGTGCTGCTGGGGAGTTGATATGTAGATTGACGTTTTATTTCACCGACCATAATACCATGCATCCAATAGCGTTTGTGTTTAGCAAACTAAGGGCAAGAACGCTGAAACATTCATTCAAGACAACCAAACGACAATGAATGTTCACAAAGAAACCCGAAATAAAATGATTGATACATAATAATTTTAATAACGATTTTGTTTACGATCTATGAAATATGTAAGCCGTACAGTGATGAAACAATAGCAACAGTAAATCGATCTGTTAACATAAAACCAACTTTGTTTATAATATTATCTAAAGTAAAGATGACAAGAGTTGTTCTCAATATTTAGACAAAGGCAAAACTCCAGTAGTAGACAATGACAGTGCCATGTGCTTGCTGCTTTCTTGGCAGTTTAACCTCAGTTACGTGCTTGCCATGATGAGTCAAGAAATCAAAAAGAATATAAGTAACTTTAAATACAACTTTTTTAGGTATCCTGTTACCCGTAAAGGGCCTTTTTAAGCTTCTTATGTTTTGTCAATGTATATATCCTAGTTTTGTCTTAAAGGAACACTTCAACTAGGAAACCTTAACTTTAAAACTTTGGTTCACTCAATATTACTTTGAAATGTTGGGTTCACTCAATATTACTTTGAAATGTTGGGTTTAACTTAGAAAGAGTTGGTGAGTGCACTCTTATAGAGTATACGATTTAGACTAATTCAGCGTTAGAACTCAGATGAAGTTCTATTGGATCCCATAGTTACCTTATTTAAACCTTCAAGTGAGACATTTACTTATCATTTAAAAAGCTGCAAGAAAAGAAAATAGTTGACATATCTTTAAAAAATTTAAATAATACAGTAAAGAGTATAATAGTAGAAAGGGTTTATGTTTCTGACAAGAGTTTAGGTTAGACAAGAGGCTTTAAAATGGTTATATTACAATTTGTATTGAATCGATATTGAAATTTTACAATGTGTAAGGGGCCGTCGTAAAGGAACTATTTGGAATTTTAAAATTACCATTACTAAATTTTCTATAAATTTTAGTATAGGAAAGCTTATTTATTTTTCCAAATAAGTCCTACTTATAAGAATATGTTATTTGTACTGATTCTTAACCATGTTTGTTATCAATATTTCAAAATATAAACAAATGAGCGGACAGTGAGTATGTGAAGTTGCAGCCCTCGAACCAAGTGCTGGAAGATACTTCAAAGCAAAGAACTTAGGCAACACTTAGCCCTTGTATTCTTTGCAACACTGGCTGTTATATGAAAAAGTTATTGCATACTTTGCCACCGTTATCAAGGCAGCCGGTTAAATTTGAATTGATTGTATTTAATTGAAATTCAATTAACCGATCAGTATCCTGACCCAGATGGGATTCCCCTCTTTAAATAATTGGCATGTCATTAACAACAATTACAATTCATATTGACCTACCGATCGATATCGGTGTTGCGTGTGGCTTAGAATAAGTATTATTGATGGGTCTATATGGATGTTATCTATATCTGAGAGGGGCCTACGACGTCTACAACTTGGCAATTGCTTTGGCCATTTGGCCAACACACCCCTTATAGAAACCCAATATCCTTATCGTTGAGGTAAATTGAAAGGTCGAGCTTAGCCCAATATGGCGGTTGGGTAAGTTTGCCATTTTGAGCATGTCATACCGCACGAAACATTCCGACTGATATCACTAATACCATAGAGAAAGCCTCCCGATTACTACTTATCAGTCTATAAAATAATCAAATTACGCCACAGACAGCACTATAGCATAGCACTAAATGTTCTTTTCATCAAAATAGTACCGACTTTCTAATGTTTTTCACAAATAATTAGCAGAATTAAGTAAACATTTTAGATTCCTGCCCTTGGATTAACATTAGTTTATACAATTTTAGACTTTTGCATTTGTCAAGATTTTATGCAGGGTCTTATATGTAAAGCTTTTTAAATTAGAAATAATTATTGAATGGTTTAATGGTAAATTATAACCTCTGTTTAGTGAAACTCAACAGGTGTACAATTGTTACTTACAATTATTTCTTAATTACATTTTCCTAACATCTACCACTATTATTTCCCCCTCAACTGTGTATGTTTGTACTTGTTTTCCGGGTACTGACTTCTGGTGATTGGCATATTGGGTATATCCGAGTAATTTTCCCACCCATTTTCCCGATTGCTGCAGCATACGGGCGGAATTTCATTAGAGCAAATGCGTTTTTTCCCCCATTTTTGCCACCCAATAATTATTGATTTGAAATCGGTGGAATCACTAAACATCCATTGAAAGTCACCGACAATGACATTTGCAACGCCCTCAATGTAGGCCCGTTGGCATAGAAATCGGGCTCAGACCGAGATTATTGTACGTTTCTGTTAGCTTTTTGTACCGCTTTGGCTGCAATGATTCAGCAATAGCAATCTCTTTTTGCAGCTGTCGTGCGGCTGATGAATATGAATAGAGCGTTTTTCTGTACAACAACTTGGCAAACAAGCTCAGGTAAAAACGATTGGGAATCATCAAGCTTGGGCATCACGAAGATGGGTTTCTCTAACTTGAGATTGAGATTTAAGTAAGTGTTATCTTTCCTCCCCGAGATATTATATATTTCAAAACCCTTGAGAAACTTAACTTTAGAACTTAAACTTATACCTTTAGATTCTATATACTACTACGCCTAATATTCGTAACCTGTACGATCAGTTATCCTACCTATAGAGATATAAACCTATCAAACCTACCTATAGAGATATATCACATCAAACTGAAAGAAACTAAAAAGTTCTAAACGGGGAAGTCCACTGTTGAGGCTATTATCTTAGCCTCCATTGTGTTTGAAGTGAACTTGACTGTCCGTGGGCAACAAGCGCAATTAGCAGACTGATAATGATAATGGTCGACGCACTGTGTTGCCGGAATGAGCCATCAAGTCGGCTATACCCCGACGATCCAACAAAAAAAAAAATAATAATAAAAAAAATGGCAAAAACTAACGACGTAACGTGCGCAGCGATCAGATCGCACCACTTGGCTTGGCGAAAGGGTTCTGTTTCTGTTTCCAGTAGGTTCCAAAGCTTTTTTTTCGCAGCTGGTCGGCCATACATATGTCTATGTCTATAATAGTATATATATATATACATAGATATAGACCCAAGTGTGTGACTTGGAGAAACTAGTTTTGGTGGAAGAGATGGAGATCCTAACCGCCGAAGACACGTCGTGTGATGCGACGCGAACTACACGTAATAGTTGAACCCAAGGTGAGAGAGGTGGGTTCAAAACCGGGAGGCTCTATATATCTACAGAGTAAAAACCCGCTTAATATGCAAGACATCCACGTCGACTAGACAACTCTCGCTTGCACTTAACATTGAAAATATGGATGTGATGCGGTGTGGCAAAACGGGAATTGTGCACTCGGTTACTGTGTCACCAACAGCTGTTTCTCCACTCGGAGAAAATGCTATTAATATGTGCATAGTTATAAAAAGCCATTTTAAGAATATATTTATCACTGAAATAGATTAGTTCGGATCAATATCAAATGCAAATTCTAACTATTAATTGATTATTTGCACAAGTAATAATAGAACGCCATACATATTTTCTTCCTGTGCACCGCAGCATGACGTTAACGTCTCAGCGGGACATTCTTGGCCTTCTGAATCAGTTTATTTCCCATTTCGCAACTGCCAGCCGCAGACGGTGATAACTCCGCACGTCGGGCACTTCGATTTTTATTTCATATTTTGTTGTGAAAATGTTTCCCCGGGATGATAAGCGCCATAGGTTTGGGGCGAAAGTCCGCCCGCCACCCCCTGATAAAGAACCACGTGTGCCGACTTTTCTTCCGTACATTCGTTTATTGTGGTGAATTACAAAAAAAAAGTACACAAAATAAATCACTTTCCGCTTAGCATCTGCAGGTGTGGTTTCATGTGGTTTGTTGCATGGAAAGATGGCTCACAGTTTCTTCTCACTACGCTCTAGGGTTAATATGTAGGATATATAATATATATATATATACGGCTTAGACGGTAGGGGTTTACGATTCGAATCCGCTCCCACTCGCCAGGAGCAGCCCCCTCCGTCCACCGTTATTAGATAGCTTCTTTAAGAGGTGGTCTCGAAGTACTCCTTGGACTTGGTGGGATCAGCCACCATGGTCTTCTTACCGGGCTTCCAGTTGGCAGGGCAGACCTCGCCGTATTTGTCGGTGTACTGGAAGGCCTGGACAAGACGAATGGTCTCCTCCACACTGCGGCCCACTGGCAGATCATTGATGGTGATCTGGCGCAAATTCTGTTTGTCATCGATGATGAACAGGCCACGGAATGGGATGCCAGTCTCCTCATCGAGCACACCATAATCGCGGGCAACCTTCATCGACTTGTCGGCCAGCAGGGGAATGTCCATGCTGCCCAAACCGCCCTGCTTCCTGGGTGTGTTGATCCAGGCCAAATGGGTGAACTGGCTGTCGGTGGAGCAACCGATCACCTCGCAATTGATCTTACGGAACTCGGCGGCGCTCTCAGAGAAGGCAATGATCTCGGTGGGGCACACAAAGGTGAAGTCCAGTGGGTAGAAGAACAGCACCAAGTACTTGCCCTTGTAGTCGCTAAGCTTGATGTCCTTGAACACACCGTTGACGACGGCGGTGCCGGAGAATTCGGGAGCGGGCTTCTGTAGCTGGGGCATCTGTGAAATAGAGGTAAGAAATTTTAAAAGCTGCTCTCTAAACAGGCGTAAAATGAACTTGGAATAAAATAGTTGTAAAAAAGTGAAGTGCTCTGGGGATTTATTAGTAGTCTATAAATTAAAGTTTCCCTATCTCAATAACTTTTACTACGTATTTGGTTTTAAAAGCGGTTTCCTGTTAAATAATTGTTTGCATTTTTTCTAGCTTTTATCTTATTTTAAAAGTTAATAAATTGTTTTAATTTTCTATCAAATTAAATTTACACAACATTAAGTACATTATTTATTTCGCAACAGCAACCTGACCGAAAGTCTCTATAAGGTCGAGTTGGAATGTGGCAATTACTGAAGTTAAAGTGTAATTGCCCTTCGAGATGTTTCGCAGAAAACTAGGGAGATCAAAGAGACGAAAAGAAAGTAGAAGCTAAAACTCTACAAAATGGCTGACGGGAAATGAAAGAAAAAAATGAAATGGAAGAAACCCGGAATAATAAATTAGCCAAATTTTTCGGAATGTTCCCATTTAACCGATTGAATTTATTGAACTTTTGGCACGTTCGCATTTTACATTTCGACATTGTAATGGATGCGATTTCTTTGCGAATTAATAGCAAATCACAAATATTTCTGAATTGGCAAATATTTTCATCTCATTTTGATTTTATTTCTTTGCCCTTTTTTTTGCCGGCTAAGCTTGTGTGCGTGCGCGCGTGTATGTGAGCAACGGACGTGCCAATAAAATGTACAACAACAACAAAAAGAAGAGGAAACTATATGCTCTCAGTGCAAAAAAGAAAAAAAACTTGTGAAATAATCTCAAATCTGCCGACCGAACATCATTATCTTTTTCACATCCAACAACAGCATAGCAACAACAACAGCGGCACACAGAACAGCGATGCTAAATTCTAATCTTACGCTCTCCCGCAATTTCTCCCTGACTTTGCCCAGAATTAGCGACCTGTTCATCACTCACTTCAATAGCTTTTATTTTTCTTATTAAACTCGGGTAATTGCTCGACTTCCGCGTGGGTTCTCGGATTCGTATTTGTCTGCAGTTTTTTCACAAACCTTTCGGCACGAGTTCGAAATCGCGAATGGTTTGGATCGAATGATATAGTAGCTTGTAATCTAAAGCTATCAGGCCATCGATAGTACTATCGAAAGAAGCCGCCACTATCGACAGTCGTCTGGTATATTTTTAAGCTATTGCCTATATGTCTATCGATATGCTGCCAGCTTTTTAAAATGCCTGAGTTTGAAATTTGGCGCAGTTATTTAGCGAGGTTTCATTTTTATTAAGTAAGTAGCCATCCTACAACAATCTACAAAATCTGCGAAAAATGGTCCAAATTTGGCATTAAAAACTGTGAATGCAGTTTTGATAAGCATGAGAAAACACGCTCTACGAGGTATTACATTCCTTATTTGGGCCATTATTGGCCAAGTTATGAGCAAAACTCTGTAGGGTTTGGGGAAGCCAAAATTCGCATTTTTGATAAGGGGTACCATCATCAAAATTTTCGAAAAATGGCTTAAATTTGGCATTTCAAACTGTGAATGCAGTTTTTATAAGCATAAGAAAACACGCTCTTCGAGGTATTACATTCCATATTTGGACCATTATTGGCCAAGTTATGAGCAAAACCTAACCTAACCTTGGGGCAAGGAGAAACTAAATTTCGCATTTTTGATAAGGTTGTGAGAAAAATTCTCTCACTGTGGGGGAAATGAAACAAATTACTTCTGGTTTTCTGGCTTAACTGTATTTAATAGTGCACAATTAGTAGTATTTAGTAGGTAGTCGCGTAACCATTATATTAAAAACTTAATCTAAGCTCTTGTTGCGTGTTGGGTGTTCTTAGTTGCTTTTCGTATCGTGACGATCGACAGTTTTGACTGCCTGCGGAAGGGTTCTCCAGCTATTCGGGTCTCTCGGGAGGATTCGCCAAAAGTGATTCTGTTTTTTTTTTTTTTTGGATAAATAAATTACACTACAGCAGCAGCAGATATAGGCTAGGCTATATATTTCCTATATACGTACTTGTATATCATATAGTTAAAGTATGTGTATGTATTTTTGTATGCATATGGTGGTTTCAGTCTTTGATTTTAAACTTAAGGGATTAAAATGTACGCAAACTGTTGTAGATATAAAAAAAAACAAAAAAAAAATAGTTAACTTAGCCTAGGAATTTGGGGATTAATCGATTCGGGATGTGAAAATGTCTTTGCCTTGGGGCCCAGCCCCAAAATCCTTCATAACATAAAAAAAAGAAAACACCCATTAAGGTTTATTTTCTGCCGGCTCCTCTTTTTCATGATCATGATGATCCCCGCCAGAAACTGTTGATGGGATAGATGCCTCCGCTTCCATGGTCGCCTGCAGCTCCACAAATATATCGATGAGATTGTTGATACCAATTAGATAGCCATCCTCATGATTGCCAACCTTCCAGGCGGAGTAATGATCGATACGCAGCTGCGGTGGCAACTCCACCGTCTTGGCAAAGTCAATGAGCCAGATACTGGCGTGGGTCTGATCGTGGACAAAGAGCAGGGAGCTGCCGATGACCTCGTGGGTCTGAAAGAATTCCGACACCGACAGAGTGGCCCGTATTGCACGCAAACGCTGGATATAGCGGGGCTGTAAGATATATTATATTATTATAATTATATAAAGATAATGCCAGATCTGAACTTCATTCTTATACATACCAAAATATGGGGATGACCGCTGAGGAACTCGACGAAGGCCAACTTGATTTGTTCGCGTGACTTCGTCGTTTTGAAATCTTTGGAACTGGTGCCATCGCTCTTCTTGATACCCTGTAAATGGTGAGTATACATTATAGTATATGTATATCTAACTATATCAGCTTTTAAAAAAAACCACCTCGATGCGGAATCCCAACGTGGCCGTGCTGGAGATGGTCTCCCGCCAGACCATATAGCGGGGCTTGGTCACCGCCTTGGCCGCATGCTCCTCGGCGGTGGGGGCATTGCTGTCGATCTGGATCATCTTGTCGTACATGTCCTTGCGCAACTTGGGCTTCTCCTTGGCCTTGGACAGCTCCTCCTCCAAGTAGGTGCGAACGCCTACCTTGCAGTCCATAACACACGGCTGCACATAGTCACTGAGCAGGTCCTGGAGCTGCAGGTAGACTACAGATGCCCCGGGATTAAAGATAGGTAAGATTCTTTCTAAAAACTAAAGACTCACGTTCACCATCCTCGCTGGTCACCTGACCCTTGTAAACGGGCACATAGGGCCTTAGCAGATCCTGCATCAGGATCTGGAAGCACTCCTCCTCTTTGGGGCACAACTTCTTGAGCACGGTGCCCGGTTCGGGACCAGCCTTGAAGTTGCCCTGATGTCCGGCCAGCTGGACCCATGGATAGCGCTGCTTCTTGTACGTCTGAAAGAAGGGCGTCCACTGAACGATGTTGCGTATCTTCCGCCAACCGGAACTCTGAAAAGATTAGGGGGTAAGTCTGTTAATGAGGGGTTTCTATTAAGATTAGTTTAGTTTTAAATAATATGTAACTTTAGATTTACATTTCATAAGCTTAAACTATATAAACAGATTAACAGATTTAAACGGAAATCAAAACTTAAGTAACTTCTGTTAAAGTTATAAAATGGGTCAGACATTCTAAAGATTTGTTTTTGTTTTTGTTAACAATATTTATAAACTTATTAGTTTTCTTTTTTGAGAAACAAATTACATGGGACAGCTGACAGGTGAATAATGACCCATTTTTACGGCCTGATTTAAGTTTAGCGTTTAAGTTGATCAGCAAAAAAAGATCACGTGGAATTTTATGGTTACTGGCTCTACAAATTCGATTGTGGTAATTTAAATAATATAATTTAATTTAATTTAAATAAATTGTAAGTAAAAAAAAGTCTTAATATTGTTTATACAAACCATTCTAAAAACTTAAAACTAAAAACATTTTTCGACAGGATCAAAAAGTTGCCAAAAAGAACCATCCTACCTTCTTGCCAGTAGTGGCCTGAGATGAGGAACCCGAACCCGTTGCCGAACCGGCTGCCGAGGTAGACACATCCGAGTCCCACTCGGAGCTGAGATCATCACTGCTGGCATACCCATAATCCCTGGGCATGGGCACCTCTAGTAGTGACTTGGAGTACTGGATATAGCCGGGGCAGAGACTTTGGCCCAAGGGGGAATGGGATCGTCGGGGTCCCAGATTCGTAGGCGTCGGTGAAGTGGGTGAGCCCAAAGGCAGGGAGTTCTGTTGCGATAGCTTCCTGCCCAAACCCAAACGAAGACCACAATTATGGGCCACATGATCACCCGAATTGGCCGTAATGCTAATGGTGGGCATCGATAGCTTCTTTTCCGCACGCTGGCGAATTCCATGGGCCTGGGCGAAGGCTAAACTACATTTCCTTGGCTGCATATTATTGCCGGATAGCTTACGGCGGAATATCTTCTTGGACGAACTTGGCACTGGGGCGTTGCTGATGCCACCAACACCACTGGCCTCTATCTTTTGACCCTTTTGGGTCTCCGTTTCACTGCCAGCATCTTCGCTGTCCGCCGATGTGGGTCTCCTGCCAGTATCGCTATCCTCATCGGCCTCATCACCTTTATCTTCCGGATCACCATCCTCATCATCATCATCATTGTCATCATCTTCGAACTTCAATTTGGCTATCTCCTCGGGTGGAACATCCGGAAAATGTAAAAGTTTCACGGTGACTTTCTTTCCCGCCTCATTGTAGTACACCTCCTTGGCACTCATCCTGTCGAAGTCCTCGTATATCCTCACCTGCGGAGATGGTGGAGGAGTGGGTGGCGTTACCGAGCCCTTGGCCTTGCCGTTAAGCGTTGTCAAGGCCGGTAATCTCGGGCCAGTTCCGTTTTGCTTTTGCTTGGGATTTTGATTCGGCGGTGGATTCTGGGTAAGGGCGCACACGGACATCTTACATGGAATCTGGCCCACGGCACTCGATTAAGTGCATCCGTGGTGGCGATATCAATGTGGATCTTAAACTGAATGTACTTCTGCTGGTATCAAAGGAAAATTTCGGAGTTTCAGATACAGATAGAGCAAATAAGAGAGAGAGCGAGAGAGAGAGAGTTGGAGAGCTGTCGCTGCATTTTGATTTCTGCGCATTTGCTAACCCGTTCGTTTGCGCCTAAAAACGGCATCATTCCCGCTACCTGTCGTCTCTCCCACTCTGGTCATTCCCCTCCCTTTTCAACTGACAGTCCAAACGATCATAACGAGCGATTGAGCAAAGCAGGTGGGTTTCCTTGAAAGTCAAATACCCTCTAGAGCTATAGGGTCTTGGGTCTTGAAAGTTCTTAAGAGGGGATCGTTAGAATTTTGGGAACTTTTAACTCTACACGAAATCCTATTTCTCGATAAACCAAACTTCCCCATTAGTAAACCTTCAGCAAAGGAAGCTAATTAATGCTCATGTTTATTAACAGAGTTCGCAAAAGGGAAATCCCTGTTAACCGCAGCAAATGGGAAATGCCTTTTGGGGGGCTCAGGGTATTATAATTTCGTTGCAGCTGGTTCTTTGGCTTTTGACTGCTTTTGGGTCTATAGATGTGTGGCTGCTGCTGCTGCTGTAATGCGCACACATCAATCAAAATTGATTAAATTTAATACATACATATGTATGTGCCATGTAACACAAGACAGACGAAACTAAGTAGGCATTGTCGGAGCGTGTTGGCATCTTGGCAGCACCATCTGCGGCAACCAAAAAGGCCTACCGGCAAACGGCAAACGGCAACATCAACAACATCCAGCCAACTATTAACTAGTAACACCAACCAACTAACTAGTAACCACCAACCGGCAGGCAAAACCAACCGCAAGCGAAACCGCCCAGAGTCGGGCAAGGCAATCCAATCCAATCCGAAACCCAAATCGAATAGCACATTATGATAATAATGGAAATGCCAGCGACGCGGCTATCCAGTTACGCCAGTGCACAACAGCAACAACACTGACTATATATACATATATACTATACACAAGTGTGTTGTATATATGTATTCTGTATATGTATATCTACGACTATATATATACATATATGTATGTATACGAACTGAAATTTCTTTATAACATTTGACGTCATTTGCAAATGTTGACGCCGTCGCCGCGAGGCGATAACGAAGCAACAAAAGCAACAGTAACATCAGCAACAACAACAGTAACAACAACAATAACAACAACAACAAAAAGAACAAGAAAACAGCAACAACCTTGTCTCTATATAGTCTGGAGAACTTTGGTACTATACCATATCAACAATAGATCTTCGCGCTTAACGTACTACTTAGCGATCGCCTACTATATATTTGGCTTATCTAATTCCGATTCAAGTCAAGGGTTGGCTTTGCAAGGGCTTGAATACTAAGTACATGTAAGTAGGACAAGGGCTGTGACTATGCCAGTTTTTCCAGAATATTCACTATACTATATAAGATTTAAAAGGAAATTTTATTATTTTCAAATGTTTTTTTTTAAGAAACTTCATTTTTAAAACCTTTTCAAAGATCTTTTTATAAGAAATCTTTAAAGATCTCTTTGGTAAAATAATCTTAAAGTTAGACAAACTCTACTAATCAATCTCTAATAGCTTTCTTGAACTATTTTAGTACCTCTTCTTTGTATCTTCAATAAAGTAAATATTTAAGTTGAGCTTTAAATAGCAATTGTGCTAATTGCTAAGTGCATGTACTTGAAGTGCTATAATTCTTCAAGACTATTTAAAGATCTTAGTTAAGTAAACGTTTGTCTGGCTCGCAGTGCTTGAGTACTTAGATCTTCCAGTTAGGAGCTCTACTTAGTGATGTTTAACTAAATACTTGCGAAGTTACAAGTCCAACTAAAGTTGAGCAAGGGCTAGACATTGTATGTCGAGCTTAGTTTTTATTATAGAAAAATATATATAAAATTAAACTGATAAGTTAAGTTTTATTTAGTTCCAAGTTTATGCTATCCATGTTTTCCCTTACTTGGATTCACTTTTTATTAATAGCTCAGCCTCAAATGACGTATGTGTGATATTTCTTTACTGAATGCTACTTGCTGATTGTATATATAAATATAGTTACTAAAGAAAAAACTTAAGAAATCAGAAATATATATAGAAATCTAAGAGCTTTGCCCTTGCATCACCGTACAATCTATCTTTAAGATTGCATTCTTTGCCATATCTTTTTATATTATTCCCATCTAGATGGGCTTGGTCTTGGATTGCGATCCGTCCTTAAATACAAATTTGCTTGTTATCTAATAAAAACAATTGTACAATCTTCGATGCCGTCAACACCAGCAACAAAAACAATATAAAACCATACAGAAAGCCGACGTCGACGATAACGACTCGATATATGGCGCTATGTACTATGCATATAGATACATTAGATCGTGTATTTGGATATATGTTTGTATATAGAGTTGAGGGTACGTAATGCCGGCACTCACCACCCCCCACTTGGTAACCAACCCCCCCTCGTAAATTAACAGCCACCACCCACTCTCAAAAATGGACACTACGCGCTTAATGCCCCGCCATTCACATTCGCCCAGCAATTTCTCTCAGTATTTTTTCTTCTTTTTTTTTACTTTTTTTACTTTTTTCTTTTTAACTACCAAAAAGCTCAAAATTAATAAAGTAAACAATTTGTTGTCAACCTCCCCCCGCCGCTACCTATTCAGCTCCTTGCTCTTTACATTTCTCTAAGTGTGAGTCTTTGTTACCCTCTTCTTCGATTTGGACACTGGAATATGTTTTGATTTCTTTTTGTTTTTGTTACTAAAAGTCTTTTTATTTTAGCTGATATTGGAAAGTATAAGAAAATGTTTATTAGGCTTTCCACAAATTACGAAAATATCAGAAATACCTCAATAGAAGTTTTTAATCTAAGAAAAAAGGTATAACTGATCCTATAAAAATCTACAAAGTAATTATAACACCAATTCAAATTTAATATATAATTTGGTATGCAGATATTATCTCAATGGCTCAGCCTAATGGCAAGCCGAAAAAGTTACACCCATTTTCTAACAGTGCACCATTGACGCACAGAATGGATTTTGGTTTTGGCTTTGGGGATTCAGTTTTGGATTCGGATACGGTTTTGGGCCCCGAGATGTGAGTGGTGGGGCTGTGAATGTGGGTGGTTGGGCGGATGTTATTGAAACGATCAAGCACCAATTAAGGCTGTGGGGGGGAAGGGGGGAGGTGGGTGCTGAGGTGGTGCTGTAGGTGATTTAGTTCCATTTTCGGCTACTTAATGAGCTTCAATTGCCGAATTCACTGTTCGTACGCAAATGAACACGATTTCTGAAGGTGCTGCCTGCTGCCTGCTGCTTGCTGCTCTTCAATTATATAATACACTTTTGGGTGGGTGGCGGTTAGCATTGCGTTGGGTGGGTTGGTTTTTGGTTGTTGCTGCTTCCAAATTGCGTAGCACTAAGTATTTTTATTTGACGGGGCTTGGGGCTTGGGGCTTGGGGGCTTATTTGGGTGGGGTGTCTGTTGGGGGAATGGCGTTCTCATTGACGTCGTCGTTTATATAGTGTGTAAATGTTTACATAAACCTGAATACTCGGATTTTCGGTGCAAAAGTCAGTTCGCTATTTCAGTCATCTAGTATAAGAGTTCTGTCTTGTCTGTCTCCCTTTCGCACTCTCAAACCCTCCTCTCTGGCGATCCATCACCGTCTCCTGTCTCTGTTTTGCCCTAGCACTCTCTCTTTCTTTCCCTCTGGGTGGCTTTGGCGCGTGCTTCAATTAACACACTTTACAATGACAGCGGCAACACGAAACAGCAACAGCAACAGCAACACGAAACAGCAACACTAAACAGCAGCAGCAACATCAACAGCGCCAGCAGCGACACATTGCAGATTCCCCAAACTTGCCACTTGATTTTTGAAACTTTTCAAATATTTTATGAACTTGTCAAAAGAACACAGTAAAAAAAGATCACTGATCACCAGGAAGTTATGTTGATTAAAATATTTTCTTTTTTTAGAAGATTTTAAATATCAAAAATATTTTCTTTGATTATTTTAGTGTTTTATTTTAAGAAATTTTCTTTTTTTTTAAGTTTTTAATTAATCATTTATTAACATATTTTATATATTTAAGTGGCAGTTGCGTTTTTAAGGTTTCTTGGTTTTAAAAAGTCTTCAGGCCTTTGTGAAAAATTGTTTAGATTTTAGATTGATTTTAGTTTTTGATTCATTTTAGTTTGATTTTTCTCTGTTAAAGGAAGTTAGCCTGTTGAAAAGCTCTTTTGATCCAAAGATTGTACATATTCAAAATTAAAATTAACACGCCATTCAGCAGTTAAAATTCAATTAAGAATGATTATAAATCTATTTTCTATAACATTTTCCTTTATACAATAAAGAAGATTTATAAACTTTCAGCTAAGGACATCCAGAGTTCAAAAACAAAATTAGACTTAAATGAAATTTTAAAAGTCTTCTTTCTTTAGCCTTTTATGCAATAAAAAACACCCATAAACACACACACTCTCCAACAATTAACTGTTAATTAAGAACAATTATACATTTTAGTGGAATTTTTCCAGCTTTCTTCCTGTGACTTTCTGTTGGAATTCAAAATGAAAATACAAAATACAAAATGCGAAAACCACACGCACAACCAGCCAATCAAAATAAATTTTTATTTCGAAAAAAAAAAAACTGGTAAAATACAACAAAAAATTATAATATTTTCGGAATACGGCTCTGGTTAATAATATTGCTGCTGGGCTGTGTTGCTGTTTATTATTAATATTTTTTTTCGTTTTTTGGTGGGCCGTTTGACGCGGTCTCTGGCATTGGCTTGACACACACAGCAAGAGACAGTGAGAGAGAGAGAGGGGCGCTCAGAGACGCGGTGAAAACAGATATATATATTTGTATATTGGAATATGTACATATAGACGCGGCGAGAGATATGTGGAAACACACGCGGAAAGTCGGCGATACGGGCAATAGCACTACCAATATCAATAACAATGACAAAAACCCAGAGACGAGACCCCGAGCCAGCCGCACGCGATCGCAGCAAAAGCTCAACTGGTCGACTCTGCTCTAAAAAACGGAACCCAAACGAGCCAAACCGAACCGAACTCGCTGAGAGCTCCGCCGGCGATGAGTAGCAGCAGTAGCAGCAGCAGCAGCAGCAGCAACAGCAGCAGCAACAGCAACAGCAGCAGCAACAGCAACACGGCAGCAGCAACAGCAACATCAGCTTTCTGTTTTGGGAGTCCTACCAAAAAATCAAATCGAAATCCAATCGGATTTGAAACCGAAATCTGAGAGCTTAGACTGATAACAGGCAGGTTTTTGGGGGTGGTATATGCATAAATATAATCTCAAATAACACACACTGAAAGAAATACAGAGGTGTGTGTCCATTTCATATATTAATTTATTCCAATTTAAAGGAAAATAGGGACCATAACAGCCTTTAAGTTTTCTAAAATTTGATGCAAAATCTTAAAAAATAATATGCACATTTCATATTTCTATCAGATGTTTCTAACAAATTGAAGAGTTAACTAATTGAAAATGTTATTCGCAGTGCAGTGAGGCACAGAATTATCACCTGGATGAGAGAGGGGTCCCAACCCGGGGAACAAAGCTCATTAGTTGGCCCAGACTCACCCGCGATGACGTAGTTAAGTGTGATCAAGGCCACCAGGCCGTGACGTCAATGATAATAAGATCCTATAACAGCGGAAAATGCCGTTACGATATGATAAGAGTTCCTTAATATTTTCCGCAACAACAAACTTGATAAGGATCATCAATTAGAGATCAAAGTTCTTAATAATAAGACAAAAAAATATCAAAGTTCCCATCGACAGCTTACTAATTAATCTAAAATTTCTATGAAATTTTCACATTCTCTACAATGTGTGTATTTCTTTTCTACGAAAACGTATAAACAAAGCATGTTACCCTATAATGTCTGGCCATTGTCAGTGGAATAATTGCCCATCATTGTTTATTTGTGGGAACATGGGAAGTTTGGTTTTGTAAATCAGCGAGCATGAGCTTCAATGTAAATAAATAAAGTTGCTAAGAGCGAAAGATACTTAAAAAACAAAACGGAAGATACGAAAAAAAAGCACTTTCTTAAGATCGCCAGCAAGATCCTTATTAAATATGAGTCACAAATCACTTTCTCCTGGAGAAAGTTAAGGTCCAAAAATCTCGAAAATAATTTATAAATTACATCAGATCCCTATTATCTTCGTTTTGGATGGATCTTCTTATTTTTGATGATAAACTTCCTCTCTCGCTCTTCTCTTCCGATGCTTCTGAAATCTTTTCAAGGCCTCCGCCCACTCCTCCGCCTGCGCCTTCGTTCTTCTCCTCCCCCTCATCAATTTCGCTTATCAGTTGAACGATCTCATTTTCACACGATCCACGCTTTACGCATGAGCGGCTTCTTTCTGTCCCGCTTGCTCTCGCGACTGCTATCTCAGATGCTAGTGACGTCAATGGGCTTGGAGCAGAGCTTGCCGGCTGGACCGGTCCAACAGTCCAAGCTAGCGCTGTGGCTTAAGCTTATTAATAGCCAACATAGCAGTTTGGCTTATTTTCAAGTTTTTGATGATTGGGTTTGATACTTGCCTAGAAATCTAATTACAATTTGTAATATATTTATTCATGGCTAGCGAATTCATTTAAACATTTTAAGCTTTTAGTTTCTCGTCCATTGACTTGTGGCACCTCTGATCGACACGGAAAAGAGCTTCTTTATAGCAAAGACAACCTCCCCAGGCGAAGCTTTTTAATAAAGATAAATATAAAAGCTTTGTAACGATCGTGGGGATCACTAAGTTTTGATTTTTAAACAAGTTTTCTATTCTAATAAATACTTAATTAATGACTGATTAAGTTCGTAGATACTTACCACTAATTGACCTATAATTAATAACATTTTACTCTTACATCCCTATTTCAAGCCTTTCATAGCTAGACGCTTACCTTCTTCTTGGCCGCCTCGGCGGCACTGATCACGTATAGATCGACGATGCCCAGGAGGCAATCGTCACAGCGGCAAACATCCTCGCCAAAGGCCAACGAGCCCAGGCTACTAGTGGAGTCCAAGGAGTCGGTGCGTCGCAGGCGGCTGACCACGCCAATGCCCAGACCCAAACCCAAGCCCAAGGACAGGGGCAAAGGAATACCACTAGCCGTAGGCGGATTGGGTGATGTGGGCGAAGGCGTGGCCGAGCCAGAAGCGGAAGGAGATGCGGATGCAGTGGAGGGAGCTGCCCCAGCAGCGGCTGCCGCCTCAATTTTGCGAGCCAGCAGCTGCTCCATGAGCGTCCGCGGACGCGAAGAGGAGGGGAACAGGGCCATGTCCACCAGGCGATTGCCGACCACTCCGGCTGCTGATGATCCTGCTCCTGTACCTGCTTCCGCTCCTCCTCCCGCTCCCGCTGCCGCCCCTCCTGGTCCTCCTTCGTCCACCTCCGCTGGCAACGAGTTCTTTGCCTAAGTCTTTTGTTTGCCTTTTCGCGTCACGTTATTTATTATTCCGATCGAGATTTCGGCAATCTTTTCTAGCTAAGCGAGAGTTGACACATACCTGGAATCAAAAAGGAAAAACGGTTATTATATGTTTATGGTATACAAAAATAGGTATCAAAATAGGCAGGAAAGTTATAGAAGTCGATAGATTTAATTGCTAGCTGTATAAGAAGTTTTGATAAGAATAAGAAAACAAGCTCAACGAGGTATTACATTCCTCATTTCGGCCATTTTTGGCTGTGCTATAGCT